>NC_089595.1:17334244-17934244 GCF_019320115.1 Miscanthus floridulus
AAGGAAAAGAGCTATAAAACACTATGTGTGGTAAGTGTAACTTACTTCTTCAGTACTCCGTTACATGGCTATCAAAAGCATTACTTAACATTTTCATATGCAAAACACACAGTGCCCCAAGTAGAAGCCTGGGAGTGTACATTGTGGATACTATATATGTTCTATGATGAGTAACACCGGTGCCTACAGGAGACACCCCTTAAGGGTAAGTTTGAACCTCTTCACCCATAGTATAAAAACTTTATACATGGTATGAAATACTAAACCGAAACTTGTTCTCTTGTAGTGGAGAGAAGAGAAAGGAATGAAAAGAGACCCATACAAGGATGACCAACTCTTAGAGCTCGTCGGTGACCTTTGCAACTTCATATTGGACCAGATTGTACATG
Source organism: Miscanthus floridulus (assembly GCF_019320115.1). Lineage (NCBI taxonomy): Eukaryota > Viridiplantae > Streptophyta > Magnoliopsida > Poales > Poaceae > Miscanthus > Miscanthus floridulus. The sequence goes on from NC_089595.1 coordinate 17,334,634, forward strand.
TCAGAGGCGCCTACTATGACCGAGAGTCTGAGTTAGGTACAAATCCTCAGTACCAACACCTTCGTGAGACTGAAAGGCTAGCTCTAGGACATTGATAACAATGTGTATGGAATTTGTATATTTAATGATGAATTGTATATATTCTTGTGAATTGGACTTGTAATTGTAGTTTATAGAATACTCTTGTGCTTGTAGTCGCGGTCGCGGGGCGTTTGGCAACATGAACGCGGTTCGGAATGTTGGTCGCGGGGCGTTCGGCAACACGAACACAGCTTGGAACATTGGTCGCGGGACGTTCGGCAACGCGATTTTGAATTGTAAATTGGATTTTTTTTGGCGGGAAAACGTACTGTAGGGGTGGTTCTAGATTGAACCGACCCTACAAATACCTGTTTGTAGGGGTGGCTGGTACTATAGCCGCCCCTATAAATCGATTTGTAGGGGCGGCTGGTGTAACATCCTAAAATTTGCATTCTTTTAAAATTAGTAAATATGATTTATTTAAGCAAAGGTGTGTGCATTAAAAGATAGGGAAATAATAAATTTTGTGGAATTAAAATTTAAAAATAAGGTTAGAAAACTTTTTGATGCATACATGCTGCTGCATATCATTTTGTGAATGCTTGGAATTTGTTAAAGATTTCAAAAAGAATTGAAATTTGAATTTAAAAAGGGATATGGAAAATTGTAGAAGAAATAGAAAAGGAAAGAATCTTTTTCCCTCTCCCTTCTTGAATTTCGGCCCGCTGGCCCCCTCTCTTTTCCCCGCGGCCTAGCACCGCAGCCCAGCTCTCCTCCCCGCCCCGCGGCCCAGCACCGCCCCAACCGCCAGCCCAGTTGCACGCCTCGGCCGCTCGGCCCAGCAAGCCGCGCCAGCCCATCATCGCGCTAGGCAACCATCGCCCACGCTCCCCCGTGCCCTGCCGCTGACGCCCGGGGCCCGCTTGTCGGCGCCATCCTTCTTCCCCGCGCGGCTCGGAACCGCCCGCGCCCGGCCTGGCCGCAACCGCCGCCCACGACTGACATCGTGGGAGCGCCCCCCCTCGTGCCCCGGCCGCTACAAATAGCAGCCGAGCCTTCCCCCGCGCACCCTGCTACTCCCCGCTCTCGTCTTCGCGCTCGCCAAGCACCGAGGATGCCCCGCAACCGCCGCTCCGTGGTCGCCAGGATCCGCCGTCTTCTCCTTCGCACGGACAGCCGCCGCCGAGCTTCCCCATCCTCCTTCTTCCCTGCGGTGAGAACCCCCTGGCCTCCCTCAATCTCCCGGCACCTCTACTTTCTCTTTTCTTGGCTTCTTGAGCCCTGGCCGCAAGCTCCGCAAGCTGTGGTCGCCGGCCATGGCGGCCACCGCGCTACCCGCTGTTCCCGGCTGCCGTATCGGCATGGCTGAGACCCCCTTCTTCCCCCACATCCCCTGGTGCTCTCGGTTTCTCTTTTGGCGAACCCTAGCCCACTAACCGCGCGCGACCGAGACCTCCACGCCGCCGGCAATGGCGCCTCACCGCCGGCGTCACTGTGCCCGGCCGGAATCCTTCTCTTCCCCCCCAGGTCTAATCCGAGCCCTACATCTATGATCCGACGGCCGAGATCATCCGATACCCCTTCGCGTGGCTGATTTGCATAAGAGACCCTGGACTTTTCTAAGTCCTAACCCGCAGTCCAAAGCGTAGTTCCCCGAATGCGCAATCTCGTTTGGAAAGCGTAACCTTCACGGTTTAAGTCAAAAATACATTTTCAGTATTTACAGAAATGCCATTTGAACTATTTCGCTTATAAAATTATCGTTTTAGCTCCGAATTGATCCATTCAAATCGCGTTAGCTTCGTAATTCCATAAGCTACATGCTAGAACCACTGTTAGTCAAGTTTGGAACATTTTAATTTCCTAGTTAGATTTAATTAAATATATGGCTATAGGAAAACCCGTTTAAATCATAACTTTCGCATTTTAGCTCCGTTTTTCGTGAACTTCGCGTTGACGTGATCGTAGCGAGACGTAGATTAGTTTTACAAACATTTTATCTTGTTTTCAATACTATTGGTGTACTGTTCTAATGATAGGAATGTTTGTCTTGCATGAATGCTTTTGGAATGTTGTATGTTGCTGTGTTGGTCGCGTTCAGACGGTGAGGAAAACGTTGGAGACCAAGAACTCTTCGACGACCAGTAGGACCAGCACGAGTTTGTGAACCAAGGCAAGTATAGCATGGGCCTACCTTGATGTCCTATTTCACTTTAATCAATTACTCATTTGCATGTGTCTAATTTTGATACCCGTAAGGACAACCTAGTGATTGTTTATCCTGTGCCTTGTCTCCTATGGGTTAAATGCATATGGGTAGATTGCTAGTGCTCTAACTGAACTTGATATACATGATGATGAATGATACTATGGAACTAAGAGTTTAACATGATTCATAACAACTGTTCCATAGGGCGAAGGTGCAAATGACCTTTGTTCATGTTGCTCCTAGCTCTCCTTAAGGACTTATCTGTCGGCAAAAGCTGGGACTGACAGTGCAACTGGGAGAGTCATATGGCTCTGACTTTAGCTTAGTAATAGGAACTTTTCTAGCTAGTTAGAGGTTACCTTTTTGGCGCAAATGGGGCTTGCCACGTTGGGTATAGGGCTGCCTCTGTTCCTATGAGTATAGCCGCGATGGATATGTGCCATTGGAAAGGGGGGTTCCTACATCTGCCTGCCAAGGAAACCTAGCGGCCCTAACTTATTGGGGAAACCTATGAAATGGCTTCATAGTATACCCTGCCCGCTCACCTTGGTAGTGACATGGGAGTAATTAACCCGGGCATATGGGGATCACGACTCGCGGTGAATGTGCACCACCTCTGTAGAGGGTTACAAACTATTATAACAGCCGTGCTCACAGTCACGAGCGGCCCAGAAAACTCACAGAATAACTGGTTACTTGTTGATGATCATTTAAAGTTGTTCAATGATGATATATGGTACACTTGACCCTGATATATGTTCTTATGGGAATTAAATGGGAGCTTAAGCATAATTTGATAATATCTGATAATAAAAGCTTGTCGTACTAAAAATGTTAACTGCAGTAAACTAGAGTCAATCCTTTTTGAGCTTCATAACCCCATGTTAGCTTGTTAAGTACGGAATGTACTTACACTTGTTTATTTTCTTTATTTGGATAAAAATCCCGGATGAGTAACAGATGACAACGGGTATGAGGAATTCCCCGAGGATTTTTAGGCTTGTGGTCAACCAGTTGACCTTCCCTATGATGGTGTTCCACGAGAGTGTTATCCTTTACTATTCCGCTGTGTTGTGTAAGACTACTTAATGTTATTATTTATGTTGTAAGAGACACCGTGATGATACTTTTTATGATTTGTCGACTTGTGTGTGTGACTGATTCCTAGGCACACATGAGTATTGTGCATTCAATTTTATCCTTAAAATTGGGTGTGACAAATTGGTATCAGAGCAGTGTTGACTGTAGGACGCAAGCCTAGTTAGAAAATGGTCGTTTTAGCATCTTTGCTCCTCTGGTTTCTTGCTTACTGTCTTATTCTTGTTATTTTATTAAAAACATTTATGCTTTTCATACCTTAATCTATTATTTAAAATTGTTGATTCTAATTCCATCTCACTTTAAATCTATAGATGTCTCATAATCCGAAGACTGCTCGCCTCAGCACCGCCGGCTATCGTGCCATGTTCTCCCCGCGTGCCCCACAGGCGGAGAGGGAGATTGTGATCATCTCCGACGACGAGGAGATGGCTACATCGACGCCTACACCTACTCCTACACCAGTCGCCGTGCCAGTCTATCCTGTAGTAGCTATACCTGAGGAGTCGACGGCTACTTCCCCTACACCTGCACCATCCCCAGCTGTTCCTGTGGTGGAGGAGGAGATTGGCTGGAAGTGCAAGTACTACTTCAAGCCAGCTCCAGAGACGGCCTACTACCACACTCTCCTCACTCACGTGCTGGACGACTACTACCCCGACTTGCATGCCTCCATCAGCTACCACTGCGCCGAGTACCAGCATCCATTGGAGGCTACCTTCTGGAAGGTAGAGCTGGTGGTCACCGCTTGGAACGATATCAAGAATGGACATGAGGTGGAGACTGTCCACTGTGCCCCTGCCAGGAGAGCCCATGCTTTGGATGGCATGGAGGATGCATCCCAGAACGCCTACATCCACTACCATGGTCATCGCTTTGAGGCCATGAGGGAGGATCGCTTCAGGTTCCTTCCTCGAAATGATCATGAGGGTGTTTGGCAGGTTTTGGCTCCACCAGAGAATGACCCAACTCTGGAGGCAACGGTGCAGCATGTCCACGCTATGCAGGGAGTGGATGAGGAAGTCAAAGGAGAACTGCGTGCATCTCAGAGGGCGTAGAGACGTCTTCAGAAACAAGTGGATGAACTTCGAGCATAACTTGGATAGCCTTCCATCTACAAGAAGAAGCGCCGGTCCTTCACCATGATTGACACCGCTCCATAGGTGTTAGGTGCCTTGATCTAGATTACCACGTCGTTAGTTCGTGTTTCTTATTTAGTCTTGTTGGTCTTGTGAACTTGGTTGATTAGATGTTTAATTTGTGAACTTGGTTGATTTGGTATTTTGCTTGATTGCTGGAAGTTGGTGGGCATGTCCACAACTTCCTTAGATTGGAACTTTTAGTTAGAATGAAATCTTAATGCAGATGTTTCGCTTTATCTTATCTCTGCTGTGCTGATTTCTGGAGCAGCCTGTGTTCTTTATCTGGTATCTCGAAATCTGGGATGATAAAAATTCTGAAATTTTTGTGGAGATAACTAGACCTCTGTATCTTTCAAATGTCTCTGGAATCACGTCAATAGCTGCTCAGGTTTGGGAGATCTAGCTGTCACAAGTTGATGTTCCTGCGCTGTCTGGAACTCAGAACAGTTTCGGTTTAGCTCTACTTTTGACCATGTGTGTGTCAGAATCTGTAAAAGTGATCTAAATGAAAGTTGTAGCTGATGTCCTAAGCTTTCTAACTAATCTTGGTGCACCTCTGTTGGATCTCTGAAACTCTAGATATAACAGTTTCACTGAACTGCTGAATTTGAATCTTGTCCAGAAAATTTTCAGCATTGTTTCTTATCTTTTGTAAGCACTCTATAATTGGAAAAAAAATCTCTAAATTTTGCACATTTGTTGGAAAACAGATGGCCGCAAGAGGAGGAAGAGGCAGAGGCCGTGGTCATGGGCGTGATGCTCTTATAAATCCACCACCGCCACCTGTGACCATGGAACAGATATTGGGAATGCAAGCGCAGCTGATGCAAGCTATGATGCAGCGCTTGGACAATGAACCTACAAGAGGGCCACCACCTGTTCAGGTCAGAGATAAGCGTGGAGAGTTTATGAAAGGTCGACCACCGGTGTTCACCCATGCCTCAGACCCTATGGAGGTAGATGATTGGTTGCGTGCTGTGGAGAAACAACTAAACATAGCACAATGCAACGACCTTGAGAAGGTGTTGTACGCTTCTGGGCAACTCCAAGGAGCTGCTCAGGATTGGTGGGAATCATTCCAGTTTGGACGTCCCAACAATGCTCCTGCTATCACTTGGCAGGAATTCAAGGACAGTTTCCGGTCATACCATATTCCTGATGGACTAGTGGAACTGAAGCAGGAAGAATTCAGATCTCTCAAGCAAGGATCAATGACTGTGGCGGAGTATTGGGACAAGTTCGCACAACTATCACGCTACGCTCCCAATGATGTAGCGGATGACAAGGATAAGCAACGCCGTTTCCTCAAGGGACTCTATGATGGACTACAGCTCCAGCTGATGTCTAATACTTACCCTAACTTCCAGTCTTTGGTGAATCGCGCAATCGTGATTGACGATAAGCGCAAGGAGATGGAAGCTAAGAAGAGAAGGCTCCAAGGGCAAGCTTCTGGAAGCAACACTCGCCCACGTGCTTATCCCTAGCAAGGTTTCCAGCAAAGGAATCAAGGACCAACTCACTAGGGAAACCGTGGTCAGTATCCTCAGCGGAACCAGTTCCAGCAACGCCCTCAGTACCAGCAACAGTTTGGAAATCAGCGTCCCCCGCAATAGACCAGCAATCCTGCAACACGCCAGGGAGTGCCCAACAATGCTCCTGTGAAGAGTGGTGCACCCAACAATCCCAATGCCTGCTACCGATGCGGAGAAGTAGGTCACTATGCTCATCAGTGCCCTAAGAAGCAAAACCAACAAGCACCTCAGAACCAGACCAGCAATCAGAAGTTCAACGCCCGACCACCTCACACGGCGAAGGTGAACTATGTGTCATCTGATGCAGCTCAGGAGACGCCTGAGGTCATGCTGGGTACGTTCAGCGTCAACTCTATTTCTGCTACCGTACATTTTGATTCTGGTGCTTCGCATTCTTTTATCTCCCAAGCTTTTGTTAGAATGCATAGCATACCTTTGTGTGCCATGAAAAACCCTATAGTAGTAAATTCCCCAGGAGGTAGTATGCCAGCTTCTTATTGGAGCCCCTCAACTAGCATTTCCTTAAGGGGGGTAGACTTCAAAGTGAAGCCTATTGTGTTGAGAACAGTGGGAATTGATCTTATCCTGGGAATGGATTGGATGAAACAACACCGGGTAGTGATTCAGTGTCAGGAGAAATCTGTGGTTGTGACATCACTCAATGGAGATAGAATCTGTGTAGAAGTGGTAGTGCAAGCTCAGCCTATAGCCATAATGAACCAGCTAGATGGTGAAGTCAATGAACAAGATCGTGTCGTGGAGGAGTTCCCGGATGTCTTCCCCGATGACTTGCCAGGTATGCCACCTGACCGAGACATTGAATTCATTATTGAATTATTACCTGGAACTGTACCAATAGCTAAACGTCCATATAGAATGGGAGTTAATGAATTAGAAGAGCTTAAGAAACAACTAAAAGAGTTGCAAGAAAAAGGTTTCATACGCCCCAGTTCTTCCCCGTGGGGGGCACCTATGATCTTTGTGGATAAGAAGGATGGTAGTCAACGGATGTGTGTGGATTACCGCTCACTTAATGAGGTTACCATCAAGAATAAATACCCTTTGCCTAGGATTGATGATTTGTTTGATCAGTTGAGAGGAGCTCATGTGTTATACAAGATTGATCTCCGATCTGGTTATCATCAGCTTAAGATTTGGAACTCGGACATACCCATGACAGCATTCACTACACGGTATGGATTATATGAGTACACCGTTATGTCTTTTGGATTGACCAATGCACCTGCATACTTCATGTATGTGATGAATAAGGTGTTCATGGAGTTTCTGGATAAATTTGTGGTAGTATTCATAGATGACATACTAATATTCTCCAAGACTGAAGAAGAACATGCTGAACACATAAGGTTGGTCTTGCAAAAGCTTAGAGAACATAAGTTGCACGCTAAGCGGAGCAAGTGTGAGTTTTGGTTAAAGGAAGTCTCTTTTCTGGGTCATGTAGTCTCCAATGGTGGAATATCAGTGGATCCAGGCAAAGTGCAAGATGTACTGAATTGGAAACCACCAACAACTGTGAGATTCGTAGCTTTTTGGGATTAGCTGGATATTACCGAAGGTTCATTGAAGGTTTTTCCAAGCTAGCCAAGCCTATGACAGCTCTATTGGAAAAGAATACTAAGTATGTATGGTCGGATAAATGCCAGGCAAACTTTGAAGAGCTAAAGAAGAGATTGACTACAACTCTAGTATTAATCTTGCCCGATTTAAGCAAGAACTTCTCTATATATTGTGATGCATCCCGTTTGGGCCTTGGATGTGTGCTTATGCAAGAAGGAAGAGTGGTGGCATATGCATCTAGACAATTGAGGAAGCATGAGTTGAATTATCCTACTCATGACTTGGAATTGGCAGCTGTGGTTCATGCTTTGAAGATCTAGAGACATTATCTGATTGGACATAAGAGTGATATCTATACTGATCATAAGAGTTTGAAGTATATCTTTACCCAATCAGATCTGAATCTGAGACAATGTCGTTGGTTGGAATTGATCAAAGACTATGATTTGGAAGTGCATTATCACCCGGGAAAGGCAAACGTCGTAGCTGATGCACTTAGCAGAAAGAGCTATGCCAATGGACTTCAGATAACATCTATGTCAGCAGAGTTGTGTGCTAAAATGGAGTATCTCAACTTGAGCCTGGTCACTAATGCAATGGAATTGGTGATAGAGCCTACTTTGGAAAAAGAGATACGCAAAGGTCAATTGGAGGATGAAAAACTTAAAGAGATAGCAGAGAATGTAGTGCTTGGAAAGGCACCCGGATTCAGAATGGATGAGAATGGTACTCTTTGGTTCGGAAAAAGGATATGTGTACCTGAAGTGAAAGCTATCCGAGATGCAATTCTGCAAGAGGCCCATGAGTCTGCTTACTCTATACATCCCGGAAGTACCAAGATGTACTTGGATCTCAAGGAGAAGTATTGGTGGTAAGGTTTGAAGAGAGATGTGGCCGAATATGTGGCTTTGTGTGACACTTGTCAAAGAGTGAAAGCTGAGCATCAAAGACCTGTAGGGTTACTACAACCAATGAAGATCCCTGAATGGAAATGGGAAGAAGTTGGTATGGATTTTATTGTAGGACTGCCCCGCACTCAAAGAGGTTATGATTCAATATGGGTAATAGTGGATCGACTCACCAAGGTTGCTCACTTTTTACCAGTCAAGACTACCTATAATGGTGCAAGATTAGCAGAGTTGTACATGGAAAGAATAGTGTGCTTACATGGTGTTCCCAAGAAAATTGTGTCGGATAGAGGCACCCAATTTACATCGCAATTCTGGCATAAAGTGCATAGATCTTTGGGGACAAAGTTGAATTTTAGTTCTGCTTACCACCCGCAAACTGATGGACAGATTGAAAGGATCAACCAGATTTTGGAAGATATGTTGCGAGCTTGTGCACTTCAGTATGGTGATAGTTGGGATAAGAGTCTGCCTTACGCAGAGTTCTCGTACAACAACAGTTATGAGAAGAGTCTCAAGATGGCACCTTTTGAGGCGTTGTATGGACCTAAGTGTAGAACGCCTTTGTTCTGGAATCAGACTGGAGAAACTCAAGTGTTTGGACCCGATGTCCTTAGAGACGTGGAAGAACAAGTGAGAATGATTAGAGATAATTTGAGAGTAGCTCAGTCCCGACAGAAGAGTTACGCTGATACCCACAGAAGAGAGCTGACTTTCGAGATTGGTGATTATGTGTACTTGAAAGTGTCACCAATGAGAAGTGTGAGAAGATTCAATATGAAGGGAAAATTAGCACCAAGGTATATAGGACCTTTTAAGATCCTAGAGAGACGTGGAGAAGTAGCTTACTAGTTGGAACTGCCTGAGAGCTTGTCCGGTGTGCACGACGTGTTCCATGTTTCCCAATTGAAAAAGTGTTTGAGGGTACCAGAAGAACAGATTCCTTTGGAAGAACTTGCTGTCAAGGAAGATCTTACTTATGAGGAGTATCCGATAAAGATCTTGGAAACTGCCGAAAGAATTACAAGAAGCCGAACTGTAAAGATGTGCAAGGTGCAGTGGAATCGTTATACAGAGGATGAGGCTACTTGGGAAAGAGAAGAGGATCTGAGAAAGACTTATCCCCAACTGTTTGAGTAAGCAATCACCCGAATCTCGAGGACGAGATTCATCTTAAGGGGGGTAGAATTGTAACATCCTAAAATTTGCATTCTTTTAAAATTAATAAATATGATTTATTTAAGCAAAGGTGTGTGCATTAAAAGATAGGGAAATAATAAATTTTGTGGAATTAAAATTTAAAAATAAGGTTAGAAAACTTTTTGATGCATACATGCTGCTGCATATCATTTTGTGAATGCTTGGAATTTGTTAAAGATTTTAAAAAGAATTGAAATTTGAATATAAAAAGGGATTTGGAAAATTGTAGAAGAAATAGAAAAGGAAAGAATCTTTTTCCCTCTCCCTTCTTGAATTTCGGCCCGCTGGCCCCCTCTCTTTTCCCCGCGGCCCAGCACCGCAGCCCAGCTCTCCTCCCCGCCCCGCGGCCCAGCACCGCGCCAACCGCCAGCCCAGCCGCGTGCCTCGGCCACTCGGCCCAGCAAGCCACGCCAGCCCATCACCACGCCAGGCAACCGTCGCCCACGCTCCCCCGTGCCCTGCCGCTGACGCCCGGGCCCCGGTTGTCGGCACCATCCTTCTTCCCCGCACGGCTCGGAACCGCCCGCGCCCGGCCTGGCCGCAACCGCCGCCCACGACTGACATCGTGGGAGCGCCCCCCTCGCGCACCCTGCTGCTCCCCGCTCTCGTCTTCGCGCTCGCCAAGCACCGAGGAAGCCCCACAACCGCCGCTCCGTGGTCGCCGGGATCCGTCGTCTTCTCCTTCGCACGGACCGCCGCCGCCAAGCTTCCCCGTCCTCCTTCTTCCCCGCGGTGAGAACCCCCTGGCCTCCCTCAATCTCCCGGTACCTCTACTTTCCCTTTTCTTGGCTTCTTGAGCCCTGGCCGCGAGCTCCACAAGCCATGGTCGCCGGCAATGGCGGCCACCGCGCTACCCGCTGTTCCTGGCCGCCGTATCGGCATGGCCGAGACCCCCTTTTTCCCCCGCATCCCCCGGTGCTCTCGGTTTCTCTTTTGGCGAACCCTAGCCCACTAACCGCGCGCGACTGAGACCTCCATGCCGCCGGCAATGGCGCCTCACCGCCGGCGTCACTGTGCCTGGCCGGAATCCTTCTCTTCCCCCCAGGTCTAATCCGAGCCCTCCATCTATGATCCGACGGCCGAGATCATCTGATACCCCTTCGCGTGGCTGATTTGCATAAGAGACCCTGGACTTTTCTAAGTCCTAACCCGCAGTCCAAAGCATAGTTCCCCGAATGCGCAATCTCGTTTGGAAAGCGTAAACTTCACGGTTTAAGTCAAAAATACGTTTTCAGTATTTACAGAAATGCCATTTGAACTGTTTCGCTTATAAAATTGTCGTTTTAGCTCCGAATTGATCCATTCAAATCGTGTTAGCTTCATAATTCCATAAGCTACATGCTAGAACCACTGTTAGTCAAGTTTGGAACATTTTAATTTCCTGGTTAGATTTAATTAAATATATGGCTATAGGAAAACCCGTTTAAATCATAACTTTCGCATTTTAGCTCCGTTTTTCGTGAACTTCGCGTTGACGTGATCGTAGCGAGACGTAGATTAGTTTTACAAACATTTTATCTTGTTTTCAATACTGTTGGTGTACTGTTCTAATGATAGGAATGTTTGCCTTGCATGAATGCTTTTGGAATGGTGTATGTTGCTGTGTTGGTCGCGTTCAGACGGTGAGGAAAACGTTGGAGACCAAGAACTCTTCGATGACCAGCAGGACCAGCATGAGTTTGTGAACCAAGGCAAGTATAGCATGGGCCTACCTTGATGTCCTATTTCACTTTAATCAATTACTCATTTGCATGTGTCTAATTTTGATACCCGTAAGGACAACCTAGTGATTGTTTATCCTATGCCTTGTCTCCTATGGGTTAAATGCATATGGGTAGATTGCTAGTGCTCTAACTGAACTTGATATACATGATGATGAATAATACTATGGAACTAAGAGTTTAACATGATTCATAACAACTGTTCCATAGGGCGAAGGTGCAAATGACCTTTGTTCATGTTGCTCCCAGCTCTCCTTAAGGACTTATCTGTCGGCAAAAGCTGGGACTGACAGTGCAACCGGGAGAGTCATATGGCTCTGACTTTAGCTCAGTAATAGGAACTTTTCTAGCTAGTTAGAGGTTACCTTTTTGGCGCAAATGGGGCTTGCCACGTTGGGTATAGGGCTGCCTCTGTTCCTATGAGTATAGCCGCGATGGATATGTGCCATAGGAAAGGGGGGTTCCTACATCTTCCTGCCAAGGAAACCTAGCGGCCCTAACTTGTTAGGGAAACCTATGAAATGGCTTCATAGTGTACCCTGCCCGCTCACCTTGGTAGTGACATGGGAGTAATTAACCCGGGCATATGGGGATCATGACTTACGGTGAATGTGCACCACCTCTGCAGAGGGTTACAAATTGTTATAACAGCCGTGCTCACGGTCACGAGCGGCCCGGAAAACTCACAGAATAACTGGTTACTTGTTGATGATCATTTAAAGTTGTTCAATGATGATATATGGTACACTTGACCCTGATATATGTTCTTATGGGAATTAAATGGGAGCTTAAGCATAATTTGATAATATCTGATAATAAAAGCTTGTCGTACTAAAAATCTAACTGCAGTAAACCAGAGTCAATCCTTTTTGAGCTTCATAACCCCATGTTAGCTTGTTAAGTATGGAATGTACTTACACTTGTTTATTTTCTTTATTTGGATAAAAATCCCGGATGGGTAACAGATGACAACGGGTATGAGGAATTCCCTGAGGATTTTTAGGCTTGTGGTCAACCAGTTGACCTTCCCTGTGATGGTGTTCCACGAGAGTGTTATCCTTTACTATTCCGCTGTGTTGTGTAAGACTACTTAATGTTATTATTTGTGTTGTAAGAGACACCGTGATGATACTTTTTATGATTTGTCGACTTGTGTGTGTGACTGATTCCTGGGCACACATGAGTATTGTGCATTCAATTTTATCCTTAAAATTGGGTGTGACAGCTGGTAATACGAGCCACCCCTATAAATTGATTTGTAGGGGCGGCTGGTAATACGAGCTGCCCCTACAAATCAATTTGTAGGGGCGGCCTGAGAACCGCCCCTACAAATGCATGATTTGTAGAGACGGTTCAGTAGGGGCGGTTGGCCAAACCGCCCCTACAAATGGTTCTGAGCCGCCCCTAAAAATCGATTCTGTAGTAGTGGCTATCCCGTAGCAACGCACGGGCACGCTGTCTAGTCTAAATATATGTATCAACCGATGGAGAATCGATACAAACAAATATAGCGACCGATGATCCATGAGAAACTTGTACCGACCAATCATCCGTTGTTATTATTTCTCTTTAGCGACCATTGTCCGACACTAATTTTTGGTTGTGGTATAGTGGGCTCCTAGGCCGATAGCATGGACATGGTCGCATATATGGGCAATGCAGGTACCCCTGGCCCATATATCCAACACCAGGGGGTGACCAAGTCAGCCGGGCCGATCCCCAAGCTAGCTAGGCTGACTTTGCCTAGGTTCTTGGTTGTTTTCATGTGCTTTCGTGTTGCTGGTGTTCGTTTTGCAAACCAATTGTTTTGTGGGTTTTCTAGAGTGTCCAGGAAATTTCCCAAGTCATCAAACCACCGGTTGGTTTTGGTGATTTTGGTTTGAGCTCTTGCTTCACTTCAACTGAAGTTGAGAACTCCGTTTTCGTGTATCAGAGAGTTTCAAAGTTGTGGTTTTTCGTTGTGGTGAGTGTTCCGCTGTATTTGTCGGTCATCACCGAGAAAAGTCTAAAAGCATCTAGGCCCCTAATTGGATTTCGGTGATTAATGTCAATACAGGATTACTATGACTAACGTGTGTTTTGCAGAGGCAATTAAGTTAGGTCATGGTAATGGAGATCGATTGGGCAATCGAGGTTGTCATGCCCCTACGATGGAAATCATTTCGGTTTTCAAAGGATGGATGACAAGGTTAAGGATAACTAGTTCTAAGTGTCAATTGAAGTTGGAGAGACACTTAGAGTAGTTTAGGACTTTGTTTTTCCTTTGGCCATACTATTAAGGGGGGTATGAATGGGTAGCTTGACCTAGTTGAGTCTAGTGAGTTAGGTGTGGTGCACACTTGTTAAAACTAGCTCTAGGTAGCTCCTATGAATGCCTAAGATCTTTTGGAGCAAACTTCATTCACATATGTTTGAAAGTTGGAAGTGAATGGAGGGTCAAATACTGACCGGACGCTGGCTCCGGTGCGACCGGACGCTGGCCGCAGGGTCCGGTCAGTTCATTTGACCGAGGAGAACAAGTCTGGAGTGACCGAACGCTGGAAGGTCAATGTGACCGGACGCTGAGGGCCAGCGTCTGGTCGACTCCAGTAAGGGTCCAGACTTGAGAAAGTGTGATCGGACGCGTCCAGTCAATACTGACCAGACCCTGAGTATCCAGCGTCCGGTCGAGTACAGTAAGCATCCAAGAGCGACCGGACGCATCCGGTCATTACTGACCAGACCCTGACAGCGTCCGGTCATCACTTGAAAACTGTTGCGCGAGTTGAACTGACCGGAGCGTCCGGTCAAAATGATTGGAGAGTCCGGTCACCCCGCAGAAGCTCATAACGGTTCGTTTTTCAGGCTGCCTTATAAATAGAAGCTCCACTCGTGAGTGGAGTTACTTTTGCTCATTCCAACAGCTGAGAAACATGTTTGTGAGTGCCAAGAAGAGCAAGGTCCTAGTGAGGTGTTTGTGATTTGAGAATCCAAGAGAGTAGCCTCACTAGCAAATCAAGAGTAGCAAAGTGTGCATCCATCTTCTCATTAGGCTTCGCGTGGTCAAGTGAGAGTTCGTGCTTGTTACTCTTGGTGATCGCCATCACCTAGACGGCTTGGTGGTGATTGGGAGTTTGGTGATCACCCGGCGGAGCTTGTGGGTGACCCAACTCAAGTTGTGAGCGGCTTTGGGTGATTCGCCGCGACGGAGTGTCGAAGAATCAACCCGTAGAGAGCACTTGATCCTTGCGCAGATCAAGGGGGAGCTACACCCTTGCGCGGGTGCTCCAACGAGGACTAGTGGGGAGTGGCGACTCTCTAATACCTCGGCAAAACATCGCCGCGTTCCTTTCTCTCTCTATTTACTTTGAGTATTTACTTTGAGCAATTCAATACTTGTTTTACATCCATAGAATTGCTTGCTAGAGTAAGTTTGGAACATAGGTTGCGAGTTCATTGTGCATTAGTTTGATAGAAACACTTTTCAAGGCACAAGGGGTTAATTGGGCTATCCGTAGGATTTGATTATTGCAAGAGAATTTAGAATTAGCCCAATTCACCCCCCCTCTTGGGCATCTTGATCCTTTCAATTGGTATCAGAGCCTCGTGCTCACGTTTTTAAGCTTAATCGCTTAGAGCAAGATGTCTCACGGGGATGGACCTCCTCCTATCTTTGAGGGAGATGATTTTCCATATTGGAAAATTCGCATGGAGGCATACCTAGAAGCTCTAGACGTTGGAATTCTTAGAGCCACCTCTCAAGGGTTCCCAACACCTAAGAATGCCTCACAACTTCAAGGCGATGAAGTGAACTATGAAAAATGGAATGCAAAGGCTCGCAACACCATCTTTAGAGGCCTTTGCAAAGATGTGTTCAATCGTGTAAGGAACCACAAAGACGCCCATGCACTATGGTCGGACGTTTGTGCGCTCCATGAGGGAACCAAGAGTGAGCGTGAGGAACGCTATCATCTTGTAATTAAGAAACTAAATTCTTTTGAGATGTTTCCCAAAGAAAGTGCTAATGAGATGTATTCTCATTTAAATGTTCTTGTAGAGGAAGTCAATGGGCTTGGACTTACTCAAATGTCACCATCCGACATTGTGAGAAAAATCTTGAGTGTCCTCCCCATTGACAAATATGGGCACATTGTGACCGTGCTACATCAAGGTGATCTTTCCGCCGCTACACTGACACAAATCTTGGGAAAGATCAATGCTCATGAGATGTACATGCACATCACGCCATAAGATGGCTCATCCTCTACAAAGAAGAAAGAGAAGGACTTAGCATTCAAAGCTAGCCAAGATAAGGGCAAAGCAAGACTTGAGTATGAGAGCTCAAGTGATGAAGATGATGAAGAAAGCCTTGCTCTCATGGTGAAGAAGACCACCAAGATGCTAAAAAGGCTAAACAAGAGTGGCATCAAGTTTGACGGCAAGAAGAAGAAGTTCTTCACAAGCTCAAGAAGAAAGCCAATCTCCGAGATGGATTGCTACAATTGTGGCGAACTTGGCCACCTAGCTCATCAATGCACAAAGCCCAAGAAAGACAAGTTCAAGAACAAGGGCAAGAAAGATGATTCAAGTGATGAAGATGAAAAGAAAAAGAACAAGCCATACAAGAAGAGAGATGGCAAAAAGAGGGACTTCTACAAGAAGAAGAAGAGTGGCAAGGCCTACATTGTCGGTGATTGGCTCACGGACATTGATTCATCAAGTGGATCATCCGATGATGAGAGTGACAATGAGAAGGTGGCCGCCATTGCTATTGATCTTGCATCCTCACCGCCACCATCGCCATCATCCTCTACACACCTATGCCTTATGGCCAAGGGTGAACACAAGGTAACTAAGAGTGATGATAGTAGTGATGATGAGCAAGCTAGTGATGATGATAGCGATAGCAATGATGACTCACCTACATATGATGATCTTGTCAAAATATTAAGAAAATACACTAAGATCATTAGAAAGAGTAGAGCTACAAATGAAAAACGTGATGCTAAAAATGATTCACTCTTAGCTAAGTGTGATACATTAGAAAAGGCTAATGATGAGCTCAAAGAAACAAATGATTCTATATCATCCAAACTCAAGGAGCTCAAATATTCTAAGAAAGAGCTTAAAGATAAACATGATAAACTTGAGTGGGTGCACAATGAGCTTATCACTAGTCACAACAAGCTAAAAGATAAATATACAACTCTAAAGATCAATTATGATACCCTTGTTATTGCATAAGAATTCTTACCAAATGAGCCACATGATACTACTAACCATGTTGTTAAGGTTGATATAGCTACCTCATGTGATGATTTAATTGATGAGAGCATTGAGCATGGATCTAGTAGCAAAGGCAAGCAAGTGGTTGAGTGCAATGACTATGATGAGTATGTCAAGCTCAAGAGTGACAATGAGAAGCTCATGAAAGATCTTGAAGAGATGAAAAGTCACAACACCATTGTGCTAGAAACTCTTGATCATGACAAAGAGTTGATCCTTGAGAATGAGAAGCTCAAAGAAGAAAACAAGAAACTCAAGGAAGAGAAGAACAATGATATTCTCAAGGAAGAGAACAAGAAGCTCAAGATGGAGAAAGAGCATCTCAAGGTGGGATTGAGCAAGTTTGCTAGAGGCAAGCATCTCCAAAGTGAGCTACTCATGAATACCGTCATGAAGATGGATAGAAGTGGCATTGGATATATGGCAAGTGTAGAGAAGAAGAAGGCTCAAGCTCAACACCAACAATCAAAGCCAAAGCTAAAGCCAAAGAGATGTTTTGAGTGTGGACAAGAAGGCCACTTTGCTCATGAGTGTCAAACTCCACCACCACAACCCTTGCCCAAGAATGCTAGACCCTTTGCTTTCAATGCTCACTACATGCTTAGAAAAGATTCTAGTGGAAAGATGAAAGTCATGTTCTTAGGACCCCCCCAACAAGAGTAGGCCTAAGAGGATTTGGGTGGCTAAGTCACTTGTTGAGAAGGTGAAGGGCCCTCAACAAGTTTGGATTCCTAAAGTTTGAATCTCATGTGTGTAGGTGAACTACAAGACCGGTGGAAGTCATTGAGTTATTGATAGTGGTTGCACTCAACATATGACCGGTGATCCTCGTATGTTCACCTCACTAGATGAAGAGGTAGATGGACAAGAGAAAATAACATTTGGAGATAATTCAAAGGGCAAGGTTAAAGGATTGGGCAAAGTGGCAATATCAAATGATCATTCCATCTCCAATGTGCTCTATGTTGCTTTATTGAGCTTCAACTTGCTATCCGTTGGGCAATTGTGTGATCTTGGCTTCCAATGCTTATTCACCGAGAAGGAGGTTGTTGTATCCAAGGTAGATGACAATCAAGTAATATTCAATGGATTTAGATACAACAACTTATATCTAGTTGACTTCACCTCCGAAGATGCAAACTTGAAGACTTGCCTATTCACCAAGACAACACTTGGGTGGCTATGGCATAGAAGACTTGCTCATGTTGGGATGAGCTCACTCAAGAAGCTTATGAAGAATGATTTGGTGAGAGGGTTGAAGGATGTGAAGTTTGAGAAGGACAAGCTTTGTAGTGCATGTCAAGCCGGCAAGCAAGTTGCAAACACTCATCCAACCAAAGCTTTCATGTCAACCACAAGAGTTCTAGAACTCCTACACATGGATTTATTTGGACCAACAACATACAAGAGTTTGGGAGGAAATCTCTATTGTCTTGTGATTGTGGATGACTATTCAAGGTATACATGGGTGTTCTTCCTTCATGACAAATCCGAAGTTGCATCTTATTTCAAGAAGTTTGCCAAGAGAGCTCAAAATGAATTTGAAGTGAAGCTCAAGAAGATAAGAAGTGACAATGGCAAAGAGTTTGACAACACAAATATTGAATCCTATTGTGATGAAGTTGGAATCAAACATGAAGTCTCCGCAACCTATACTCCTCAACAAAATGGTGTAGTTGAGAGGAAGAACCGGACTTTGATCACTCTTGCAAGGACAATGCTAGATGAGTACAACACCCCCGAAGCTCTATGGGCGGAAGCAATCAACACCGCATGTTATGCATCCAACCACCTATTTCTTCAAAAGTTCCTTGTCAAGACACCGTATGAGTTGCTCAATGGGAAGAAGCCGGACGTCTCCTTCTTTAGGGTGTTTGGTTGCAAGTGCTACATCTACAAGAAGCAGCAACACCTAGGGAAGTTTCAAAGACGTTGTGATATAGGTTTTCTTGTTGGTTACTCATTGAAGTCCAAAGCATATAGAGTATTTAATCATGCCACCGGCTTGGTTGAAGAAACATATGATGTGGAATTTGATGAATCTAACGGCTCCCAAGGAGCACATGAGAATCTTGATGATGTAGGTGATGAACCATTGAGGGAGGCTATGAAGAATATTCCGGTGGGAGACATCAAGCCAAAAGATGATGAAGATGATGTACAAGTCATTAACCAACCTTCTTCATCAAATGTACCACAAGATGGTGAAAAAGATGGGAGAGTGGAAAATGAAGATACTCATATCTCCCATGAGCAAATGGTGGTACAAGCATAAGATGTTGATGCTCCACAACCTCCTCCTCAAGTGGTCAATAGAAGAAATACACCTCTCCTACAAGATCATCCACAAGATCTCATCATAGGGAGTCCAACAAAGGGTGTAATGACTCGATCTCAAAAACTTACTTCATTTATTGCTCATCACTCTTTTGTCTCTTGCTATGAGCCTACCAAGGTAGAAGAAGCTCTTAAAGATCCGGATTGGATCAATGCCATGCATGAAGAGTTGAACAACTTCACTCGCAATGAAGTTTGGAATCTTGAAGAGCGACCAAAAGGTGCAAGAGTCATTGGAACAAAGTGGGTGTTCCGCAACAAGCAAGATGATCAAGGTGTTGTTGTGAGGAACAAGGCAAGACTAGTTGCAAAGGGGTTCTCTCAAGTTGAAGGTTTGGATTTTGGAGAGACCTTTGCACCGGTTGCAAGATTAGAAGCCATCCGTATCCTTCTTGCATATGCATCACATCATGAAATGAAACTATATCAAATGGATGTGAAAAGTGCATTTTTAAATGGCTTTATTAATGAACTAGTCTATGTTGATCAACCTCCCGGGTTTGAAGACCCTAGATATCCTAATCATGTTTATAGGTTGTCCAAGGCACTATATGGGCTTAAGCAAGCCCCAAGAGCTTGGTATGAGCGCCTTCGGGACTTCCTCATTGAGAAGGGCTTCACCATTGGGAAGGTCGACACCACACTATTCACCAAGAAGCTTGATGGGCACATCTTCATTTGTCAAGTATATGTTGATGATATCATCTTTGGATCATCAAATGAAGACTCATGCAAAGAATTTGGTGAATTGATGTCGAAGGAGTTCGAGATGTCAATGATTGGTGAGCTTACATTCTTTCTTGGTTTTCAAGTCAAGCAAATGAAAGAAGGCATCTTCATCTCTCAAGAGAAATACACAAAAGATCTTCTCAAGAGATTCAAGATGGATGAATGTAAGCCAATCAAGACACCAATGCCTACCAATGGACATCTCGACCTAGATGAGGGAGGTAACTCGGTTGATCAAACTCTCTACCGTTCTATGATTGGTAGCTTGTTATATTTAACCGCATCTAGGCCCGACATCATGTTTAGTGTGTGTATGTGGGCTAGATTTCAAGCTAGTCCTAAGGAAACACATTTAATTGCCGTAAAAAGAATCCTTAGGTATCTTAAGCACACACCAAGCATTGGTCTTTGGTATCCCAAAGGAGCTTTATTTGAATTAATTGGCTATTCTGATTCGGATTACGCCGGATGCAAAGTTGATAGAAAGAGCACATCCGGAGGGTGCCATTTGCTTGGTAGATCACTTGTGTCTTGGTCCTCCAAGAAACAAAATAGTGTGGCTTTGTCCACCGCCGAAGCGGAATACATTGCCGCGGGTGCTTGTTGTGCACAAATATTATACATGAAACAAACTTTGCTAGACTATGGAGTAGTTCTAGAGAAAGTACCTCTTTTGTGCGACAATGAAAGTGCGGTAAAACTTGCAAATAATCTGGTTCAACACTCTCGCACCAAGCATATAGATATCCGCCATCACTTTCTAAGAGATCATGTGGCTAAAAATGATATATCACTAGAAGGTGTAAGATCCGAAGATCAATTAGCGGATATCTTCACTAAACCGCTAGATGAGGCTACTTTTTGTAGATTGCAGAATGAGCTCAATGTACTTGATTTTAGTAACTTCACTAAAAATTGAGCTTGTGTTGTCCCTTGCATTCATTGTAATATACAACATGCTTAATTTGTGGCAATGCATATAGGGCTTGTCTAACATGGTTAAGATAACCGCCGAAAAGCGTGTGAAGAAGCTTAACCTTGGATCAAAATTGACAAGCAACTAGATTTACTTACAAGTATTGCATATGCATGAATGTTGTTTTGTCGTTTTGTTCCATTTGCCCTCTTATTGCCTATTTTCTTAAAAAGAATTATAGCCTAAGGCAAAATATTTTGAAAAATATGAGGGTTTGAGAGAGGTCACTCACATCAGTCCCAATTGGTGTTTATTTGGATCTTATTCAAGTTGGGACTTGATTGGGAACAGGCAGCGCGAAGGAAGTTTGAAGATTTGCTGGAAAAAGGTGCACCGGATGCTGCACCGGACGCTGCTGTCCAGCGTCCGGTCAGTTCATAGGAGGTGAACTGCTGGTGAAGGAGTGACCGGACGCTGCGTCTGTGCGTCCGGTCAGGAAGGGTTCAGCATCCGGTCGATCAAAGGAAGACCAAGTTGTACTGACCGGACCCTGCCTGCGTCTGGTCATGGACCACCGGACGCGTCCGGTCCCGATTCCAGAGGAATTGGACCTCTCTGGAATCGACCGGACGCTGGGTGGTAGCGTCCGGTCGCTACCACCAGAGCGTCCGGTCAGCGGATCTCGCGCGGCTTCAGGACTCTTTTCTCCGTTTCCTAATCCGTCGCGCGTGGGGAACAATTTAACCGCAGCCGTACCCTTGTTCGCCCTCTCACCTCGCCTTTGCCCTAGCCCGAGCCGTCGCCAAATCACCGCGACCCTGCGCCGGCAACCTCGCGCCCACGCCGCCGTGCTCCAGCCTCACCGCGCCACTGCAAGCTCCGCCCGAGCCTTCCCGCGCGCCACCGCGCCAGCACTGCCCGCGCCGCCGCAGCTCGTGCACCCCCACGCTCTCCTCTGCCTGCGCCGCCAGCAGCCATGCCCCGTGCCGTTGCTCCTTGCGCCAGCCTCGCTGGTCACCACGCCGCCGCTGAGGAACCCTCTACCGAGCCTCACCACCCGTCTCTCGCGTGTCTGCGACGCCGAAGTCAAGACCGAGGGGATCTCAAGGCCATTGATCCAACCCTTACCCTACCTCCTTGATTGGTAAGGCAAGACTTTTTCAATCTTGATCTGTTCAATTGTGACGTAGATCAAATTGCAATGCACTGATTCCCCATTGCATTCAGGGCTTTTGACCTAACCCTAGCTCGGTTCCGAGGATCCCCTGCATGACATCTTATCTTTTCTCGGATCGCCGATCGTCAGGTAGCTTGCCCGTCGTCAAAATTTCGTACCTAAATTGCTTGCTTCCTAGGTTTTTGCATCTATTAGATATATTGTATTTATTCGTATATCCATCTACTCTATCGTGCAGCGAGTTAGTTCCATTGTGGTTCTTCTGGCAGCTGGCAGTCAACTCGGAGCCAAGCTCGCGAGTAAGGATCGAGGCCAAGCCTCGAAAGCGGCAGTTTGACAGTTGATCTTCATCAGCGGTAGTTCATCATCTTGTCAGTTCAGATGGCTCGCACCAAGAACGTTGGTGGTGGCCTAGGTGATGATGATCGGAGGCCCCCGCCTCGCCAGCCAGCAGGATCGAAGGGCAAGTCAACCAAGCAGGTGACATCCAAGAAGCGGAAGTGCCCCGACGCAGAGACAGCGAGAGCAGCAGCTGTTGCAGAGGCCGTAGAGCGTGCCGAGAGAGGTGGTGCCCACAGCGGAGTTGTCATTGCAAATCAGCCGGTTTCACCAGCAGTCAGAGCTGCGATTGAGGAGGTTGAGCATCATCACGGTAGTCCAGCTGGGACTGCCACGTTTGCAGGACGATGGGTTGCCATTGAGGAGGGTCCGTCAGCACAGCAGCAGCCCCCACCAGCAGAGCCTCAGCCAGCCCAGGAGACTCAGGAGGGTCAGCAGACCGAGGAGACCAAGCCGGCACCTCAGCTACGCCGCTCGAGTCATACCAGTGCTGCAGTTCCACCGAGGCCAGCTACACAGCACAGGGGGTCATGCCCTCCGCCTAGACCACAGGGTCCGCCTCCAGTGGTACACCTTGACTTGAGGGCCGCTACAGCCAAGCAGGTTCAGCAGCTGCGTTTTGTAGAGTTTGAGGTTTGGTTTCCTCCGAGGAGGGATGAGAGAGTAGCTGAGGGTTTCTACACGCCACTGCAGGAAGATTTCTACAATGCTTATCTCAACAGTGGGGCAGTGTTCAGATCGTAGAGAGTCTGCCCCATAGAGTCCATTGTGGCAGCAGCTGGAGAGCACATTCGGCCTTACTTATCATATCTGCCAGGGTTGACAGATTTGATTGGATGGACAGGAATATTTGTACCATCTTGGGTCCGTCAGTTTTATGCTTCACTCTTCATCGATCCACATCACAGATTTATTCACTTTGCTTTCAGAGGCAAAGACTATAGAGTGATGAGTGGCAGGGCTAGAGAGATACTGCGGCTACAGGATCAACCTGTCAAGCTGCATGAGGTATGCTATGGACAGCAGGGGCCTCCCAGGTGTCCTCATGGAGGGTAGGTGCCCCCTACAGATTTAGTGCGCCATTGCTTCAAGGAGCCCTTTGGTGAGGGGTCGAGCAGGAACCCCAGTGACTTGACTCCTACAGCGAGAGTGCTAGAGGCCATCATCAGGAGGACACTGCTTCCTAGGTTGGGATACAGGGAGGGCCTGACTCGCTTACAGCTCTGGCTTCTCAATGCCCTGATGCAGCAAACAGTATTTGATATCTAGGATCTCCTGCTTTCAGAGATGGAGGATACAATAGCTGAGGGATTCAAGGGTCGCAGGCAGCTTCCCTATGCTCACTGGATCACGTTCCTCATTCGTAGAGTTGTGCTTGATAAGCCCCCTGGTATGATGGATGAGTATACAGGTGCCACCACAGAGTTCCCAGCTTACAACCTATCACAGAGGATCAGACGCACCACTCCTCAGGCACCCAGACAGCCTAGCCGTCGTCCCGACGTGCAAGAGTCTGCAGCTCAGCAGGATGAGATTATCAGAGGGATTGCAGCCACTGAGGAGGAGGAGCTAGAGGCACAGCAGGAGGTGAGCGAGTATAGTGACAGCTCTGACAACGACTACCAGCCTATTCCTCAGATGCCTCCACGCAGACACGATGCAGAGGCCGATAGCTCTAGTTCTGCTCCACATGCTCCGCAGACAGACCCCGCTCTCATTGCTATTCTTGAGCGGATGCAGCAGGACTAGACACGACAGGCACAGGAGACAGCTGCCAACTTCACGCAGTTTCAGGCTCGTCAGGACGAGTTCCAGCGGCAGCAGCAGCTCCTTCAGCACCAGCAGTTACTTATGCAGTAGCAGCTCATGGGATTCATGCAGCATGTCGTGACATCCATTGGGGCCCCACCGCCATAGCCTTCGCCCCAGCTTGCACAGCCTCCTACCACTTCGACGACTCCAGCAGTACAGCCCAGTGGGCTCCAGAGTCAGGGACTGCCTCCAGCTCAGTTTGCTTCACCTCTTGTACAGGTGTCCCAGTGGTTAGCCTCACCCGTGGTAGCCCCGCAGTTCACTCCACTTCAGACAGGCTTCACACCAGAGCAGTCTTCCTCGCTATTCGTGCTTGACACGTCAATCTCCAGGAGTCTTGGAGCATCCTTCAGCGAGTTGACCGGCATGCCTACTCCGCCTCATATGCATACCGCCGGTCCGTCTACAGCAGCTCCAGCTATCATGACTACTCAGAGGCTCCCCTCGTCTATCGCCTCGTCAGATCCTACGACAGACATACTAGCAGCTTCACAGGCAGCACCAGCCCCAGCTCAGACCCAGACCGCTTCAGCGACACTTCCTGCTTCAGAGGGTCAGTCAGTTCAGAGCTCAGGGTCAGATGATGATGGCGCCCAGTTCCATCTTGCTCCACGTACTTCAGCGCCCGACTCGTCCGCTGCAGCCCCGCCGACCGACCCTTAGGTTTTGGTGTTTGACGCCAAAGGGGGAGAGGGTTTGAGTATGTAGACTCAGGGGGAGCGAGTTTTAGGGGGAGCTAGTTATCTAGTATTAGCTTATTATATACATTTGGAGTTTTATTTGTGTGATACACTATTACTTTTGCATTCGTGTGTTTACTTTCATGCATACTATTATATATATATGTGATAGTGCTATCTACGTGATTGTGATATATGACATGTGTGATTTCTACTTTGCATTATCTATACGTCATATCACTTGTGTTATGCTCATTTGCTTTTGCTTCCGCGTTTATACTTCGAAGCAAATGAGCTTTGTTATTTGTACTCATGCTTAATTCATATCCTTTGAGTACATTGTGTTGGCTTGGGTCATATAAGCTTGCCTAACTCTTTTGTTCTTATCGACAAAAGCTTATATGAACCAAGCCCGTCAAAAACCTCACTCTTTAACATACTCGAGGTAGTATTGTCATCAATCACCAAAAAGGGGGAGATTGAAAGCATCTAGGCCCCTAATTGGATTTCGGTGATTAATGTCAATACAGGATTACTATGACTAACGTGTGTTTTGCAGAGGCAATTAAGTTAGGTCATGGTAATGGAGATCGATTGGGCAATCGAGGTTGTCATGCCCCTACGATGGAAATCGTTTCGGTTTTCAAAGGATGGACGACAAGGTTAAGGATAACTAGTTCTAAGTGTCAATTGAAGTTGGAGAGACACTTAGAGTAGTTTAGGACTTTGTTTTTCCTTTGGTCGTACTATTAAGGGGGTATGAATGGGTAGCTTGACCTAGTTGAGTCTAGTGAGTTAGGTGTGGTGCACACTTGTTAAAACTAGCTCTAGGTAGCTCCTATGAATGCCTAAGATCTTTTGGAGCAAACTTCATTCACATATGTTCGAAAGTTGGAACTGAATGGAAGGTCAAATACTGACCGGACGCTGGCTCCGGTGCGACCGGACGCTGGCCGCAGGGTCCGGTCAGTTCATTTGACCGAGGAGAACAAGTCTGGAGTGACCGGACGCTGGAAGGTCAATGTGACCGGACGCTGAGGGCCAGCGTCTGGTCGACTCCAGTAAGGGTCCAGACTTGAGAAAGTGCGACCGGACGCGTTCGGTCAATACTAACCGGACCCTGAGTATCCAGCGTCCGGTCGAGTACAGTAAGCATCCAAGAGCGACCGAACACGTTCGGTCATTACTGACCGGACCCTGACAGCGTCCGATCATCACTTGAAAACTGTTGCGCGGGTTGAACAGACCGAAGCGTCCGGTCAAAACGATCAGAGCGTCCGGTCACCCCGCAGAAGCTCATAACGGTTCATTTTTTAGGTTGCCTTATAAATAGAAGCTCCACTCGTGAGTGGAGTTACTTTTGCTCATTCCAACAGCTGAGAAACACGTTTGTGAGTGCCAAGAAGAGCAAGGTCCTAGTGAGGTGTTTGTGATTTGAGAATCCAAGAGAGTAGCCTCACTAGCAAATCAAGAGTAGCAAAGTGTGCATCCATCTTCTCATTAGGCTTCGCGTGGTCAAGTGAGAGTTCGTGCTTGTTACTCTTGGTGATCGCCATCACCTAGATGGCTTGGTGGTGATTGGGAGTTTGGTGATCACCCGGCAGAGCTTGTGGGTGACCCAACTCAAGTTGTGAGCGGCTTTGGGTGATTCGCCGTGATGGAGTGTCGAAGAATCAACCCGTTGAGAGCACTTGATCCTTGCACGGATCAAGGGGGAGCTACACCCTTGCGCGGGTGCTCCAACGAGGACTAGTGGGGAGTGGCGACTCTCCGATACCTCGGCAAAACATCGCCGCGTTCCTTTCTCTCTCTATTTACTTTGAGTATTTACTTTGAGCAATTCAATACTTGTTTTACATTCATAGAATTGCTTGCTAGAGTAAGTTTGGAACATAGGTTGCGAGTTCATTGTGCATTAGTTTGATAGAAACACTTTTCATGGCACATTTGTTCAAGGATGCCTTGCTTAACTTCAACCATCACAAATCATAGCACTAGAAATGAAATTTGAAATGTGACAAGTGAGCTGAGATACCTGAAGTACCATGAGATGATATTGATGCCTTGCTAACCTTCATCTATCACAAATATCATTAATGAGTCACTAATCACATATGAGAAAATTAGAAACAATGACTAGGACAGTTACCTTTAACTAGGGATGAAAAGGGTACGGATATTTTCCGACCGTATTCAAAACCGAATCCGTTTAGAGGGGTTGAGATCTGTCCGTATCCGAGTCCGGATATCCAACTTCCGATACCGTATCCGTATCCGAATACTCAAATCACATATTTATGATGTCGATATCCAATCGTATCCTATCCGACATAGTTGTCACTATCCGTATTCGAATCCGAATCCGGACAAAAATATGAAAACAAATGTAATATCGGTGATATCCGTCCGTATCCGATCCGTTTTCATCCCTACCTTTAACCCATAGGAGGTGGACATGCCCATGAGGAACCAGCAATTACCTTTAACCCATTGAGGTGAACAGTGAACTAGGAGGCACAGTAAGCATCATATCCATTTGGGTTGAGTGTCTGCTCTTCTCTTCCCTTGCTGCAAGTCTTGTATATTTGAGAATTACATTGATGTCTCATTGATAAGATAACATCAAAAATAATGATGGGCATTTGAATTTATGAGATCATTGCACAGATCTGAACTAATGAACCGGTTAACTGAAATGGGGCAGCAGTTGCAAAATTAGTAGAAATAGATTAGTTTAAAAAAGAAAGTAGGATGTAATAAAGAATAATGCTACAAGGAATAGCTGACAGTAGAAATAGGTTAATTTTAATGATCTGGTGCATACTACAGCACACAAGTTGCTTCGGTCTTTAGATCAAATAACTCCATAAGTACATATAGTCCTTGAGCAACAAATATGATACAGTTGAAGCAATGCCGTCTTTCTTGTACAGAAAACGAAACAACTTTGTCCAGGATGCTGGATCCAAAAACAGGAACCAGCGATGCCTCCTTCACTTTAAGCAAATACACAACAACAATTTAAAATTTGTAGTGGAAATCAATTAATAACAGCAGAGAAAATTTAGGCATACCTTCATTATCATAGTTATAGATTTTCGAATCTGATGGCACAGCTAATAAAGCAATTACATTAAGGTAGGTTGAAAGTAGACTTTGCAGGTAAGGTGCCTTTAATTTTGTTTAGTGCTGCTGTGTCCACATAGGAGACTTGGCATATGATGCATTTAATATAGGATACATTATGAAGCTTGGTCCGGCTGGTAAATAGCTAAGTGATCTGCCTGTATATAGAATGAACAAGTAGCATAGTTGATTCACTCTAGCAACTGAAATTTGACGGCTAATCTGGAATACAACTACTCTAGTAATGTGAGCATGATGCTAGGATAACCAAACTGTACTATACAGAGAAGAGAAGCAGTATCTACCATGCCAAAGAAACCTATCATCGAACACCTAGGATGCAAGAGCAAACTAATCCATCGATTCTGAATTACTGAATATACCTTGCACTGATGGGAAACATTGTCGTGTGCTCAAGATTAAATTGAAGCATCGAGGTAGCCCTGTTAATCCAGAGTAATAGATCCTCCTGACCTGAATCTCAACGTGATAAATAACATATCTCAAGTCAAAACAACCGCAGAGATCAAAATCCATTAGTAATTAATAATTATTACTCCGACTTGTTATTACTACTTTAATAATATTTAGTTGGTATCATAAATATGGTATGTTTTTATAAAGATTTGATCAAATTCAAAATTATTTGATTATGGAGAAACGAGAGGTGTACTTTTTTTAATGGAAGGAGTAAGTGTTATTTTTGTCATGCTTTCATGTAATCTTGCTTGGCTCTCCAAAATTGAGAAAGATTGGTGGCTCAAGGCCTTGATTAGATATACTGAAAACAACATATTTTATTATTTCAATTTTATGAAATCAATATTGTATAAAAACTAAGATATGAAATTCTCTTTCGCCTCTCCAAAAATAGGGAATGCGCCTATGCAGTATGCATTGCTACTAGAAAGACATGATGGTTGTCTCTAAAGCTTAGACGTAGTAATATTTAAATTTGGTCATAAAATTATACTAAAATGACATGGCAACATATATTGGGCCCATAAGCTTTCCATAAAAAAAAAACCAAACGTTTTCAATAAAGTGGGACTATACATTATTCACAAATAGATACATTTGACATGTAGTTACATATAACTATGTGAGATGTATCCATTTCTGAATAATTTGTAGTACCGCTCTTTGTTAAAATCATTTGAAAATTTTATGGAGTAAGTATACACCAAAAATATGTTGCCGTTTCAGTTTGTAGAATTTGTTGACCAAATTTAGATATTATTTACAATTATTCTATGGCCAGAATATTCTACAAATTAACAAGGTAACAATTATCCAAGTTACCTGTAAACAAGATATGTCTTGTTGCAATGTAGTCATGATTACAGTATGAAAATCTAAAATGATTGGGTGAGCAAATAGTTAGCTCACTTTAATTTTTTATGATTTTGCTGAACTTATAACATAACAATCTGAGTCAAAGGATTTGTTCCTCGTGACCTACTAAAGTATTGTTCAAACGGAAAGTACGTCAGCTATGAATTTTGAGAACTCATTGAGATCTACAACTTTAGTTTTAGTTGTTTCTTCATTCGAGTTTGTTTGAACCTTGCATATCATCTGAGTTGGTTTTTTCATTTCTAATAATAAATATATAACATTGTTTGGGGCACTGTTTGAACCTTAGCTTGTATATATGTTATAAATAATCCCTTTCAACTTCTAACAAGTATGTCTAGTTGGCGTGTTGGTAGTCCGTCCGTGTGGGGGTTGCTCCCTTGCTAAGGTTACAAGGTTCGATTCTTGGAGGCAACATTTATGTTTCCCAGGTCCGGTGAGTGTTAACGCCCGAACACCCATTTTACAGGCTCTTTGGTAGAATGGTGTGTTGTGGCCTATTATATTGCAATAAAAGGTTATAAATACATTAAAATATCTTATATTGGTTTATTTAAAAAATCAATTGTTTAAAACTTTTGTCTCATTTAACACATTAATATAATATGTAGCCCTTCTACATGTTTGAGAGAAAAAGAGTTACACACATGTGTTCGAGATTGCACTCAGGTTTGGCTGCGACAATGTGACTATACTCAAAGAAAACGTTCTTGAGCATATTAAATTTTTGTTAAAAATTCAATTGCAAACACTATGTAGGATGCATGAAAGTTACATCCTACACACATTTTATAGGGAACTTAAGAAGTTTAAATGCTACGCACGTTTTGAATGTTGAATATGTGTATAGTCATATATCATTTTAAATGTTGAATATGCATTTTGAATGTTGAATATGTGTATAGTCATATATCAATTTTTATTTCAAAGATCTATTTGCCACGCATGTTAGTCGTATATTGTTTCCTTCCTAACTACTAATAGTCAAAATATAGGTCACTATGATTATATGCTATCAATTGAAACCAATTTTTTTGTTGGCGCAGTGGCGCCCATTGTGAGTCCAAAATTGTCTCTCCCGCGTAAAAAAAAAACATCGCGCCACTGCCCCCACGCGCGCCAAAATCACATTTCCTTTGCCCCCCTCCCATCTTATCTATAAGTTAGGCAGTCTGCAGTCACGACTATTCCTATTCCATGCTCTCATCCCCACAGGCATGGAGGTACCGACGTGCTATGCAGACGGCGGCGGCGTCCTCCAATAACGGCGGTGGCTCGGCTCTTCGCCTCCTCCCACAGGCCACAGCATTGGTTGCGCTCCCATCGCCCATCGGCAAGGTCATTGCAGAGGCAGAGAACCAAAGGACGCGCGCCTTGCCACCCCGCTACAATTCCGGCAAGGTACCAATCCACGTCCTCCTCATTGCTGCCCCGTTCTTTCCCCTTCTTGTCTCGAATCTGACATCTATTAGTGCCAAGGTTTTTATTATCGGAAATAAAAATTTATCGGAGGTCATGGATAAACAGGATAAGCGAGATATATCGGAAATATCGGACCAAATTCAAAAAAAAATTCAAATTGTTTTAAAAAAATTTCGTAGAATTTGACTTGAAACTATTCCTAAGCTATTAAACATCACTTGTTCAACGATAAAAACAAGAATAAAACATTATAGTGTGGGACCGTCGCACGGCTGAATTTGGGTTGTCTGTGTGAGAGCAGGAAAGAAGGGAAAAATTTGGCCGATGTCAAATTTTATCGGACTATGTGGATAGAAAGGAAATTTCGGAAATTTCGGTGAATATCGGCCGATAAAAAAAACCTTGATTAGTGCACATATGCGCCCTGCCAGATGATTTGTTGAGAACCAGCCCAAGCGGCAGATCTGGCAGCTGTCTGAGCAATTCCCACCGGCCACTGGATTCCGGGACGACGGCTCCTTCCATAGTTCCAACACGGTAATCAAGAACACGGCTCTTCTCCTACAGATCCACTCCTTTGTGTGACTGCCTGACTGGTGAGCTTCCCCCATTTTTGCTTTTGCTAGACTGGCTGATGTGATGTGCTCGACCTGGTCCTTTCTGTGATGCGTGTTTATCCGAGGATGAGAAAGTAAAGAGGCTAGCTAGCTGGTTCGTGCGTCGTACTAGCACTTGTGTTTTCCAAATAATATGCCCTGATATATGTTTAGACCTGGTGCTTTTGCTACATTTCTTTAGTTATATGTCCATATCCATCCAAGCACCTAATATGTCCTGATAGAAGGTGTCTTTTGTTCATTGTTGTACAATCCAGGTTGAAATACTTGCTGGAAACACAAGCAACGAATTGATTGAATAATTTAATGGATAGGAATTAACTATATTTATTCAAGCTTTTCACCATAGAAATTTATAAAATGCTATATATATTTGACAAATGACATGCTTGTTCTGTACAGGACCAGGAGCAAAAAGACAAGTGAAGCAGATCAATAACCATGGTTGCAAAAAGAACAAGGTCATCGAGAAATAAGCAGGTATATGACTATATGTATATGTGGATGATTATTATCTGCTCACGTATAAGTACCACAATATGCATCATTTTCAATATAAATTTTATGTTTGTAGTGGACAACTCAGATATTTGTCCCAACACAAGAGCTGAATTCACTATACATTAACCAGTTCTATATATAAAATAGATTGTCCAAGCAGATGATTATAAGATGTGTACGAGCAATGTAAAAATATTTTTGATAATATGTGATTCTACTATTCTTGGAAATTTTTATAAATTCCAGAAGCAAAGTTATGTATTACTTATGTTCACCTGCAGTGAGGAGATCGTGCATTTTATTTGCAGCTACAGTTTTGTTCACCTTAGGCATAGTGCTTCACTTTGATAGGAATTGGGCAATGACCAGATTTTGTTTGCTGATTCCCCAATTTAGTTTGAAAGACATTTGTTCAAAATTGAGATTTAGATATCCTTTCCGCCTTGTGGTCACACTCAACATATATTGCAAAGTTTGAAGTCACATCAGTACTATCTATTTCTCTGCCTTTTTATTTTGTATTTTGGGATTAGTTTCTTGTTTATTTATTAGGTGCTGAGCATGATCCTAACAAGCCATATTATTTTAACATTTGTGCAATACCACATGAACAATGTTACATGTGAAGTTGTGCTTAACACCTTTAGATTTTACATCATTCATTTACTTTATTGTAACGTTTTATATGCCAACAGATTGACATGCCACCCATGAAGCACCCAAAATCCATCTTCCTTCTGATATTAAAACTGTTAGGGATATGTGTATCCTTCCTGTAGACTGCTATTTTTACGTCACTTAGGGGAGTATCAATTTTCAGGTTTGTCTCCAATTTCTTTTTGAAGTGAGATCAGCAAGGTTTTAATTTTCTCCTAGTTAATGTGGTTAGTTACTTGTATCTGCAACTAAACTATGAAGACAACTAGATGGCATTCGGCAATTTCATATCATCTATCTCCCATGAGTATACATTCACCTTTCATCAGTTTTCAGTTTTGTGAGGCACCATATATATATCTGGGTTTAATTTCAATCTTGATAAACATGTGTGTCACACCTGCATTTCTACTAGTACTTTTATGTGCGTGCATACACTATTCATGTCTCTTGGTCATTATCTTTGCATTGAGAATATCGGTTTGAAGGATGCTGCTGAATGCTTGCCATATATATTATGTTCAGGATCTTCTTAGCTAGAGGTGTTAGGCGGCAAGCTGGTAGCGAACTTGTGGGCAAGAAGCCAAGTAAAGCACTGATGGTGCTAGTTTTGATTCGTTCTGGACTCCAAATTAACATAATAGCTGTGCATAGCGGTTGTGGATTTTGAGTTTTTGTCGGACGTTTGATAGCTTTCCACAGGCAGTATGTGCTATTGAAAGGTCCTAATATGGCTAGAGGGGGTGAATAGTCTATTTAAAAATCTACAAATGAACTATAGCAATTTGATTAGTATGACAAATAGCGAAATGTAAACTTGCTCTAGCTCTACAAGGGTTACAAGCCACCTATCCAACAATTCTAGTTGCAATGATTACTAGGCACACAACTTGTAATATTACTACTCACTAAGAGCTCTCAATCTTGCTACTCTAAAGAGCTCCACTAGATGAACTTAAAATAACAAAGCAAGCTCTCAATTCTAATTACACTAAAGAGCTTGCTACAACTAGTTTGCAAGAATATAAATAAGTGAGTAGGGTGATTATACCGCCGTGTAGAGAAATGAACCAATTACAAGATGAATACTAAATCAATCACCGGGAGAATACCAAAGGGCAAGAGACAACCAATTTTTCTCTCGAGGTTCACGTGCTTGCCGGCACGCTAGTCCCCGTTGTGTCGACCAACACTTGGTGGTTCGGCGGCTAAGAGGTGTTGCATGAACCTCGTCCACACAATTGGACACCGCAAGAACCTATCCACAAGTGAGGTAACTCAATGACACGAGCAATCCACTAGAGTTACCTTTCGGCTCTCCGCCGGAGAAGGCACAAGACCCCTCACAATCACCACGATCGGAGCTGGATACAATCACCAACCTCCGCTCAACGATCCTCGCTGCTCCAAGCCGTCTAGGTGGCAGCAACCACCAACAGTAACAAGTGAATCCCGGAGCGAAACACGAATGTCAAGTGCCACTAGATGCAATCACTCAAGCAATGCACTTAGATTCTCTCCCAATCTTACAATGATGGAGATGAGTGGGAGGGCTTTGGCAAAGCTCACAAGGTTGATATGTCAATGCAAATGTCCAAGAGAGTGAGCTTGAGTCGGCCATGGGGCTTAAATAAAAGCCCCCACGAAATAGACCCGTTGTACCCCTTCACTGGACACAACTCGGGGTGACCGGACACTCTGGTCAGTACAACCGGACATAGGACCCCAGCGTCCGGTCGTCCGATGCTTGCCACGTGTCATCGGCTTCAAACGCCGATCGCCCGATCTCAACGATCAAGTGATGACCGGACGCGCTACTGCGAAGTGACCGGACGCTGGACCCCCAGCGTCCGGTCGTTTCTAGTAAGCATCCATTCGCAGAAATCCACGACCGGACGCGTCCGATCATGCACGACCGGACTCACCCGGCGTCCGGTCACTCAACGTTTCCTCTATGCACCTCATGTCAGCATACGTCAGCACTGACCGGATGCACCCAGCCAGCGTTCGGTCACTCTTCACGCCAGCGTCCGGTCACAAGTCCGAGATGCGTGCTCACTGCTGCTACTGACCGGACTCTGAACCCAGTGTCCGATCACTGCTCCACCAGCGTCCGGTCACTCTGTGAACCCCTGTCTTTTCTGTATAAGGTGTCGGTGGCACCGTCGGACTATCCACACTCTACGGGCGGACACTCCACCAGTGAAGTTTCTAACCCTTGCTCAAATGTGCCAACCACCAAGTGTATCACCTTGTGCACATGTGTTAGCATATTATCACAAATACTTTCAAGGGTGTTAGCACTCCACTAGATCCTAAATGCATATGCAATGAGTTAGAGCATCTAGTGGCACTTTGATAACCGCATTTCAATACGAGTTTCACCCCTCTTAATAGTACGGCTATCTAACCTAAATGTGATCACACTCGCTAAGTGTCTTGATCACCGAAACAAAATGGCTCCTACTATTTATACCTTTGCCTTGAGTCTTTTGTTTTTCTCTTTCTTCTTTTCCAAGTTCAAGCATTTGATCATCACCATCCCATCACCATCGTCATGATCTTCGCCCTTGCTTCAGCACTTGGAGTAGTGCTACCTATCTCATAATCACTTTGATAAACTAGGTTAGCACTTAGGGTTTCATCAATTAACCAAAACCAAACTAGAGCTTTCAATCTTTCCCTTTTTGGTAATTGATGACAACCCTTTCACAAAGATATGAGTTGAAATTTAATTGAATCCATGTTGCTTGCCCAAGCATATTTACCATGTGTAAAAGATATGGACAAGTTTCATGAATCCCAAATGGTAGCAATTGCTCCCACTACATATGTGCTAAGAGTTTTGATTGTAGCTTGCACATATGCTTAGATAGAAAATATAGGAGACAATTTCTACCGTATGATGCTAAGGTATAAGAGATGGACCTTTGAAGCGTGATACCAATCGGAGTGCACCAATATACCATCCTTAGCACCATTAGTAACTATATATTCACAAAAACTAGAATACCCCACGAGATCAATATTACAAGCAAGGGTCTAGTTTCCATAAAATGAACATAAGTCTAGTTACTTTAGCCTATGCATGCTAGTTTTTTATTTTACCATTCAAGCATATGACTAGCATACACCACACAAGCATGGATATTGAAATTTAGAACTTGTGCTATGCAAGCAAATATATGGAATGCACATTCAAATACAACATACAAGTTTATGAGCATGCTCCCCCTACTTGTGTGCATTTTTTTATTGATCCCCTTACAATGTCATTTCATTTGTTTGCTTCTCCTATCTTACTATCTTTGTGAATTTCTCTCCCCCTTTGTCAACAATTAGCACAAAAGGTTAGCTCAAATTATAGATAGGTTGAGGTGAAATCATGTGAAATGAGGATCATTTTCCCAATTTGGTTCGATCTAGATCACTTGCAAAAGATATTTAACTTGGTTTGATCCAAGGACAAACTTCTTCACATCTCTAAATGAGGGTTATCTTGTACCATGTTGAGTTAAACACTTATAGCTTATTTTCTAGATCAAATACTAGGTTTACAAGCCCACAAACATGTCATATGTTACCACTAGATCATTTCAAACATACAAGCAATAGTGGTACCATACAAGCATCAAATTCATTTGATTTTAATGAATAAGCCTATTCAAATGTGAAATATGTCTAGATGCACTAAACATGTCCTTAGCAAGGATGTATGTCATGCCAATCAACTTTTACCTTGGATTGCTCGAAGGAGAGGCATGTCATATAAGTGAGGGTGCATCAACACATATTGGAGAAGTCAAGTATGTTCAATTCATTCCTTAGCTTGCAAAACCTCTTTTCATCAAGTGGCTTGGTGAAGATATCGGCAAGTTGATCTTCGGTGCCCACACTCTCAATGCAAATGTCCCCTTTTTGTTGGTGATCTCTTATGAAATGACGGTGGACATCAATATGCTTTGTTCTTGAATGTTGAACCGGGTTGTTGGTGAGCTTTACGGCACTCTCATTGTCACATAGCAATGGCACTTGCTTGAATTTAATTCCAAAGTCACTCAAAGTAGCCTTCATCCAAAGTAATTGAGCACAACAACTACCGGCCGAAATGTACTCCGCTTCGGCGGTTGAAAGTGCTACACTATTTTGCTTCTTTGATGACTAAGACATAAGTGATCTTCCCAATAGTTGACATGTGCCCGATGTGCTCTTTCTCTCAACTTTGCATCCCGTATAATCGGAGTCCGAATATCCAATCAACTCAAATCTTGCTCCTTTGAGATACCACGATCCAATATTTTGTGTATGCTTCAAGTACCTCAATATTCTCTTTGTTGCTTTCGAATGACTTTCTCTTGGTGAGGCTTGGAATCTAGCACACATGCATACACTAAACATCACATCCGGCCTTGATGCGGTTACATAGAGTAGGCTTCCAATCATAGACCGATACATCTTTTGATCCACCATGTTGCCACTAGCATCACTATCCAAGCTTCCACTTGTCCCCATTGGTGTACTAATAGCTTTACTATCATCCATTCCAAACTTCTTGAGCATGTCCTTGATATACTTGCCTTGACTCACAAATGTGTCATTCTTCATTTGCTTGATTTGAAGACCAAGGAAGTAACTAAGCTCTCCAATCATAGACATCTCAAACTCACTTGTCATCATCTTGCCAAACTTCTCACAAAAATCTTGATTTGTTGACCCAAATATGATATCATCGACATAGATTTGCATTACAAACAAGTCATTTTCAAGCTTCTTGGTGAAGAGAGTGGTGTCAACCTTTCCCATCTTGAATCCCTTAGAGAGTAGGAAATCCCTCAATCTCTCATACCATGCTCTTGGTGCTTGTTTCAATCCATACAAAGCCTTTCTCAACTTGTAAACATGGTTGGGTTTCTTCTCATCTTCAAAACCAGGAGGTTGCTCAACATACACAAGCTCATTGATGTACCCATTGAGAAATGCACTCTTTATATCCATTTGGTACAACTTGATGTTGTGGGCACAAGCATAGGCAAACAAGATCCTAATTGCTTCCAATCTTGCAACCGGGGCATATGTTTCTCCAAAGTCAAGACCTTCAACTTGAGTGTAACCTTGAGCCACTAATCTTGCTTTATTCCTTGTTACTATCCCATCTTGATCTTGCTTGTTCTGAAAGACCCACTTGGTTCCAATCACATTATGAACCTTAGGCCTCTCAACTAACTCCCATACTTGGTTTCTTGTAAAGTTGTTTAGCTCTTCATGCATAGCATTGACCCAATCAACATCCTTCAAAGCTTCATCTATCTTCTTAGGTTCAATGGATGACACAAATGAGAAATGCTCACAAAATAAAGCCAATCTTGATCTACTTTGCACACCTCTTGAAATATCGCCAATGATAGTGTCCAATGGATGATCTCTTGCAACATTGGTTGGTTGAAGCACTTGCACTTGATTGCTTGCATTTGATAGATCACTTGGTTGAGATGATGAACTAGCCACTTGTTGTTGATCTTGCACTTTGTCATCACTAGTTCTTGCTTGAACTTGATCATGAGAACCACTAACTTGCACATTTGAGTTAGAGAGCACTTGATTCTTGTCATCTTCAACATCAATCACCTCTCTAGGCCTTATATCACCAATATCCATGTTCTTCATTGCATTGACCAATTGAGTGCCTCTTACACCATCTAGATTCTCATCTTCCTCTTGGGAACCATTTGTTTCATCAAACTCCACATCATGAACCTCCTCAAGATTACCAATAGCCAAATTCTAAACTCTATAAGCCTTGCTAGTAGTGGAGTAACCAAGCAAGAAACCTTCATCGCATTTCTTTTCAAACTTGCTCAATCTAGTGTCTTTCTTCAATATGTAGCATTTACAACCAAAAACCCAAAAGTATGCTATGTTGGGTTTTCTTCCATTCAAAAGCTCACAAGGTGTCTTCTCCATCATAGGGTGACAATAGAGTCGGTTGCTATAATAGCAAGCCGTGTTGATTGCTTTGGCCCAAAATAAATGACTCACATTGTACTCACTCAATAT
Source organism: Miscanthus floridulus (assembly GCF_019320115.1). NCBI lineage: Eukaryota > Viridiplantae > Streptophyta > Magnoliopsida > Poales > Poaceae > Miscanthus > Miscanthus floridulus. The sequence continues at coordinate 17,373,031 of NC_089595.1, forward strand.
TGATCTTGCCATGTCAATCAAAGTTCTATTCTTCCTTTCAACTAAGTCATTTGATTGAGGAGTGTACTTGGCCGAGAATTGATGTCTAATTCCAAATTCATCACACAACTCGTCAATTCTAGTATTCTTGAATTCACTACCATTGTCACTTCTAACTTTCTTGATGGTTGTTTCAAACTCATTGTGAGTGCCCTTGACAAATGATTTGAATGTTGCAAACACATCATTCTTGTCAACAAGAAAGAATACCCATGTGTATCTAGTTAAATCATCCACAATCACAAATCCATATTTATTTCCACCAATGCTTGTGTATGTGGTTGGTCCAAATAAGTCCATGTGCATCAACTCAAATGCCTTAGATGTGCTCATTATGCTCTTCTTAGGATGTGTGTTACCAACTTGCTTTCCGGCTTGACATGCACTACATAGCTTATCCTTTTCAAATGTGACATCTTTCAAGCCTCTAACTAAGTCATGCTTGGTCAACTTGCTCAATTGTTTCATTCCAACATGACCAAGCCTTCTATGCCATAACCAACCCATGCTAGACTTAGTGATCAAACATGTTGTCAATTGAGCTTCTCTAGCATTGAAATCAACCAAGTATAGATTCTCATATCTAAATCCTTCGAATATCAAGTTAGAGCCATCTACACTTATAATCTCTACATCATCCACACCAAATATGCACTTGAAACCTAGATCACACAATTGAGCTACCGACAAAAGGTTGAAGTTCAAGCTTTCTACTGGTAGCACATTGGAAATGCTCAAGTCATTGGATATTGCAATCTTACCAAGCCCTTTGACCTTGCCTTTGCCATTGTCACCAAATGTGATACTATCAATCCCATTGCTCTTGTTTTCATTGATTGAATTGAACATTCTTGGATCATCGGTCATGTGTTGTATGCACCCACTATCAAGCACCCAATGCCTTCCTCCGGCTTTATAATTGACCTACAAAAGAAGATCAATTCTTTTTAGGTACCCAAACTTGCTTGGGTCCTTGAAGGTTAGTTACCAAGGTCTTTGGTACCCAAATGGCCTTCTTCTTTGTTCCCACAATTGGTGTACCAATGAACTTAGCCTTCACACCATTGGCACCCTTAACAAGCATGTAACAAGAATCAAATTTAATTGAGGATACAATAAGTAGCTTGTTCTTGTTAATCTTGCAATATTGCTCTATATGCCCAACTTGCTTGCATCTATTGCAAAACCGACCATTGCCCTTCACAAAGTTAACTTTGGGAGTGACAAAGGCCGCCTTACCTTTCTTAGGGGTATAGCCTAATCCCTCTTTGTTGAGAGAAAACCTTTGGCTACCCAAGCACTTTAGCAAGCGGGCATCTCCACCATAGGCATTGCCTAAGGCACAAGTGAGCTCATTCACCTCCTTCTTGAGGGTCTCATTTTCCACCATTAATGAGGCATCACAAGTGAGACCATCATTCAAAGGTGAAGTAGAAGTAGTAGTGCTAAAAGAAGTGTTAGTGGGAGCAACTATAATGGGCTTATAAAAAGATTCATCAATAAGATCACATGTTAGTCCCACATCACATGATAGAATCACTTGCTCCTTCTTGGCTTCCTCTTTGACTTGCTCGATGAGAGAGGAGTGAGCCTTCTCAAGCTTAGAGTGAGCTTTGCCAAGCTTCTCATGGGCTTCCATTAGCCTCTCATGAGTGGCATTGAGCTCATCAAGGGATTGCTCAAGAAATTTGACTTGTTCAATTCCTTGCACTCCTTTCTCTCCATCTCAAAGCAAGTATGCACTTGCTCACACATGTCCATGAGCTCCTCCTTGGAGTACTCCTCATCATCATCATCACTCCTACAAGCATCACTTTCACATTCATCATCATCACTCATATCATATTTTACCTTGGTGGGTTTTGCCATGAGGCATGTCGAAGGAGTGTCGAAGATGGAGGGCTTGTTGTTGATGGCGATGCTTGCTAGTGCTTTCTTGATAGATTTCTTGCCATCATCACTAGAGTCATCACTATCCAAAGAGCCATCACTATCCCAAGTGACCACATAGCCTCCACCCTTCTTCTTCTTTTGGAAGGTCATTCTCTTCTCCTTCTTCTCCTTCTTTTCTTTCTTATCCTTCTTGTGCTTCTTCTTCTCATCCTCATCATTGTCACTATTGTAGGGACAATTTGCTACAACGTGATCGGGACTCTTGCAATTGTAGCATCTTCTCACATATTCTTTGCTTTTGGTGTGATCTCTTCTCTTTCTTGCACCATAGCCCTTCTTCTTCATGAATTTTCCCATCTTGCGTACAAAGAGGGCCATAGCTTCATCATCAATATCACTAAAATTATCATCATCACTTGATTCTTTCTTGGACTTGCCCTTGTTCTTGGATGATGATGAGCTAGCCTTGAATACTATACTCTTCTTCTTCTTTTCTTCTTCTTCCTTCTTGTCATCCTTGTCATCCCCCTCCCTTTCCACACGGTATGTCTCTTGGGTCATGACATCACCTAGTACTTGGTTAGGGGTAATCTCCTTCAATCCTCCTCTTATGATAAGCAATCTCAACATCTCAAATCTTGGAGGTAAGCACATCAAGAACCGATGAGAAACATCATCATCCTTGATCTTCTCTCCCAAGGCCTTCAAGTCATTTACAATCACTTGCAACCGATGGAACATTTCTAGAATGCTCTCATCTTCCTTCATCTTGAAGCTTGTCAACATATCCTTGAGAATGTACAACTTAGCACTCTTCACCGCCGGTGTGCCCTCATATGTTTCCTCCAATCTCCTCCACACCTCATTTGCTCTTTTACAATCCTTGATTTGCTCAAACACCTTGGAATCAATGGCATTGTATATGGTGTTGAGAGCCATTGTATTGCATTGCTTGTTGGTCTTGTCTTGGTTGGTGGGGTCATCGGGATCAATGATAGCATAGTCATTCTCGGTCACCTCCCATACTTGATCATTGATTGAACCAAGATACATCCTCATCTTTCTCTTCCAATAATCATAGCATGTGCCATCAAAGAACGGTGGTTTGCCCCCCCACATGGTTGAACACAACTTGAGCCATAATTTGACACCGAGGTTGTTAAGCCTTCAATCAAACGGTGACCACGGCTCTAATACCACTTGAAAGGTCCTAATATGGCTAGAGGGGGGTGAATATCCTATTTAAAAATCTACAAATCAATTAGAGCAATTTGATTAGTATGACAAATAGCGAAATGCAAACTTGCTCTAGCTCTACAAGGGTTGCAAGCCACCTATCCAACAATTCTAGTTGCAATGATTACTAGGCACACAACTTGCAATGTTACTACTCACTAAGAGCTCTCAATCTTGCTACTCTATAGAGCTCCACTAGATGAACTTAAAATAACAAAGCAAGCTCTCAATTCTAATTACACTAAAGAGCTTGCTACAACTAGTTTACAAGAATATAAATGAGTGAGTAGTGTGATTATACCGCCGTGTAGAGAAGTGAACCAATTATAAGATGAATACTAAATCAATCACCGGGAGAATACCAAAGGGCAAGAGACAACCAATTTTTCTCCTGAGGTTCACGTGCTTGCCGGCACGCTAGTCCCCGTTGTGTCGACCAACACTTGGTGGTTCGGCGGCTAAGAGGTGTTGAACGAACCTCGTCCACACAATTGGACACCGCAAGAACCTACCCATAAGTGAGGTAACTCAATGACATGAGCAATCCACTAGAGTTACCTTTTGGATCTCCGCCGGGGAAGGCACAAGGCCCCTCACAATCACCACGATCGGAGCCGAAGACAATCACCAACATCCGCTCAACGATCCTCGCTGCTCCAAGCCATCTAGGTGGCAGCAACCACCAAGAGTAACAAGTGAATCCCGCAGCGAAACACGAATGCCAAGTGCCACTAGATGCAATCACTCAAGCAATGCACTTGGATTCTCTCCCAATCTCACAATGATGATGAAACAATGATGGAGATGAGTGGGAGGGCTTTGGCTAAGCTCACAAGGTTGATATGTCAATGCAAATGTCCAAGAGAGTGAGCTTGAGCCGGCCATGGGGCTTAAATAGAAGCCCCCACGAAATAGAGTCGTTGTACCCCTTCACTAGGCACAACTTGGGGTGACCGGACACTTCGGTCAGTTCGACCGGACGTAGGACCCTAGCGTCTGGTCGTCTGATGCTTGCCACGTGTCAACGGCTTCAAACGCCGATCGCCCGATCTCAATGGTCAAGTGATGACCGGACGCACTGCTGTGAAGTGACCAGACGCTGGACCCCCAGCGTCCGGTCGTTTCCAGTAAGCATCCATTCACAGAAATCCACGACCGAACGCGTCCGATCATGCACGACCGGACTCACCCGGTGTCTGGTCACTCAACGTTTCCTCTGTGCACCTCACGTCAGCATACGTCAGCACTGACCGGACGCACCCAGCCAGCGTCCGGTCACTCTTCACGCCAGCGTCCGGTCATAAGATCGAGATGCGTGCTCACTGCTGCTACTGACCGGACTCTGAACGCAGCGTCCGGTCACTGCTCCACCAGCGTCTGGTCACTCTGTGAACCCCTGTCTTTTCTGTATAGGGCGCCGGTGGCACCGTCGGACTATCCACACTCTACGGGCGGACACTCCGCTGGTGAAATTTCTAACCCTTGCTCAAATGTGCCAACCACTAAGTGTATCACCTTTGCATATGTGTTAGCATATTTTCACAAATACTTTCAAGGGTGTTAGCACTCCACTAGATCCTAAATGCATATGCAATGAGTTAGAGCATCTAGTGGCACTTTGATAACTGCATTTCAATACGAGTTTCATCCCTCTTAATAGTACGGCTATCTAACCTAAATGTGATCACACTCGCTAAGTGTCTTGATTACCGAAACAAAATGACTCCTACTATTTATACCTTTGCCTTGAGCCTTTTGTTTTTCTCTTTCTTCTTTTCCAAGTTCAAGCATTTGATCATCACCATCCCATCACCATCGTCATGATCTTCGCCCTTGCTTCATCACTTGGAGTAGTGCTACCTATCTCATAATCACTTTGATAAACTATGTTAGCACTTAGGGTTTCATCAATTAACCAAAACCAAACTAGAGCTTTCAGCTATGTTAAGTTAGGATTAACCTTATATTCTTCCACTATTTGTTCATCAGCTACATGTTCAAATAAGGACTATTCTGATGTTCACTGACATTACATATATGTACTTGTTTGGTAAATGGATGTGTTGTTGGGGGAAGGCGACCCTGGCTCAGCCCCTGCCTGGCACTCGGCCCCCGATCTGGCTTAACTAACTGGCCTCACGACGGATGCTGACCCCCGTCGCGAGTGTTTTGCTTATTAGCTATCCTCTGTTTCAGGTATCATGTGCGGAGGTTCCCTTTGAGGGCCGTGGGTTGTCACGCCAGGACAGGAGACGAACCCTCGCGCCGGGTGGGCGAGGGTTCGGCGCGAGCTGCCGAGGGAAGCCAACACGAAGTCGGCGGCGGCCCCATCAACGCAATTAGGGCTTAGGGAGTTAGGGTAGTCAGCCAAGGGTAAGAGGGATTACCACCTTGCCCTTGGCTGCTGTATTGCGACTGTCTCACCAGGGGCAACCCTAATGTAATTTTACCGCAGCTTTGGGTATGGTCTATAAATACCCTGGGGCACTCATGTAAGAAACAGGCTTTTTCGGACAGAGAAATGGGCAATTAATCCACATTTATTCTTGTGTCTCTTATGGAATTCCTTCGCTTAAATGCTTGCATCGCCTACCATCTCTATGCCCCTCTCACTACAGGAAACCCTTGGCCTCTCCCCGCACATTCTTAGTGAGGGTGAGAGGCCAGGAGTAACCCCACATGTGTGAATGGCTAATGTGATCACTTGTATGTCATCCTAAATTTATGTACATTATTTTAGCATTGCAATGATCTTTATAATGTTTGATCTAATATATATTAATTTTAGATATACTAGCTTTTATTTTTTTATCCATTATAATTAATATGTTCTCTATATAATGGAAATGGGCTATAAATTGTATGGGCTAGGATCAATTAAATAGGTCTTAGAAATCAACCTATATATGTAGCAGTTAAATGGGCCACATGACAATTCATGATGATTATGTGTTTGTCACTAATTTTATGCTGTGGCAACCTAGTAGGATGCACGGTGTGATTAAATAATAGTATAAAATATGCTAATAACTAGCTTAGATAGCTAAGGCACTTGTGGGCCAACGGTGACAATATAACGCATCAAAACAATCCTGAATTGATGCAATAAAATCACTTATTGCATCAGAGATTAGCACTATCAATCCGTTGCAATAGTACTTCCTAATTGCACCCATATTCGAAACTGGTGCAATACCTACATATTGCATAAAAAATCAATAGTAATGCAACCAAATTTGTCCGATGCAATAATTTGTACCTACTGCATCTCTTCTTTGAAATAGGTACGATAGATCATACCTATTGCATCGACATAAATTACTATCGCATCAAATGCCTTCTCGACGCAATAATGACCACCTATTGCATCAAATTTGCTAAACTGATGCAATAGCACCCACCTATTGCATCAAATTTGTGTTTTATGCAAGGTGAAGCGATGCGATAGGGTCCAAAATTAGTAGTGACCTATGCCTCCCTTCGGGTTTTTTTTTCTCACCGTTTTTTCACCGTCGCACGCCTATACCCACATGCGAAAAAAACTTATGTATCCTATTCAATCTACGTAACCGCCGCCACTGCACCGATCGGTTCTGAGGGTTCTCATCTCAATCAGCGCACCCTTCACCATCCTTCATTCCTTCTGTCTCCCTAGCGTAACCGCCGCCGTGCTTCCTCGGGACGGATGACCACGCGCACGAGGGAACCCGGCGGGCGGACGCGACCTCACGCACGGGAACCCGGCGGACGGACGCGCCTGCCAGAACGGACGAGGACGACGGACGCCGCTCCTGGTGCACAGCGTACCCTCATCGAATCGAAGTCCCGTGCTCTCGGTGCTAGCGCCGCAATCACCGAGCGCCCGACTGCCCGAGAGCAAGGAGCGACGGTAGCGCTGCTCGCGGCTTGTCTAGGCGAAGGCTGAGGCAGAACGCGAGCGGCCGCGATTCGCTGGTTGCCGGCGAGGTCACGTTTTGTCGATTTGATCCCGCTCAGATCCGCACTTCTCACCGCTCTTCCCTCTAGCTGCAGGTGTTCTGGATGTACAAGCTGGCCTCCGAGAAGCAACCACCCCGGAGGAAGACGCAGTGACGGCGCCGACCCACGCGATCGTTCGCTAGCCTCTGCGGTCGGTAAGATTCGTTCCTGAAATTGGCAGCCTAGGACAATTTGGTTTTGGTAATGTTTGTTATGATACTCCTGAACTACGTGGGCAGGATCATTTTTTTTTTCTTTTCTGGGTTTATGGATTAATGGTATCTCCAAGAGAAGCGATTTTACATTGGAATTTGTGCTCTTTTTTCAAACGTAAATCTGACAAGAGTTTTGCCAGAATTATATTAGTAAAAAAGTCTAGTTTGGCCTAAGCTCAAAAAGGGAACAGTACAATTGGTGGCAATGATGCTTATGTATTAGAATTCCCAGTGTTGTCAGCGTTGTTGGGAAAAGTAAAGAATTACTTGTAGAAAACAAGGTAAAAGTAAAACTGCTTCTGCTTATGGTAGCGGCATTGGTTCAATCCAAGGTTTTGGGATTCAATTCTGAAAAAAAATCGGTGACCACCGAATTAGACGAAATTCGGAAAATTCGGACCGGTATCCAGTGAAAATTTGAATGAAATTTGAGCAAATTTGAACAAAATTTCTCCAAACAGTCAAACAAGGTCGTGGCCATGGAGAGGGTGCATCCGGTGGCGGCGTGCAACAAGCGGCAGGGAGGGCAGCAACGACACCGGCACACGCAAAGTGACCACAGTGTCGCGTCGCCGCGCCGGCACCGGTGCCAGCGCCGTCGCCACCGTCCTACTTGCTGCTGGCCATGGTCCATGTGAGCGAGTGGGAGCTTCATGAACAAGGGACTCACGAAGAAGATGGATGGGAACGGTTGGAGATGGCTGTGGGAGAACATGGGAGGACTGGATGCCGAAGACGAAGTCTGCTCACACCTCTACAAAATTGCTGCCGGCGGCCACCAGGGGGAAAGAGTAGGAACAAGTGAAAATTTAGGGTTTCCAAGAGGTGTTCAGACTTTTATACTAGAGGTCGGGATCTCTAGGCTGGTTTGGGCCTGGGCCATATTGAAAATTCAAATGAGGCCGATTTTTTTTGGCCGGCTCATTTTTATTTCGGGCCCAACCGAAATGGGCGAATTTCGGTGAAATTCGGCCCATTCGGGGCGAATCCCAGAACCGTGGTTCAATCATGCTTATTTTAAATCAACTAGATAGCGTGCCCGTGCGTTGCTACGGGACAACTAAATCTTTTGTACTAAAAACACACGGATCACACAATAAGACAACAATACTGTTAAATTAAATACCGACATTAAAGTGACATTTAATTCAAAAAGCAAAGTTCATGAAATTAACACAGTCACGGAGAGCGCGGCGTCGCAGGCTCACAACTCTACTGTATAGACTTTTTCGTGATATGGCTAAGATAATATTTTATATCGGCAGAAAGAATTCTCCGATATCCATTTCTTTCATGCGCCAATAAATCCATGAATAAGTTCCGTTGCATCTCCATATAATCTTGTACACACAGGTTCGAGTATATATGTAAATATTAGTGCCTGTCACATGGATAATACTGTGTGTCTTAAAAAATCTCTCATAAAATTTTAAAACAAAGTATGTTATACTCACTATATAAATATGTGTGGCTTTAGGACTATTCTACACAGATATATATTGTAGAATAAGGTATCCACTTGAGTGTCTGTTCCAAGATGTTGAATTATGTGTTGTAATTCTTAATTTCGACACATTTTTCAGTTCAAGGTAACCAATAGTGACACTTTTCTTAGTGGTGCATAATTTTATGGTGCACCTCTTGACTATCTGAGTAAGGACAAGTTAGCACTGTAAAGGCTCAGAAAAACTGCTGGGAAGGCCAATGTTGAGTTTTTCTCCACTATACATACTAAAACCTATGTCCCCGTTTATCATTGCCGATGCTTTTGATGCAAAGCAATTCAACATTACCATGATCAGATATAAGTTTGAGTCTCTTATGAGCAATCTCATAGAGGGACTCTCATCCTTTATGTGATCTACCTGAAGGATATTGGCAGGATGATGAACCCATGTTGAAATCTCGCATCAAAAAGTGTCCACGTTTTGTCTATGATTTATTTCCCATGAATGCATGCGGGTACTATGATAACACTAACTACACCAAATGAAAGATTAGAGAGAATTTGCATTGCCTTTAAAAGGATTTATTTATTAAGTTCTTTTGGACTCTACAGGTAGTTTTGAAATATCTGTTTGCATGTTTTACCTCATATCATAATTCAAAATTTTATAGTTTAATTAGAATATTGAGGTGATTGTATATATATAATATTCAATACAAGAATAATTTATGCATGATCTTCTTGAAAGATTTCTGCAGTGTAAAGACATCTTCGTTTTTCATGCATGCCCGTGCTAACGCTACGGTAAAAACAAAATGACAATATATCAATTAAAAAATAAAAAACAAAACTCATGCTCAAAGTCAAAGAGATAAATTATGGATACTTAAATTTTGTCATCCATTATCTACCTGCGTGCCTATAAAATAGACTGAATAAACAATTAAACATAGATATAAAACTAAATTAATGAAAGGATCATTGCAAGACATCAATCATCTTATAGCTTCGGATAATATCGCAAAGCTACTAAAAACTGTAACCGTGCCCCCACCTTAAACATTGTCCAGATAAATGGATTACAATAAAAGAAATGGATATCGGAGATTTCTTCCTGCCAATATAAAACATTATCTTAGCCGCATCACGGAAAGATCTATAAAGTAGAGTTTGTGAGCCTGCGATGCCGCGCACTCCGTGATTGTGTTAAATTCATAAACTTTGCTTTTTGGATTAAATGTCACTTTAACGTTGGTATTTAATTTTTACAGTATCATTATCTTATCGTACGATCCGTGTGTTTTTAGTATAAATTAAGCCGCGCCCTTATTGTGTCAGTCTGTAGGAGCCGATGTTTTAGTTAGTTAGTTTGCACTGACCATTATAGTATACAATTTGTTCTCTGTCAGATCAACCAAATGGCTTCCAATGTTACCATGCTGCTGCCTCTACCGACATAGGCTAAAAATAATCACATAAAACCGAAGATGGCATAAGCTCATCGAAAACAACCATATAGAGGCTGCAGGTATCAAAATCACCATAAGTAGCTGAGTAAAAAACATGATATTTATGTGACGTCTATTGGTTGAATCTCTGTTGAACATGTAATGCTATTCTGTGATAGTAACTGCCACATTAGTGTACATTTACCACATATGGTAGCACATTGTTTGGCGCAGATAATGCCTGCAACTCTGCAAGGCTGAGTATTACCTGGGACAAACGGAGGCAAAACGCTAAAACTTGATGATGATATGCCTATGAAACCTAACTTGTCAGCAATAATCAATGACAACGGCTGTATGAAACTTAACTTGGCAGCATCAATCCTCGTTTGCCCCTGCAATAGATAAATGGACATTCAGGAACTGGATGATTATTGTTAAGCTGAAACCTAGATCGAAATCAATTCAGGTAAGTATTCTAGATACCTATCACAAGCGCTCATCCTTGCTATTTAGCAGGGTCAGATGGTTATTTGGGGCCAAGTTTGGATGTGGGATTAGGTTAGCAACTTTTATAATTAGCCAGTTCTTTTTAAACTCTGACCTTGCATGGAGTTTCCCTGTAATAAAAATAATGTAGACAACAGAAATTACATTAAACCAAAGAGGACCGGGAAAGAATAGTTACCTCCGCATGAAGAAGGATAAGGTCAACTCTGAGAATTTTTGGTAGACCAGAGAACCTAACAACCAATCTCCTGATCTTCCATTTATGTTATTATGCAGTAACATAACACCTGTTGCATCCTGCATTAGTAATACAAATTAGTTGGTTGCACGAAGCAAGGCATAGTAATGTGTTGCATATAAAATAGCAATGATGAGCAACCTTTGCTAAGAAAAACATCTGGATGTATTAGGACGCTAAATAATATATATGCAACAAATAAAATTTGGAGCCTGATTTTAGGCCGCTCATTGCATCCCCAGATCCTATTGATGGGAAAGATTAATCATTGTATCATGCAAAGTTAACTCAATAATGCCATTATCTGTGTGTAATCGTAGTTCATCAATCATTTAAATCAACCTAACCTAAAAATGTGTAAGTAATGCAAATATACCATCCTATCATTTATAGAATCACTATAAGATCATTCGAAGAAACATTATGTGAAACTATGGTTCCATTTACATGGGCATTTAGGCAGCTATTAGTAAGAGAACATGGCGATGGACCAAAATTAGAGGGCAAAATGGAAATTGCCAACTCTTTAAGGCCACCTAGGATGTCAGTAGCAACAATTACAATGGTATGCCTTTGATTCCACTGATGAAGCTGTGAAGACCACTTTAATGATTGGACATATAGGTGATGATAACAATGTACCTAAGCCGGTGAGGTAATTCAAAGCATATCATGTGTATGTTTGTGCTATTTTATTTCGTTAAACTAAAACATATCCATAGTTAGGTTAAGATTCATAGTAAGAACAGTGGACTAAAATAAATAAATTAGAACCGTGCTAACTGTTTGACCTTATTCTTTTAAAGTACACTACTCTGTACCTAGAGTGGACTAATTGAGAATTGGTAAATGCTCATTGCTGTCTCAAATAAAATTGTAGTTAAATATATACACACATAGCCTTTCCTGTATGGTGTGACCTTTTGAGGCACGACAGTAGTTTTTCTCGAAGACGCCATTGTAATGGTTTGAGTTTCATGTTACCAATAGTTAGCCTAAACACCATACAGCAGCCACGAAAGTTGAACATAATATTTACTCAAAATTAAAAATTCACATATATATTATTTAAATAGAGGAGACACCTAATCAAAGAGTGCACCTACAGAGATGAAGACATGACCTTTTATTATGAAGGTGTTGCAGGCAGGCAATTCATAAGATAATTCAATTCCCTTGTCAATCAAACAAAATGCATGAAAGAGGAAATGAAAAAATTGCAGGCTTTAAAGCTGCAAGCCATGGTAAATCTTGCCATGATGGCACCGTAAGGTAGCACCTGTGAAGCATCAATCAAATTCCATTTGGAGAGACATATAAGAATGATAGAGAAACCTTGTCTACATAACTTACTCTATGCTATAGAAGTACATGCATGTAAATTATAGAAGGAGCAGCTCTGTAAAGCTGCAATTGAAATATCAGACGATAAAAGTTAAAAGATGTCCAAATCTGCAAACGTTGCGAGGCCTGAAATCTAATAGAGGGAAGGGCACTTCTTGCTGCACCTCTGTGTCTGGACACACCAACACATGATGACATGAACAGAACAGTGTCAGTGAAAATATGTCAAAGACACAAAACTATACATTTTGCAGTTTATTTCAGCAGTTTCATCAGTATGAGGAAGAGCATCCCAGTAAATGAAACACCAACTGAATTTGCAGAACAGTTTCACATCATCCCATTACATATGCTAGACTTGAAAACATTTCTGCCAGAGTATTTCCAGAGCAGTTTCAGTACGGTCAAGATTGGCATTAACAGATTGATTACGAAAAATATTTTAAATGACTTTTTTGCGGTGCTTCGGCTTTCAATACAGCATTCGGGGCGCTACTACTGGCTGATGATGGAGCGGTCTTACTAAACTATAAGGGTTGGCCCAAACTAAAAATTCCAATAAACTTCATGTTCCCTCTACGTGGCATCTACCTTGAAGGATTTTGTCTAAGGTTAGTATCTACCAGTACACTAGCAAGCTACCATATGATTCAACCTACCAAAGGACTAAACTCCAAGTTAATTTCTACACGCTCTGAATTGCTCACCAACCACTTCGAATTGTGTGCAAGGTTCTAACCAAATTGTGCACGGTATTCTTAGCAACAAACACAGAAGGCATTTTTGATATTATAGTAGTTACATGTTCTGAATGCAAACTTTATAGAACATTCCCCACAACTCATGATTTTTTAGATTTTGCATGAAGTCAGTAGATGTTATCACCATAAAACATTAGATAATGTAGAATATAGATATTTATCGTAGAATGTTTTAGAAGGGGGCACATGTCATCTCACTGTAAGCCCCCATGGCCTATAAATATAGGCACCCCTCCTTGCTATGCTATCCATCTAAGAGCATGGTAGAAATGAGAAAAGGGTGAGTGAGTGAGGTGAATGATAGGATAGCCACAGAAAGATGTGTGTAGTCTTGTGTAATATTGTTGCAAAGTAATAAAGAGTGTGCGTCTCCTCATCGTCGTTAGTCTGTTGTCTAAATTGCCTTCTAGTCTCCATTTGATAAACTGCCATCCATTCTTCCATAAGTATTTTGTTTCATCATAAATCATTCTTGTGTAGGCAGTGGGTTTCAATATTGAAGCAGCTTGGAATCTTGTATATTATGTTGCCAGCTCAGTGTTCAATAGTGGGTTTCACATGGAGGTCGGACATGTTATGTGGCATCTGCAGACAATTTATTGTTTATTCCCAACATTCATCTTCTACATTTTTAGATAAAATTAATTCATTAATTCTAGTTTGTGGTGCATCGACCTCCAAAAATAAACCACCAAGTGATAACGTATTTCATCCATGTTAGCTTCGCAGCTAGGAAGCCCTGTTTTAGAACCTCTGCTTCCATCACAATGAGTGGTTATGTCTTGAGCTATCTCCCGATGGAAATGTCTCTGAATTAACTCTCTAAACAATGAACTTATATAGCAATATACTCATTTGATCTACTATCTACATTCAGATATTTAAATGGAAATGTCACGTGTACCTGCCTAGAGTGCGTAAATTTTTTTTCTATCATACACACCCATGCAGATGCACTTTGTATAGTTTTTTTTACCATAAGAGCTATTATGTATACTAGTCCATCAACCCATTCTCTTGCACGGGCAAGAATTTTGAAATATGTACTATTAATATATTTGATTAATAAAAGTTACTTATATTGATTATCATAAACGTATTAATTACTTTTTTTTCAAGGGACTGACTTATATATTTTTCATGCATATTCATATTTTTAGTTTGCATGGCACCTTGTATATTTTAATGTGCAATTAATTAGTTTGTAGCCTTTCCATTAACTTTGGTGGCCCTAGTTGCATCACGTATCTTAAGTCATGAATCTGAATTTTGATTTTTTAACTTTATTTTTATTGACTGCTGCAGTTTTTTCCCTCAAGCTAAAACTCTTATGCTTGCTGTATCTTTTACTAACTCTCATTTTGGACAGTTTGAAATAAGGATTTTAGGTTTTAGCATATGCAATCATTTGAAACATGCATCAGGTCACCTAAGATAAGTGATAGAGCTTGAAATGAGATCTCGGATGTGATAGCAGTGCTGAACTCTACAGAATTTTAAAGCTTATTGAGCCTTATAATGATCAGATTACTCTAGAGTAATGTTATGGCCGAAAAAATATAGCCACCGGTAGTCTCCCATAATTCTTAAGATGAATGAATTTCCTATCAAGGAACTATACGTGTAGTTATGGTTATTACTATCAATATAGATGTGTCAAAAATTTAATTAAAATATACAAATATATATAAAGTAACAACCTATATAAATTAAGTCATGGTTACTAATATGGTTTTAAAAATTTGTTAGCATCATTAATATATGAGTTTTTAAGGAAATATTTTGTTGATGAAATTAAACATAACATATATATTTATCGCTCATGCATGCTGACAAAATGTGTTTGCTTATATTAATCAAATCTTAATAGAAGATATTCATTGTCTTTTAGATGTAGATTTGAGAGGATATTTAATTTTCTTACTAATGAGATGAAAATTGGGCTACATAAATGATTTATTGTAATAGGAGTACTTGGGTAATTAGATGAAAATTTAGGTCTACTCTAGATCGTGTTTTCTTATTGGTATATGTGGGTAGTTTAAATATAGAGTCATGAGTTATTTTATGTAATAGCAGATGTGGGTAATTATTTAAAAAATGGAATAGATCTAATAGCTATTATTATCAATGGTGATAGGTTATACCGAATTGATGGTCCAATGTTTCAAATTTCTACGATAAATTTCTAGGATCTATTTTTTATTTTTCTGTTGTGTCTCATGAGGACTAACGTGGAGGCTCCATTAAGGACCTTTAGTTAGCATTTCTAGTATTTATCTTTTTTTAGCATGACATGCATTTAGTTGAAACCTAATCTTAAGATTTATACGCCCTGTTCGTTTGGGCTTATTTGGCTTATAAGCCGTACTTTTTCAGCCAACGAACAATATTTTTCTCTCACAATAAATCAGCCAACAATACTTTCAACTATGGCTTATCAGCCAAACATGCCCAAACGAACAGGGCGATAAACTCTTATTGCATCTCTTTCTATGACTTCACGAATTATAGTTTAGCTTTCGACTTTTAACCTAGTTGTACATTTTTCCACATGTTAAGTAGAAACTCTAGTGTTTTTTTTATTTTTTATTCAAATTTTTTTTATTAAAAAGAATTTAGGTCTTAGTAATATTGTTTTCCACATGTTAATTAAGTTAAAACGCAGATTGCACCCTATCACCAAACTTGTTGAATTTGTTATATCACAGTGGCAATTGGAACAACTTTGCAAAAATCTATTTCATTAAAAGCTTTTTGCACTGAGATCTGTTTGTTCTTTGCAAAGGAGAAGAGCTCAGGGGCTGAGAGAGCCTGTGGCTGATTGACCCACTTGTCATGCCAAAATAAAGAACTTTCTCCACTTTCCACATGAGGCCTGGCTATAACTTTGAAGTCAGAATATCTCTCCACTAAATTAAATGAGCCCTTTTTTATGTGAGTTGGAAGCTTCCCATTCCTGTAGTGCTTTTCACAGATCAAGTGAACCCAGGGCAAGTCAGTTTTATTGAAAAATTTATGAAGATTCTTGCTGAGGAGTGCTTTGTTTTACTTTTCAATGTCAATTACTCCTAATCCTCCTTCCTCTTTTGGTACACAGACTATTTTCCAGGCTACCTTTGGAGGCTTCTTTGCATTTATATCTGAACCCCTCCATAAGCAGTGCTTCCTATACTTGTCAATTTGTTTGATGACAGTCTTGGGCAGGGCAATGGAGCACATAAAAGAAGGTCGGCAGTGAAGAAAATACAACATTTGTCAATTGTAGCCTTCCTGCTCTCTAAAACTCATTTTATTCTCATAAAACTTTGATCATCTCTCTCTTTATTAATATAGTATCATGTTAGCATATTTGCTAAGTTGATAGATTATTTAATTTTAATGAAACTCTCATGAAACCTCCACTGAGACCGCCTTACGATTCGAGCTGTTGGGGGAGCGTTATTCATGCATGGTCTAGAGTTTTATTAATTCGAGATGTGTTTATGGTGTAAAAGATTGAGTGATGTCGGGATGGATGGGAAGAGATAAGGATCACAATGGCGATGTAGGTACGAAAGCGCATGGGAACTGGGAAGCATCATCATCCTAATTAAGGAAATTTTCCCATGCCCATATCCACGTGCATTAGCTCGCAAAGAATCTCTAAGTCCAATCTGTATACGTAGTCCAAGCAATTAAGTAATTGGTGCTCTGATGAAGATAAAAGAAAAGTACGTTTTATCTCGTGAACATGCAAACTGTACTGATGATATCATAAAAATAAACTAGCTACACTTCATCGTCGGTGGCGTTCGCGTTGAACTTGAGGCAATGTAATAATGCAAGTTGATGTGTGTTGGATCGTGTAGCATGCAAGCTAGCTATAGCTAGGTCACGCTGGCTGCTCATCTATAAATACGTATATATGTATGACTTCTTTTCAGCATTACACACAATACAAGGCACACATTATACACAAGAGATCGATAGATAGTGCATAGCTAGCTAGCTTGCATTCGTTAACAAACTAGATCAGCAAAGCAAAGTAGCAAGCAATGGAGGGCATCGTAGTCACTCCTCCCATGGCGAGCATCGTAGTCACTCCCATGGCTGCACCTCTGTCACCGGAGTTTAACAAACTCACCTTCAGTAGCTTGTATATTCGTCGAACTGTTCCAGGCAGCAGGGAGATATCCATGGATGGAAAATCTGATATGGGCAAAAGATATTTCAGTGACTTCCCCATATATGATGGTCCTGCCTCCGACGCCAGCCTTGTGGCTTGCGTACAGGGAGTCTCAATCCAAGCTGGTAATGTTGGTTTGATCTCCCAACCATAGTGGCCCAACGGCCACTTGGGCCTTGACCTCGCGCCCTGATCGGGGGTGCCCAGTCCATCTATGGCTGGCGGGCCCCCGTCACACTGCGCATTAAATAGAGGTGAAGGCCGGCGGCACTCTGTACGAGGTTCGCCTGAGCCGTACGCCCCACCTACAAACCCTGCTCCGATCTAACAGAGGGGCGCAGCCAGTGACGGGAAGCACCGCCGCCGCCACTGCACTGCGCCACCACGGTCTTCACTGCGTCGCTCTCTCTTCTCCGACCGTCGCTGCCTAGCGCAGAACTTCACCGATGAACCTGATGGCCGGATCCCCTACTCAATGGATGGTCAGTGCCTAACCCTAGCTCTTCCTCTCCCTGTCTGTCCCTCTCCGTTCACACCATTACTACGAGAAACCCAATGAAACCCCACTGGATCCACTCCTAGATGGTCCCAAAGTATCTAACAATGGTATCAGAGCCGGTTTCCCTAGGCGTGGATCTTGTCAGGGGCGAGAAACCGATTAGAAAAGAAAAGATAGGTTAGATCTGGTTCGGATCGAAAGAAAAGAATTACAGAGGGTTCATCGAACCCTAAACCCTAATCGGGTGATAGAAAGAAAAAAGAAAGAAGGGGATTCGAATTCGATTCGGATTACCCTCCTAAAGAACCCTAACCCTAAAATCCCCAGTCTAGTTCGTAGATCTAGATCGGGGACAGAAAAGAAAAGAGAAAAAAAAGGATTGACCAATCCGGATCGGATCGAGAAAGAATAGACCGCTGCCCTAACCCTAACTGTGATCCCGAATCAAGAAAGAAAGGACGGATTGGAAGGGGTTTTCTCCTACCTGGGGATCCCCTGCGCCGTCACCACCGCCTGCCGTTACACTGGACGTCGCGCGGGATAGGGCACCGTCACCAGGCTACTCGGTAGCGGCCCGCTCAGCCACGAGCGAGCGCGCACGCTGACGAAAAGCCCAACGGCGGCGCTGGCTTGGCACCACCAGTCCGCCATCATGGACGGCTACTGCTCCTTCCATGGCTGGACCGCGAGCGGCGCTAGAACAGAGGAGAAGGGGAGGGAGATAGATCGGCTGGCCGGCTGGAGACTCGCAGCGGAGGCGGCGGAGCCACCTCCTCACAGTTGCTGGCGGCCACCGCCACCTTTCCGCCGCAGCTGCTCCGTTCGGTGGAAAGAAAGGAAAGGGAGAAAGAAATGAGGCTAGGGTTCTGGGGTTGACGGCCGCGACGCCGGTTTTTGTTCGGGGGAAGAGGTCGGGCGACCGTCGGATGAGCACGGACGGTGGAGATGAAGCGGGCCACTCAGCGGCCCAGGCGGGTGAGCGCGCCGCGGCGCTTTGCCGGCCCAGGCCCACGTTGCGGCCTGGGTGGCTGCGCGCGCGCGTGCCGAGTTGGGCCGAGCCATTTTGATGGTTGGGCCACAGCACAGTAAAAGTTTAAGCCATTTTCTTTTTCTAATTTTTCCAGTGAAAAATGGCTCAAAGAAAATTGGAAAAGAGAATTTTTCTGTGGGTAAAATTCAACAATTATGTTCGTAGTTCCGCTGCAAAGTTAAAGGTTTATTGTCTTCTAATTTGAAGAGCAGTTATAGTTATTCAGTAAATGATGAAAAATTTATCCTCCAGTTAAAATTGGAACCAAAGAGAAGTTTTTTTTAATTGGAGGAATAGTCGGTTTATAGATAAGATGAATTATAATATTGTTATTTTCTGACCAACGTTGATGATAACAATATTATAAGTTCATTTATGAATTTAAGCTTAAAGTTAAATTATGGTATTGTTATTTTCTGACCAACATTGATGATAACAATATTATAACTATATGAGTTTTATGTTTAAAGTTTAAATCTCTGATGAATTTTGCATCAAAGTGACTAATTTTTTTAGAGAATAGATAAAGATCAAGGAATGCTCTTAAACTAGAGAAAGTATTTTCATGTTTCCGCTGCAATGAAGTTGATTGTCTTCTATTTAAATTCGAACCAACGGGAGAATTTAATTTTGAGGAGCAGTTCTATGTTTTCAAATTTCTATACGTTAATTCCATTTCTACCCAACGGTGATGTGGAATTAATGTAGAAGAATGATGTTTTATTCTATTTCTGCCCAACGGTGATATAGAATAGAACATAAAGTTTTCAAAGTTTAATGAGCATTATTGTTGAATATTTTTCAGATAAAAGACCTCCATGCTTTCATTCTTGAAGGCAGAAAGAGAAATGAGCTGGGTACTTGTGACTCAGATGATGAAATGCCTATGGGCAAGTTATGTATGAAAGAATGCCATTGGTTAAGGGACTGTGTTCTCTTTAAAGAATGGCTTCAAAAGAAAATAATTCTAGGATATTGATCCAAGAAAAGAGATAGATCAATGAGAGTCTTCATTGAGAAATGTCTTTTATGTACTCTCTGTGGAGCAGAATTTATTTTCAGTTTCACTTATGAGAGTTGTAAAATTCATAATGTTTAATTTGACTAACATTGGATTATAACATGTGTGTTAAAAGAATATTCGGATTTATTTCTGAATTTGATGATTGAACACGAGCCAATCCTGGCAATTATGTCCGTTCAAAGGAATATCTCGCATGGCGGGAAAAAGTTTGTGATAGTACCCGCATGGCGGGAAAAGTTTGAGAAAATACCCGCATGGCGAGGTAAAGTTGGCATAGTACATCTGTTAACCAATCCTGCATGGCGGGAGAGTTTGGCGTAGTACTTATCCCGCATGGCAGGAGAAGGATATGATGACTCATGTGCTCTAAGTGTATTCCGCACATGGAGAGAAGTTTGCGGTAGCTCTTATGCTATCCTAGAATTGACCGTACACTCTGATTGTGTCAAGGTCATTAAGTACTCAATGAGTTTAAGAACAAAAGAAAGTTGCATGTGAACCAAAAGATAAAAATGATATGCAAGCGTGACTTGCAGAAGTATTGAAAATAATAGACTATGTTGAGTTTTGAAGTGAAATGTACTCCCATACGAATTTTGTTTGCATGATGTAATCATGTGGATGAAGTAAGTAATCAAAGTTTCCTCATTCACAAGAGTTTAGAATGTTTTGAAATTGTGGTAGAAAAGTTCATACCACATTTCGAGGGGGAGAAATGTAAGATTAATTAAGAAAGACAATTAAGAAAGATACTTCCTCATACTTCAGATAATGCAATGCATACTATGCATTGAAGGTAAAAGTGATCTATAAAAGATGAATGTGATCGTTGAGGGAGTAAGACGGTCATAATAACGATACCCCTAAAGTAAAGAAATAGCTAAATTCCTAGACCTTTTACAGTTCCGATAGGAAGATAGCATAGTCGGCTAGTATTTATATTGGACGAGTTCAGAGTTATCAAGGCGGTGCTAAACGCGCCATATGAGTTTTTAGCAGATTAAACCAAAAATAAGAAATTTGAAGATACACCATCTTTATAGAAGATGGAGTAATCTGGGGGAGCTTGGTATGTAGATACCTAAAGCTTGAATAGAAGTCGGATTATAAATCCACTACAGTGTTTTAGAGCAATAAATTGCTTAATACATGTTGATGTTGTATGACATATACAACACCTGATGTTAGCTCTTAAAGAAGATGAATAAGTAAACAAGGATCTTGTGATACAGGAGGCTATAGAACATTTGCCTTTTGGCAATAAAGAGCAACAATAGCCCCATATGAAAGAAGTGCCACGAGGCCCCAGTAGGTCCCAAAGAATAAGAAAATCAGATATTTCTGGTGACTAAGTAGTCAATGTTAAGAAAGAAATTCAAATAGAGGGTAATTCCACCTCATTTGAAAAGGCCATGAGAGGCGTTCACACGTCTAAATGGCAAGAAGTAAAGGAAGATGAAATGAAATCGATAAATACCAACGATGTTTGGGACTTAGAAGAAATTCCCAATGGAGCCAAAACAGTAGGCTATAATGGGTCTACAAGACAAAGGTGACTCCAAAGGGAATATAGAAAGATATCAAAAGGGAATATTGAAAGCTATAAAGCGGCACTTGTGGTGAAATGATTTACACAAAGAGAAGGAATAGATTATAATCAGCATGCAAGGATTCTTTTAGAATCATAATGGTGTTAGTGGCACATTACGATTTACAGTTACATCAGAAAGATGTAAAGACACTTTCCTCAATGAGGATTTATATGGAAAAGTTTACATAGCATAACTCAAAAGGTTTTGTCGTGGAAGGAAAAGAATGTAAGGGATATTGCCTGAAGAAATTCATTTATGGATTAAAGCAAGCTTCAAGACAGTGATACTTGAAGTTTAACAGTACAATAAGAAAGTTTGAGTTTTAAAGAGAATGTAGAGGACAATTGCATTTATGCAAAGTTTTAAACATGGGAAATTCATTTTCCTAATCCTGCATGTGGGTAGCACCTTGCTCGCTAGTAGTGGTGTTAATCTACTGTTGGAGAAGAAGCAGTTCTTGCCCTCAAGTTTCAATGAGAATGGTCTTGGTAAAACGTCATTCATTCCAGAAATTGGAACTTACCGAGACAAAAGGAAAAAGGGGTATTAGAACTATCTCAAGTGTATACTTAGAGAAGATTCTAAAGAAATAAAGTATATATGTGAATATACCTGCACCTGTTCCTATAGTCCAGGGTAATAGTTTTCGGAACTTTCAGTGTTCCAAGAACGAATGTGAGATCGATCGAAAGGACGTCCTATATGCTTCAGCTGTTGGAAGCTTAATAAGTGCTTATAAGTAAGAACTTACCCTGACATAGTTCATGTATCCGAGATGTTTTGGCAGAAGTTCAGTCCAGATATAGATCACTGGAATGGAGTTGAGAATATTTTGCAATTGTGCAAAGATTTATAGGCCTCATGGTGAGTAAGAAAGAATAAGTACTCTCAAATAGTTGTGGGTACAAATGTTAAATTTTGGCGTGATGTTTAGTGAAACCCACATAGTAGCTAACACTCGTAGTTGGAGTTTTATTGTGGAAAAGCTCCAAAGAAACAGTTGTGGTGTCATCATAGATGTATACCCACAGTAAAGCTTGTTATGAGGCTTAAGGACAGGCGAAATGGTTAAAAGAACTTACACCCGGAATTGATAATGGTATACAATAGCAATAACCATTTAAGTAGTTCGCTCCTATAACAACGGGTCTAGTGTGCTGCCAAACACATTGACGTTAAAGTTATACGTTGTGAAGGAGAAAGTCTGGAATCATACTAAAAGTATTGAACATAAAAGTAACAAGAAAGTGCTTGCGGATCCGCGTACAAAAGGCTGACCACCCAGTGTGTTTAGAGAACACACGGTCGACATGGGTTTATGGTATAGCCTATGATTTTCGGACAATAAAGGGCCCAAAGTTAAAGAATCTGTTTCAGAACAGAGACGTGTATTGTAGCTGTTAAATCTATCGGCGATTGACCGTGACGATGAAGCATGCTCTATACACTAATCTGTGATGGAACAAATAAAAGTGAAAGGGATTAAAGTCAAAGTTTAAAGTTAAAGTATCAGTTGAGATCAAGGGGTAGAATGTTGGTTTGATCTCCCAACCATAGTGGCCCAATGGCCACTTGGGCCTTGACCTCACGCCCTGATCGGGGGCGCCCAGTCCATCTATGGCTGGCGGCCCCCCGTCACACTGCGCATTAAATAGAGGTGAGGGCCGGCGGCACTCTGTACGAGGTTCGCCTGAGCCGTACGCCCCACCTAGAAACCCTACTCCGATCTAACAGAGGGGCGCAGCCAGTGACAGGAAGCACCGCCGCCGCCACTGCACTGCGTCACCACGGTCTTCACTGCGTCGCTCTCTCTTCTCCGACTGTCGCTGCCTAGCGCAGAACTTCACCGATGAACCTGATGGCCGGATCCCCTACTCAATGGATGGTCAGTGCCTAACCCTAGCTCTTGCTCTCCCTCTCTGTCCCTCTCCGTTCACACCATTACTACGAGAAACCCAATGAAACCCCACTGGATCCACTCCTAGATGGTCCCAAAGTATCTAACAGGTAACACACACACCAAATATTCACCATCGTGTTTGAGAACGACAGGTATGTATATGTGTGAGATTTCAGTTATCTATTCGTTCGCGCGCGTGTCTCTGTCTATATATTCAAATACTGCTGGATCTCCCTTTCATTTTACTTGAATATGCATGTGTTCTGCGATTCATCGTCAGGCAATGAAATTCGTTAGACTAGCTAATACGGAGTACATGTAGTAGATAGCACGTACCTTCTATCTGCTCCATGTTTGGAACGTATAAAATGATATATATAATCTGCATGCGCTTGTTCCTCGATTGGCTAAGGGCATCCTCAAGAGACCCCTTCAAAAGAGAAGGAAGAAAGTTTTAAAAAATAAAAGAAACACTTGTGCGCATGCATGGTAGACGGGAAGGCAGAGGAGTGTCAGTGACCATAACCTTTTCGGATAGCGAGATCGATTTTTACCTTCTCTCTCGTCCACGTGTAATAAAATATATTACATGCTAGCGATTTCTATAGCTATTGGGATGCCCTAATAATGTGATTTCCTGAGTTATATTAAATTGCCATGCTAATAATAAACCACATTTATAGTATACATATAGCATGTCCAGTGGTACGGCATACCACTGAACTAGTACTGTACTATTCACAATGAATGAACTTATTTAACCTAGCTAGTATACAAATTAAATATACAGGTTTAAGGGCTCCACGCTCCTTACCAATGGAGTGATAACGGGTGGGTCTGATGACTGGGCAATCTACGGCGGAACCGGAGTGTTTGCTATGGCGAGCGGTGTCATAAAAAGAAACTATCTTCCCGATAGGACTGGTGGGAATTCTGATGAACTTACCATGGAAGTTTTCTGCCGGTGTTTGGCTCATCACAGCAGCCAAAGGTACGCACGTACGGTGAGAGAAATCTAAATTTGATATATAAAACTTTTTTTGTTTTTTTGGATGTAAAACTTTGTGGATACTGGATCTCTATCACGAAGATGGGATTATGGGGTGGAGCGGGAGGGTGGGATCATGACATAACAGCTCCACCAAAGCGTCTGCGGAGCCTCACCATCACCACTCGCAGTGGCAGTGCTGTTGAATCGATTCAGTTCACTTATACCGACAAAGCTGGCGAGAAGCACACTGCTGGCCCATGGGGTGGAAGTGGTGGCACTTCTCAAAGGGTGAGTCAGTTTTTTCCAATTGGATTACATTATATACTATTACTTGATTGTTGTAACACGGCCTCCGAAAGTGGCGGAGACCTACGCGGCCAGCAGTTCGCAGAGACGTCTCCGACCAACTACCTAAGCAAAGGCCCAGCTACCACGCCTCCAGACCCAGAAAGATGACGGTTTCTCAGACTGCGTGCAGGACGCTGCCGGTGACCCTGGCGCAGCCCCCGCCCGGTTAGCTCGTAGGCGTCTCCGGGCGGAGGGGGCGGAGGCCGCCCCGCTGCAAGGCAAATCAAGTGCCAACGTTACCTATGTGTGTGTGCAGGTAACCAGAGGAAGGCGCTCGTGGACGGCAATACTGGGCGTCGGGGGTCTGCGGCCTCGGTGTCCCAGGGGCGGAGACCGATGGTGGAGGCCTAAAGTGTAGGGGCAGAGACCCAAGCAGGAGGACGGCAATACTGGGCGTCGGGGGTCTGCGGCCTCAGCGTCCCAGGGGCGGAGACCGATGGTGGAGGCCTAAAGGCCCTTCGCCGAATCCTGAGGCTTGATGGGGCGGAGAACGACGGCGGAGGCCCAAAGGCCCATCGCCGAATCCTGAGGCCTGATGGGCCGGCTGATCGCGCAGGTCCAGTACCTGAGGGCGGCAAGACAAGATTACCCCCGAGAGGAAAGACGAGTAGTGGAATATTCTGAGAATGTACTGTAGCAGTTGAAGGGTACTATTGTAAACTCTGTAAAAGTGGTAGTTGAGCCCTATAAATAGGGAACACTTGTAACAGTACGGGAGGTTGGTGAATGTATTAATGAAACCCTAGTTTTACGTGTCATTTCCCTACACGCCCACTTGTCGTGCCTGTTTCCCGAGCCTCCGCCTGAGGGCAGCGCTTAGCGGGCGGAGGCCTCTACCTCCTCCACACTGTCTGAGACCGCAAGTCTCAACATTGGCGCCCACCGTGGTTTGGCCAAGGCAAACCAACGATGGCAGGGAAAAGAAAAACCACCACCAAAGAAGCAACGACCACGGGTCAGAGAGGAAGGCCTAGGCGCACCACCCGTAGCACCTATGCAACCTCGCCAGCGGAGGATGACACCAGACCAGATGCCCAGGGTCAACCACCAGAACCCCAAGATCCAGAGATTCAAGATCCAGAGGCCCAACCAAACTCAGCCACAACACTCGAGCAAGAACTGCAACAGCTGCAAGCACAGTTGCAAAGAGCGCAACAAGAGAGGGATAGAATGGCAGCAGCATTCGCAGCTAATCAGCAAGCTATTCAAGCATCAGCACAAGCAGCAGAAATAAGGCAGTAGTTGGCAGTCCTACATGCTGAGATGCTAAGTATGCAGCATGCAGTACTAGCGTCAACCTCCGCAATCCCAGCCTCCGCAGCAACACCAACTGCAACCATACCTCCGCCAGTGATCAGCCTGACCACGATGCCATCTCAGGTGATGCGGAGGCCTCTCGATCCCAAGTCCCCACTCTCTGAAGGCATACAACAATCGCCATGGCCAACGGCGTATAAGCCAATCACACTACCAAAGTTCAACGGAAAGACGGACCCCCATCAGTTCATTATGAGTTACGAGGCAGCAGTAGCCTCCGCCGGCGGAGACGACGCCGTCCTGGCAAAGTCATTTGTTATTGCTGCCGAAGGTGACGCGTTGGCTTGGTATTCCATGCTCAAACCAAGCACGGTCTATTCTTGGGAAAACCTCCAGGACAAGATATTGGCAAATTTCAAGGGGCTAACAGCACAGTCGCTGACATCTACAGATCTGTTCTAGTGCAAGCAAATGCAGGGAGAGACACTACACGACTACTTCCGGAAATTCATGCAACTAAAGGCGAAGGCACCAGACGTCCCAGACGAGATCGCTATTGAAGCAGCGATCAAAGGCCTCCGAATCGGGCCATTCACAGCACACCTAGCAAGAAAGAAACCAACTTCCATACAGCAGTTGTATGACGAGTTTGAGAAATACTGCAGATCAGACAATGACCTCCGGAAAAGGCTGGAGGAGCAGGGTCAAAACAGACAGCAAAATAGCAGCAAAAACTCCCAGAAGACCTATACGAACCAGAATGCATCAAATCAGAAACCAGGCCAGGGGCAAGTGCTCAGCATCGAGGGTCAACCTTACCCCAAGCAAGGGCAACTGGCAGCGCCAGCACGGCCAGAGACCCAGACCAGGAACCAAGGTCGGCAAGGTTACCAAGGCAAAAACTAGAACAAAAACCACAACCAGAAACAACACAGGCCATATTGCGTTTTTCACGGCGAAAGTGCAGGGCACAGCACCAAAGATCGTCCGGAGACAAAAGAGACATAAGAAAGGATGAAGAACAAGCAGACTGCCCAACCTCTGACACAGCAGAGCGCAAGAGAGGTCAGCACCACCTTCACAACTGGCCACCAGCAGTACTGCCCAATGTACCCAGCGCTAAACGCAAACCAAATACATCCCTCCACACTGGCCTCTGCCTATTACCCAAACTTCCTACCAGCATGGCGGTCAGCGCCTTCGCAGCAGCCTCCGGCGGGTAACTACAGGTCGGAGGCAAGCCTGACCTATATAAACCCAAAACCTCCCCACATAATCTACCTCGAAACAAACCCACCGCCATAAAACCAAATCAGGTTTGAGCCTCCGCCGCAACAGCAGCACATGCAGCAACTGCCTCCACCGCCACCTCACAACCAACCACCAATACCAAAAAATGAGCCAAACCCAGAAAACCAAGTCAACCCCCATGGACCGCTACCAACAATAGGCATGATACTACCAATCGCCGGAGGATCATCAATGGAGTTTCAAACGAAAAAGCAGAAAAATGATCACCTCCGCCTGGTAAACAACGTAGCAGTCCAAGGCCCAGCAAAATACACAAATTGGTCCAGAGTCCCAATCACCTTCATAGAAGAAGATCTCCAGCTAGAAAG
Organism: Miscanthus floridulus; assembly: GCF_019320115.1. NCBI lineage: Eukaryota > Viridiplantae > Streptophyta > Magnoliopsida > Poales > Poaceae > Miscanthus > Miscanthus floridulus. Next base: position 17,400,568 of record NC_089595.1, read on the forward strand.
CTACCCTCACACAGACGCAATGGTAATCAAGACCAACATAGCAGCATGGGAGATAAGCAGAGTACTGATTGACACTGGCAGTTCAGCAGATATCATCTTCGCAAATACCTTCGACCAAATGAAGCTTAGCAGAAATCAACTACAGCCCTCTAAATCCCCTTTGATAGGATTCGGAGGCAAGCAGATACAAGCATTAGGAAAAATCTCACTCCCAGTGTCCTTTGGAACCCAAGCAAATGCTAGAACCGAGTACATAACCTTCGACGTCGTTGATCTTGGACAGAGGATTCACAACCAAATTCAACACAGCCTTGCATATGGCCTACCTGTGCATGAAAATACCAGCACTCCATGGTATTATCACAGTTAGAGGCAGCCGAAAAGAAGCAAGAAACATAGAAAAAGCAATCTACAGAGCCCAAAGAAACATCAACGTAGTCGAGTCGGCAGACAAAGAACTAGAGCCTCCGGATATGCCTAGAGGAAAAACAGATATGGCAGGTCAAGAAGAGACAAAGGTGACCCCTCTAGAAAAGGAGTTACCAGACAGAAAAGTAACAATCAGCTCGGAATTGAGCAAAGCAGAGGAGGAAGAGCTCATGGAAACTCTAGTAGAAAACAAAGACATCTTCGCCTGGTCAGCCTTCGACCTACAGGGAGTCAGTAGGGACATCATACAACATGAACTGGATATCAATGAAAACATGAGGCCAAGAAAGCAGAAATAGAGAAAAATGTCGGAGGACAGACTCCTGGCAGCAAAGGCGGAGGTGCAAAGATTGCTAGACGCAAAAGTCACCAGGGAAGTCAAATATTAAGAATGGCTTGCAAACGTAGTACTGGTACCAAAGAAGAATGACAAATGAGAATGTGCATAGATTTCACAGATCTGAACAAAGCTTGCAAAAAAGACCCTTTCCCATTGCCAAGAATAGATGCCTCCGTCGACAAGGCAGCCAGATGCCAGAGGTTTTCTCTCCTCGACTGTTTCCCTGGGTATCACCAAATCTGGATGAAAAAAGAAGACGAAGATAAGACAAGTTTCACCACTCCATTCGGGACATATTGCTACACCAGAATGCCGGAGGGCCTTAAAAATACTGGAGCAACCTTTGCCAGAATGACAAAGGAAGTTTTGGGCTCACAACTAGATAGAAACATCATAGCCTACGTCGACGACATAGTGGTCATGAGCAAGAACAAGGATGATCATGTCTCCGACTTACAGGAGACCTTCGCCAACCTCAGGATAGCTAGCCTCCGCCTCAACCCAGAAAAATGTATATTTGGAGTCACAAAAGGAAAGATGCTCGGATACATCATTAGCAGCGAAGGCATCAAGGTGAACCCAGACAAAACCAGAGCAATAATGACAATGGTAGAACCCAAAAACAAGAAAGAAGTGCATAAGCTGACCGGAAGAATAGCAGCGCTCAACAGTTTCATCTCAAAATCAGCAGAACGCAGCCTCCCCTTCTTCCAAGCCCTGAGGGGCGGAGACAACTTTGAGTGGGGTCCAAGCAGTCGGAGGCATTTCATAACTTCAAAGAGTATCTGGCAACTCACTGGTGGTCTCCGTCCCAGAATCAGACAGCCACTTATTGCTATATGTGGCGGCCTCCGACCATGCAGTCAGCGCAGTCTTAGTTCACGAGCTGGAAAAAGAATCAGGCAAAACTCAAAAGCTAGTTTATTTTATCTCAGAAGCACTGTCCGGAGCCAAGCTAAACTACACTGAGGTAGAAAAAGTTGCCTATGCAGTGCTGATGGCATCAAGAAAACTAAAGCATTATTTTCAAGCCCACGAAATCTTAGTTCCAACATCGCTGCCACTGCAAGACTTGCTCAGAAACAAAGAAGCCTCCGGCAGAATAGGCAAATATGCTACAGAGCTATCACAGTTTGGTATCTCGTATGTCCCTAGAACAGCAATCAAATCATAAGCACTAGCCGATTTTGTAGCAGATTGGACACCTCCGACAGAGCCCAAGGTACAACCAACCACTCAAGGCTGGATAGCATTCACGGATGGAGCCTAGGGCCAAGCCGGAGCAGGAGCCTCCGCCGTCCTAACAGCACCCTCTGGCGTCAGACTGAAATACGCAGCAAGGCTAGAGTTCAAATCAACAAATAACATAGCAGAATATGAAGGCCTGATCCTAGCGCTCAGTAAAGTAAAGGCCCTAGGGGCAAAAACATTGACAGTCAAAATAGATTCTCAAGTGGTTACTGGCCAAGTAGAGAAAGAATACATAGCAAGAGAGCCAGAACTCATTAAATACCTATCCGTTGTCAGAAATTTGGAGCGGAGATTCGAGGGCTTCACCCTGAAGCACATCCCAAGATCAGAAAATGCAGAGGCAGATGAACTAGCTAAAGCTACGGCAAACAACCTGCCACTGCCACCAAACACTTTTTACCAGATCCTGAAGTCTCCAGCAACTGCGGAGACATCTAAGGCACCTAAGCCCATACTACACCTGCAAAATGAAGATTGGAGAAAGGCGATAACAGAATTCTTAGAAGGCAAAACCACCGAAGAAGATGAAGCAAAAGTAGCAAGAATACATGCCAGGGCAAGAAATTACACAATCATAGATGGTGTACTGTACAAGAAAGGAGTAGTCCAGCCTCTCCTCAAATGCATATCGCAGAGCGAAGGCATAGAGTTGCTTCAAGAAATACACTCAGGAATTTGCGGGTCGCACATTGGCTCTAGAGCATTATCAGCAAAGGCAATAAGGCAAGGCTTTTATTGGCCAACACACATACAAGACGTAGAGCAGATAGTCAGAACATGCAAAGCATGCCAAACATTCTCTCCCAGGCAGTCAAAACCATCGTCGGAGACCCAGCTTATACCCCCGACATGGCCGCTACAAAGATGGGGTATGGACCTAGTCGGCCCATTACCACCATCCCAAGGAGGAAACAGATTCATAGTAGTGGCAGTAGAATATTTTACAAGATGGATAGAAGCAAAGCCGCTGGCGAAGATAACCTTAAAAACTATCAGAAAATTCTTCTAGCAAAACATCATTTGCAGATTCGGTGTACCGAGGATTCTGATAGTAGACAATGGAAAACAATTCGATTTAGAGAACTTCAAAGAATTCTACAAAAGCATTGGGACAAAACTAGCCTTCGTCTCAGTATACCACCCAGAGTCCAATGGTGCTGTGGAAAGAGCAAACAGAATAGTGTTTTTAGCAATATCAAAAACATTGCTGGGCCTACGCAAAGGAAAATGGGTAGATGAATTACCCGGAGTGATTTGGTCACACAATACATCTATCTCAAGAACAACAGGATTCACACCATTCAAATTGCTTTATGGAGAAGAGGCCATGATGCCAGAAGAAATCAAGCATGAAAGCCTCCGCACAACGAGACAGCTAATGTTGCAAGATGAAGAATATGCAAAAGAAACAATAGAAGCTATAAGACTAGAAGCAGTCGAAAACATTGCAAAATATCAGTCCCAAACCAAGAAGTGGAGAGACTCTCAGGTGGTAAGGGAAGACATAAAACACGGAGACCTCATACTCAGAAGAAAACCCAATGCACAACTTGTTGGCAAACTGCAACCGAAATGGGAAGGCCCATACATAGCAACGGCAGCAGGCCGCCCTGGCTCTTTCCACTTGACCGACAGCGAAGGTGTCACGACAACCCACACCTGGAATATTGACAGCCTCCACAGATACTACATCTAGGCAATGTACCAAAGGGCAACCTTCGCAAATAATAAGCGGAGGCCCCTCCGTTCATTTACCTTTTAGCTCTTTTTTCTTCAACCCAAAAAATGTAAAAGAGCCTGTACTCTTTTCCTCACAGGGGAACTCCAAATGGAGGTGAGGTTTTTAACGAGGCAGGCTCAATGTAAAAATCCTCTAGAAGTATAAAGAGGTAATTCCCCAAAAGAACACTTGAAAAGTCCAAAACCGAAAGCGGCCAGCTCTGGCACCGCAATATTCGGTGAACAAAAATAAGCACAGGTCCTTTCAAAGCGCCGGCCACATGCATTGGCAATTTGAAACGACCTCTATGGCCAAACAGGCCTTCGACCTTGATAAAGACCTGTCCAGAGTCAGGCATCAAGGCAGAAACCACCTTGGCTAAATAGGCCTTCGACCTTGACAAAGACCTGTCCAAATTCAGGCATCAAGGCAGAAACCACCTTGGCCAAATAGGCCTCCGACCTTGACAAAGACCTGTCCAAATTCAGGCATCAAGGCAGAAACCACATTGGCCAAACAGGCCTCCGACCCTTGACGAAGACCTGACCAGATTCAGGCATCAAGGCAAAAACAACCTTGGCCAAACAGGCCTCCGACCTTGACGAAGACCTGAACAAATTCAGGCATCAAGGAAAAAACAACCTCGGCCAAACAGGCCTCCGACATTAACAAAAAACCACCCCAAGCATCAGGGGCAACACCATTATAGTGCTAGAACCAGGAAGAAGGTCTCCGCCATCAAAAACAGCAAAACAAGGAAAAGGTCCGACAAAACCCTGTCACTTAGGCACTAGGCCTATTTACTACAAAAGATCTCAAAAGGCACGAATAATTCAAGCAAGATATAGGCCATTAAAGCCAAGATACGTTCCAACAAACAACGTACCAAAAATTTAACAACCAAAAGCCACCACCCCGCTATAAAAACAGGTTCCCCCCACGCCCTTAAAACCTCAGTCAGCATAAGGCGCAAGGGGGGAAGAAGGCAGAGCACAAGCACAAGCCACAGCAACGGCCATGGAGGCAAGGGTCTCCTTAGATATCTAAGTCGGCCGTAGATATTGTACGAAAACTCGTAAAATCGGAGGCACCAGTAGATGGTCGGAGACAGTGGGAAAAGAGACAAGAACTACGGCATGGTGATGAATAGTGCAGGCCTACGGAAGAAGGGGGATATTGCACGAAATCTCGTAACATCCCCCTGACGCTGGAGACCTAACCTACCATCTCCACAAATGAAACATGTCCCACGGGTGAGCAGCGTCGGAGGCCCATACCACCAGACAGCTAAAACGCCCAACTAAAGAAATACCAAAAGCCTCTACCGTCTGCACAAGCCGCGCCAAACCTCCTATCGGATCACACACCGATTTAGCAAGCCTCGCTGGGCGGACTTCAAGTACGCCTCCGCCGGCCAAAAAACTACCAACACTTCTACCCTGGCCATCAAGCAAGCACAGAGAAGGAGAGAACATGGGGTGGAGGTCCTGGCCACCACCTCAGTATCGCGCACGTTCGCCCAAGCAAAGGCCCACGGTGTGCAAGCTCAGGACTAGATGAGATATGTAAACTAGCACAATAGACAAAAGCCCCCGCACAAACAATCAAGAAAGTGAACCTGTTTTGTATTCCATAAAACGTCAAGTAGAATTCTTATAGGACACAAACTTACAATAAAATCCAAACTATTGTGGCGGAGGTCCGCGCCAAGCAAGCGCGCGAGTAAACCCAGCGCGCTCGTCGTCTATGTCAAACTTAACTGACTCAAACACGTCGCGCGCAACATTGCGGGGAAAGGCCGAACGCCAATACTCCTAAAGCTCTCCGCTCACATAAATACCATCGTTGTAGAGAGTCAAAGGCACGACATCTTGCATAGGCTCCCCATTCAGAACCTGCGCAAGGTTAAAATTTTCCACAAAATCATACAGAACAAAAGAAACTTTATTTACAAGAGCCCAACTGGACTACAATATACAAGTCAAAACAGCTAAGTCCTACAAAGAGCCTACACCTCCGGCACCTCGGCCACAGCCGAAGTCCCTGGAACGGAGCCCGCATCAAATGTGGGCAGGGACGGCGCCTGCGGCCTCCGACCATCACCACCGCCGATCGTAGCGCCCACCGGAGCGCCAGCTGTGGCGGAGGCACCGCCTGCGGTCGCCGAGCGCGGAACTGACGGAGGCCTGCCCATAAGACTCTTCTGCGCATCCTGTAGCATAGGCTAAAATATCAGGGGCACAGGCAATGAAAGCCTTCGCAGCTTCGCAAAAAGCAAGGAGACAAAAATAGCGGCTACAAAGACTAGAAATACCTTCGCCCTCTTTTCCTCCGCCAGTTTCCGGGCAGCAGGTCTCCCAAATGGAGCCCAAAAGTACCCAATGAAATTTCTCAAGGTTTTTCGCAAACCAAGAGAAGTCTCACCAAGCTCCTCCGGACCCGGCAGCACTCCCTTCGGAATACTCTCGGTATGCGTACACCCGCCGCGCACCAAAAGCTTGGCGTAATTCGCTACTCCTGCCAGTGCCCCGTAGTCCGTGCAGCCATTGATCAGACCAGGGAGCTTCGCAAGGTGATGCTTTAGCCAGGAGGCGAGGGCGTAGATGCTGTCTTCCTCCGGAGGAGCGGAGGTTTTGCCTCCGAACTCGGTGATGATGGCCCGGTAATGGCCAATGGTTGAAGCAAGGACCCCCTTGACCGAGTCCAAACGCCTCGTCGTCAAAGACAGTTGCTCCCTCACCGCAGCTGCGGATTCCTTCTCAGAGGCCAGCTCTCGCCGGAGACCCTCGGCCAACTCGTTTGCCCTACGGGCCTGCTCGGCGGACAAAGCTTCTGCATCCCGGGCCTTGGCAAGATCGGCCCTCAAAGCCTCCTTTTCTTGTTCCTTCTCCGCCAGAGAAAGGCGGAGAGCTGCAAGGGAGTTGGCCAAACCCCCTTTTTCACCTTCCAGGCGCTCGTTCTCCGCCTTGAGCGCTTCAATCGTAGTATCTCGGTCGGAGACCTCGTGAGTGCAGCGCTCTTCCATAACAACGGCCGTGTGATACCCCTGCGATCAGAAAGAAGAAGACCAAGGCGATCAGCAATAGAAACAAAAACAAGTCTAAAGGCGAACATACACCAAAAAAGGCAAACCACCAAAGACGCACCAAGCTCTGGTGTTCTAGATGAACACGGAGAAGTTGGAAGAAATCCATGTCCCTCAGACGCTGTTTGAAGTGATCTGTTCAAACAAGAACAAACAAACACAAGACCATAAGGTGAGAAAAGCAAATCTCACAATACATACACCAACTGCTAGAGACCACCTTCGACGTCTCCAAGAACCCCAAGATAGCACTCTTCCCAACCTGAGATAGAAGTGTCGGAGGAACCTGCGTAGCAAAAAAAGAAAACAACAACAACAACTCAGGTCAGAGGGCCGATCAGAAATAGACAATAACAACAGGCCAAAAAACAAGTAAGATAAAAACACTCTATACTCACTCAGACCCGGCGCCATCGGCCCCGGATGCCTCGGACCAAACCTGACGCTGGCAGCGGTCGCTTGCTCCTTCGGGGTGAGGAGTCCAGCCATGACATCACCTACGAAGCAACAAGTACATGGTATTAGCACTTGGTAGAATACATAAACAATTAAACCGGGCGAAGATAGTAAACACAAAAATGTGCGCCAAACAAACTTACTCATAAAAAGCCCAGGCTGGGCCGCCTGCCGAGCCCCCTAGGCAGAAGTCTCTGCCATATCATGCGGCAAAGGCCCAAAGGGCCGGCTCTCCTCAGCCAGTGGCCTGGCGGGCAGAGGGCTCAAAGAAGCCTGAGCCGCCGGGGCCTGCTCAGCAAGCATGGCCCCCGGCTGCCCGACGTCGGCCGCTGGCGCGGAGGAAGGCGCAACAACGGCGGGCGACGAAGGAGCATGCTGCAAGGCGACATCCGTGCCCTCTTCAGAACTTGAATACAGCCCGCCAAAAATGTCGGGCATAGGATCGGCGGCGCTAGCCTCCGGCTGTTCGGCGACACTCGCAGCACCGTGCAAGTAGCGCACCAGAGCAGCGCTGGCCTCCGGACGCCCAGCACCGCTCACAGCGCCACTCACAGGGTGCACCGGAGCTCCAGGAGAGCCGCGATCCTCGCCGCTCGTGACCCGCACATCCACTGACGGGACGGAGGAGCTCTGAACATCTTAACTGCCGGCGGAGGCAACGCCAGCACTACCGGCCAAAGACGCGGCCGCCGCGATCACCAGAGCACCGGTCTTGTTCTTCTTTTTCGCAGGCGCCTGAGCAACAGCGGCACCCTTCCTCTTCTTGGACTCGGCCTCCGCTGTAACATTCTTCGTGAAGGCCTTCTTCTTCTTCTTGTCAATCGAAGCTAGGACCTCGGCGGGAACCTCGTGCTCCCGGTAGACGATCCTGAGCTCCTCAAAAACTCGATTGAGCCGCGGCATGGTGCCTGCCACAGCTCTCCGAGACGTGTACTCATGCTCGGAAATTTTGCCAACCAACCCAACGGTGGCCTCCTCAACGTCGGCAACGAATCTGTCCTCCGTCACCCCCTCCCCTAAAGACCGGCCAAAGCAGGGGAAAGGAATCCTGGCCTCCGGCCCAAAAATAGGAACCTTCACCTTTTCCAGCCGAAAGGCTGGGTTGTCTCGGCCCAGGGGCCAGTAGATGGAGGCCATAATCTCCTCCACCAGGTCGCGGCCCCCGGAGTAGCGGCACGCAACCGCAAAAGCCCGGTCGCAAGCCTTCCTCGCCGGAGACATTTCCTTCGGCGGATCCACGCGCGTATGCGGCGCCATCTCCTCCATTCTTGAAGTCAATGGATACTCCACGACCTCCGCACCATCCTCGGTAGTACCGCGGACCCCGTAGGTCTTCACGTAGAACCACTGCTCAAGCCAGCCGTGGTCCCACTTGCCCTTCTGGCAAAAAGAAATCTCCAGGCGGTCTACGCCTTGGTTCCTCTTCAACATAAAGGTGCAACTACCATACTGGTAGGTCACCTCCACCTCCTTGCCCTCCCGCACCTCCTCCTTCTTCTTCGGCTACTTCTACAGCTCGTAGTACGCGCAGAAGGTGTCCACATCCGGCTCGGCACCATAAGAAACACACGCCCAGCAAAATTTGCTGAGCGTAAGGAAGGCCGTAGGGGTCAGATGGTGAACCTGGACGTTGAACGTCTCCAACACCCGGCGGAGGAAGGGGACGTAAGGAAGGCGGAGGCCGCAGGTGAAAAAGTCCCGAAACACCACCGCATATCCCTCCTTCGGCTCCAGAACGGTCTGGCCGGGCGGAGGGATTTTTACCCTCGAAGAAGGAAAATACGATTCCTTCAACATCTCCACGACCGCCTCTTCAGTAATGGAGGAGGGGCCAAAATCCCATGACTTTATCGCCATGTCTCTGGAATCCACAGCGATCAGGTCTCCGATGGACGCGGAGACACTCCCCAAATCCTCCTCCACTAGCTTTTCAAATTCCAACGCGGAGGCGGAGGCAAGCATGCACTCCTCAAAAAGCGCGCTCCAGCCGGCGGCCCTAACGCCGAGAAGGTGGCGATAGGGTCCGAAGAAGGCGGGCCGGCGAGTATGGGCGGAGGCGGAAAAGAAAGCCACCGCGGCGGTAACCTAGGTGGAAGACGCAAGCGGAAAGACGGAACGCGCGAAGGCAGCTCAGGCGAAAGCAAAGAGAGCAGAGAGCGATTTCTCAAAGGCAAGGAAAGCGAATGAGCAGTGCGGGGGGGGGGACCCCGCCACCAACCCCGCCCTTATATAGGCCGCGGGCGGGCGGTTCGGCTACCGCCGTACAACGGTCATCTCCGGAGAATTCGCCTGCCGCCCAACGGTCATCTCCGAAGAAGTCGCAAGGTACACAACGGAAAGCAATACGGCGTAAACGGCCACAGTGTAGGACAACGTCTAGTTTTGCAACCTAACGGCTACTATGACAAGACCAGCGGCCACGCCAGAGCGGGCCAGGGGGGAACCTGCGGGGATCAGTCGGAGATGTGACTACGCGCAGTCTCCGCCCCCGCGAACGTCCTTGCTTAGGGCGTTTTGAGCTCACGACACGCTCGGGCGGACCGTGGTCTCAAAAGGGGGGAACTGTTGTAACACGGCCTCCGAGAGTGGCGGAGACCTACGCGGCCAGCAGTTCACAGAGACATCTCCGACCAACTACCTAAGCAAAGGCCCAGCTACCACGCCTCCAGACTCAGAAAGATGACGGTTTCTCAGACTGCTTGCAGGACACTGCCGGTGACCCTGGCGCAGCCCCCGCCCGGTTAGCTCGTAGGCGTCTCCGGGCGGAGGGGGCGGAGGCCGCCCCGCTGCAAGGCTAATCAAGTGCCAACGTTACCTACGTGTGTGTGTGCAGGTAACCAGAGGAAGGCGCTCGTGGACGGCAATACTGGGCGTCGGGGGTCTGCGGCCTCGGCGTCCCAGGGGCGGAGACCGATGGCGGAGGCCTAAAGGCCCTTCGCCGAATCCTGAGGCCTGATGGGGCGGAGACCGACGGCGGAGGCCCAAAGGCCCATCGCCGAATCCTGAGGCCTGATGGGCCGGCTGATCGCGCAGGCCCAGTACCTGAGGGCGGCAAGACAAAATTACCCCCGAGAGGAAAGGCGAGTAGTGGAATATTCCGAGAATGTACTGTAGCAGTTGAAGGGTACTATTATAAACTCTGTAAAAGTGGTAGTTGAGTCCTATAAATAGGGAACACTTGTAACAGTGCAGGAGGTTGGTGAATGTATTAATGAAACCCTAGTTTTATGTGCCATTTCCTTACACGCCCACTTGTCGTGCCTGTTTCCCGAGCCTCCGCCTGAGAGCAGCGCTTAGCGGGCGGAGGCCTCTACCTCCTCCACACTGTCTGAGACCGCAAGTCTCAACATTGATCTTGTCTATCAACAAATACTAGCTAATCAATATGATGATGAAAATATATATGACGCAAGCATAACTGGGATGGTTGACAAACATTATCTGCTGAATTTTTCTCTGCCTCACAGAAGCAGCGAGTGTGTTACTAAACATTCTGCCTATTTATCTTCCTGATCATGCGTGCAGATCGATCTTGACGACGCCGAGTACGTCAAGGAAGTTTCAGGAACATACAGCTTATACGGACCAAATACTGTCTTAACCTCATTCAATCTTGTCACCAACAACAGAACCTGGGGCCCATGGGGCACTAAGAATGGGACACCTTTCTGCATTACCGCGCCAGCCAACAGCAGCATTGTGGGATTCTATGGACGTTCGGGAAGCCTCATCGATGCCATTGGTGTTTATGTGCGTGAAGTTTGAACTGCAGGCCTAGCTACTGCCTACCTACAGTTAGCTAGCCAGAGAAAGTGATGCACTCCCTGGACATATGTTGTCTATGGCCTCCATTGTCATCGTGTAAAATAAAGGTCTTGATCAAAGACTGCTGCTGGGTTATTAAATCATTCCCTTTTATCAGATTTGGGGTTTTTGCATTAAACAATGCTTTATTGATGTTTATTTACTTACCCCAATTTCTGATTATTACGAGCACCAAATATGACGTAGTGCCTAAATTAGTCAAAGATCTCATTTGCCAACTTCCTAGTTGCCATGTGAAGAGGTGCCCTAGGTGTTCATTGTTTAACCAAACATGTTTGTGTCTATAAAATATGTTTTGTGTCTATATATGGTTGTCACTGTCTTGTGTGTCAAATAAAGGTCTTTGCATTGATCAAAGACTGCTGCCATGTTATTATATCATTTCCTTTCATATATCAGATTTGGGGGTTTTGCATTAAACAATGCTTTATTAATATTTATCTGTTCAATTACACCACATTTTGATTGTCACTAGCACCAAAACATGGCGTACTGCCTAAATAAGTCAAAGATCCCATTTGCCAACTTCCGGATTGCCATGTGGATATGTTCATTACTACAAAATATATTTTCACCAACACATTTTCACTGCCGGTTCATAATGAAACCAGCGGTGAAACTGATTTTCACGGATATTTAACCATTCAACTTTCCATTTGTGTATGGCAAATATAGTAAAAATATGCCTCAGATCTGAAATTTTGATTCAATGTATTTAATCAGTCAACTTGGCGTCCGGACTCTATCCTGCTCCCGTCTCTCTCGGGCTCTCGCTCAGTCTTCTAGGCTCTCTCTCCCTTCTGGCCTCTTTCTCTCTCTCTCTTGGCTCTCTCTCTCTCCCTCCCTCCCTCCCTCTCCCTCGGTCGGTAGGCCAAGCGCGCAGGTGCTCTTGCCACCTTCCTGGCAATGGCACATGGGGTCCAACTTGTGATGGCACGCAGGGCGAGCGTCCCCATCCAGTGATGGCGCAAGGCGGGCCCCTCTCGGCGATCGTGTATAGGGCAAGTGCCCCACTCCGACCTATGGCGCGTAAAGCGAACGCCCCACTCCGAGCGATGACATGTTTTTAAATTTTTTATTTGATTTTCACGGACGTCTCTCTAGCCGACAATAATGAAAATCCTTGTCACTGCCAACTTTCACCACAGCTGAGCAAAACCAGCGGTGACAGGGTGCTTTAAACTGCCAGTGATGAAGTTATTCTAGTAGTGGTTCATTGTTTGAGTAAATAAGTGATAGACGCACAATGTTATATATGGCCGAAATAAGTGATACACACACAATGTTTTATACGTTCATTGTTTAATTAACCAGCCATGTACTCTCTCTCCTACTGATGCAAAATAATGTAAGTCTTTTTATTTTACTCTCTCTCCTACTCTCTCTCCTACTGATTGAACAAAATTAAAACGAAACGAGTTACATTTTTTAGCCGGGAAACGAGTTACAAAAACGAGTACATGTCAATAGAGAAGCTTTTCCGAATACAAGGAATCATGTGTTCTATATGCATGCCTTCACTCGTGCTTAGTACTCCTATTGTGAAACATGTCATTAGTGGTTGGATCATCACCCTGTCTTGTCTCACATCATACAGATACAAACAACAAATATATGAGTACTACGATATATAGGAATGCTCCTATCATATTTAATAGACCTGAATGTTGGTAACTTCTATCACTACCGGAAACAGGGCCTTTACCACTAGTAGAGAACAGACCTTTGATCCTCGGCCAAAATGGGCTCTAGTCCCGGAATTTTTTTCCCCCAGGACTAGAAATACCTTTAGTCCCGGTTGGTGGCTCCAACCGGGACTAAAGGTCCCTGCCCAACGGCTACTGCGCCAGACAGAGGTGGCAGGGACCTTTAGTCCCGGTTGGAGCCACCAACCGGGACTAAAGGTATACTTTTACTCCCGGTTGGTGGATCCAACCAGGAGTAAAGGTCTACTCCCGGGCCGTGGCTGCGCCCGGGGTTGGAAAGTTACCTTTAGTCCCGGTTGGAGCCACCAACCGGGACTAAATGTTCTCTCTTTATATATCGGCCGTCTCCTTCTTCCTCCCCGAGCCCGAGCTCAGCATATTTTGAAGCTCACTGCACTAGTGTTCTTGCTTCCTCCCTCCCTCCATTGTTCCTCCATCCATTCTTCGATTCCTCCGTCGATTTCTTCGATTCCTCCGTCGATTCTTCAGTTGTAAAGGTTACCAATCTCATACTCTCATTTTTCATCATTGTCTTATGCCATTTTGTTCACTATATATATATGGTTCTTTATTGTAGTTTTTTTCATTTGTAAGCAATTTGAGCTCAAAATCACTTCAAGCTTGCATATTTACATGAAAGAAGGTTAAAGTATATATAAATATAAACTTAGAAAATAGTTAGAAAATTATAGCAAATCCGTACTAGTTGAACTTGCGGACCGTGTTCAGCTCGGCGAGCATGTTCTCCGCCGAGCGGTAACGGACGTCAAGGAGGAGCTTTGATTCTACGAGGGAGAGCGACAACGGTCGTGGAAGACCGTGTTCCCTTCCTCGTAGAATCGGAGCTCTTCCTTGACCAAGTACGGTGCCGTCCGGTGGAGAAATGCTCGCCGAGATGATCACGTAAGCAAGGTCAACTAGTACGGATGGTTATTTATTCACATGTCCCAATATCGTCGCAGTAGTCTGTCAATCACCGTACCTAAACGTAGTATATATAAATATAAACTTAGAAAATAGTTAGAAAATTATAGAAAATCCGTACTAGTTGAACTTGCGGACCGTGTTCATCTCGGCGATCATGTTCTCTGCCGAGCGGTAACGGACGTCAAGGAGGAGCTTTGATTCTACGAGGGAGAGCGACAACGGTCGTGGAAGACCGTGTTCCCTTCCTCGTAGAATCAGAGCTCTTCCTTGACCAAGTACGGTGCCGTCCGGTGGAGAAATGCTCGCCGAGGTGATCACGTAAGCAAGGTCAACTAGTACGGATGATTATTTATTCACATGTCCCGATATCGTCGCAGTAGTCTGTCAATCACCGTACCTAAACGTAGTATATATAAATATAAACTTAGAAAATAGTTAGAAAATTATAGAAAATCCATACTAGTTGAACTTGCGGACCGTGTTCATCTCGGCGATCATGTTCTCTGCCGAGCGGTAACGGATGTCAAGGAGGAGCTTTGATTCTACGAGGGAGAGCGACAACGGTCGTGGAAGACCGTGTTCCCTTCCTCGTAGAATCGGAGCTCTTCCTTGATCAAGTACGGTGCCGTCCGGTGGAGAAATGCTCGCCGAGATGATCACGTAAGCAAGGTCAACTAGTACGGATGGTTATTTATTAAAACATGTTTTTGAGCTATAATGTATTAAAAATGAGTATAGAGATCTAGATAATTTTATAGTTTCTTAATTTTATTTGTTTATAAAAGGAGAAATTTATAGTGTATTAAAAAATGAGTATAGAGAGTAGATGGTAACTGCTTCCGGGTCCTCGGCCTCTCATGGGTTTCCGAAGCGACTTAGGTCGGGCCTCCCTCTCATTCCATGCGGCAAGTGTCGTGATGAGACGAAGATTGTGATGGAGTACCGAGTGAAGAAAGAGGGTCCCAACAAGGATCGTATCTTCTACAAGTGTCCCGATCGCAATGTGAGTTATTTTATCGTATTTAATGATTATGGTTAGTTTATACCTATTTTCATGATGGTTGTGATTAAAGTTCTAATTTTTTGTTTTAATTTCAGTGGGATGGCAGTGGACGATGTTCAGGCTTCTACTGGGAGGAAGAGTATGTTGAACTCGTGCAAAAATATCTTACACAACAGGCAGATACGGCGGCTAATGAGGCAGTGATCCAGCCGAAGAAGCCCAAAGATGTTGCACAATCGGGGGATCTGTTTGTTTTAGTTGAGATTGGTCGCGAAATCCTTGTGCTCCTGAAATGTATTTTAGCTTTAGTTCTTTTAGTGGTAGTTGGGATTGTCTACATTGTAGCGATGCTTTCATAAATTTGTATCTTTTGTGGTGGCACGCATGTTGTATAAATAATTAATTATGATCTAGGTTTTAATATGATATTTATGTCATGTAATGCAGATGAGCCGTCATTGGATGTATAATGCTGATCACCGCTCCCAAGAGTTCATTGACGGCGTGCATTCTTTGTTACATGCGGCCGAGGCAAACAAACGCGACGGTTTCATATGCTGCCCATGTGCCATATGTAAGAATACGGTGGAATATCCTTGCTCAAGGACTCTTCATTCACACTTGTTCAAGTCGGGTTTCATGCCAAACTATATTTGTTGGACAAAGCACGGAGAAACCGGTGTTGTAATGGAAGAAGGTGAAGAAGAACAATGGGACGACAATGATATTATTCCCGATGGTGCGTGCTTCAATGATACTGCAATGGGAGAAGCTGAAGAAGAGGTAGCCGCAGAAGATGAGCCGACTGATGATCTTTCTCAGGTCATTCGTGACGCACAAAGAGAATGTGAAAGTAAAAAGGAGAAGATCAAGTTCGAGCGGAAGCTAGAAGATCACAAGAAATTGTTGTACCCAACTTGTGACGCAGGGCAGAAAAAGTTGGGAACCACACTAGAATTGCTGCAATGGAAGGCAAAGAATGGTGTATCTGACAAGGGATTTGGAGAGTTACTAAAAATCCAAAAGAAGATGCTTCCGAAGTACAATGAATTGCCCGCCACTACCTACGAAGCAAAACAAGTTGTCTGTCCTATGGGGCTAGAAATAGAGAAGATACATGCATGTCCTAATGACTGCATCCTGTACCGTGGCAAAGAGTACGAGAAATTGGATGCATGCCCGGTATGCCATGCGTCGCGGCATAAGATCAGGCGAGATGACCCTGGTGATGTTGAGGGCGAACATCCGCGCAAGAAAATCCCTGCCAAGGTTATGTGGTATGCTCCTATAAGACCACGCTTGAAACATCTGTTTAGAAACAAAGAACATGCAAAATTGTTACGATGGCACAAAGAAGACCGTAAGGTAGACAATATGTTGAGACACCCTGCTGATGGGTCCCAGTGGAGAGCAATCGACAGAGAATTCCTGGAGTTTGCAAATGACGCAAGAAACTTAAGGTTTGCTTTAAGTACAGATGGTATCAATCTTTTTGGAGAGCAGAACAGTAGTCATAGCACTTGGCCTGTTACTCTAAGTATCTACAACATTCCTCCTTGGTTATGCATGAAGCGGAAGTTCATTATGATGCATGTGCTCATCGAAGGCCCGAAGCAACCTGGCAATGACATCGATGTGTACCTGAGACCACTTATTGACGAACTTCTCATTTTGTGGAATAAAGAAGGTGTACGTGTGTGGGATGAGTACAAACAGGAACACTTTGATCTGCGAGCATTGTTGTTCGTAACAATCAATGATTGGCCTGCTCTAAGTAATCTTTCAGAACAGTCAAACAAGGGATATAATGCATGCACACACTGCTTCGGTGATATTAGAGGTGCATTCTTGAAAAAATGTCGAAAGGTCGTGTACCTTGGCCATCGTCGATTTCTTCCTGCAAATCACCCCGTGAGAAAGAAAGGCAAGCATTTTAAAGGGAAGGCAGACCACCTGACCAAGCCTCGCAACCGAACCGGTGAGAATGTACTCGATATGGTCAATGATGTGAAAGTCGTCTTTGGAAAAGGACATGGAAGCCAACCTGTTCCGAAAGACGCTAACGGTCACGCACCCATGTGGAAGAAGAAGTCCATATTTTGGGACCTACCCTATTGGCAAGTCCTAGAGGTCCGTAGCTCGATCGACGTGATGCACCTGACGAAGAATCTTTGTGTGAACCTGCTAGGCTTTATGGGTGTGTATGGAAAGCCTAAGGACACATTTGAAGCACGACAGGACCTGCGTTGTTTGAGAGAAAGAGACAACCTGCATCCAGAGAAGACAGATGATGGACGCCATTACTTACGTCCTGCTAGCTACACTCTAAGCAAAGAGGAGAAGGAAATCATGTTTGAATGCTTAAACAACATCAAGGTACCATCTGGATTCTCCTCGAATATAAAGGGTATTATAAATGTGCCAGAGAAGAAATTTTATAACTTAAAGTCCCATGACTGTCACGTTCTCATGACGCAATTACTTCCAGTTGCATTAAGAGGAATTCTACCTCCAAATGTACGTCTAGCCACCGTGAAGCTATGTGCATTCCTCAATGCAATTTCTCAGAAGGCAATTGATCCAACTGATCTAGCTAAACTATAGAATGATGTGGTTCAATGTCTCGTCAGCCTTGAGTTGGTGTTCCCTCCTTCCTTCTTTGATATTATGACACACCTCCTAGTTCACCTAGTCAAGGAGATTTTCACTCTCGGTCCTGTGTTCCTACACAACATGTTCCCCTTAGAGAGATTCGTGGGAGTCCTGAAGAAATATGTTCACAACCGTGCTCGCCCAGAAGGAAGCATCGCCAAGGGCTATGGAACAGAAGAGGTCATTGAGTTCTGTGTTGACTTTATTCCCGACCTTGACTCGATTGGTGTTCCTGAATCGAGACATGAGGGGAGACTAAGCGGAAAGGGGACACTAGGGAGGAAAACATATATTGGTACGGATGATGATTATTTCAATAAAGCGCACTACACAGTTCTATAGAACTCCTTTTTGGTAGATCCGTATATTGAGACACAAGGATCTCTTACGATCCGAGTTTCCAGGGAAGACTGAAGCTTGGATTACGCGTAAGCACATGGAAACTTTCGGCGGTTGGTTGCGAAAAAAATGTCAAGGTGATGAGAGCATCCATGAGCAACTGTATTTATTGGCTATGCAACCATCATGGCATATCGTCACATACAAAGGGTATGAGATAAATGGGAACATATTCTACACAGTAGCCCAAGATAAAAGGAGTACCAACCAAAACAGTGGTGTCCGCATAGATGCCACAGACCCGAATGGGAATAAGCAGACATATTATGGACGCATAGATGAAATATGGGAACTAGAATATGCACCTACTTTGAAGATCCCATTGTTCAAGTGCCAATGGGTCAAGGTGACTGGAGGCGGGGTAACAGTAGACAACGAGTATGGAATGACAACAGTAGACCTTAGTAATATTGGGTACAAAGACGAACCATTCGTCCTTGCCAAGGATGTGAATCAGGTGTTCTATGTCAATGATATGTCTACCAAACCAAAAAGAGGGAAAAACGATAATGACTCAACCAAAGAGCCAAAGCGCCACATAGTTCTTTCAGGGAAAAGAGTCATCGTGGGAATTGAGGACAAGTCGGACATGTCAGAAGATTATGAAAAAGATGACCGAATTCCGCCATTCAAAGTGAACAAAGACCCTAGCATCTTGGTAAATGATGAGGACACTCCATGGTTACGACGCGATCATAACCAAGAGACATACGTAAAGAAGAAGTTCACTGTTGTGCCCACTTGATGATATAGTGATTTAATGTAGTGTGTTTGAGATATTATGTAATAATTGTGAATTCAGATGTTTATTATGTCATGTTTCAAATTAAATCAATGTTTGATTTGGTGGGATTTATCTCTCAAAAAGGTAAATTAGGGTACTGAGTGATGAAAAATTAAAATATTAACGTTAAAATGATGTGAAAACAAATTTCCTGTCCAAAACCAGTAGTTTTAATAATTTTAATTAAACACTACATTTTTGCATTAATGAAATAATAAATATTAGTTACATTATGTTTTATAATTCTAACAAAAAATAAAAAAGTTAGGTTATAGATTTTTCCTATGTGCAATAAACAAAAAGAAAATCCATATTTTTAACAAAATAATTTTATGCCTTTTATTTAATTTACTATGTATTTAACAAAAACTATTGCATTTCTATTGTATTTAACAAGACTATTGCTTAAAATAGGCGGGAAACGAAACTGCATGCCACCTTTACTCCCGGGTGGGAAGCCCACCCGGGAGTAAAGGTGGGCTGCAGTTTTGTGGCCCGCCAAAAAATACCCTTTACTCCCGGTGCGTGTTACCAACCAGGAGTAAAGGTATACCTTTACTCCCGGTTGGTAACACGCTCCGGGAGTAAAGAGACCTTTACTCCCGGTTGGTAATACGCACCGGGAGTAAAGGGTTTTTACTCCCGGTTGGTGGCTGGCACCGGGAGTAATTCTCTCTGATATATAACCTCGAGCGCCTGGCGCAGATCGATCCGCTCGTCTTCTTCCTCGTCGAACACCGCCGCCCTCCTCGCGCCGCCGTCCATTCGCCTTCCGTGACACCGCTGCCCTCTTCTTCCTCGTGCGGCCTCCACCGCGCGCGCCCGTGCCCCTCCTCCGCGCGCGACCGTGGCCCTCCACCGCGCCCTCCTCCGTGCCCAAGGCCCTCCACCGCGCCCGTGGCCCTCCACCACGCCCGAGGCCCTCCACTACCGAGCTCAAGGTGATATGTTCGTCGATCTCTTTGTACATTCTCTTTGTACATTCTCAGACGAGGCCCTCCACTGCCTTTGCTCAATAGAAGAATTTTTTCTATCTTCATAGATCAATGTTTGTTAACGAAATTTTATCCAAATATATTTATGTAGGGTCTTTTTTTTGAAGGATTTGTTGTAGGATATATAATATGGTCAAATAGGAACTCAATTTGGATACCCAGTTTGTAAACTAAGCGTTTTTTAGTTTATAAAAAATATCACATGTGATGATGTAAGCAGTTTTGGTTGGACTTGCATGCATGGCTACAGACAATGAAGGAAAACTTCAACGTTTCTTCATTTGTGAACTTTGAATATACAGATATAATATATTAATGTTGCTAAAGTAATATGAGCATTACATATTTTTTCAACTTTATATCATAGCATCAGAGATCGCCTGTAGAAGAAGAAAATAAATTCTTATCATTTCGGAAATAGTAATGGTTTTATTAGCAATAAGACACATATACTTACATTTCATAATGACTTATACTAACATTATCAACATAGAATTTTCTCATATGATGAATGACTACATGGTTCACATGGTACATAGGATCACAACATCACGCACCGACACCGCCCCGGCCCGCCTCACGTCGTCGTCGTCGTCAGCACGCTGGCCCGCCTCACGTCGTCGTCGTCAGCACACCGGCCACCGCGCCGACACGTATATATACGTCATTTGTATTCATATGCATGTATATATATGTCGTGGAGCACCGCCGCCCTCGTTCGCCCATGCGTTTCTATGTATACGGCGGAGCACCGCCGCCCTCGTTCACCCATGTGTACAGACATATATACGGCGGAGTGGAGCACCGCCACTCTTGTCACACCGCCCTTTCTCGTGGCCTAGTTGATCAACATTCATATTATCGTTATCGTTAATGCTAAACAATCACACCAGGGCGAACCGCGCTGTTGATGTCACCGACGTGGTTCGCCCTAGTCACCGATGCAATTTGCCCTCGGCCATTTATGTATAGCCCTAATTCGCCCTAGTACCGACGTAGTTTGCCCTAGTGTGGCGAATTGCGTCCGTGGCCGAGGGGCAAGATTTAATAATGCATATTGTTCATAGATTTTACGCATGTAAGCAAAGATTTGATGTACTATATATTGGTTTTGTTTTTTGAAGCTAGATGGCCGACCCAAGAAACATAGATGAGGAGGAGTTGATGATGAATTTGATCAACACTGGCACTCAAGTTGCCGGCGATGATGGTGCTAAAAATAACGTGCAAGAGGATGCAGATGATGGGAGTCAGTACTTAGCACTTGAACAAAATGAGCAACAACATATTGGCCAAGTATATATTTTTTATTATTAGCTATATATATTATCATATGTCTTATGTGTGCTCATGACATTAAAAATAATGTTTATGTTTTGTAGCCCTCTGGATCGACATCAACAACTACAACGAAGAGTAAAAATGTTCGAGGTCCCAAAAAGCCATTTGAGGGCCGCTTCATCATCTCGGAGTTCAATGTGGATACAGGAGAACCGGGGGGGCCGAATAAAATGAAATTTGTGCACCACTATGGTTACCTTGTACGGGACTAGCTCCAGATTAGTACCCGTGAATGGAAGAAGAAGACCAATGCTCCTCATATCAGTTTTGTCTCCGATCGTGACAAGGCGTTAATTTGGAATGATGTCTTGGTACATTTCACGCTCCAAACAGATGGTTATGATGATATAATAGATGGTGATGAATTGAAGGAGCGAGTTAGGGATTGGGCAATGAAGAAGATGGCCACCCAGTTTCAGACTTGGAAGAAACACCTATACACGACGTATGTCAAGAAGAACATAGCACCAGATTTTACTGTCCTAGGCCCGATCTCAAAGCAGAGGCCCTATTGGGATGAGTTTGTACAGTACAAGACTTCGGAAGAGGGTGTGAGTCGGGTGATAAAGAACCAACGTAATGCCCAACAGAAGACATACCACCATACTTTGGGATCAGGTGGCTACCCGACTGCCATTAAGAAGTGGAACAAAATGGAAGCAGACCTTCTTGCCAAGGGTATCAGACCAGAATCACTCGAGTGGGGAGAACGTGCAAAGAATTGGTTTTTCAGTTATGGGGGAACACTAGACTAGGAGACAGGGAAGTGCGTTTATGGCGCAAGACTGCAAGAAGCAGCAGAAAGATTGTTTTATGCTCAGAGAGCTACTGCTAGTGGTGCGTTCAGGCCCAACAGAGAGAAGGATGAGCTGACATACGCCATCGGGACTATTGAACATGGTGGCCGAACTAGAGGCAAAGGAAGTGTCTCGTGGGAGCATGGATTCCCTCAGGACAGACCTTCCTACAGAAGTCGCCAGAGAAAGAAGGAAGAAGAGGCACAGCGGCTCCAGAGGTTGGAGGAAGCGGTGCGTGAAGCACAGGAGCGGGAAAAAAACCTTGAAGCGAGAATGCAGGAGGAAATCAGAAGGCAAGTGCAAATAGCAGTGAGTGCAAGCAAGCAGGCATCAGAGCCAGGAATCAACATTAGCCAATCTATTTAGTTGAAAAGCAGCTGCGCTTCCACGGAGATACCAAATCAAGGGGACACAGGACTGCGCTTCCCTGTGGATGACATCACTGAACCTTGTACAACGTGTGAGCTACACATTCCGAAGGAGAATTCCACAATCAAGGTGGCTATCGGTCTTGTTAATCATATCGACCGAACCAAGACACCAAGGATTCATGGGAATATAATCCAAGAAGGATATGCTACCATCTCGGTAGATAAAGCTGAAAAAGGTTTTAGTGATTTGCCTCTTGACATTCCTGGAGGTGATGGCGAGAAGACTCTAGGAGAAGCGGAGAAGACATTCATTCTATGGCGCAAGCGCTACATCATCATTCCAGGGATGTCGGCTCCACCTCCTCCTGAACTACCTCACCATAGGTACGTGCGGATGAAAACACTACATCATTAATTTGTATTGGCTTAAATAATTAACAATCTGCTCATAATAATATGTCATTCCTTTTTTTGTAGCAGATCCTCCCCCAACCTAAATCCAATTGTTCAATCGCCAGATCATCATAGTGCTCTGTACGATGACATTGTGTTGGAAGGCGAGGCTGCATCCACACCATCTCCAAGGAGGTCTCCAACGCCGCAGCCGCCACCTCCAAGGAGGTCTCCAACGCCGCTGCCAACACCTCCAAGGAGGTCTCCAATGCCTCCCCCGCCCCCGCCTACCAAGAAGCCTAGCAAGAGGCCAGCCCCTCAAATGAAGAACCAGTCCCCGCCTGCAAAGAAAGCCACCGTGAAACCAAGGGCTATTCCCAAAATAATATCTGAAGAGAAGGAAGAAGGAACTGATGCATATAAAAAAGACATGTCTAGATTCTATGACAAACTTAAAATGAATCAAGAAGCAAGGACAAACCCAGAGAAACCGTACTTCTTCGTAGCTCCAGATATTCTAAGAAAAAAGGTGACTTCTTACCAGCAACAACAGCGGGAATCTCGTAAGCCGTCCAAATCAACGTTATCGGACTATGACCGCACTCTCACCAAGTCAATTGAGGCAGCACAGAAAAAGAAGCGGGCAGGGAAAGGAGTTGCCCAACTCGGACAACAAGCGCACCAATCAATCCCCCCGCTAGTTGTTGGTAATGAATATGGTTCGAATTTAGGATTAATGCATCAGGCAAACATACCTCCGGATGTCGATTTGGATCACCTTGGTGAATTTCTTGATGAGACTGGTCTCGACCTTTACCAGATGTTTGGTGATGGAAACATTGAGAGTGCGGCGGAGGATGATATTTGGAAGAAAAAATTTGTACTAGGCCAGAGTCTATACAACCCTCAAGCCTTATCTGATCTGGGGACGCAAATGTACCTGCTAAACAAGTGGTACATGCAGGCGTCTACCAGTGGAGACTTCTGCGTTGGTGTCAGAATTAGAGACGAACATTGGTTCCGTGGCGATGATGTTATGTATGTTGACTTTGCAGAATTTCATCAACTATGCCACCTGACCTCTCTGGACAAAGTTATCATTAGCTGCTATTGCCTGTAAGTAATAATTCTTTCGATCTATTATTAAACTCATCATATGTGTGTATATGCATATAAATTATCCTAACAAGTACTATATATATGCAGATTTACAATGACAGAGCTCAGAAAGGAAGGCTGCATTGAAATTGGTTTTGTTGATCCCCATATAGTATTCAAAGACCCAATTACTCCAAAGACTAATTGGAAGTCTGAGTCAGAGAGTAACCTCATGAACTTCTTAGTGAACCAACGCCACAAGAAGGATATACTCTTTCCCTATAACTTCAAGTGAGTGTTAATCATGTCGATCATCCTTAATGGCTCATATGTTGATTCTAGTTAATTAATGAGTGTTATGCGTTATATCCTATAAACACATGCAGCAATCACTGGATATTGATGGACATCGATCTGGTAAAAAGTCACTTGATAATCTATGACTCGATGA
The DNA here is from genome assembly GCF_019320115.1 of Miscanthus floridulus. Taxonomy (NCBI): domain Eukaryota; kingdom Viridiplantae; phylum Streptophyta; class Magnoliopsida; order Poales; family Poaceae; genus Miscanthus; species Miscanthus floridulus. Next base: position 17,424,591 of record NC_089595.1, read on the forward strand.
GAAAACCACAACAAGACTACCAAGATATGATAGATATTATCCAGAGATAATTTCGGGATCTCTAGCAACTATATATACACACAAACATGATGATTAACTATATCTGATGACGTGGCAAATTTTTTATTGGGCAGTGTTTGGAAAACCTTTATTGAGAAGCAACACATGGAAAAATGCAAAGCGCCACTGAATGTAATCCCTTTGAAAGTAAGTCCCCTGAATCGCATCATCTTTATTAATTAAACATTTAGCTTTCACCGGATCACCAGATTGGATAACAAATCTTTTTCTCGTAAAGTGGTGTCTGAGGCAAGAACAGGGGAACAACTACTGTGGTTACTATGTTTGCAAGTTTATCAAGGTGCTCTCCCAAAGAACTCCTATAGAGAGACTCAAAGTACGTTAAAAATACACTATATATTCATTTAATTATTATTATTGATTGTGTTACTATGTCTTTATATATATATATATGTACATATATTAATTTATTTTCCTTTAATTCAAACCTGTAGACTCGATGGTTGGAGGAAAAGGTCATACGGCAAGACCAAATCAAAGCAATTCAATAGTCTATAGCCGGATTTTTTAATGAGCAGGTCATCGATTCCAAGGGTGAGTTCTACTTCGACCCAACACTACCATTGAAGCCAAGCTAGAGGATGAGAGGAAACTTGTTATGTCACAACAACTGTAATGCAATCTTTTGTAATATATGCACATGAAATAATATAATGTAAAATACACATATGCATGCATGCATATAAAAAAGATATGTAAATATATATATTTCTATGCTTGAATTGTGTGATTTAATACGTTCATTGTGCTTGAACCGAAACATACTATATGCGCGTATAAATGTATAATTAGCAGCGTACAATACGACTTCGAAAACCTATTTTGAAAAGAAAACAAAAAAATGAAAAGAAAAGAAAAAAGAAAAAACCTTTAGTCCCGGTTCGTATTACCAACCGGGACTAAAGGTGCCGGCCATCGTGGCATGTCAGGAGGCACCTTTAGTCCCGGTTGGTGTTACCCACCGGGACTAAAAGTCCTCCTTTAGTCCCGGTTCCTGACCCGGGACTAAAGGACCCCCCCTTTAGTCCCGGATGCTTGCTCCCGGGTGGGGAACCGGGACTAGAGGGGGTTCCCCACCGGGAGTAAAGCTCGGTTCTCTACCAGTGTACCAAGTGCAAACTACTTTGCCGAGTGTCAAAAATCGGGCACTCGGCACAGAATTGCACTCGGCAATGAATTCTTTGTCGAGTGCCGGGCACTCGACAAAAAAGGGCACTCGGCAAAGGACTTTTTTGCCGAGTGCCAAGCTCTCGGCAAAAGTGCGGCACTCGGCATAGGCTACCGCGCGTAACGGTGTTCGGCCACGTCCTTCTTTGCCGAGTGCCTGCTGTTAGGTACTCGGCAAAGATTTTTTTTTTTTTGGAAAATACTTTGCCGAGTGCCCTGACACGGCGCTCGACAAAGAATCAATATTTTTTTGAAATGTCTTTGCCGAGTGCCTAACAGCTTCGGCACTCGGCAAATGGAGGAATTAAAAAAATTACATTTTTTTTGAAATACCTTTGCCGAGTGCCCCTGTGAAGGCACTCAGCAAAGAGGAAATTTCTAAAAAAAATTTAAAAAACCTTTTTGCCGATCGTCTTATTCTTGGCACTCGGCAAAGACCCCCTTTGCCGAGTGCCAAGCCCCGGCGCTTGGCAAAGTTTTTTTTTATTTTTGGCCTCCAAATTTTTTGTGCAGCCCTTTTAAAGTACCAGGAACTCCTCGTTAGAATTTGGGGATTTTTTGTCCATTTTTTATATATTTAGTTACTATATTTCGTTTACTTGAATTTTTTCGAAAAATATAAATTTAAACTGCACGTGGTACGAATAATGGAATTTAATGATTCAAAAAATGATAGTCATGTTACTGAGTGTAGTGTGAGGCCGTATCCAGGAATGGACCCGAAATTTCAGACATCTTGTTCACGAAACATGACCACGAACTTCCGTGCAAAATGTTTTTAAATTCTATAAAAAGCAAACGAAGTCTAAAAATCATGAAACTTGTTGAGATGTCGTGATATCATATGTGGAGGCTATGATAAAAATTTCAGAAGATTTCGTGCAAGTTGTCACGTACAATGCTTACAAACCCGCCGCAGCCCCACCCCACGCCGCGCTTCGCCGCCCTTCCCCGCGCCGCCCGCCGCTGCCCTTCCCCGTGCCCCGCGTCGCCCGCCGCCACCCTTCCCCGCGCCACGTGCCGCCCGCCGCCTGCCACAGCCCCTCCCCACTACTACACAAAGTTTACTGGAGGCGGGCGTTTTCAGTTTCTGGCGGCGGGCAAAGCCGTCTGCCGTGGCCTAGAGGCCATGGTAAATCATGGCCTTCCCGCGGCGGGCCGCTTTTCCCGCTGTGGTTAATCGATTTCCCGCGGCGGGCGCGTTAGGATTCCCGCCGCGGTTAAACGTTTCAAAAAAACAAAAAAACCCAGGAACCCGCCGGCGAGCCCATTCTCGTGCCCATCGACGAGCCCATTCACAACCCAATACTGGCGCCACCACACCTCGCTGCATCCGCCGCCGGGGTCTCCACCTTGCCGGATCTCCCGCCGGGGAGGTCATCCTCGCAGGATCTACGCCATTGCCGCAGGTTGGGGCCGTCTCGTCGTGGATCCATGTCGTTGCCGTGTGGATCCACGTCGTGGGAGCAGGGAGTAGACGTGGCCGCCCTGGATTCGCCGCCGTGTGGATCCACGTCGCAGGGAGTCGACGCGGCCGCCTGGATCCGCTGCCGTGTGGATCACCTATCCCTGCACGCCACGTAGCTCCTCGCCTACGAGAGAGAGAGATGAGGGAGGTACTGAGAGGAGAGAGAGGGTGGGAGAGAGAGGGAGAGAGAGATACCGGGCACGGCGGCGCTCTCCTCGCCAGATCCGGTCACGGTCTTGGACCCGCGTGGTGGCGCACGCGACGGAGAGGTGGTGGCGCGCGCGACCTTGCTCGATGCTGCGCCACGGAGAGGCCTTCACACGCCGGCGGCGCGCACGACGGAGAGGTGGTGGCACGCGCGACCTCGCTTGTCCCTGCGCCGCAGAGAGGCCTTCACATGCCGGCGAGGGAGAGAGAGAGGGAGTGGGAGAGGCCTTCACGCTGGCGATGGAGGGAGTGCGTGCGTCGCGAGGAGGGAGTGCGTGCGTCGCGAGGTGGGAGCGGCGCCTAGGGATGAGAGGTAAGAGGACTGAAACCCTAAGTGCTCATTTTATACCAGTACCCGCTACGGGCCTCGCTCTAGGTCTATTGGGCCTCGGCCTTAACCGAGGCGGGCTTTATAGGATGCCCACCACGGTAAATCGATTTACCGTGGCGGACCTCTTAATATGCCCGCCATAGAAAATAGGTATTTTCCGTGGCGGACATATTAAGAGGTCCGCCACGGTAAATCGATTTACCGTGGTGGGCAAAAGTGCCCGCCTCAGTAAATAAAAAATGCCCACCGCGGAGAGCGTTATCGCAACGCTGCGCAAATTTGTTTTTGTAGTAGTGCCCCGCGCTGCCCGCCGCCGCCCTTCCCCACGCCGCGCGTCGGCGACAGCCCCCACGCCCGCTAGCCCCCGTCCCCGCGCCTGCGTGTGGCCAGCTCGCCCACGCCGACCCGCCAACGCTGGTGGGTGGAGGAGGGGAGGAGGAGGAGGAGGAGGTGAGGAGGAGGAGGAGGAGGAGGGGGAGGAGGGGAGGAGGAGGAGGAGCCGGCCCTGCCCCCAGCCGCACCCCGTGGACCGCCCGCCCCGACGCCGCCCGTGCCCGACCCCGTTCCTGACTCCGACGACCCCGACCCCGACCCCAATGCCGCCCGCCCCTACCCCCAGCGCCCGTCAAGTATGCCCTCTCTCTTGTTGTTGTCGTGGTAGTGATAGTTGTAGTAGTATTAGTTGTAGTAGTGCTAGTGGTAGTAGTAGTATTAGAAGTAGTGGTAGTAGTAGTAGAACTAGTGGTAGTAGTAGTAGTAGAACTAGTGGTAGTAGTAGTAGAAGTAGTGGTAGTAGTAGTAGTAGAACTAGTGGTAGTAGTAGTAGCAATAGTGGTAGTAGTAGTAGAACTAGTGGTAGTAGTAGTAGTAGCAATAGTGGAAGTAGTAGTAGAAATAGTGGTACTACTTGGATATATTCTTCTGTATGGATTGATATCCAAACTACATGGCTTCTCTTGAGACATATGTGCTTGTCGGCAATCGTGCCGTTGTTTTTTTGCAGGTTTTGTAAACCTCACCATGCAGGGGAGGTTCTGCCGAATTTTTTTAAATGACAGTATTTTGTTCCATTTTTGTAGAGAAGAGCCCGTCGGAGCCGAGTCGGAGTCCCCGTCGCCATGCTGGTCTGCCTGCACCGCATCGCCTCGCCACTGCACCGACTTGCCACGGCCCCGCTAGCCTAACTCCACCGCCACCCTAGGTATAACCCCTCTTTTTGTATCACGGTCGTAGATCGCATAACCCAGTTAGGCGTCTCCCGTTCGAAAGAGATACGGTTGGAGGTATGCAGATCTTTACATATCTATGACCGTATCTATTTCGGATTGTCCATGTTTTTTGGACAGCCCGCGGATGCGTAGATGGGTTAGTTTCCATGGTCTGCTCTGGTCCGAGACAGAGTTTCGGCATCACCTCCCTATTTTACTCGTCATACATTGATCTTTACACACCTTAATTAGCTTTGCATTACTGAAACATTGGAGTGAAATATTACAGTCCCGGCTGGAACAAGAAATGAGGCAACGTCAGGAGCTGAAGGCCGGGCAGCAGAGGATGGCGGGCCACCTGGAGGCCGAGCGGGCCGAGCAGTAGGCCCAGGCGCAGAGGCTGACGGACATTACGGAGTTCCAACAAGGGCTTGGGCAATGTGTGGGCTTCTCTCTGCCAGCTGGGCTGTTGGTTCCACCTCCATCTCTGCGTCCTGCAACTACAGCTACTCCTGTGAGTATGGGAGTTTTTTTACTTTCGCTTGTGCTTTGCTTGTATGGTCTCTACCTTCCTAGATTAGCTATCCAAATAATCTTGTCTCACATGCAATCTTTTCTCCTTTGTGCGGTCTCCATCTGATGGTGGTTCAAATAATCCACCTCATGCACCTCCGAATGATGGAGCTGGGCCTTTACCACAGTTGCAGTGGCCGAGATGAGTGCACGTTGTATTTTTTCATTTGTTGTTCACTTGGTGATGGACTTGTGTAATACTTGTGATGCACTTGTGGACTTTGATGGACTTGTGATGGACTTGTGGATTTATTTGGATGGACTTGAGCACTTATTATTATATATGTGATATATATTGTGATGGATGTGATATGTGCGGATGGATGTGTGGATGGATGAGATATATATGTGATGGATGAGATATATATGTGATATATGTTTGTATGAATTTATTTGTCATGATGGAATGTAAAAAAAATAAAAATTGCCGTTTTGGGTCACTTCGCTGAGTGTTGCACTCGGCAAAGGACCCCGTTGCCGAGTGCCATGGTCACAACACTCGGCAAAGCTGGAAAAATGGGCGCTCGGAAAACCATTTTTCCAGCTTTGCCGAGTGCCATGACCATGGTACTCGACAAAGAATTTTTTTTAAAAAAAATTCAAACTTTGCCGAGTGCCAGCCAGAGGGCACTCGGCAAAGAATTTTTTTTAAAAAAAATCAAACTTTGCCGAGCGCCGAACAGGGGGCACTCGGCAAAGAATTTTTTTTTAAAAAAAATAAAACATCTTTGCCAAGGGCCGAATAGAGGGCACTTGGCAAAGAATTTTTTTTAAAAAAAAATAAAAAATCTTTGTCGAGTGCCTGAAGGGTTGGCACTTGGCAAAGCGACCGTCAACAGGGCCGGCGCCGTGATGGTTGCTTTTCTTTGCCGAGTGCCCCCGAGGCTCTCGGCAAAGCTTTTGCCGAGTGTCCGATAAAAGATATTCGGCAAAGAGGGCTTTGCCGATCATTTTTTTTGCCGTGTGTTCTTTGCCGAGTGCAATTTGGCCTTTGTCGAGTGCCTCAGGCACTCGGCAAAGAACCTGAATTCAGTAGTGTGCACAAATTGTTTCTGTACTAGTGTTCAATGGCTATCTATCAATAATATATCTATTGTGTTCGAAAACGAATAGAGCCAGTAAAGGAAACTAATCCGTTTTTAGTTGTGGGTACGGTATTAAACACTAATCTTCTAAAGCCTATATTTCTTATAATTCTGGCTGGTGCAGGAGCATCGATTCATGGTCTAGTGTTTAATCAATTCGACATGTATTTATGGTAAAAAATTTGAGTTATCCCAGAGATGGATGGGAAGAGATGAGGATCACCAGGGCGATATTATTGTAGGTATGAAAGAGCGTGGGAAGCATCATGCATCATCCTAAAATGAGCTGCTACGTACTTAGCACGAATTCCTATGTCCGTATCTACATGCATTATACTATTAATAGCTCGCAAAGAATCTCACACAGTTCCGTCTAGATGAGCAATTGGAGCTCTGACCAAGATAAAAGAAAATCAGGTAGCGTGATGAACAATGCAGCTGATGAACAAGAAGCAAGTTGATGGGTTGGACCAATCCAATAGGATCGAGATCCAATACACCATGTGAGGTCACATAGGCAGCAACTGAGAGCCATCATAGAATGCACTAACTCCGTCGCTGAAAGAGTGTTATTTTATATTTGAACAAGTCAATTTTTTAAATTCGACTAGATTTATAGAGAAATATTATCAATGTTTATATCTTCAAATAGATTAATTATGAAAATATCCCACAGTTCATCTAATGATACTTATACACCTCATAAATATCAGTATTTTATGTATTTGGTCAAACTTGAGACTCGTTGACTCCTCAAAAAGTAAGAATGATATTTCATGGACCGAAGGTAATACTCCCTCCATCCCAGTATATACGTAAGGTGTAACCACCTTTGTTTCAAAGACCAAGAAACATATTTTATTCCTCCTTCAACCCTTATACTATTGCATCGATGTACGTAGATCTAGAGATAGCACGCCTTATACTGTGGTATAGTACATGAATAAAAAGTGGTTACGCCCTATATTTTGGGACGGAGGGACTATTATAGTTTTAACTAAATATTAAAGACACAAGGTGGCGCCATGCAGAAGCTAGCATAACAATGGATATGGAATTATGGATGGAGAAAATACATAACATAATTGATATGTGTTTCTCACAACTGGATATATTCTAGAGTATCTGTATGTGTTTGGGGTTAATTACCTTTGGCTAGCACAGCCCACTTCGCTCGTAATATACATGTTTCGCTTGCCTTCATTGCATTGTCTGGTGAAGAAAAGCGAACCTTGATGTGGGTGAACCAGGTGAGGCTATCTTTTTTTTGAACTTAGGTGAGGCTATCTTGCCTTCAGTAGAGGACTACAATTTAAAACCCCCTCCCCACCGCACCCTCCAAGAGGGCAGTAAAGGGCAAAGGTGCTTACAAAGTGGGGACGAAGAAAGGCCGAAAATGTGAGATGGACAGGAGCCCCCGTAAGAGTGCGGGTGACACAGTGTTGCTAGCGAAATTGCACACAAAGATGACCGAAGCTTAGCAAGTGTGAGATGCTAATCTCATCTCATTGCACCTCTAGTGAAACATTTTGCAATACCATTATTATAAAGGCAAATACCATCCGTGACCATGGATATTGAGGGAACATAGTAGTTGTTGCAAGGACATTGTGTAATTTGCTAGAGATGGACCTTTGGCTCCACTATAAATAGCGGAGCACTGTAACTGACAAGATAGAGAAAGATTGTTAACCGTGTTCGAAAATGAATAGAGAGATGAGAGAGTAAAGAAAAGTAATTCATTTTTCGTTGTTGGTATGAAAGACTAACTTGTAATGTTTATCTCTCTTATTAGGCTAGTCTCAGCGGGGTTTCGTATCCCAGTTTCCAAGGCTTACATATGTTGGAAACAGTGTGGACTGATTTCATCCCCATAAAACTCAATTTATTCTCGTAAAACTTTAATCATCTCTCTATTCATTAGTATAGTATCATGTCAGCATATTTGCTAAGTTGATAGCTTATTTAGTATTAATGAAACTCTCATGAAACCTCGAGTGAGACTACCTTACGATTCGAGCTGCTGGAGGAGCATTATTCATGGTCTAGAGTTCTATTAATTCGACATGTATTTATGGTGTAAAAATTTGAGTTATGCCAAGATGGATGGGAAGAGCTAATGATCACACGAGGGCAATAACGTAGCTAGGTACGAAAGCGCACGGGAACTTGGAAGCATCATGAGATTTTTCCAATGCCCGTATCCACGTGCATTAGCTCGCAAAGAATCTCTCCGTCCAGTATGTAGTACAGGCAATTAAGTAATTGGTGCTCTGATCAAGATAAAAGAAAAGTACGTTATGTCTCCTGAGCAACGCAAACTGATGATAATATAAATTACTCCAACTAGCTACTTCATTGTCGGTGGCGCTTGCATGCGTTGAACTTGAAGTAATACAAGTTGATGTGTTGGTCTAGTCCAAAAAGATCGTACGTGTAGCAAGTTAGCTAGCTAGGTTACTCTGGTCATCTATAAATACCACGCAAAGCCATGAGCATTACACAACACAAAAGGCGCACTAGACACAAGAGATCGAGATATAGCATAGCTAGCCCTTGCTGCATTCGTCGTTAACTAGCTAGCAAGCAATGGAGAACCCTCCGAGTTTCGTAGTGACTCCCATCGCTACACCTGTATCAGCGGAGTTCACCAAACTCAGCTTCCGTAGCTTGTATATTCGCCGGACTGGTCCAGGCAGCCGGGAGATATCCATGGATGGAAAATCTGATCTCGGCAAAAGATATTTCAGTGACTTCCCGGTATACGATGGTACTGGTCCCGAGGCTAAACTCGTGGCTCGTGTACAGGGAGTCTCAGTCCAAGCTGGTGGCACACACCAAATATTCACCATCGTGTTTGAGGCTGAGAGGTACATACGTATTTATGTATGTATATTGTATGCCATACCTTCTCTGCTCCATGTTTCATACGTATAAAATGGTATATGTGTAATCTGCATGTATGCATATATTGAACTGATTTACCCTAGCTACCATACGAAATATACAGGTTTAAGGGCTCCACGCTCCTTACCAATGGAGTGATAACAGGTGGATCTGATGAATGGGCAATTTACGGTGGAACTGGAGTGTTTGCTATGGCAAACGGTGTCATTAAAAGAAAATATCTTGCTGATAGGAATGGTGGGAATTCTGATGAACTTACCATGGAAGTTTTCTGCCCGATGCTTGGTTCATCACAGCAGCCAAAGGTACGATGAGCGAGAGAAATCTATATATCTTTGATAGATACAATGTAATCAGATCAGCTGCATGCATGCTGAAGGACAGTAACGGCCTTTTGTTTTTGGATAGAGTAAAACTTTGTGGATATATACTGGATGCAGGGCTCTGTCACGAAGATTGGATTATGGGGTGGACAGGGAGGGTCACAACAGGACATAACGGTGCCACCAAAGCGTCTGCAGAGCCTCACCATTCGCAGTGGCAATGCCATTGACTCTATTCAGTTCACCTATACCGACAAAGCTGGTCAGAAGCACACTGCTGGCCCATGGGGTGGATTTGGTGGCACTCCTCAAACGGTGAGTGAGTTTCTTTGTCATTTGGATTATATTATATATTATATATATTACTATCTTGTCTATCAACAAATACTAGCTAATCAATGATGAAAATATGTATCACGCATAACGGAGATTTTTTTCTCTGCTGATTTTTTTTCTCTGCCACACAGAAGCAGCGAGTGTTACCAAACATTCGGCCTTTTATATACAGACTCTTAAATATATACCTTCCTCATGCGTGCAGATCGATCTTTGCGACGCCGAGTACGTCAAGGAAGTTTCAGGAACAATAGGCACGTATGGAAATAGTACTTTCTTAAGCTCATTCAATCTTGTCACCAGCTCCAGAACCTTGGGCCCATGGGGCATCAAGGATGGGACACCTTTCTGCATTACCGCGCCAGCCAACAGCAGCATTGTGGGATTCTATGGACGTTCGGGAAGCCTCGTCGATGCCATTGGTGTTTACGTGCGTGAACTTTGAACAGCAGGCCTAGCTACTGCGCCTGCTCGATGATCCTTTAATAATTTGGTTCCCAACTTCACTTTGCTTTGTTTCACGGCACAATTAATAAATACAGTTAGCTAGCTAGAGACAGTGATGCACTCCGGCATATGTTGTCTCTATATATGGCCTCCATTGTCCTGTGTAAAACAAAGGTCTTGAACTCTTGATCAAAGACTGCTGTTGTGTTATCAAATCATTTCCTTTTTTCAGTCTGGGTTGTTTTTGCATTGAACAATGCTTTATTGATGTTTAGTATTACTTACACCAATTTCTGATTATTACGAGCACCAAATATGACGTACTGCCTAAATTAGTCAAAGATCTCATTTGCCAACTACAAGCGTGGTAGAAGTAAAATTTTCAGCATATTTGTACACCCTCATTTCACAAAACCTTGTATCCACACGACAACCACACACTTCTCGGATTTGCTCTAGTTTCGTCCCTATGTGGTGGAAAGGCAAATCATTATTATCACGTAGATTTCTGTTTTTTTCCAACTGCCATAGTGTAAAGGCGAATTATTATCGATCTGGCTTTTGTTTTTTTTCCCACGCCGTGGTGGAAAAGCGAAACATTATCGAGTAGATTTTTGTTTTGTTCCCTACTGCCGTGGTGGAAAGACGAATTGTTATCGAGCAGATACTTTTCTTTTTTCTCCACTGCCGTGATGGAAAGGCGAAAGATTATCGAGCAGACTCCTGTTTTTTCCCCGCTGCCACCGTGTAAAGGAGAATCTTTATCGAGCAAACTTCTGTTTTTTCCTATCATCGCCGTGGCGTGGAAATGTGAACCAGCTCCTGTATTTTTTATTCAGTGCACGAAATTAAAGACGCGTCCCAAGCCCGTCCACTAATTTAATTAATTAATTAGGAACAACAAGCTAGCTATATCTAGGTCACGCGCGCTGATCATCTATAAATATATGTAGCCAGCCTTCGTTCTTTAGAGCATCACACAACACAACACAAGCCACAAACACACTACAAAAGCAGAGGCCCGCAGAGAGATCAGCAAAGCACAGTAGCTAGCAATGGCGACGAAGCCTCCGAGTAGCGTAGTGGCTCCCATGGCTGCACCCTTACCGGTGGAGTTCACCAAATTCACCTTCCGTACCTTGTATATTCATCGCACCGATCCAGGCAGCAAGGAGATGTCTCAGGCAGGGAGACCATCTGATCAGCTGGGGCGAAGAAACATCAGTGACTGCCCCATATATGATGGCCGTGGTTCTGATGCCAGCCTAGTGGGTCGCATACAGGGAATCACAGTCCTAATTAGCAATGCACACCAATTAGTCACCATCGTTTTTGAGACCGAGAGGTAGGAGCATATGTATGCATGCATGTGCACTGCGATTTCAGTTCATTTCATTTATGGTTAAACTTTCAGAAACCACTGCTGGGTCAATTATCGGTCTCTCTTTCATTTTATCCATTATAATTACAAAATAAATCCATGCATGTGCAAATAATTAATTCATCGTCGATTGATCAGGCTTAAGGGCCCCACGCTCCTTACCAATGGAATGGTAACGGCTGGGTCTGATGAATGGGCAATCTACGGTGGAACTGGAGTGTTTGCTATGGCGACCGGTATCATAAAAAGGAAGAATCTTGCCGATAGGACTGGTGGCAACATTGATGAACTCAGCATGGAAGTTTTCTGCCCGGTGTTTGGCTCATCAAAGCATCCAATTTAGTTTGAACAGCTTTCTACCCGGACGGCTACTACTACCTGCTTGATCGATTATCCTTTAATTCGGTCGTCATATATCATCCTGTGTGAAATAAAGGTCTTGCGTCTATATATGGCCGTCATCGTCCGTGTTCTATCTATATGTTAGTGTCTATATATATGGTCACCACAGGTCTGTATGTGTCAAATAAAGGTCGAGCAAAACTGTCGTCACTAGTAGAGAACAGACCTTTGATCCTCGGCGAAAATGGGCTGTACTCCTAGAATTTTTTGCCCCCGGGACTAGAAATACCTTTAGTCCCGGTTGGAGGCTCCAACCGGGACTAAAGGTCCCTGCCCAATGGCTACTGCGCCAGACAGAGGTGGCAGGGACCTTTAGTCCCGGTTGGAGCCTCCAACCGGGACTAAAGGTATACTTTTACTCCCGGTTGGTGGATCCAACCGGGAGTAAAGGTCTACTCCCGGGCCATGGCTGCGCCCGGGGTTGGAAAGTTACCTTTAGTCCCGGTTGGATCCACCAACCGGGACTAAAGGTCCCCCCTTTATATATCGGCCGTCTCCTTCTTCCTCTCCGAGCCCGAGCTCAGCGTATTTTGAAGCTCACTGCAGTAGTGTTCTTGCTTCCTCCCTCCCTCCATTGTTGCTCCATCCATTCTTCGATTCCTCCATCGATTTCTTTGATTTCTCCATCGATTCTTCAGTTGTAAAGGTTACCAATCTCATACTCTCATTTTTCACCATTGTTTTATCTCATTTTGTTCACTATATATATATATGGTTCTTTATTGTGGTTTTTTTCATTTGTAAGCAATTTGAGCTCAAAATCACTTCAAGCTTGCATATTTACATGAAAGAAGGTTAAAGTAGCTAGTTGAACTTGCGGACCGTGTTCATCTCGGCGACCATGTTCTCTGCCGAGCGGTAACGGACGTCAAGGAGGAGCTTTGATTCTACGAGGGAGAGCGGCAACGGTCGTGGAAGACCGTGTTCCCTTCCTTGTAGAATCGGAGCTCTTCCTTGACCAAGTACGGTGCCGTCCGGTGGAGAAATGCTCGCCGAGATGATCACGTAAGCAAGTTCAACTAGTACGGATGGTTATTTATTCACATATCCCGATATCGTCGCAGTAGTTTGTCAATCACCGTACTTTTTATTTTAACTTTTTATGAAATGAAAAACTTAGAAAATTATAGAAAATCCGTACTAGTTGAACTTGCGGACCGTGTTCATCTCGGCGAGCATGTTCTCTGCCGAGCGGTAACGGACGTCAAGGAGGAGCTTTGATTCTACGAGGGAGAGCGGCAACGGTCGTGGAAGACCGTGTTCCCTTCCTCGTAGAATCAGAGCTCTTCCTTGACCAAGAACGGTGCCATCCGGTGGAGAAATGCTCGCCGAGATGATCACGTAAGCAAGGTCAACTAGTACGGATGGTTATTTATTCACACGTCCCAATATCGTCGCAGTAGTCTGTTATGTGTGTACACTCCCATTCTTCTGTTAATTTACGGAAATATCATGTGAATTACTTACCTGCCGCAGTAAAAGACGAGAACACAATGACCATTAAAAATATCATTGTTTAGAGATCTAGATAATTTTATAGTTTGTTAATTTTATTTGTTTATAAAAGGAGAAATTTATAGTGTATTAAAAAATGAGTATAGAGAGTAGATGGCAACTGTTTCCGGGTCCTCGGCCTCTCATGGGTTTCCAAAGCGACTTAGGCCGGGCCTTCCTCTCATTCCATGCGGCAAGTGTCGTGATGAGACGAAGATTGTGATGGAGTACCGAGTGAAGAAGGAGGGTCCCAACAAAGATCGTATCTTCTACAAGTGTCCGGATCGCAATGTGAGTTATTTTATCGTATTTAATGATTATGGTTAGTTTATACCTATTTTTATGATGGTTGTGATTAAAGTTCTAATTTTTTGTTTTAATTTCAGTGGGATGGCAGTGGACGATGTTCAGGCTTCTACTGGGAGGAAGAGTATGTTGAACTCGTGCAAAAATATCTTGCACAACAGGCAGATACGGCGGCTAATGAGGCAGTGATCCAGCCGAAGAAGCCCAAAGATGTTGCACAATCGGGGGATCTGTCTGTTTTAGTTGAGATTGGTCGCGAAATCCTTGTGCTCCTGAAATGTATTTTAGCTTTAGTTCTTTTAGTGGTAGTTGGGATTGTCTACATTATAGCGATGCTTTCATAAATTTGTATCTTTTGTGGTGGCATGCATGTTGTATAAATAATTAATTATGATCTAGGTTTTAATATAATATTTATGTCATGTAATGCAGATGAGCCGTCATTGGATGTATAATGCTGATCGCCGCTCCCAAGAGTTCATTGACGGCGTGCATTCTTTGTTACGTGCGGCCGAGGCAAACAAACGCGACGGTTTCATGTGCTGCCCATGTGCCATATGTAAAAATACGGTGGAATATCCTTACTCAAGGACTCTTCATTCACACTTGTTCAAGTCGGGTTTCATGCCAAACTATATTTGTTGGACAAAGCACGGAGAAACCGGTGTTGTAATGGAAGAAGGTGAAGAAGAACAATGGGACGACAATGATATTATTCTTGATGGTGCGTGCTTCAATGATACTGCAATAGGAGAAGCTGAAGAAGAGGTAGCCGCAGAAGATGAGCCGGCTGATGATCTTTGCCAGGTCATTCGTGACGCACAAAGAGAATGTGAAAGTGAAAAGGAGAAGATCAAGTTCGAGCGGATGCTAGAAGATCATAAGAAATTGTTGTACCCAACTTGTGATGCAGGGCAGAAAAAGTTGGGAACCACACTAGAATTGCTGCAATGGAAGGCAAAGAATGGTGTATCTGACAAGGGATTTGGAGAGTTACTAAAAATCCAAAAGAAGATGCTTCCGAAGTACAATGAATTGCCCGCCACTACCTACGAAGCAAAACAAGTTGTCTGTCCTATAGGGCTAGAAATAGAGAAGATACATGCATGTCCTAATGACTGCATCCTGTACCGTGGCAAAGAGTACGAGAAATTGGATGCATGCCCGTTATGCCTTGCGTCGCGGTATAAGATCAGGCGAGATGACCCTGGTGATGTTGAGGGCGAACGTCCGCGTAAGAAAATCCCTGCCAAGGTTATGTGGTATGCTCCTATAATACCACGCTTGAAACGTCTGTTCAGAAACAAAGAACATGCAAAATTGTTACGATGGCACAAAGAAGACCGTAAGGTAGACAATATGTTGAGACACCCTGCTGATGGGTCCCAGTGGAGAGCAATCGACAGAGAATTCCCGGAGTTTGCAAATGACGCAAGAAACTTAAGGTTTGCTTTAAGTACAGATGGTATCAATCCTTTTGGAGAGCAGAACAGTAGTCATAGCACTTGGCCTGTTACTCTAAGTATCTACAACATTCCTCCTTGGTTATGCATGAAGCGGAAGTTCATTATGATGTCTGTGCTCATCCAAGGCCCGAAGCAACCTGGCAATGACATCGATGTGTATCTGAGACCACTTATTGACGAACTTCTCATTTTGTGGAATAAAGAAGGTGTACGTGTGTGGGATGAGTACAAACAGGAACACTTTGATCTGCGAGCATTGTTGTTGGTAACAATCAATGATTGGCCTGCTCTAAGTAATCTTTCAGGATAGTCAAACAGGGGATATAATGCATGCACACACTGCTTCGGTGATATTAGAGGTGTATTCTTGAAAAAATGTCGAAAGGTCGTGTACCTTGTCTATCGTCGATTTCTTCCTGCAAATCACCCCGTAAGAAAGAAAGGCAAGCATTTTAAAGGGAAGGCAGACCACCTGACCAAGCCTCGCAACCGAACCGGTGAGGATGTACTCGATATGATCAATGATGTGAAAGTCGTCTTTGGAAAAGGACATGGAAGCCAACCTATTCCAAAAGACGCTAACGGTCACGCACCCATGTGGAAGAAGAAGTCCATATTTTGGGACCTACCCTATTGGCAAGTCCTGGAGGTCCGTAGCTCGATCGACGTGATGCACCTGACGAAGAATCTTTGTGTGAACCTGCTAGGCTTTATGGGTGTGTATGGAAAGCCTAAGGACACATTTGAAGCACGACAGGACCTGCGTTGTTTGAGAGAAAGAGACAACCTGCATCCAGAGAAGACAGATGATGGACGCCATTACTTACGTCCTGCTAGCTACACTCTAAGCAAAGAGGAGAAGGAAATCATGTTTGAATGCTTAAACAACATCAAGGTACCATCTGGATTCTCCTCGAATATAAAGGGTATTATAAATGTGCCAGAGAAGAAATTCTGTAACTTAAAGTCCCATGACTGTCACGTTCTCATGACGCAATTACTTCCAGTTGCATTAAGAGGAATTCTACCTCCAAATATACGTCTAGCCACCGTGAAGCTATGTGCATTCCTCAATGCAATTTCTCAGAAGGCAATTGATCCAACTGATCTAGCTAAACTACAGAATGATGTGGTTCAATGTCTCGTCAGCTTTGAGTTGGTGTTCCCTCCTTCCTTCTTTGATATTATGACACACCTCCTAGTTCACCTAGTCAAGGAGATTTTCACTCTCGGTCCTGTGTTCCTACACAACATGTTCCCCTTAGAGAGATTCATGGGAGTCCTGAAGAAATATGTTCACAACCGTGCTCGCCCAGAAGGAAGCATCGCCAAGGGCTATGGAACAGAAGAGGTCATTGAGTTCTGTGTTGACTTTATTCCCGACCTTGACTCGATTGGTGTTCCTGAATCGAGACATGAGGGGAGACTAAGCGGAAAGGGGACACTAGGGAGGAAAACATATATTGGTACGGATGATGATTATTTCAATAAAGCGCACTACACAGTTCTACAGAACTCCTCTTTGGTAGACCCGTATATTGAGACACACAAGGATCTCTTACGATCCGAGTTTCTAGGGAAGACTGAAGCTTGGATTACGCATAAGCACATGGAAACTTTCGGCGGTTGGTTGCGAAAAAAATGTCAAGGTGATGAGAGCATCCATGAGCAACTGTATTTATTGGCTATGCAACCATCATGGCATATCATCACATACAAAGGGTACGAGATAAATGGGAACATATTCTACACAGTAGCCCAAGATAAAAGGAGTACCAACCAAAACAGTGGTGTCCGCATATATGCCACAGACCCGAATGGGAATAAGCAGACATATTATGGACGCATAGATGAAATATGGGAACTAGAATATGCACCTACTTTGAAGATCCCATTGTTCAAGTGCCAATGGGTCAAGGTGACCGGAGGCGGGGTAACAGTAGACAACGAGTATGGAATGACAACAGTAGACCTTAGTAATATTGGGTACAAAGACGAACCATTCGTCCTTGCCAAGGATGTGAATCAGGTGTTCTATGTCAATGATATGTCTACCAAACCAAAAAGAGGGAAAAACGATAATGACTCAACCAAAGAATCAGGTGTTCCTTGCCAAGGATGTGAATCAGGTGTTCTATTTTTTCTATCTTCATAGATCAATGTTTGTTAACGAAATTTTATCCAAATATACTCATGTAGGGTCTTTTTTTTGAAGGATTTGTTGTAGGATATATAATGGTCAAATAGGAACTCAATTTTGATACCCAGTTTGTAAACTAAGCGTTTTTTAGTTTATAAAAAATATCACATGTGATGATGTAAGCAGTTTTGGTTGGACTTGCATGCATGGCTACAGACAAATGAAGGAAAACTTCAACGTTTCTTCATTTGTGAACTTTGAATATACAGATATAATATATTAATGTTGCTAAAGTAATATGATGAATGACACATATACTTACATTTCATAATGACTTATACTTACATTATCAACATAGAATTTTCTCATATGATGAATGACTACATGGTTCACATGGTACATAGGATCACAACATCACGCACCGACACCGCCCCGGCCCGCCTCACGTCATCGTCATCGTCAGCACGCCGGCCCGCCTCACGTCGTCGTCGTCAGAACACCGGCCACCGCGCCGACACGTATATATACGTCATTTGTATTCATATGCATGTATATATACGTCGCGGAGCACCGCCGCCCTCGTTCGTCCATGCGTTTCTATGTATACGGCGGAGCACCGCCGCCCTCGTTCACCCATGTGTACAGACATATATACGGCGGAGTGGAGCACCACCACTCTTGTCACACCGCCCTTTCTCGTGGCCTAGTTGATCAACATTCGTATTATCGTTATCGTTAATGCTAAACAATCACACCAGGGCGAACCGCGCTGTTGATGTACTATATATTGGTTTTGTTTTTTGAAGCTAGATGGCCAACCCGAGAAACATGGATGAGGAGGAGTTGATGATGAATTTGATCAACACTGGCACTCAAGTTGCCGGCGATGATGGTGCTAAAAATAACGTGCAAGAGGATGCAGATGACGGGAGTCAGTACTTAGCTCTTGAACAAAATGAGCAACAACAGATTGGCCAAGTATATATTTTTTATTATTAGCTATATATATTATCATATGTCTTATGTGTGCTCATGACATTAAAAATAATGTTTATGTTTTGTAGCCCTCTGGATCGACATCAACAACTACAACTAAGAGTAAAAATGTTCAAGGTCCCAAAAAGCCATTGGAGGGCCGCTTCATCATCTCGGAGTTCAATGTGGATACAGGAGAACCGGGGGGGCCGAATAAAATGAAATTTGTGCACCACTGTGGTTACCTTGTACGGGACCAGCTCCCGATTAGTACCCGTGAATGGAAGAAGAAGACCAATGCTCCTCATATCAGTTTTGTCTCCGATCGTGACAAGGCGTTAATTTGGAATGATGTCTTGGTACATTTCACGCTCCAAACAGATGGTTATGATGATATAATAGATGGTGATGAATTGAAGGAGCGAGTTAGGGATTCGGCAATGAAGAAGATGGCCACCCAGTTTCAGACTTGGAAGAAACACCTATACACGACGTATGTCAAGAAGAACATAGCACCAGATTTTACTGTCCCAGGCCCGATCTCAAAGCAGAGGCCCTATTGGGATGAGTTTGTACAGTACAAGACTTCGGAAGAGGGTGTGAGTCGGGTGATAAAGAACCAACGTAATGCCCAACAGAAGACATACCACCATACCTTGGGATCAGGTGGCTACCCGACTGCCATTAAGAAGTGGAACAAAATGGAAGCAGACCTTCTTGCCAAGGGTATCAGACCAGAATCCCTCGAGTGGGGAGAACGTGCAAAGAATTGGTTTTTCGGTCATGGGGGAACACTAGACCAGGAGACAGGGAAGTGCGTTTATGGCGCAAGACTGCAAGAAGCAGCAGAAAGATTGTTTTATGCTCAGAGAGCTACTGCTAGTGGTGCGTTCAGGCCCAACAGAGAGAAGGATGAGCTGACATACGCCATCGGGACTATTGAACATGGTGGCCGAACTAGAGGCAAAGGAAGTGTCTCGTGGGAGCATGGATTCCCTCAGGACAGACCTTCCTACAGAAGTCGCCAGAGAAAGAAGGAAGAAGAGGCACAGCGGCTCCAGAGATTGGAGGAAGCGGTGCGTGAAGCACAGGAGCGGGAAAAAAACCTTGAAGCGAGAATGCAGGAGGAAATCAGAAGGCAAGTGCAAATAGCAGTGAGTGCAAGTAAGCAGGCATCAGAGCCAGGAATCAACATTAGCCAATCTGTTCAGTTGAAAAGCAGCTGCGCTTCCACGGAGATACCAAATCAAGGGGACACAGGACTGCGCTTCCCTATGGATGACGTCACTGAACCTTGTACAACGTGTGAGCTACACATTCCGAAGGAGAATTCTATAATCAAGGTGGCTATCGGTCTTGTTAATCCTATCGACCGAACCAAGACACCAAGGATTCATGGTAATATAATCCAAGAAGGATATGCTACCATCTCGGTAGATAAAGCTGAAAAAGGTTTTAGTGATTTGCCTCTTGACATTCCTGGAGGTGATGGCGAGAAGACTCTAGGAGAAGCGGACAAGACATTCATTCTATGGCGCAAGCGCTACATCATCATTCCAGGGATGTCGGCTCCACCTCCTCCTGAACTACCTCACCATAGGTACGTGCGGATGAAAACACTACATCATTAATTTGTATTGGCTTAAATAATTAACAATCTGCTCATAATAATATGTCATTCCTTTTTTTGTAGCAGATCCTCCCCCAACCTAAATCCAATTGTTCAATCGCCAGATCATCATAGTGCTCTGTACGATGACATTATGTTGGAAGACGAGGCTGCATCCACACCATCTCCAAGGAGGTCTCCAACGCCGCAGCTGCCACCTCCAAGGAGGTCTCCAACGCCGCTGCCAACACCTCCAAGGAGGTCTCCAACGCCTCCCCCGCCCCCGCCTACCAAGATGCCTAGCAAGAGGCCAGCCCCTCAAACGAAGAACCAGTCCCCGCCTGCAAAGAAAGCCACCGTGAAACCAAGGGCTATTCCCAAAATAATATCTGAAGAGAAGGAAGAAGGAACTGATGCATATAAAAAAGACATGTCTAGATTCTATGACAAACTTAAAATGAATCAAGAAGCAAGGAGAAACCCGGAGAAACCGTACTTCTTCGTAGCTCCAGATATTCTAAGAAAAAAGGTGACTTCTTACCAGCAACAACAGCGGGAATCTCGTAAGCCGTCCAAATCAACGTTATCAGACTATGACCGCACTCTCACCAAGTCAATTGAGGCGGCACAGAAAAAGAAGCGGGCAGGGAAAGGAGTTGCCCAACTCGGACAACAAGCGCACCAATCAATCCCCCCGCTAGTTGTTGGTAATGAATATGGTTCGAATTTAGGATTAATGCATCAGGCAAACATACCTCCGGATGTCGATTTGGATCACCTTGGTGAATTTTTTGATGAGACTGGTCTCGACCTTTACCAGATGTTTGGTGATGGAAACATTGAGAGTGCGGTGGAGGTTGATATTTGGAAGAAAAAATTTGTACTAGGCCAGAGTCTATACAACCCTCAAGCCTTATCTGATCTGGGGACGCAAATGTACCTGCTAAACAAGTGGTACATGCAGGCGTCTACCAGTGGAGACTTCTGTGTTGGTGTCAGAATTAGAGACGAACATTGGTTCCGTGGCGATGATGTTATGTATGTTGACTTTGCAGAATTTCATCAACTATGCCACCTGACCTCTCTGGACAAAGTTATCATTAGCTGCTATTGCCTGTAAGTAATAATTCTTTCGATCTATTATTAAACTCATCATATGTGTGTATATGGATATAAATTATCCTAACAAGTACTATATATATGCAGATTTACAATGACAGAGCTCAGAAAGGAAGGCTGCAATGAAATTGGTTTTGTTGATCCCTATATAGTATTCAAAGACCCAATTACTCCAAAGACTAATTGGAAGTCTGAGTCAGAGAGTAACCTCATGAACTTCTTAGTGAACCAACGCCACAAGAAGGATATACTCTTTCCCTATAACTTCAAGTGAGTGTTAATCATGTCGATCATATCCTTAATGGCTCATATGTTGATTCTAGTTAATTAATGAGTGTTATGCGTTATATCCTATAAACACATGCAGCAATCACTGGATATTGATGGACATCGATCTGGTGAAAAGTCACTTGATAATCTATGACTCGATGAGAAAACCACAACAAGACTACCAAGATATGATAGATATTATCCAGAGGTAATTTCGGGATCTCTAGCAACTATATATACACACAAACATGATGATTAACTATATCTGATGACGTGGCAAATTTTTAATTGGGCAGTGTTTGGAAAACCTTTATTGAGAAGCAGCACATGGAAAAATGCAAAGCGCCACTGAATGTAATCCCTTTGAAAGTAAGTCCCCTAAATCGCATCATCTTTATTAATTAAACATATAGCTTTCACCGGATCACCAGATTGGATGACAAATCTTTTTCTCGTAAAGTGGTGTCTGAGGCAGAAACAGGGGAACAACTACTGTGGTTACTATGTTTGCAAGTTTATCAAGGTGCTCTCCCAAAGAACTCCTATAGAGAGACTCAAAGTACTTTAAAAATACACTATATATTCATTTAATTATTATTATTGATTGTGTTACTATGTCTTTATATATATATATGTACATATATTAATTTATTTTCCTTTAATTCAAACCTGTAGACTCGATGGTTGGAGGAAAAGGTCATACGGCAAGACCAAATCAAAGCAATTCAAGAGTCTATAGCCGGATTTTTTAATGAGCAGGTCATCGATTCCAAAGGTGAGTTCTACTTCGACCCAACACTGCCATTGAAGCCAAGCTAGAGGATGAGAGGAAACTTGTTATGTCACAACAACTGTAATGCAATCTTTTGTAATATATGCACATGAAATAATATAATGTAAAATACACATATGCATGCATGCATGTAAATATATATATGATGCATGCATGCATATATATATATATATATATATATATATATTTCTATGCTTGAATTGTGTGATTTAATACGTTCATTGTGCTTGAACCGAAACATACTATACGCGCGTATAAATGTATAATTAGCAGCGTACAATACGACTTCAAAAACCTATTTTGAAAAGAAAACAAAAAAATGAAAAGAAAAGAAAAAAGAAAAAAACCTTTAGTCCCGGTTCGTATTACCAACCGGGACTAAAGGTGCCGGCCATCGTGGCATGTCAGGAGGCACCTTTAGTCCCGGTTGGTGTTACCCACCGGGACTAAAAGTCCTCCTTTAGTCCCGGTTCCTGACCCGGGATTAAAGGACCCCCCCTTTAGTCCCGGATGCTTGCTCCCGGGTGGGGAACCGGGACTAGAGGGGGTTCCCCACCAGGAGTAAAGCTCGGTTCTCTACCAGTGTACCAAGTGCAAACTACTTTGCCGAGTGTCAAAAATCGGGCACTCGGCACAGAATTGCACTCGGCAATGAATTCTTTGTCGAGTGCCGGGCACTCGACAAAAAAGGGCACTTGGCAAAGGACTTTTTTGCCGAGTGCCAAGCTCTCGGCAAAAGTGCGACACTCGGCATAGGCTACCGCGCGTAACGGTGTTCGGCCACGTCCTTCTTTGCCGAGTGCCTGCTGTTAGGTACTCGGCAAAGATTTTTTGTTTGGAAAATACTTTGCCGAGTGCCCTGACACAGCGCTCGACAAAGAATCAATATTTTTTTTGAAATGTCTTTGCCGAGTGCCTAACAGCTTCGGCACTCGGCAAATGGAGGAATTAAAAAAATTACATTTTTTTTGAAATACCTTTGCCGAGTGCCCCTGTGAAGGCACTCAGCAAAGAGGAAATTTCTAAAAAAAATTTAAAAAACCTTTTTGCCGATCGTCTTATTCTTGGCACTCGGCAAAGACCCCCTTTGCCGAGTGCCAAGCCCCGGCGTTTGGCAAAGTTTTTTTTTTTATTTTTGGCCTCCAAATTTTTTGTGCAGCCCTTTTAAAGTACCAGGAACTCCTCGTTAGAATTTGGGGATTTTTTGTCCATTTTTTATATATTTAGTTACTATATTTCGTTTACTTGAATTTTTTTGAAAAATATAAATTTAAACTGTACGTGGTACGAATAATGGAATTTAATGATTCAAAAAATGATAGTCATGTTACTGAGTGTAGTGTGAGGCCGTATCCAGGAATGGACCCGAAATTTCAGACATCTTGTTCACGAAACATGACCACGAACTTCCGTGCAAAATGTTTTTAAATTCTATAAAAAGCAAACGAAGTCTAAAAATCATGAAACTTGTTGAGATGTCGTGATATCATATGTGGAGGCTATGATAAAAATTTCAGAAGATTTCGTGCAAGTTGTCACGTACAATGCTTACAAACCCGCCGCAGCCCCACCCCACGCCGCGCTTCGCCGCCCTTCCCCGCGCCGCCCGCCGCTGCCCTTCCCCGTGCCCCGCGTCGCCCGCCGCCACCCTTCCCCGCGCCACGTGCCGCCCGCCGCCTGCCACAGCCCCTCCCCACTACTACACAAACTTTACTGGAGGCGGGCGTTTTTGGTTTCTGGCGGCGGGCAAAGCCGTCCGCCGTGGCCTAGAGGCCACGATAAATCGTGGCCTTCCCGCGGCGGGCCGCTTTGCCCGCTGTGGTTAATCGATTTCCCGCGGTGGGCACGTTAGGATTCCCGCCGTGGTTAAACGTTTCAAAAAAACAAAAAAACCCAGGAACCCACCGGCGAGCCCATTCTCGTGCCCATCGACGAGCCCATTCACAACCCAATACTGGCGCCACCACACCTCGCTGCATGCGCCGCCGGGGTCTCCACCTTGCCGGATCTCCCGCCGGGGAGGTCATCCTCGCAGGATCTACGCCATTGCCGCAGGTTGGGGCCGTCTCGTCGTGGATCCATGTCGTTGCCGTGTGGATCCACGTCGTGGGAGTAGGGAGTAGACGCGGCCGCCCTGGATTCACCGCCGTGTGGATCCACGTCGCAGGGAGTCGACGTGGCCGCCTGGATCCGCTGCCGTGTGGATCACCTATCCTTGCGCGCCACGTAGCTCCTCGCCTACGAGAGAGAGAGATGAGGGAGGTACTGAGAGGAGAGAGAGGGAGAGAGAGATACCGGGCACGGCGGCGCTGTCCTCGCCAGATCCGGTCACGGTCTTGGACCCGCGTGGTGGCGCGCGCGACGGAGAGGTGGTGGCGCGCGCGACCTTGCTCGATGCTGCGCCACGGAGAGGCCTTCACACGCCGGCGGCGCGCGCGACGGAGAGGTGGTGGCGCGCGCGACCTGGCTTGTCCCTGTGCCGCAGAGAGGCCTTCACACGCCGGCGAGGGAGAGAGAGAGGGAGTGGGAGAGGCCTTCACGCTGGCGATGGAGGGAGTGCATGTGTCGCGAGGAGGGAGTGCGTGCGTCGCGAGGTGGGAGCGGCGCCTAGGGATGAGAGGTAAGAGGACTGAAACCCTAAGTGCTCATTTTATACCAGTACCCGCTACGGGCCTCGCTCTAGGTCTATTGGGCCTCGGCCTTAACCGAGGCGGGCTTTATAGGATGCCCGCCACGGTAAATCGATTTACCATGGTGGACCTCTTAATATGCCCGCCATAGAAAATAGGTATTTTCTGTGGCGGACATATTAAGAGGTCCGCCACGGTAAATCGATTTACCGTGGTGGGCAAAAGTGCCCGCCTCAGTAAATAAAAAATGCCCGCCGCGGAGAGCGTTATCGCAACGCTGCGCAAATTTGTTTTTGTAGTAGTGCCCCGCGCTGCCCGCCGCCGCCCTTCCCCACGCCGCGCGCCGCCGACTGCCCCCATGCCCGCTAGCCCCCATCCCCGCGCCTGTGTGTGGCCAGCTCACCCACGCCGACCCGCCAACGCTGGTGGGTGGAGGAGGGGAGGAGGAGGAGCAACACATGGAAAAATGCAAAGCGCCACTAAATGTAATCCCTTTGAAAGTAAGTCCCCTGAATCGCATCATCTTTATTAATTAAACATATAGCTTTCACCGGATCACCAGATTGGATGACAAATCTTTTTCTCGTAAAGTGGTGTCTGAGGCAGGAACAGGGTAACAACTACTGTGGTTACTATGTTTGCAAGTTTATCAAGGTGCTCTCCCAAAGAACTCCTACAGAGAGACTCAAAGTACGTTAAAAATACACTATATATTCATTTAATTATTATTATTGATTGTGTTACTATGTCTTTATATATATATATATGTACATATATTAATTTATTTTCCTTTAATTCAAACCTGTAGACTCGATGGTTGGAGGAAAAGGTCATACGGCAAGACCAAATCAAAGCAATTCAAGAGTCTATAGCTGGATTTTTTAATGAGCAGGTCATCGATTCCAAGGGCGAGTTCTACTTCGACCCAACACTGCCATTGAAGCCAAGCTAGAGGATGAGAGGAAACTTGTTATGTCACAACAACAGTAATGCAATCTTTTGTAATATATGCACATGAAATAATATAATGTAAAATACACATATGCATGCATGCATGTAAATATATATATGATGCATGCATGCATATATATATATATATTTCTATGCTTGAATTGTGTGATTTAATACGTTCATTGTGCTTGAACCGAAACATACTATAGGCGCGTATAAATGTATAATTAGCAGCGTACAATACGACTTCGAAAACCTATTTTGAAAAGAAAACAAAAAATGAAAAGAAAAGAAAAAAGAAAAAAAACCTTTAGTCCCGGTTCGTATTACCAACCGGGACTAAAGGTGCCGGCCATCGTGGCATGTCAGGAGGCACCTTTAGTCCCGGTTGGTGTTACCCACCGGGACTAAAGGTCCTCCTTTAGTCCCGGTTCCTGACCCGGGACTAAAGGACCCCCCCTTTAGTCCCAGATGCTTGCTCCCGGGTGGGGAACCGGGACTATAGGGGGTTCCCCACTGGGAGTAAAGCTCGGTTCTCTACTAGTGCGTCTTGTTATAAAATAATTGTCTTTTCGCTAATTATCTGTTGACAGATTTTATTGGTACTAAATCTGACAGATTTCTATACATTTGATCGTGCTTTCGGCAAGGCTACCGCCCAGACGTCTGGCCCCAGGCCCGCGTTCGGATGCAGCTCCGACGCCTGCAACCACTTCGCATCGGACGCCCCCCGCCCCCCGCGCGCTCGCATCAGATCCCACGTCAGCGAATCGCGTCTGGCCACCCGCGACCGATCCCACGCCAGTGACCATGTCCAACCAACTGCGACTCCATCCCCATCCCGGTTGCGCCCCCGGCATCAAGCCTGCCGCGCTCCTTCCCCCTCCACGCCGCGCTCTGTCTTGGTCGCGCCTCTTCCCCTGTCCTAACGTCTCATCTCCTCTACAACATCCGTCTGACAGTTGCAACATATGCATTATACTATTGAAACATACTTTTATAGTCATTGCAACATTTAGATGAAACACATGAAACATGTGTCTGAAACAGCAGAAACATTTGGAATATATACATTTGCAACATACGACTAGAACAGATGAAACATTGAAACATATACTTGAAACATATGTGTGTAGCCACTGCAACATGTGCAACATCAGATCCTTTTGCAACAACAAGATGAAACACATGAAACATACAGATGAAACACATGAAACATGTAGATGAAACACGTGAAACATATGTATGAAACAAATAAAATACTTGAAACATATACTTGCAACGTACGTATGTAGCCATTGCAACATACGCAACGTACAGATGAAACACTTGGAAACAACTTCTAAAACACACCTGAAACAAAAACATGGCACCGCCGGCAGCCATGGCCTACCTGGTGGGGAACTGCGGTAGCCAGTAAGCGGCGCTCGGGTGCAGTGGAGAGGGAGGATGGCGACAGGCAAACGGCTGGGTATGGTAAAGAACGTCGTGCCGGAGCAGTCACCGTGGACCACGCCGCGTCAACTCGAAGAACTCGACGGTGAGTGGTGAGTGGCGGTGGGGAGACTAGAAAGCAGGCGGCGGCGCTCGGACGTGGTGCTGCACACCACAGTATTGTGGCCGCGCCGGTGCCGCGGCGATGTGGGCGCAGAGAGTTAGTTCGAGAATGGATGTGGAAACAGCGGCGATTCGAGAAGAAGGTGAGAGCGGCGATTTTTATTTTTATTTTTGTGCTGATGGTAGTGTTGCCTATTGGGTTGTTCAGGCGTCGAGGCCCACCAATGCCCGTCTAGACAAAACGGACGCCCTACCCACAACATTATCGTTGTGCTTTAGGATTTGTGCTACAACCGTTTGCTCTGTCTCATTTATAAAAAATACGACACATTGGACCACATAAATTCTATCGACAGATGCCTAGACACTCCCATATCGTATTTGGGTTTTTTCATTAAACAATGCTTTATCTATATCTATACGACTATATCTATATCTATATCTCTTATATAAAGCAAAACACTACTAGAGGATCTATCTAATCTCACAGCGATCCATGTTATCAACTAATGTAAACCGTCCAATTCGCATTCTGAGTAAAATCCATCCATTCATGCGATGCGACTAATAGGTCCACCCTATTCCTTCCACCTGACCGCATGCCTGCAAGGTCCATTATTTATATTATAAAATAAAACAAAAGAATAGAAAACGCCATAGAGCCCTACATATCCTGCTCCCTTCGCAAATGGCCAAACGCCGCCACCCACCTTAGTCCTTGTTTTGATACATGTGTATCTACTTCAATCCACATATGTTAGAATGGATTAGAATGAGACTTAGTTTAATTTTACTCTAATCCACTTCAATACATGTGAATTAAGATGAATACATGCGCATAAAAAAAGGGCCTTAAAGGAAAGGAAAATAAAAGACGGTCGCTTCCTGCTTGCCGCTCCACATACCGTGTCGATGCAAAAGAAAATGCCGCTGCCTCTGCATGACGCTCAAAGCCCGTGCCCCATGTCAATCGAGTCAATCAGATCACATGAGTGTGACTTTTGTTTAATTGTTTCTTTAAAGTGTTTACATCGTCTATGAATTATGATTACATTTATAATGATAATTAGGCAAATTTCTTACTTAGTAATATTTGAATTTCAAACTTATAATGTTATTCAATGCCAACACACCAAATTGTGGTGTAATTTATAATTATTTACTGAGTTAGTAAATAAATTGTATTGAATTGAATATGAAAAATTTTATCTAACATACCCTTTGATAAAAATCCCAGATCCGTTACCGGTGGCCATGGCACCATCTACATCGCTCTTGCCGGTCATCTGCCATTGAATCCTCTCTAACAACCAACTTCAGTGACCGATGATTATTACTCAAAGTCTAGTTGCTTATGCCTCTTTGTTGGCTCGAAAATAACATAAAGGACGAGATAGGCGCCTCGGCACGCAACGTAACTCGCCACCTGCTCCGCTCCAGCCAAGCAAGGCAGCAAAGCGAAACCGTGCAATGAGAGCCCGCCGCTACTACAGAAGTTCATCGTCAGTTCTAAACCCTCCTTCACCGCTAGTTTTGTCTGTCGTTGGTGAAAGTCATTGGTGATAGTCTCGGTGATCACCGCCGGTTTCGAAGCCAGCGGTGGTATTGTTGATCACCATCGGATCAGTGTTCAATGCTGCGATGCTTCTGTTATCATCATCGCCGTGTCGGAGTTCGATCCGGCGGCAATCGGTTGTATACCACCGCTAGTTGGGAAAATGATCGGGCGCTGATGATGGAGACATCGAATGTTAGTTGGGTGTACCATCCGGCATGGTGATGAACGAGACATCAACATCGGTCCGGGTTATGATCCGTCGTAGATGTAGGTACTAGCACAGTCGGTCAGCATCCGATTCGGCGGTGTTGATGGTGGTATCAACGTCGGTCTAGCGTACTATCCGGCGGTGATGTCATATTGCTTGTGTTTGATCCGGCGGGGTTGTATTGTCCATCACTGTCAGTATGACATTTTTTTGGCAGTGTTGTCACTATGATCATCGTCGGTTGTTTTTATATCACTAGTGATTTGGATAGGCCGGTAGTGATATTCCATTTACATAATACAATTGTAATATATCATAATAATAACACAATGTATCAAAATATATATACATCACTGCCAAGATACAATTTCATAAAACAAATCCAACCACAATGACATGTGTTTGAGAACACAAAGAAAGAAACAAACATTACAAGGTGAAGAACATTAACACCTTCATTAGATAAGGAAACGATCTCCATTCGGATTCACGACTTGGTCCAATATGAAACTGGCAAGGTGTTCTTGCAACCCACATATATATCTCCAAATAATCGGTCAACACTACTGTACTTGACCCTGCTAGCTAGTTTCTGCAACACAAAAAAGATGAAACACAGTTAAGACATGCATTGCTATACACTCAAAATTAGGTCGCTAGATCATCAACTAAGGGGGAACAAGTTGTGGGTCGGAGTAGCCATATCTTGGAAGAGGGTGCGCATGTAATGCATGGCATATATCGAATTAATCCAGACTAGGAGCTGTGTTGCGATCGAATTGGCCTCATGTACAGTGACACAAAATTCCAAAACAATCGATATTCTTGCTCTTTTTATTGTACTTCTCAAAGGACCTCTGTGACAAGTTTATGAGAGTGGCATATAATGATCAAATCTAACAATAATCTAATATTTGGCTCAATGCGGGAGTAGTAGCTTGTCTCTTACTTGTTCAACATGACAAGTGTTGGATATGCTCCCGTGGTCTCCTTCGAGAGTCAAAAACAGTGAGAGTGTATTTCTCTAAGTTGATGCAAAAAAAGAGGATAGAATGGTTGCTACATTCACAATGTATCGATGAAAATTAGGCTCAACCATTGAATATGTAATGGACTAGAAAATTGGGCATTTATTACAACAGACACTTACGTTTGGCATGTAGACTAGAAGTATGGAGGATTGGGCTTGTTGGGCAAGCTAGCCCTTTGTCAATTCATCTATGGCGCTATATATTGTCCTGTATTGTCTTCTCATTGTACATCACTGGGTTTAAGAAGGCCCTATGTTTAATCCATCTCAACCTGCATGTGCGTACCTCCATCCTACAAAACATTTTTTATAGTTAGACATTCACCTCTGTGCTGTGAAATAATCTACTTATTAACGAAACTGACATGGTCGACAACCTTATATGCCTGCCAAAGGAAAACTTTTGGTAAAATTAATACAATTCCTTCAACTCGATCCATGACACCAATTGCCTCCACGGGTTATTCAACGTTGTCCTTGACTAACCATTGGTGCCTGCACAATACTCAGGCTATACGATTCTTCAAAGAAAGAGCTGCCTCACCTATGGATATGCACATGGATTATCTTCTCCTCGTTTTACTCGAGGTTGAGTAATGATGCTAGCAACCCTCAGCCGCTACTAATTCGTTCGCAGTGTCAATCATACCATCATCGTTAGCACAATTTCCTCAATGACAAGAACTGAACCGGGTAAATCGTCCCCTAATTTGGTTGTATCAATCATATAAAAACCAATGGCCTGGTGCACAACATTCAATTTTTTCCACGCGAGGCAACGCCATTTCCATTGTACCATAAACTGCAGTTTAATGTGAGAAAGAACCCAAGGAAGGGACTTAAACCGAATGCAAAGAAACTGAAGTTATGTGTAAGAACTCTCTCTGCCAACGGACAAATACTACAACAGACCATACAATTCTATAAAATACCAGCTACGTTTACTTCAGTTTGTACAACCCAAATTGACAACTCGAGAACATCCACAATGTTCCAAAGAGAAATTAAAATTAAATGCACAATTCCAAAGAGAAAATCTAATTCTATTTACCTGAAAGCTCACTGTGCAGGACGACGAGCGGGTAGCCGGATGCGAGCGGCACGAGGTCGAGCTGGCGGATGGGAGGACCACCAGCGAGAGGCGAGGTTGACGACCAGTGGCCGGTAGCAAGAGGGACGGTGACGTATAGCGGCACTAAAGATATGTGTGCTAAGAAGGTCCTCGAGGCGAAGACCTGCGCACCAAGCGATGCCAATGAACCATGTCATGGAAGTGGCAGAAGGAGCCGAAGCCCAAATATGAAGATATTGGGAACATCAACATCAAGGCACTTAGAGCTAGAAGCCTCTAGAGTTAGCACATGTATAGGCTAGAGTCATACGCGTGCTCTTTTTCCATGCCCTTTTTCCCATAGGGTTCTTGGGATGGAGTTTTTAGTGATACACGCACGTGTAAGTTGAGAAGGGTAATCCTCAAGACCAGGTTTCGTGTTGTATTTGTGCATCTTCTAATATGAGCATCTATTAGGTCATATTGTACCGGCCATGACCTAATAACTGAGGGGCTATGTTGGGGGAGCCCATATAGTATATGGGCCTAGTTCCCCCCTAGAAGAGGCCCAACTAGTGCTAGTATAATCCACCCCCATCGAGCAGTTGCATGTAAATAACCGTTGCCTATATATAGTGCCCAAGGGCATAAGGGCAAGCGACTCTCTCTCCCTCCCGCTCTCATTTGCAAGCAATAGGCACCGCCTCTCCTCTCTATCCCCTCACTCCTGCTCGGGAATTGCAATCCCAACACATATCCGACTCAAAAATTTGAGGTTTAATGTAATAGAAAGAAACAATATGAGAATGCGTGCTATATGTTGTTGCTGAAGGTGTTGTTTGTGCGCGGTTGCTCTAAATAGGCTAAAGAAAGCACTAGACAGATACATAGAACGGGGTTATTTTGTCTTACAAGGCAAAGGTAGTAAAATGAAGGAAGCATTTGTATTCGATTCTAGATTGATGTAGTTGTGCCTTACCAAGCTGAATCCATACAAATGTTCTAAAAGAAAATGAAACAGACTAACTAAGATCGTTTGAGTTATTAAAGACTTGCTTCAAGATGATAAAATAGATGTTAGAGAATATACTGCATTACACGTATTCTGAAGCGTTCAAAGAAGTGGATTTGAAAGAAGACAACTAAAAAAGGATTTCGAGTGCAATATCCAACATATCCGACATGCTTAGGGTATCATGTGATTCACTGAAAGCACAAGTGTGTTATAGTATGTGGAAAGGGCAGCCAGATGTGGCAACAGGGATGCTACTGAGAAACCTAAAAGATTCCTACCTGATGAGAAACCTAAAAGATTCCTACCTAATGCTAAATTCTATTGCTTGGTTGGTTGTAATCCAAGTGGAGTAGAACTTTTAGCAATATATGTCTTTGGCTTAGAAAATAGATCCCATGATAATCTATTCCTAATAGTTAGTGATATTCAGTGTATTGGGCTGACTTTAAAAGATGATAAACAAGATTGTAAGGCTTTAACTAATGAAGATTTCAAGTTGCTATAAAACTTGTCGGACAAATTGTACCTAGAGCGTACACCGGCTGGAAAGTATATGAGAGAAAAATTAATAAAAATGATGGAACGAAAGTTGAGATGTGATTGATGTGCTCATCAAGAAGAAAAAAAAGACTTCAATAGAAAAGAGTTTGGTCATCTAGGTCCCTAAACTATTTGAGAATGGTCATCTAGGTCCACAAACTTTTAAAGTGACCATCTAGATCCTCAAACTATTTGTGTGCGGTCATCTAGGTCCATTAAGTCTTAAACTGATCATTTAGCTCTCTAAACTTTTTAAGCAGTGCACTATAGGTCCATGCCCCTTTGTTGGGCATTTAGATCTAACGTGACATGTTGAATGGGTGCAATAATGGCTCTAATACATAGGTCCAATTGTTTTCTCTATCTTCCTCTGAGATAACCATAGTGTCCCTATCACACGGATCCCACATACGTACCCTCTCTCCATCAAGCTCTCCTCAATGAGAGTGCTCGTAGAGGGATCATGGAGGCCATGCTCTTTCTTGCGATGTAAGGGTTAAACTTTGTTTTGTCGCTTTACGTGCCTTCACGCATCACACCGCCGCTCCTCCTTGATGAGGAGAGCTCGATGGAGGGGAGAGGGAGGGAAGTGCATATGGGACCCATGTGTCAAGGGTACTATATGGTGCACAATGAGCATGCCATGTTATGTCAGTTAAAAATTTAGGGACTTTGAATGATCAGTTTAAAAGTTTGTGGACCTAGATGACTATACACAAATAGTTTAGGGACCTGGATGGTCACTTTAAGAGTTGGTGGATGTAGATGACCATTCACAAATCATTTAGGGACCTGGGGTGTATTTTACTCATTAGAAAATTTAGAATCTATTATAACTAGTCTCTTGAAGTTGCTTATATCGTGATAATACAATATAGTCATATATCAAACATATTTTTAGTTGCCTTTCTTGTTGTTCAACCAAACATCTACAAGATGCCACACATATCCAGAAACTAGAATAGTCCTCTTTTGACAAAATGGAAGAAACTGCCTAGTGTAAGTTACACCCACAAATTTTTGTTGCCTCTTTGCATCTACAAAGAACTATCCGAACAGTGTAATAGATGAACTATACAAAACCTGGATATACTCCAATATCAGAGTGTGGGGCAGGTGTGGGAGGGACTTGTTGATGCTAGATTTAGAGAAGGCAGAAGAGCTGGCATGGGAGGCCATGGAGGTTGTATCTACAAAGAACGATCCGAACAGTGTAATAAATGAACTATACAGATTAAACCTGGGTACTCCTATATCAAAGTGTGGGGCAGGTGGGAGGGAAATGTTGATGCTAGATTTAGAGGAGGCAGAAGAGCTAGCATGGGGAGGCCATGGAGTGTCATTTGTGGTGCAAGATTGAGCAAATTAGATTGTTTGGTCATTGATACAACAAAGAGAGTGGGAACTCGAGGAGTAGACCTGTCGGTGCAGAAAGTGACCAACAAGTAAATATTTGTAGTTTTGTCGTACGTTGTGATCGGAGGTGGCCTAGAACTCAATGACACAGGGTTTATACTAGTTCAGGCAACATGCCCTATGTCTAGTTTGAGTCAGCCGGTGACTTTATTCCTGAGCCCAGGTGCTTGAAGTTTGCAGTGGGGTTACAAACGAGAAGGAGAAAGATGGGGGGGTACAAGAGGTCCAGTCGGACTCCGGTAAGAAGGGCCAAGAGTGACGGGAGCCCCGCTATGAGCTAAGTGTTCAAGCGTGTGCTTGAGGTTCGAACCTGGCGGTTCTGTGGTTGTGTACTAGTGAACTTGATCGATGTAATGAATCTGGAATCGCTTGGATCAACCTGGATTAACTTCAATGGTGGGAGAGTGCGCATCCCCTTTTATAGATGAAGGGGATGGCCTTACATGTGAGAGGGAGAGAGTACATATACTTCTAAGCCTTGTTGCCCATGCTAGCGGGTATAGGATGATGGTAGGCGCCAACAACACTATTGGATGTCGGATGCATGTGGGAAGTTCCGTCGTTTTGTTTGGGTATGGCAGATGTCGGTACCTGCTATACTTTTGATGCCCAGAGGCATGTGAGGAGTTTCACCATGTTCACTCAGTACGGTAAATACCAGCGCCCACAACACTGTTGATGCCCCGAGGCATGTGGAGGGTGCCATACCATATGGGAGTTAGTGGCGCCCACAATACTATAGGGAAAATATCGGCGCCCACAACACTGTTTGTGTTAGGGAGGTTGTAGAGTACTGATTCAGTAGGTGTACAGGGTACGGTTCCTGGTATCATGGTTTGACTTGTGCGTCTTGCCTTGCTTTCTCCGTTCGTTCCTAGGTCCTTTCTGAGCAGGCGTCCCCGGTCGGTTGGTCCTAGCCGGCTCTGATTGCGCTAGTCGGAGAAGAGCAGTGAGCAGGGTTTTTGCGTACCCCGGTCGGAGACGTGGGGTCAGAGTCAGAAATAGTGCTTTGGCCAGGCCTTCCAGTCGGAGAGGCCATCCAGAGGCAGGCCGGAGACCAAAGTGAGCCCTCTGGTCGGAAGGTGGGCTGGAGTCAGAAAACAGGTGTCGCTCCTCCTCGGCTAGACCTTTCGGTTGGTGATTGGATCGCCCTTCTGGCCTATTATTTTGATACCTGAGCCAGCCCATGAGTTGCGCATTTGTCTGCTTGGGCCGAGCCTTTGTTGGGAAGCCAGTCCGCGAGGGACCCTGGGTTTATGAACCCGACAGGAGCCCCCGAGCCCTCGGGCGATTCGGGTAGAATCATCCGGGGGATTTTTGTCTTGATGGCGGGTGTAGCCCCCGAGCCCCCGGACGATTCGGGCAGAATCGTCTGGGCAGTTTTTCGTGTTGCCAGTGGGGGAGGTTTTTGTTTTGTCAGCGAGTGCGCGCGAGCGCACCCGCGAGTGTAGCCCCCGAGCCCTCAGGCGATTCGGGCAGAATTGTCTGGGTGGTGTTTGTTAGTGGGCGTGTGTGCATGTTTTTTAGTCGAGATGGAGTCATCCACCATGGCGTCGTTGCGCAGCTGAGGCATTTTTAGATTTGGGATCGGGTGAGACAGAGCTCGCGAATCATGGCGTCGGTGCGTGCCGCGGGATCGAGCGAGGCAGTTAGTTTAGGGATCGGACCAGACGGAGCTCATGGGTCCTGGCATCGGTGCACACCATGGGATCGGGCGAGTCAGAGTCGTGGATCCTAACCTCAGTGTAGCCCACGCAGCCGAGGCAGTTAGTTAGTTAGTTTTGGGATCAGGCGAGCCAGGGCTCACGGATCCTGATGGGGCGAGTTCAGGGTCACAGACCCAGGTGTGTTTGGTGTGCAGTCGAAGCATAGCCAGATGAGGCGAGTTTGGTGTCCCTTGTCCCGATCGCTCAGGCTCAAGTGATGCGCTCGGTGAGTTTGCTAACGGGTATGATCGAGTGGAATCCGGGTCCGTCGTTCATGACGGGATCGGCATAGCCCTCTTATGACATTCCACTGCTCCTTTACCTATAACCCGACAAATGCCTAGGTCATTCTAGAGACTGACCTGGGTGGCCTGACGGCCTCCCCTCGATGGAGATTCTGTGGGCTTGGCAAGAGGTTTAGGATCGAATGAAAAGGTTGAGATGACCCTATCTGCTTTGGGGCAGACGGGGCGAGGGCCGCATGGGGCTCATTTGCGTTTTCTCCCCTGGCTCTGTTTGATGTGGGGCGGCCTCGAGCCCTTCGTGGGCCAGCCTTGGACCCCGATTGGTCGTTGCTCATGTCGAATGAGGCAACTGCCGCTTTGTGAAGCAACACGGAGCGTTGTGATGCATTTCGCTGCATGTGCGATGCTTAGTTCCCGAGCCCCTGAGCGGTTCAAGGCCCGAATCGTCCAGGGGGCATGGGCATATGTAATGAATGCACGTATGGATGTATGAAATGATTATAAAGAAATAGAGGGGGTCGGTAGTGTTACCTTGATGACTCGAGTGATAGGGTTTGAAGGACTCCAGTCAGAAATGTCCGACCGGGACCCGTGCTCGTTGTTCATGATGGAGTCAGCATGGCCTACATGGGGCATCCCTTTGCTCCTTACCTGTCCCTCGGTGTGTTTTCCTAAGCCATTCGATCGACTTTTAGGAAGCTCAACGGTCTCTCCTGGCGGAGATCCCATTCTTGGGGTTTTTCCAAGTCTCGCATGGGGAAGCGGAGGGCCGCCTACGTGTGGTGTCACTTTGGTTCTTGCGCCCGTCGTGCGGTAGTGGTGGGCCATGTCCCATCTGATCAGGCGTTGTTCCGTTGGGCAGGGCGCGTCTCATTGGTCCGGGTGCGTCCCATCTGCATTAAATGGGAAAGAGAGAGGGTTTTCGCTATGTCGTTTCGCCTTTCCCGATCGGCGTGCCTTCCCTAGTTGTTGCACCCTTTTCCTTAAGTACGAGAAGGGAGAAGGTTTTTTGCCCTGTTCTTTCGCCTATTCCTCATCTGCCGCCTCCTTTCCTTTTCCTTCTTGCCGAGAGCGTTCTTGAGAGCCATGGTGCTTTCTGGGAAAGAAAAGGGAGAGAACGAGGGAGAAGAGAAAAAACTCACAAATCCTTTTGCGATCCTAGTGTGAAATGTCGGACTAGAGGTCGTCCACTATGAGGGAGTCGGTGTTGAAGGCCTTCACCGCGAAGGGGTTTCTGCCACCAAAGGAGGTGGTGCACTAGAGGGCTCCCGGGAGGGAGGAGTCTCTCGCCTTCCATGAGCGTGGGTTGGGATACCCCATGCACTGGTTCCTACATGGACTCCTCAATGAGTGGGGTCTAGAGTTGCAGCACCTCAATCCGATGGTGGTGCTGCACATCACTAGTTTTGTTACCGTCTACAAGGCCTTCCTCGGGATGGAGCCACATGCGGATTTCTTCCGTTGACTGTTCTCTAGGCGAGCTTTGCCGGTGGGGAATCCACCTGAGGTCGCGCCGGTGGGGGGTTTCGCCCTGTAGAGGAAACCGAGCGTGGGAGGCTCATATTCTGTGTATATTCCCTATGACTCCAACTAGGGGTGGCATGGGGAGTGGTTTTATATCAGGAATCCGGTGGAGGTGCCGTTCCCGGCGTTCACCGGTAGGACGCCAGAGAAGCAGGATAGTTGGTCATGGGGTTGTGCCCATCTGGAGAAGAAGAAGGTGAGACCATTGAGGTGGAGCTACGGAAGCTCGTGTGGCATGGCCTTGATGAGGTGCAGGTATTCCACACCCTCTACCGCCGCTAGGTTGCGCCATTGGCGGAGAGGACACAGCCGATGTGGAAGTACAATGGCTCAACAGACCCGGACCGTGCGTCACCGGAGGAGCTACCAGACGATGAGGTCTGGAGTCGCCTTGGCTGGGTGCTACAGCTGAGGCCCAAAGAGAAGGTCGATGGGAAGCCCGCACCTTTCAACTCCGCGATCATGTCCAGACTATAATGCTCCTCCTTCTCTACTTCATGTTCTTTTTCCCCTTTGCTTTCCTACTTTTTTAATCTTGAGTTGCCTATAGCGTAGGGGCTGGATGCTTATAGGTCCCAGCCGCACCTTCTGAAGGGGCTAGAGGGCGCGGCGTGGCAGGCCACCCAGAAGGAGGTGGTGGATGCTAGGAAGAATAAGAAAGTTGAGGCGGCTCACCAGAAGTATAAGAAGGGGAAGGAGATTGCTGGCGCATGAAGGCCAGGGAAAATAAGAGCGACGTCGAGTCCGAGCTCGAGTCAGAGGCTCCCACAGATGTCGATGACATGGTTTTCTCCGAGGAGGAGGAAAGTCGAGAGGTCATTGTGACCTCGGTGGAGCGTCATGACCCTACGGCGATGTCCGCTAGTGATGAGCAGGAGGCAGAAAGGCACGTGGTGGTTCCCGTGCTGAGGAAGCGTGCGGCGAGCGTGGACGCGATCACCATGCCCCTCGGTGGCGTCGCCGGTCCCATCCACACCTGTCGCGGACGCAGCCGAGCAGTTCGAGCGGTCCGAGGAGCGGGCTGGCACCCGTGCATCGCCGGGACCGGTGCCAGCACGTGACTCCTATCCAGAGGATGCCCCACCTACCACTATGGTCGG
Source organism: Miscanthus floridulus (assembly GCF_019320115.1). Classification (NCBI taxonomy): domain Eukaryota; kingdom Viridiplantae; phylum Streptophyta; class Magnoliopsida; order Poales; family Poaceae; genus Miscanthus; species Miscanthus floridulus. The sequence continues at coordinate 17,463,210 of NC_089595.1, forward strand.
GGTGTCCTGAGTCAAGGGTCGTGGTGACCCATAGGCCGGGTAGGAGCCGGTTGGGATGACTCTGCCCCCGGCTGAAGTGAGGAGGCATGGGTCGCAACCTGGGAGCGGTCCTTGCCCTGTAGGCCCCTCGACGTCGGGTCTTGCCTTCAGAGTCGTGCCGCTTACCTCCTGATAAATTTTTCTTTGTTTCTTTTCGATCTTTCGTTGTTGAGTGTTTTTGGAGTGTGACTTACCTGTACTTTTTTGTTAGTGGTCGGGTGATGATGGGGTTGAGCATTGCCCCAACTCCTGTGCAGGAGACTTGGAGGCCCACCCTGCAGTGTGTCGCGGTGAGCGGCGGGGGAATAGGGTGGCAGCGGCGAACCCTTCCCTTCTGGGGGTGGTGCCCCCTGGGTCGGTTGCTAGTATGGTGGCAGCAGCGGCGTCGGCATTGGCGGCAATCTTGGTGTTGATGGCAGAGGTCGTGTCGGAGGTAACTCTTGTGGTCCCTCCTCCACCAGCTACAACAAAAGAGGAGAGGGAGACCAAGCTCCCTGCCTCGCCAGGTGGAGGGTAGCACGGCTCACCCTCACGCCCGGAGCTGAAGGCGCCGAGGGGAGACGCGGCCGGGGCAGAGTTGGAACGCCTGGCAGCGGCCCGCGCAAACAAGGTGGTGGAGATCCCATCCGATGTTGAGGTGGAGGACATAGTGGAGCTGTCGGTGTCGTCGCGGGAGCTGGCGGTGGTTAAGTCAGAGGCTGGGCCCTCCGGTGGGCTGCTAGAGGGTGACCTAGAGTGGCCCTCCCCCAAGGACCCAACAAAGGTGCAGTTCATCCTTCGGGATTCCCAGGAGTGTTAGCTCTAAGACATCCTTGGGGGGGAAAGGACTTGCCACGGTGTCTGAACTTGCCAACCTGTCCTTGAAGCTCGAGGACGCCTAGGAGCGGGTAAAGTCCACCCAGTAGTTAGTCCAGGTCGACCTACAGCTCACCGCGAAGGTGAGTTTCCCGTATTTGTCCTTGACCTCTAAATATCTTGTTGGTTGCCTCAGCATGCTTGCTTTTCGTAGGGTCTAAAGGAGATGTCATCCCGCAAGTCCCGCTTCCTCCGGATGGAGCATGCCCGAGTGGCTGAGCTTGAGCGTCAGCTAGAGTCCGCCCGCCATGAGTCCCAGGACCAGGCAGCTGAGGTGACTATGGTGTGGGCAGAGGGGCAGTGTGTAGCAGAGCGGGCGGCCACCACTGAGCGGGGGCTTGAGGCGGCGAAGGCCTGCCAGGCGAAGACTGAGGTGGGGTTGCGGACATCCCTGGTGGACACTGAGGCGGCGCTCCAAAAATCCCTGGAGACCATTGAGTCAGAGCGGAGTGCCTTGGTGTCAGAGCGAAACGCTCTGGAGTTAGCGCGGAAGGCCCTGGAGTTGGAGCGGAAGGCCTGGTCGGAGGCAGACCGGGAAGTGCTCGCGCTTTAGGGGCGGGTGATGTGGACGGAGGAGGTGAGCGCCTGGCTGCACGAGCAAGTGGCCCGGCAGGCGGAGGAATTCTCCACCCTTGAGAACTTCCACCTCTGTACGTACCCTTTTTGTTTTTCAGCGTGTTGGTTTCTTCCTCCAGCCTATTTCTAAGATTGTCGCCCTTCTTTCAGAGCTGGGCGGAAAGGTGACGTCGCTGGAGCGGGACCTGTAGATGGTCAAGGCGACTTTTGGCCAAAATGCAGAGGAGCTGGCTAAGTCCCGTGAAGAGCAACATGCTCTTGAGGGGGAACTTGACTAGATCCGCAACGTTGCCCAGCTTGTCATCTCGGAGGTCTTCAGGACGGCGCTAAGCACTAGCGCGCCTGCCGTCCAGCTGGCGGAGGTCCCTGATGCGGTTTGGGACCTTATCACAAGTGGGCTGTTCTACGGAGCATCGGGGGTGTTGACTTCGGTGGCGATGTACCACCTAAACCTAGACATCGCCACTATCCGCAGCGGGTATGCTGACGGCCTGAGCACGAAGGACATCCAAACGCTTAGGGAGAGCTTGCTGCCGCATGCAAGGTTGGTGGCAGAGCAAGTCTCTACGCAGTGGGTGAGGGACATCCACCATGAAGACATGGCCAAGAGCGTGCATCGGGAGGACGTCGCCCAGCCTGCGGATGGTACAGAGCCTACGTCGGAAGTGGACATCACCCTAGCTTCGATCGAGCCGAATGTTGTCCCACCAGGGAGTGAGCAGCCCGCGCCTTCGCCGGTCGTACCGACAGCAGATGCCACCGAGCCAGCCCAATAGTTTGTGAAGTATAAGAAGTTTAGTAGATGTAAAAAGATTAAGTTCGTGGGGGAACCCCCGTGTACTTAATGACTACAGTCGGTTTCATTTTTTGTGGAGTCACTCCATTCAGGGAAGCTTGTCCCTTTCGTTCCTTAGTTTTCCCTTAGCATAATTTTGTTTTTTATTCTTTCTTTCTCGTACTTGCCCGTTCATCCTGTAGGCTGCAACCTTGGGAGCCCGGGGCATGGCCCGCGAGGCTCAGCTACTCGTAACCATAGGAAAAGGCGGGCTGCGATCTGTCGGTATGTTTTAAAGCAAAGCTATGTAAGGCAAATTAAAAGAACGAACTACCCTTTTGTTTGGGTAAGGAGTTTCACCATGTGATAGTAAACGAAAAAGAGAGGTAGTAGTGTACCCTCATGGAGCCCCCGAGTGACCCGGGCCAAAAAGTGTTTTGGGTCGGGGTGCTCTTATAGGAGCAAACGCTAAGTAAGCAATGGTAAGACTGAAATTTAGGGGAAGAAAAAATGGCATAGTTGTTCCAAGTGTTTGGTGAGAATGTCATCGTTGTCGTCCTCTAGTCGGTAGATGCCCAGTCGGATCACTTCAACCTTCAGACATCCGGATCCTTGTCCACTACGCCCCTTTCTCGGTTGCTGCTTCTGCGCCTTTTTCTTCCTTTGGCATGCTGGCCTATCGTAGAACGCGCTTGAGGAGCTCACAGTCCTTGTAGAGGTGTTTGACAGGGTAGGCGTGGTTGGTGCACGGGCTATCCATGAGCTCGTGGAAGTGGCCTGGAGGGTCCTGCTGGGGCTGCTTGCTTGTGTGATCAGCCGTGGCGACCAACGTGGAGTTGGCCAGTCAACGGCGATCTTTTCTGTTCTTTTTTCCCTTATGTGTGGAGGGGCCCTTGTCCTGATCCTGGCGCTTGGCCTTGCCTTTGCCTCGGCCTCTGTTGGAGCGCGGTAGGAGCAACGCTCGCTGGAGGCATTGGACAAAGTTTCGTGGTCCCGGGCCATCAGGGATGAGACTCCGGTCACCGCTGCGTGCATCTCGGTTCGGCCCGAGCCACGCGTTTGTAGATGGTTGGTGTGGAGCGTTCATCAAGTCAAGACGGGATGCGGGTGCGACCTCTTGTGTCGCACTCGATAGTTGTAGTGGTGAGCTACTGGAGCGACTCGTCTGCTGCATCCCCATTCCCCTGGTGGGGAGAGAGGTCATGAGTCGGTGTCACAATATGGAGCTCTTTGCCTGTTGAACGGTGGTGGTCTACACTAGTGCCCGGAGGTTTTGGTGGATCGCCAGTTCCTGAGGGTCCTTCGGCTCGGGGAGGCCATGCAGAAGCATTGCCGCGGCGGCGATGTTCTGATTGGCCCGAGCAAACTATGGGGGATCGTTCCCCCTATCCATGGTGTTGTGCTAGACCCGACGGGCGTGACCCCGAGCGCCGCTCGCCGGTCTATGCGCATGGGGCGCAGTGTGGTGCACTGAGCGCGCTGGCGTAGTCGGTGGCTGGTGTAGCCACTGTTGTCGTAGTTCCTCGCCATGCTCCCATGCGAGCTTGGTGGTCTCCGCATGAGGATCCAGAGGGGCGTGAGTCTACAAGGACTCTGTTACCACCGGTGGCTGTCCCAGAGCATCCGCCATAGCGCACTCCTAGGATGGACGGTGGCTAGGCACCACGTCGCCGATGCTAGAGCCATCACTCTCAACATCATCATCCATGAGGTCGAGGAAATAGGTGGGAGCATAGCTCGCCATCCCCATGAATTCAGATGTGAGAGGGGGCGGTGCTGACATCCTTCGGAGCCCCTCGCGTCCGTGGGAGACGTGAGGCCATAGGGGAACCAGTCGTATGGCGGTCGCGGCTGGGACAACGGGGTCCCTCTGGATAATCAGCGGAAGATAGAGAATAGTAAGTAAATAACAGTATGTACATTACTCACAGCGGGGTTTGAGCAGAGAGTTTGCTCGGAATGAAGCGCGGATGCCTCATTGTTGAAGTCATCGTGCGTCCCGGAGCAGATGGAGGGTGCCCCTCCGATGGGTGCCAGAACAAGAGTTTCCTCACGGAGGTGTAGTATACCGAGCCGGTCGGCGATGAAGTCTAGGCTTCCAAAGACGAAGGCCTGGGATGGCATGAAGATGGGTGGAACCCACATCCCAACAGATGGGAGTGCAGGAAACTCCAGTGAGCCGAAGCGAATTGTATCGCCTGAGCCCGCCATGGCGAAGGTGGTGGAAAAGTGGGACATCCGATGACCAAAAAGTGTTGAACGTACAGCGTCTTTCCCATGGACGGCGCCAACTGTCGGTGCAGAAAGTGACCAACAAGTAAATATTTATAGTTTTGCCGTACGTTGTGATTGGAGGTGGCCTAGCACTCAATGACATAAGGTTTATACTGGTTCAGGCAATGTGCCCTACATCCAGTTTGAGTCGGTCGGTGACTTTATTCCTGAGCCTAGGTGCTCAAAGTTTACAGTGGGGTTACAAACGAGAAGGAGAAAGATGGGGGTACAAGAGGTCCGATCGGACTCCGGTCAGAAGGGCCGAGAGTGACGGGAGCCCCGCTATGAGCTAAGTGTTCAAGCATGTGCTTGAGGTTTGAACCTAGCGGTTCTGTGGTTGTGTACTAGTGAACTTGATCAATGTAATGAATCTGGAATAGCTTGGATCAACCTGGATTAACTTCAATGTTGGGAGAGTGCACATCCCCTTTTATAGATGAAGGGGATGGCCTTACATGTGAGAGGGAGAGAGTATGTATGCTTCTAAGCCTTGTTACCCACGCCGGCGGGTACAGGATGATGTTAGGCGCCCACAATACTGTTGGATATCGGATGCATGTGGGAGGTTCCATTGTTTTGTTTGGGTATGGCAGATGTTGGTACCTACTATACTTTTGATGCCCAGAGGCATGTGAGGAGTTTCATCATGTTCACTCAGTACGGTAAACACCGGCACCCACAACACTGTCGATGCCCAGGGGCATGTGGGGGTGCCTTACCATATGGGAGTCAATGGCGCCCACAATACTATAGGGAAAATGTCGGCGCCCACAACACTGTTTGTGTTAGGGAGGTTGCAGAGTACTGTTTCTATTGGTGTACAGGGTACGGTTCCTGGTATCATGGTTTGACTTGTGCGCCTTGCCTTGCTTTCTCCGTTCGTTCCCTGGTCCTTTCTGAGCGGGCGTCCCCGGTCGGTTGGTCTCAGCCGGCTCTGATTGCGCTAGTCGGAGAAGAGCAGTGAGCAGGGTTTTTGCGTACCCCGGTCGGAGATGTGGGGTCGAAGTCAGAAATAGTGCTTTGTCCAGGCCTTCCGGTCGGAGAGACCATCCGAAGGCGGGTCGGAGACCAAAGTGAGCCCTCCGATCGGAGAGGTGGGCCAGAGTCGGAAAACGAGCGTCGCTCCTCCTCGGCCAGACCTTCCAGTTGGTGATTGGATCGCCCTTCTGGCCTATTGTTTAGATACCTGGGCTAGCCTATGAGTTGCGCGTTTGTCTGCTTGGGCCAAGCCTTTGTTAGAAAGCCGGTCCGCGAGGGACCCTGGGTTTATGAACCCGACAAGACCAATGACACATTTATACATGTACACATGAAGTGCTAACTAAATAGTGAGTCTACATGCCGAGCATTAGACGTGCAAGCATGCATAGAGTGGAGCAACTGTGATTGTAAACAACGAGGTCGGGTATGCTAATCGAGTCTGTGGCACACATGGGGAAGATGGAGTGTTGGCTGTTGCTTGTGCGCTAACAACAATGCCAAACAGCCTACGCTTAGCTTCTACACAAATGTCTATCCAAATAATGCATGCAAGCCTAGACAATTGTCTCTGCTTTCTATTATGCTTTATGTCTAATACTTTGTGAGTAGGAGAGGTATGATCATCCATTCATGCTAACCGTTGCAAGCTCTAAGGATGAACACAGTGCAGAATGTATATATGTTCACTACGTGAAAAACGGTTTGTAGCAACGAGATAAATTTTTTGTAGGTGTGGCTGGTGATGGAGCCGCCCCTACAGTGACATGCTCGGGAGCTACGAGACCAGCTGCCCCTACAAATAGAATAACAGGGACAGCTGGTGATACGAGCCGCCCCTACAAATGGGATGGATTTGTAGGGGCGGCTCACTCACCAACCGCCCCCGGTGGTGAGATTTATAGGGGCGGCTCAATAACCGACCGCCCCTACAAATGCTCCAACAAATAAACACCGTTTGGCTGGTATACAAGCCCCCGATGGCGTTGTGTCGTCTCCCTATCTCCCATTCGCTCGCCCGGGTAGGGTTCCACTCCTTGCGACGCTGCGCATCTTCGTCCGCCGCTCCCCGCCACCCCAACGCCTCCACCTCGCGAACCGGACACCCTCCGACCGTCAATCGACCGCAAACGTCGGGATCCACGCTGCCCCCCCATGACCCATCGCCTATCCCCGCCGTCGATTGGCGGCGTCGCCGGTTTCTCCGAGGTATGTCCTCGCCGTCGTCGCCTTTTCCGTCCCTCCCCCCTTCGGATCTGGCCGTCAAAGACCTCTGACATCCTACTTTCGTTTCAACAGGATCCCTGTGCGTCCGGGATCCAGCTGATTTGAAATCCGATCTGGTTGTTCACGTCCTCGTCGCCTCATTGGACCCGTCATCGGCCGTCGATTTCGCCAGATCCGGTACGTAACCGTTTTAAGTGCACCCTTCCTGCTGTTCTTACGACTCTGGTTAGTCTAGGTTTAGATTTGTTTGCAATCGTCGTCCCTAATTGCTACTACACTTCTTAGTTGCTCACAATCCCCCCTGCGTTGTCCTGTCCACTCTAGGAACCTCGTATCCATCTGGTGCTGCTCCTCGTTCCCAACATTGGCACTTTCATCCTCCTTCTCGTGCTCACCTCCGGAAGGTCCACGCTACAACCTAAGGCCTAGAAGACCAATGCTTCCAAAGAAGGCAAGTTCACATGCGTTTACATTCTGCATCTTGTCGAGGAGAGCAGGTTTGTGGATGGGCTTGCTAATATAGTGTTGTAACCAAGTCATCACTTGTGCATTATATGGGTCAAATCTTATTTTGTGAATGTGCAGGTGCAACCAGGTGGGTGAGGCGTTGGTGAACGTGGTTTGGAGGATGCCATGACGAAGATGGAAGGTTGGGTATGTGACTTTTGCATGGCTATCTTCATTTTCCTATGATTTGTGTTGGAAATCGTGTGTTATATATTGCCTGCACCTGCACCTAGGGAATAGTTGCCGATGAACACCCTCTGAATAGCAATTTTGTACCTGACATTTTAACTCCATCCACTACTTTACAGTGGTCCTGAGTCCTCATGATTAGTTACTTAAATGACTTTGTGACATTTAGGTGGTAAGTTCATTTGGTTCACATGCTAAAATATGGCACATCAATGTAGAAGTATGAAACCTGAGTTTATTTGGTGATATTTTTGCTCATTTGCAATTCCACATAAATAGATTCTCCTTAAACACATTTGCCTTCATGCTGTCTCAATTCATCTACGGAAAACATTTCATGGATTGCAGGAAAACATTTCAAGTTCTATCTTCACAAGGTACTACACCACCAGCCTAATCTTCCATTTGAACATGTTTACAGTCTCTGTCTTTTGCTGCCAGTTAGATAATTTCCTGATAGATGCTGATGCTTCTTATGGTAAATACGCCAATTCAGACATTTCATCAGTGTGAAAGAGAATTCAGATTTTATTTGCACGTAGCATATAAGTTTTTTTATATATTTGAATGTGATGCACTATGTTTTTGCTGTGAAATTGACAATTCTTGGATGCATGTTGCTGCAACTTGTGGTAAATATGGCCATTCAAATATCTGACCTGTCAAGTGTGAAAGGGCACCCATGGACTTCAAACTTGTATATTGAAGTCCTGTGAGGTGGGGATTTTAAGCAAACGTCTAAAGCTTTCGATTTAGTATTATTCATATGCTCTGTAAGACCTTAAAATTCCATGTTTTATTTCTTTTTTCAATGCAGGTACACTACAAATTAGAGCTGTTGGAGGAGACCCTTTTCCTAACTGTGAACATCATAGATAGATTCTTGGCACGAGAAACTGTGGTGCGGAAGAAGCTTCAGTTAGTTGGTGTAACTGTTATGTTGCTCGCATGCAAGTATGAAGAAGTGAGCGTACCGGTGGTCGAGGATCTAATCTTAATCTGTGATCGCGCCTACACAAGGGCTGGTATTCTTGAAATGGTAAAAAATGTGTTGCACGTTGATTTTTAGTGCAAAAAAAAATAGATAACTGACATTGAAAGCTCTGCAGGAGAGGAGGATAGTGAACACACTTAATTTCAATATGTCGGTTCCGACTCCATACTGTTTCATGAGAAGGTTTCTAAAGGCAGCACAATCTAAGAAGAAGGTAAGATACTAATACATACTCCTATTTTTGTGATCAATAAAGCATGTAAGCTATAGGTTTGTTGTACAAGTACATAAACCCTAACAAAATCTTTATACTACTGGACAGCTCGAACTCATGTCTTTCTTCATGATCGAGCTGAGTCTTGTCGAATACGAGATGCTCTAGTTCTGCCCGCCTATGCTAGCAGCTGCTGCCATCTACACAGCTCAATGCACCATGCTTGCTTGGTCTTTTTGTGATATAGATATATGTTTTGTTGTCATAATATGAGTCTATTTGTTATTATTATGATTCTTGTACTATAGAAGATGTTTAGAAACTTTTGGCTAAACAATCTTATTTGGACCACAATATTACAGTCAAGTTTGCCAAGATACTTGATCATGTATTTTACTCGTCACAGGATGATTTGGGGGAGCACGTGTTGGTAATTTGAATTTTTTTTACGGATAAATGCGTTGTAGGGGCAGCTGATAACACCAGCCGCCTCTACAAATCGATTTGTAGGGGCGGTTTGGGAACCGCCCCTACAAATGCATGATTTGTAGAGATGGTATGGTAGGGGCGGCTGGCCGAACCGCCCCTACAAATGTCCATTAGCCGCCCCTAAAAATCATATCTGACGTAGTGGTTGGCTCAAACACTGCATGTCTTCAAACATCCTTGCATGGAACACATCCATTTGCTCACACTCCTGATCATGGCTAGCTTGAATTTAGTGGACTCCAATGTCTCAAAAATAACCACTAAGCTTGAGTACAAGAGATGTTCCATCAATTCCATGAGTGCCTAGCAACCGATACTAAGCATCAATCATTCACCTACTGCTTCTACTAGTACTACTACCCTCGGCATCCTTCCATACACTAGTAGAGAACAGACCTTTGATCCTCGGTCAAAATGGGCTCTAGTCCTGGAATTTTTTGCGCTCGGGACTAGAAATACCTTTAGTCCCGGTTGGTGGCTCCAACCGGGACTAAAGGTCCCTGCCCAACGGCTACTGCGCTAGACAGAGGTGGCAGGGACCTTTAGTCCCGGTTGGATCCACAAACCGGGACTAAAGGTATACTTTTACTCCCGGTTGGTGGCTCCAACCAGGAGTAAAGGTCTACTCCTGGGTCGTGGCTGCGCCCGGGGTTGGAAAGTTACCTTTAGTCCCGGTTGGAGCCACCAACCGGGACTAAAGGTCCCCCCTTTATATTCCTGCTGTCTCCTTCCTCCCCGAGCCCGAGCTTAGCACATTTTGAAGCTCACTGTAGTAGTGTTCTTGCTTCCTCCCTCCCTCCATTGTTCCTCCATCCATTCTTCGATTCCTCTGTCGATTTCTTCGATTTCTCCATCGATTCTTCAGTTGTAAAGGTTACCAATCTCATACTCTCATCTTTCACCATTGTCTTATCTCATTTTGTTCACTATATATATATGGTTCTTTATTGTGGTTTTTTTCATTTGTAAGCAATTTGAGCTTAAAATCACTTCAAGCTTGCATATTTATATGAAAGAAGGTTAAAGTAGCTAGTTGAACTTGCGAACCGTGTTCATCTCGGCGACCATGTTCTTTGCCGAGCGGTAACGGACGTCAAGGAGGAGCTTTGATTCTATGAGGGAGAGCGGCAACAGTCGTGGAAGACCGTGTTCCCTTCCTCGTAGAATCGGAGCTCTTCCGTGGCAAGTACGGTGCCGTCCGGTGGAGAAATGCTCGCCGAGATGATCACATAAGCAAGTTCAACTAGTACGGATGGTTATTTATTCACATGTCCCGATATCGTCGCAGTAGTCTGTCAATCACCATACTTTTTATTTTAACTTTTTATGAAATGAAAAACTTAGAAAATAGTTAGAAAATTATAGAAAATCTGTACTAGTTGAACTAGCGAACCGTGTTCATGTCGGCGAGCATGTTCTCTGCCGAACGGTAACGAACGTCAAGGAGGAGCTTTGATTCTATGAGGGAGAGCGACAACGGTCGTGGAAGACCATGTTCCCTTCCTCATAGAATCGGAGCTCTTCCTTGACCAAGTACGGTGCCGTCCGGTGGAGAAATGCTCGCCGAGATGATCACGTAAGCAAGTTCAACTAGTACGGATGGTTATTTATTCACATGTCCCGATATCGTCGCAGTAGTCTGTCAATCACCGTATTTTTTATTTTAACTTTTTATGAAATGAAAAACTTAGAAAATAGTTAGAAAATTATAGAAAATCCGTACTAGTTGAACTAGCGGACCGTGTTCATTTCGGCGAGCATGTTCTCTGCGGAGCGGTAACGGACGTCAAGGAGGAGCTTTGATTCTATGAGGGAGAGCGGCAACGGTCGTGGAAGACCGTGTTCCCTTCCTCGTAGAATTGGAGTTCTTCCGTGGCCAAGTACGGTGTCGTCCGGTGGAGAAATGCTTGCCGAGATGATCACGTAAGCAAGGTCAACTAGTACGGATGGTTATTTATTCACACGTCCCGATATTCGCAGTAGTCTGTTATGTGTGTACACTCCCATTCTTCTGTTAATTTGCGGAAATATCATGTGAATTACTTACCTGCCACAGTAAAAGACGAGAACACAATGGCCATTAAAAATATCATTGTTTAGAGATCTAGATAATTTTATAGTTTCTTAATTTTATTTGTTTATAAAAGGAGAAATTTATAGTGTATTAAAAATGAGTATAGAGAGTAGATGGCAACTGCTTCCGGGTCCTCGGCCTCTCATGGGTTTCCAAAGCGACTTAGGCCGGGCCTCCCTCTCATTCCATGCGGCAAGTGTCGTGATGAGACGAAGATTGCGATGGAGTACCGAGTGAAGAAGGAGGGTCCCAACAAGGATCGTATCTTCTACAAGTGTCCCGATCGCAATGTGAGTTATTTTATCGTATTTAATGATTATGGTTAGTTTATACCTATTTTCATGATGGTTGTGATTAAAGTTCTAATTTTTTGTTTTAATTTTAGTGGGATGGCAGTGGACGATGTTTAGGCTTCTACTGGGAGGAAGAGTATGTTGAACTCGTGCAAAAATATCTTGCACAACAGGCAGATACGGCGGCTAATGAGGCAGTGATCCAGCCGAAGAAGCCCAAAGATGTTGCACAATCGGGGGATCTGTCTGTTTTAGTTGAGATTGGTCGTGAAATCCTAGTGCTACTGAAATGTATTTTAGCTTTAGTTCTTTTAGTGGTAGTTGGGATTGTCTACATTGTAGCGATGCTTTCATAAATTTGTATCTTTTGTGGTGGCACGCATGTTGTATAAATAATTAATTATGATCTAGGTTTTAATATGGTATTTATGTCATGTAATGCAGATGAGCCGTCATTGGATGTATAATGCTGATCGCCGCTCCCAAGAGTTCATTGACGGCGTGCATTCTTTGTTACATGCGGCCGAGGCAAACAAACGCGACGGTTTCATGTGCTGCCCATGTGCCATATGTAAGAATACGGTGGAATATCCTTGCTCAAGGACTCTTCATTCACACTTGTTCAAGTCGGGTTTCATGCCAAACTATATTTGTTGGACAAAGCACGGAGAAACCGGTGTTGTAATGGAAGAAGGTGAAGAAGAACAATGGGACGACAATGATATTATTCCCGATGGTGCGTGCTTCAATGATACTGCAATGGGAGAAGCTAAAGAAGAGGTAGCCACAGAAGATGAGCCGGCTGATGATCTTTCTCAGGTCATTCGTGACGCACAAAGAGAATGTGAAAGTGAAAAGGAGAAGATCAAGTTCGAGCGGATGCTAGAAGATCACAAGAAATTGTTGTACCCAACTTGTGATGCAGGGCAGAAAAAATTGGGAACCACACTAGAATTGTTGCAATGGAAGGCAAAGAATGGTGTATCTGACAAGGGATTTGGAGAGTTACTAAAAATCCAAAAGAAGATGCTTCCGAAGGACAATGAATTGCCCGCCACTACCTACGAAGCAAAACAAGTTGTCTGTCCTATGGGGCTAGAAATAGAGAAGATACATGCATGTCCTAATGACTGCATCCTGTACCATGGCAAAGTGTACGAGAAATTGGATGCATGCCCGGTATGCCATGCGTCGCGGTATAAGATCAGGCGAGATGACCCTGGTGATGTTGAGGGCGAACGTCCGTGGAAGAAAATCCCTGCCAAGGTTATGTGGTATGCTCCTATAATACCATGCTTGAAACGTCTGTTCAGAAACAAAGAACATGCAAAATTGTTGCGATGGCACAAAGAAGACCGTAAGGTAGACAATATGTTGAGACACCCTACTGATGGGTCCCAGTGGAGAGCAATCAACAGAGAATTCTCGGAGTTTGCAAATGACGCAAGAAACTTAAGGTTTGCTTTAAGTACAGATGGTATCAATCCTTTTGGAGAGCAGAACAGTAGTCATAGCACTTGGCCTATTACTCTAAGTATCTACAACATTCCTCCTTGGTTATGCATGAAGCGGAAGTTCATTATGATGCCTGTGCTCATCCAAGGCCCAAAGCAACCTGGCAATGACATCGATGTGTACCTGAGACTACTTATTGACGAACTTCTCATTTTGTGGAATAAAGAAGGTGTACGTGTGTGGGATGAGTACAAACAGGAACACTTTGATCTACGAGCATTGTTGTTCACAACAATCAATGATTGGCCTGCTCTAAGTAATCTTTCAGGACAGTCAAATAAGGGATATAATGCATGCACACACTGCTTCGGTGATATTAGAGGTGTATTCTTGAAAAAATGTCGAAAGGTCGTGTACCTTGGCCATCGTCAATTTCTTCCTACAAATCACCTCGTAAGAAAGAAAGGCAAGCATTTTAAAGGGAAGGTAGACCACCTGACCAAGCCTCGCAACCAAACCGATGAGGATGTACTCGATATGGTCAATGATGTGAAAGTCGTCTTTGGAAAAGGACATGGAAGCCAACCTGTTCTGAACGACGCTAACGATCACGCACCCATGTGGAAGAAGAAGTCCATATTTTGGGACCTACCCTATTGGCAAGTCCTAAAGGTCCGCAGCTCGATCGACGTGATGCACCTGACGAAGAATCTTTGTGTGAACCTGCTAGGCTTTATGGGTGTGTATGGAAAGCCTAAGGACACATTTGAAGCACGACAGGACCTGCGTTGTTTGAGAGAAAGAGACAACCTGCATCCAGAGAAGACAGATGATGGACGCCATTACTTACGTCCTGCTAGCTACACTCTAAGCAAAGAGGAGAAGGAAATCATGTTTGAATGCTTAAACAACATCAAGGTACCATCTGGATTCTCCTCGAATATAAAGGGTATTATAAATGTGCCAGAGAAGAAATTCTGTAACTTAAAGTCCCATGACTGTCACGTTCTCATGACGCAATTACTTCCAGTTGCATTAAGAGGAATTCTACCTCCAAATGTATGTCTAGCCACCGTGAAGCTATGTGCATTCCTTAATGCAATTTCTCAGAAGGCAATTGATCCAACTGATCTAGCTAAACTACAAAATGATGTGGTTCAATGTCTCATCAGCTTTGAGTTGGTGTTCCCTCCTTCCTTCTTTGATATTATGACACACCTCCTAGTTCACCTAGTCAAGGAGATTTTCACTCTCGGCCCTGTGTTCCTACACAACATGTTCCCCTTAGAGAGATTCATGGGAGTCCTGAAGAAATATGTTCACAACCGTGCTCGCCCAGAAGGAAGCATCGCCAAGGGCTATGGAACAGAAGAGGTCATTGAGTTATGTGTTGACTTTATTCCCGACCTTGACTCGATTGGTGTTCCTGAATCAAGACATGAAGGGAGACTAAGCGGAAAGGGGACACTAGGGAGGAAAACATATATTGGTACGGATGATGATTATTTCAATAAAGCGCACTACACAGTTCTACAGAACTCCTCTTTGGTAGATCCGTATATTGAGACACACAAAGATCTCTTACGATCCGAGTTTCCAGGGAAGACTGAAGCTTGGATTACGCGTAAGCACATGGAAACTTTTGGCGGTTGGTTACGAAAAAAATGTCAAGGTGATGAGAGCATCCATGAGCAACTGTATTTATTGGCTATGCAACCATCATGGCATATCGTCACATACAAAGGGTACGAGATAAATGGGAACATATTCTACACAGTAGCCCAAGATAAAAGGAGTACCAACCAAAACAGTGGTGTCCGCATAGATGCCATAGACCCGAATGGGAATAAGCAGACATATTATGGACGCATAGATGAAATATGGGAACTAGAATATGCACCTACTTTGAAGATCCCATTGTTCAAGTGCCAATGGGTCAAGGTGACCGGAGGCGGGGTAACAGTAGACAACGAGTATGGAATGACAATAGTAGACCTTAGTAATATTGGGTACAAAGACGAACCATTCGTCCTTGCCAAGGATGTGAATCAGGTGTTCTATGTCAATGATATGTCTACCAAACCAAAAAGAGGAAAAAATGATAATGACTCAACCAAAGAGCCAAAGCGCCACATAGTTCTTTCAGGGAAAAGAGTCATCGTGGGAATTGAGGACAAGTCGGACATGTCAGAGGATTATGAAAAAGATGACCGAATTCCGCCATTCAAAGTGAACAAAGACCCTAGCATCTTGGTAAATGATGAGGACACTCCATGGTTACGACGCGATCATAACCAAGGGACATACGTAAAGAAGAAGTTCACTGCTGTGCCCACTTGATGATATAGTGATTTAATGTAGTGCGTGTTTGAGATATTATGTAATAATTGTGAATTTAGATGTTTATTATGTCATGTTTCAAATTAAATCAATGCTTGATTTGGTGGGATTTCTCTCTCAAAAAGGTAAATTAGGATATTGAGTGATGAAAAATTAAAATATTAACCTTAAAATGATGTGAAAACCAATAGTTTTAATAATTTTAATTAAACACTACATTTTTGCATTAACAAAATAATAAATATTAGTTACATTATGTTTTATAATTGTAACAAAAAATAAGAAAGTTAGGTTATAGATTTTTCCTATGTGCAATAAAGAAAAAGAAAATCCATATTTTTAACAAAATAATTTTATGCCTTTTATTTAATTTACTATGTATTTAACAAAAACTATTGCATTTCTATTGTATTTAACAAGACTATTGCTTAAAAAGGCGGGAAACGAAACTGCAGGCCACCTTTACTCCCGGGTGGGAAGCCCACCCGGGAGTAAAGGTGGGCTGCAGTTTCGTGGCCCGCCAAAAAAACCCGTTTACTCCCGGTTGGTAAGACGCACCGGGAGTAAAGGTACCTTTACTCCCGGTTGGGTTGGTAATACGCACCGGGGGTAAAGGACCTTTACTCCCGGTGGGGGGATGGCACCGGGAGTAAAGGGGTATGGCCTATATATACCAGGGCCATCTTCTTCCTTGCGTTCTTCGCCGATTCCTCTCCCCTGCGCCCACGCCACACCAAGGATGCCACCGCCACCCCGCCCGACGCCGGTCGTCACCACCGCCTCGCGCGCGTCCACGGTCCCCACGCCACCCCATGCGCCGACGACCTCGCTGCTGCTGCCCGCCCCGGCCCAACGCGCGCCAGCCGCTGCTTGGTAAGTTTTGGTAAGTTAATTTCGTCATTAGCGCCGACGACCTCGCTGCTGATGCGATCTTGAATGTGTTTCGTCATTAGCGCCGACGACCTCGCCAGCCGCTGCTTGGTGTTGTAAAAATGTGTACCGCGCGCCGACGACCTCGCTGCTCTGCTGCTGCTGATACGACCTCGCTGCTTGGATGTGTACTGTGTTGTAAAAATGTTAAGTTCGTCGTCCGCGAGTGTGCACAAGCAGCTGTTGTCGGCCACCAGGCCATTCCTTAACGACGACGACAAGCGTAGTCTTCGTCATTAGCGCGTGTAACCGACGCGTGTCATCCAGCGACACCAACGAAAATGGCAAATTAAGCGTACGACGATACAGTGGCTAGTCACCATTTATCTTTAAAAATAGTTACAGATATTACGATTGCTGTTTTAAGTTACCACCATAAATCGATTTATAAAGATGGTTGGTATATCACCCTGAAATCGATTTGTAGACATAGTTGGTAATAATGTGACCGGTCTCAAAAAGAAATACAGCGCAATGAAGTTCATAACCCTTTCAAGTTAGATTAAGAACTTTCTATTGAAGTTGTTGAGCTAGAAGACATCACTACTGGAAACTCACATTCTTCCGTGCGTGCGAAAACGTACAGAAAAATGCGAATACCGTCAGAAAAATATTTTTCTGACGGTGAACGCTCAGAAAAATACACACAGAAATATGATGTCAGAAAAATTGATATTTTCTGTGTGTTCACCGTCAGAAAAATATTTTTCTGTGCGTAGTACACTCACAGAAAAATGTGACAGCCCAGATTAAATATATTTTTAGTGTGTGTGAAACCACACAGAAAAAAAGTAAAAACCCGCCAGAAAAATAATTTTTCTGTCGTTATCATCCCGACAGAGTTGTAGCTGCCCACTCACAGAGAAAAGCTTATTTTTCTGACGGGCACGGCTAACGCACAGAAATATAATATTTTCTGACGGGCATTTACAAAGCACCATCAGAAAAAACACACTTAAACATGCAGAAAAATTAGATACAATAATTATTTAGGAACAGTACCAACATCATATTAAAATAGAGATTGTCCATACAATAATTTCATTACTGCATAATAAATAGCACACATGTAAACATCCAAATGTTCAACACATTCATTCATAGCATCCAGGCTATAAGTAGATGATGTCCAAATGGTCCGGCATCGATACATTCAAAAGCATTATCATCTCATCTCAGCAGTTCAAGTTTTAGCTGAGATGCATCATCGGGTAAAACTAAAGCTAACGGATAAGAGGCAGCTACTAGTTCATGTGCATAAGCACAACTCTACAAAAGAAACTACCACCACATCCATGTTTTGCAACTAAACCATCAGATTATCGATGCATGATCTCCATTGTTGTCGGAACCTTGATTGTTGCCAATGTTTACAGCATGGAGATCCTCATTGGTGTGGCAAACATCATTAGCATTGTTGTTAGATTCTGAGGCAGCATGAGAAGAACCAGTTGCCTAAATGTGAACAAAGTTACAATAGTAAGTGGAATTGTCTCCAAACAATATAACACTTTTAGCAAAGCTTCTAAATTGGACAAGGTTACAGGAGTAAGTAAAATTGGACAAAGTTTAAAGTGTTCCAACTATAGGTTTTCAAGGAGGTGTGAAACATTACAAACCAACATAAGGCCACTTCCTCATTGCAATAGCCATACAAATTCACTGCAGTAGCTATACAACAATCAAGATGAGGCCACTTCCTCACTGCTGTACTCTGTGTTGCCATTCTGAATAGGACCCCACAAAATACTAATCAGTTTGTAGTTCCTTTCCATCTTAAAATCTCTAAGTCATGGATCTGACAGCTAGAAAACATATTGATTGTGGAATGAAGATATACTCACAATTGCTTGCGTAGCGGACAAATGTCGTAACGCTTCTTCTGGCACAGCCCTTCCTGTCTCCCGATAAAGATTCTACAAGTGTATTGCAAGCATAGATACTTCATATCAACTATTAGATAATTCACATATAATATTGGTGAAGTATTTACAAGAGCATAGCACATACCAGTACCAAGCCTACAAGAACGTTGCTTTGCTGCAGTGCATTGTCCTTGTCACGATTCTCTTGTTCTAGCCTTCCATTTGCACGACGTAGCTCTTCCATTTCACGAGATATGTTTTGCGTAGTCGCTGAATTTGATGGACGGACGCTTCTTTCCCTTCCGGCTGCCCTCACATCTGAATACTTAACCGCACCATGTGCTATGGCAAGACGCCCATGCTTTCTCGGGGCACCACTAGACACATCATATAGCGCCTTCTCATTTAAATATTGTTGTTGCTCAACCTCATGCCCATCCACTTCCATGTCTGCACCGTCTCCATCCTCTTCGTTTGCACATTCTATCCTCTTAACAGCAGCAAAGTAGTCATCCTACAAAGACCAGAACAAGGAAACATGTTCTAGAGATGTACAAATAGCCAAAATATGCTAACTTTGTATTCTGAATTTTTTGGACAGCAGCAAGAAAGTCACTTCAATAAATCATAACTAGAGATCCAGATCACAGAAAAATATGTTCTTTAACATTTTGAAAATCTTAAGAAGTTCTCCACATCTTTCTAGTTATAACATAGACCTGATTCTTAAGTTAACAGGGTGAAAAAGCACAAAGAAGCATTGCTACGCAGATATGAACATAACCTAGCAGAAAACTTCAGAAAAATGTAACTCCCAAACCTGATGACCTGAAGTCATGAAATTTTTCAGCACACATGTCACATACATACCATGAGTTTCTGTGCTTTCTGGTTACTGACTGGACCACATCTACCAGTGCTATCCAAGCTTTTCATGCCAGATTTCATCGCAGCAAATGTATTAATAGGGGTTGCTTTCTGTGGTCCAAAGTTAGCTTCCTAAAAAATAGTAAATTTTCCAATGAGATATGAATATACAATAGGCTACTAAGTTTCTACAAAGAGATGAAAGAATATACACATGCATACCAATACTTGTTGTGTCTCTGTGAATGGTCTAGATCCTCCTCGGTTTTGAGAAATATCTTCATTACTTGAGCGAGATGTTTGCCCTCTCTTACGTTTTACCTTGTAATCATCTGAGCACCAATAAGCACAAAGGAGGGGCCACACCTCATCACTGAACCCCTCAAGCTTTCCTTGCTTGTATTGCTCATACTCGAGGTCAATGTGGCATGCTACGGCCTTTTTTATGGCTAAGTGTTTTATTTCCCAGTAGTACTTCTTGACAGCATCAACACGGACTTGATACATCATGTTCCTCACCCTTCTCTTCAAACAAGCTTCTAGAACACAGTCAGCAGCTTGTTGATCTCCTTCTGGAACTTGGAACAAACGCTGCACGTGTATAGAACCATGAACATAGGTTTCAGATTGCATAGATGTTGCTCAGAAATTTCAGATTGAACATATCTTACCCAAAATTCGGAAACCACTTTTTCTCCCCTTGTCATTCCCGTAGCTTCAGGATTTTTATGAAAATAATCAGACCAATCCAGAGCTGGGCGCTTGAATTCATCACCATTCTCATCCACCTCCACAATCACACCTGGATATTCTCTTCTAACTATGACCCCAAGCTGAGTAGTGTATTTGTAAGGTGCCGGGAAGTAAATATAACTGAATTGCCTGTGAATAAATATTATATAGTAACAGGTCAGCACAATCATTAGATCAGTCAATCATAAATATTTTATTAACCTTGCTGCTATGTTGCTTCCTCCATCCATACTTGTGGAAACCTTGTACTTTTGGATGGAGGATGGACAGGTGGGTGTGCTTGCTTATTAAGTGTGTTAGTGCTAATGCATGGTCTGGATATATGATTGGATTGTTGGGTCCATGTGGAAGGCTAAGTCTTGTGGACTCATGCATACATACATCCTGTGATATACTATGTAGGTTGTATGTATGCACAATAAACTCCTGATGACAGCATTATGTGAAATAAGCCCCTCACCATGCTCAGTCCAAGTTTCATAGTCTTCCTTAAAACCATACCAACACAAATGCATCTCTACAGTTAATCTTATATGCCTAAAGTAGTTCCAACATTGTGCACAAGGACACTTAATAGTATCATTTTCAGCTACACCAGGAATTGAAAATGCAATATTCAAGAATCCATTGGTTCCATCAACCCATTCATTTGAGGGAGCTTTGCCACGTTGCCAACCATTATACATCCATGTTCAGTTTGACATATTAACTAATTCTGTTTCAAATATTAATATATTAGATACCACAACAAAGGAAGCTCAATTATTTTTAGAGCAAGAACGGACATTCTAAACTCAGACAAGTGGGCACACAAGTAGAATTTAGCATAACAACATACAACAATTTATGCAGTGAAGAAATAAGTGTACCTTGAGTCTCAATCAGAGGTCCTCAACAATTCTTTAGTCTTGAAAGTAGTACACAGCAAATCCAATAGGAAGCTTCAGTCCTTGCCGCCCAAAGACTTCACTGCAGCACTCCTTCCTTAGCCCAAAATCTTCAATGCAGCACTCCGCTTAGCACAAAATCTTCACTGCAGCAAGGACACGCAAATAAATAGATGTCACAACAATGACAACTGCATTATTCTGGATGAAAGGACAAATATTCCGAAAATCATACAAGTAGACACTCAAATAAACCATAGAATAACAGGACATCATATTCCAAAAATCATACAAGTAGACACTCAAATACAACTGCATTATGATTCAATCTCATTTGTTGTACGGCGTTTCCTAAAAAAAAGGTCGTACAACGTGGCCGTGGGTTAGGCGCAAGTGCACAACTGAGCAATATATGTATCATATATATCTTAGTTGTTATGCTTATGCACTGCTTTTAATTGTATTTATCTCACATATATCATACACTAGCTCATTTGTTCTCAAATTGGCATATTAGTTCTTTTATATCTCTTGCATATGTTGAATTAATGAATTATATATTATGTCACTACAAACTGCTACTGGACATAAGAAAACATCCACCTAAAATTTCTAGCGAGCTCCGTCACTGGACATATCAATACATCCACAGCAGCACAGCTCAAAGATTTCATTTGTCAGCTAAACATTTTCACCTAGAACACGTCAGTCTTCAGTCTTCAGCATCCAACAGATCATAAAGCTCAAATCAAAAAATTTCCACACAAATCTAAGCTCTCAGGAACCCTACCGCTACGGAGCCTGCATCTAAATCCTCTTACGCGACGAGACGAGTCTCACTTACCAGGACAACGTGGATCGATGGGTGACCGGAGCCGAGCTCGCCTGAAGGTTGTAGCACGGGACCCCAGCGGACCTAGGCCAGAGCACGGGAGAGGGCGCGGCCGCCGGCGAGCTAGGTAGAGGGAGGGCGCTCAATCAGTGGCAGTGGCCGGCGGGGAGCTTGGAGAGGCGCGGATCTAGAGGCGAGGAACTTCGGGAGACGCTGAATCGGCCGACGGCATGGTTGCGGAGGTCCTGCGGCGGCGCTGCGGCGGGGCGTGCGGAGCGGCGGCGGCTGGGTGTGTGCCGTGGCGGCGGCGGGGCGTGTGCCGCGGTGGGGCGTGCGGAGCAGCGGCAGCGGGGCGTGCGGCGCTGCGGTGGCGGCGGCGGGGCGGGCGGCGCGCGTGCGTGACGAGCCGCGAGCGGGCGCCGCTTGCGTGCGGGCGGGCGTGTGGCGGAGTTGGGGGCGGGCGTGTGCGTGTTGGGGGCGGCGGGCAGCAGGTTAGGGTTAGGAGTCTTTTGCTTTTTTTTATTCATTAATGTATTTTCATTTCGTGACAACGCGCCAACACCGAAACGAAGAGCGCGAACGCCAAAATGAGAGCGCGAACGCCAAAATGAGAGCGCGAACCCCAAATCCTAGTGGTCGTTTCAATTTTTCTGTGCGTGTGTATGTTTTTTCTGTGTGTTTTCAAAAAAACCGACAGAATAATATCAATTTTACTGTGCGTGAACATAATTTTTCTGTGCGTATCGAGACCACCGACAGAATAATTGAAATTTTTCTGTGAGTGTGAAGTTTTTCCGTGTGTATATTTCCACGCACAGAAAAAACATATCATTTTTCTGTGTGTTATTGTATTTGTCTGACGGGATTATTTGAAACGCACAGAATAATTTTAATTTTTCTGTGCGTACCGCCAAAAACGCACAGAAAAAATAATCACACACAGAAGAAAATGAGTTTCCAGTAGTGCATGTACAACCTTTACTTGATGATATTTTCAATTAAAATAGTATATGGCCCCAAAATTATGCTTTAAATTTTTTAGTTTTTCAAATTCAATTTTAAAATGTACATTCTTGCTGTGATACCGAATAGATCTGAAACGTAGAAATTTGTTCTCCTAAACTGAAAACATTTCTCTTTTGAAAGTAGAACATTGTTTCATGAATCTAGAACATTGCCTTTGCTCAATACAAGAATTTTTTCTATCTTCATAGATCAATGTTTGTTAACGAAATTTTATCCAAATATATTCATGTAGGGTCTTTTTTTGAAGGATTTGTTGTAGGATATATAATGGTCAAATAGGAACTCAATTTGGATACCCAGTTTGTAAACTAAGCATTTTTTAGTTTATAAAAAATATCACATGTGATGATGTAAGCAGTTTTGGTTGGACTTGCATGCATGGCTAAAGACAATTTGGGCCACAAGAAAGAAAAGTCCAAAAAGAAGATAAATTCTTATCATTTCGGAAATAGTAATGGTTATATTAGCAATAAGACACATATACTTACATTTCATAATGACTTATACTTACATTATCAGCATAGAATTTTCTCATATGATGAATGACTACATGGTTCACATGGTACATAGGATCACAACATCACGCACCGACACCGCCCCAGCCCGCCTCACGTCGTCATCATCAGCACGCCGGCCCGCCTCACGTCATCGTCGTCAGCACACCGGCCACCGCGCCGACACGTATATATACGTCATTTGTATTCATATGCATGTATATATACATCACGGAGCACCGCCGCCCTCGTTCGCCCATGCGTTTCTATGTATACGGCGGAGCACCGCCGCCCTCGTTCACCCATGTGTACAGACATATATACGGCGGAATGGAGCACCGCCACTCTTGTCACACCGCCCTCTCTCGCGGCCTAGTCGATCAACATTCGTATTATCGTTATCGTTAACGCTAAACAATCACACCAGGGCGAACCGCGCTGTTGATGTCACCGACGTGGTTCGCCCTAGTCACCGACGCAATTCGCCCTCGGCCGTTTATGTATAGCCCTAATTCGCCCTAGTACCGACGCAGTTCGCCCTAGTGTGGCGAATTGCGTCCGTGACCGAGGGGCAAGATTTAATAATGCATATTGTTCGTAGATTTTACGTATGTAAGCAAAGATTTGACGTACTATATATTGGTTTTGTTTTTTGAAGCTAGATGGCCGACCCGAGAAACATGGATGAGGAGGAGTTGATGATGAATTTGATCAACACTGGCACTCAAGTTGCCGGCGATGATGGTGCTAAAAATAACGTGCAAGAGGATGCAGATGACGGGAGTCAGTACTTAGCTCTTGAACAAAATGAGCAACAACATATTGGCCAAGTATATATTTTTTATTATTAGCTATATATATTATCATATGTCTTATGTGTGCTCATGACATTAAAAATAATGTTTATGTTTTATAGCTGTCTGGATCGACATCAACAACTACAACGAAGAGTAAAAATGTTCGAGGTCCCAAAAAGCCATTGGAGGGCCGCTTCATCATCTCGGAGTTCAATGTGGATACAGGAGAACCGGGGGGGCTGAATAAAATGAAATTTGTGCACCACTATGGTTACCTTGTACGGGACCGGCTCCCGATTAGTACCCGTGAATGGAAGAAGAAGACCAATGCTCCTCATATCAGTTTTGTCTCTGATCGTGACAAGACGTTAATTTGGAAAGATGTCTTGGTACATTTCACGCTCAAACAGATGGTTATGATGATATAATTGATGGTGATGAATTGAAGGAGCGAGTTAGGGATTGGGCAATGAAGAAGATGGCCACCCAGTTTCAGACTTGGAAGAAACACCTATACACGATGTATGTCAAGAAGAACATAGCACCAGATTTTACTGTCCCAGGCCCGATCTCAAAGCAGAGGCCCTATTGGGATGAGTTTGTACAGTACAAGACTTCGGAAGAGGGTGTGAGTCGGGTGATAAAGAACCAACGTAATGCACAACAGAAGACATACCACCATAACTTGGGATCAGGTGGCTACCCGACTGCCATTAAGAAGTGGAACAAAATGGAAGCAGACCTTCTTGCCAAGGGTATCAGACCAGAATCACTCGAGTGGGGAGAACGTGCAAAGAATTGGTTTTTCGCTCATGGGGGAACACTAGACCAGGAGACAGGGAAGTGCGTTTATGGCGCAAGACTATAAGAAGTAGCAGAAAGATTGTTTTATGCTTAGAGAGCTACTGCTAGTGGTGCGTTCAGGCCCAATAGAGAGAAGGATGAGCTGACATACGTCATCGGGACTATTGAACATGGTGGCCGAACTAGAGGCAAAGGAAGTGTCTCGTGGGAGCATGGATTCCCTCAGGACAGACCTTCCTACAGAAGCCGCCAGAGAAAGAAGGAAGAAGAGGCACAGCGGCTCCAGAGGTTGGAGGAAGCGGTGCGTGAAGCACAGGAGCGGGAAAAAAACCTTGAAGCGAGAATGCAGGAGGAAATCAGAAGGCAAGTGCAAATAGCAGTGAGTGCAAGCAAGCAGGCATTAGAGCCAGGAATCAACATTAGCCAATCTGTTCAGTTGAAAAGCAGCTGCGCTTCCACGGAGATACCAAATCAAGGGGACACAGGACTGCGCTTCCCTGTGGATGACGTCACTGAACCTTGTACAACGTGTGAGCTACACATTCCGAAGGGGAATTCCACAATCAAGGTGGCTATCGATCTTGTTAATCCTATCGACCGAACCATGACACCAAGGATTCATGGGAATATAATCCAAGAAGGATATGCTACCATCTCGGTAGATAAAGCTGAAAAAGGTTTTAGTGATTTGCCTCTTGACATTCCTGGAGGTGATGGCGAGAAGACTCTAGGAGAAGCGGAGAAGACATTCATTCTATGGCGCAAGCGCTACATTATCATTCCAGGGATGTCGGCTCCACCTCCTCCTGAACTACCTCACCATAGGTACGTGCGGATGAAAACACTACATCATTAATTTGTATTGGCTTAAATAATTAACAATCTGCTCATAATAATATGTCATTCCTTTTTTTGTAGCAGATCCTCCCCCAACCTAAATCCAATTGTTCAATCGCCAGATCATCATAGTGCTCTGTACGATGACATTGTGTTGGAAGGCGAGGCTGCATCCACACCATCTCCAAGGAGGTCTCCAACGCCACAGCTGCCACCTCCAAGGAGGTCTCCAATGCCGCTGCCAACACCTCCAAGGAGGTCTCCAACGCCTCCCCCGCCCCCACCTACCAAGAAGCCTAGCAAGAGGCCAGCCCCTCAAACAAAGAACCAGTCCCCGCCTGCAAAGAAAGCCACCGTGAAACCAAGGGCTATTCCCAAAATAATATCTGAAGAGAAGGAAGAAGGAACTGATGCATATAAAAAAGATATGTCTAGATTCTATGACAAACTTAAAAAGAATCAAGAAGCAAGGAGAAACCCAGAGAAACCGTACTTCTTCGTAGCTCTAGACATTCTAAGAAAAAGGGTGGCTTCTTACCAGCAACAACAGCGGGAATCTTGTAAGCTGTCCAAATCAACGTTATCGGACTATGACCGCACTCTCACCAAGTCAATTGAGGCGGCACAGAAAAAGAAGCGGGCAGGGAAAGGAGTTGCCCAACTCAGACAACAAGAGCACCAATCAGTCCCCCCGCTAGTTGTTGGTAATGAATATGGTTCGAATTTAGGATTAATGCATCAGGCAAACATACCTCCGGATGTCGATTTGGATCACCTTGGTGAATTTATTGATGAGACTGGTCTCGACCTTTACCAGATGTTTGGTGATGGAAACATTGAGAGTGCGGCGGAGGTTGATATTTGGAAGAAAAAAATTTGTACTAGGCCAGAGTCTATACAACCCTCAAGCCTTATCTGATCTGGGGACGCAAATGTACCTGCTAAACAAGTGGTACATGCAGGCGTCTACCGGTGGAGACTTCTGCATTGGTGTCAGAATTAGAGACGAACATTGGTTCCGTGGCGATGATGTTATGTATGTTGACTTTGCAGAATTTCATCAACTATGCCACCTGACCTCTCTGGACAAAGTTATCATTAGCTGCTATTGCCTGTAAGTAATAATTCTTTTGATCTATTATTAAACTCATTATATGTGTGTATATGCATATAAATTATCCTAACAAGTACTATATATATGTAGATTTACAATGACAGAGCTAAGAAAGGAAGGCTGCAATGAAATTGGTTTTGTTGATCCCCATATAATATTCAAAGACCCAATTACTCCAAAGACTAATTGGAAGTCTGAGTCAGAGAGTAACCTCATGAACTTCTTAGTGAACCAACGCCACAAGAAGGATATACTCTTTCCCTATAACTTCAAGTGAGTGTTAATAATGTCGATCATCCTTAATGGCTCATATGTTAGATTCTAGTTAATTAATGAGTGTTATGCGTTATATCCTATAAACACATGCAGCAATCACTGGATATTGATGGACATCGATCTGGTGAAAAGTCACTTGATAATCTATGACTCGATGAGAAAACCACAACAAGACTACCAAGATATGATAGATATTATCCAGAGGTAATTTCGGGATCTCTAGCAACTATATATACACACAAACATGATGATTAACTATATCTGATGACGTGGCAATTTTTTTATTGGGCAATGTTTGGAAAACCTTTATTGAGAAGCAACACATGGAAAAATGCAAAGCGCCACTGAATGTAATCCCTTTGAAAGTAAGTCCCCTGAATCGCATCATCTTTATTAATTAAACATATAGCTTTCACCGGATCACCAGATTGGATGACAAATCTTTTTCTCGTAAAGTGGTGTCTGAGGCAGGAACAGGGGAACAACTACTGTGGTTACTATGTTTGCAAGTTTATCAAGGTGGTCTCCCAAAGAACTCCTACAGAGAGACTCAAAGTACGTTAAAAATACACTATATATTCATTTAATTATTATTATTGATTGTGTTACTATGTCTTTATATATATATATATATATATATGTACATATATTAATTTATTTTCTTTTAATTCAAACCTGTAGACTCGATGGTTGGAGGAAAAGGTCATACGGCAAGACCAAATCAAAGCAATTCAAGAGTCTATAGCCGGATTTTTTAATGAGCAGGTCATCGATTCCAAGGGCGAGTTCTACTTCGACCCAACACTGCCATGGAAGCCAAGCTAGAGGATGAGAGGAAACTTGTTATATCACAACAACTGTAATGCAATCTTTTTGTAATATATGCACATGAAATAATATAATGTACAATACACATATGCATGCATGCATGTAAATATATATATGATGCATGCATGCATATATATATATATATATATATATATATATATATATATATATATATATATATATATATATATATATTTCTATGCTTGAATTGTGTGATTTAATACGTTCATTGTGCTTGAACCGAAACATACTATACGCGCGTATAAATGTATAATTAGCAGCGTACAATACGACTTCGAAAACAAAAAAATGAAAAGAAAAGAAAAAAGAAAAAAACCTTTAGTCCCGGTTCGTATTACCAACCGAGACTAAAGGTGCCGGCCATCGTGGCATGTCAGGAGGCACCTTTAGTCCCGGTTGGTGTTACCCACCGGGACTAAAGGTCCTCCTTTAATCCCGGTTCTTGATCCGGGACTAAAGGACCCCCTTTAGTCCCGGATGCTTGCTCCCGGGTGGGGAACCGGGACTAGAGGGGGTTCCCCACCGGGAGTAAAGCTCGGTTCTCTACCAGTGATATGCATCCATATATCTTCCTTATCACTTTGAATTTTCAATCAACATACAATACGTAGTTGTGAATTATCACGCCTTTGCTATGAGTCGCTAGTGAGCGTTGTCATTCATTTCATCCCCACCGGTTTCAACATTCATTTCTCGCAGTACAGTTTGTTATTAGTTCTCTATCTGATGAGCAGCATGACTGGTTGCTCTCCAGCCTTCACTCTACTTGTCTCCACCCATAATATTCTTGCCAAACTAATTGATTTGTTCGACTGACACTACTCATAGTGCATGTACTACAGTTCTCTTGGCTTGGCCTTCACTCAATGGCCACATATGAATATATGCTAAGTACCATCACACAACTAAGTAAATCTTACTAGTCTGTAGCTCTTGGCCATAACAAATAATCAAATAAACAGCTAAATAACAGACGAAATGTTGCTGTAGTTGTACTCGAAGTGGAAGCTAATATAAATAGTTATTTATTAAGGGGAGGATATATATTTTTGTGTCAATATGCTCTATATATGACTAGGTCCCGTAAAGGCTACTCGGCTTTCTGCTGCAATTGTTCTATAGTATTGTCTCCACTTAACTTATTTTATTTTGACTAGCTAGGTCCTTGGAGTCAGACTTCGGCCTATGTTTTCTCTAAAAAAATATAATCATCTATAGTTAGAAAACCAATATTATGAATATGATTGTAGTTATACATTTTTATACAGTAAATGAGCATACTTATATCTGATTATTTATATGCCTTATGTTTACTTTGAAACTTTTTGTTTTCCTTTTGTAGAGAAGCATTAGCTTTAATTATGATTATTAATTTATGATTTATATAGTTGATATATATGACTAATAATGTAGTCTTATTATTATTCATATGTATAGATTTTAGTATAGTTATATTTTAATATCTCCTTATATGATTTGTTTTCATATCATCATTGGATAAATACTTATAGACAACAAAGTTAAATGGATATTTGAATGCGACATATATATGACTTGTTTTTTAGCAACATATATATGACTTGTTTTTTTTTTTTGAGAAGAACATATGACTTGTTAATTAGGAGACGCTGTGCTGTGCTGGGTTGGGCTGCGATGGTCTTGTCTGATCTGGGCTGGGCTAGAAGAAGCCCGACATCCATCCATATACCAAACCGTGGCGGATGAGGACATATTGGGCCTTTTTTTATAACTGTATCGGGCCTTAACAACGCGGGGCGTTCACTTGGGTGTTCATGGCGGCGGCGGGCGGCGCCGTGGGATTCGGCTATCTCTCCTCCGTGGCGAAGGCGAACGATGACGACTGCACAGGCTTGGAACGTTCATGCCTCGACAGGGCGGGGACGGCCGACGGCCACGCTGCGGCGGAGGATGAGAAGGAGCGCAAGGACGATGCGCGCTCCAAGAAGCGGCGTGCGTGGAGGTGGAAAGCCAGCATGGCCGTCGAGGATCGCTGCGAGCAGGGCGCCGCCGGGTACGGGGACGGGGACGACGAGTGGGCGGAGCTGGAACCTTTCTTCTTCGACGAGGCGGCAGCGGTGGCCGAGCACGGGAGGCGGATGCAGAGAGAACAGCAGGCGGCCCACAACAGGAAGCTGTGCAGAGCCCGCAAGGCCGCCTTGGATCGGATCCGCGAGTATGATCCTAAGAATGGGAGCACCTACTACTCCCGACTTGAATACGTCGACGACATCATCACATTCGACCACGACGAGGAATGTAAGTCGTAGTTGTTTGTTAAATTTTACCCACCTTTTAGATTTGACGAACTCCATATTGTTTGCTGTTTGCCATCCATGTAAGCTTAGTGGATCGCCTTATTAGCCGATTGTTTTAATTAATTGTCTATCTAGACACTCCATCACCAAGCTATTCGACTATGTGCATGCTAAAAATTTTCGACAGCTAGTCGCAATTGATTGTACCTGCACAACCCTTTTCCCCATTGATTGATCGTCGTCATCGTCTTCTCCGGATTTAACTATTGGAATCCAATAGAATAGTCCGTTAAGCCTGGATAACCCACTAGGTTTGTCTTTGATCTCATCCACAAACAAGTGAACAACATGCATCTATCTGAGCCTGAATATTCTATAACTGTATGCATGTACCTACTAAGGCCCTATTCACTTCTCTTATAAACCGTCTTTTTCAACTTGTTTTTTCAGCCGAAACAGTGTTTTTCTCTCACAACAAATCAGCCAGAACAGTGTTTTGGCTTGTTTTTTCAGCGAAGCGAACGGGGCCAGTTGATCTCATCCACAAACGACATGCATCTAAGTCTAATGTTTTTTTTTCTTTTCTTGCACTGCAGCGCCCCTTGGTCCAATGAGAGACACTGAGGCATTGATCTATGTACATGGCACTGTCCAGGATGACTCAGCAAATATGCTAGCTTCAGATGGTGAGAAGAAGTTCATTGCCAGTGACTCTGCAAATCTCCGCTCCATCAATATAACCTCCTTCTCGGATGGCAATATGCGGTTTGTTCCAGACGACTCTGCAAACGTCTTCTCCATAAAGATAGTCTCCTCTGATGTTGGCTTTCCGATCGACGTCTATGGCACCGTAATTGCCAGAGATGACATCGATCTCAAGTGTGTTTATCTCTTCCACCGAGATAGAGATCATTGCCAACTCATCTTGTCCAAGGTAAATCAGATTCTCGTCTATGCATATTGTGTGGGCTAACTTAAGATTGTATGACCTTGGGTGTCAAATATTTAGTTTTTGGTTGTTGTTGTGACCAAAGCACTTGCTGAGCTGTACTCAATGTGTATTGATCAGCAATGTAGCTGTGGTTGTCAATAAACATCATTGATTCTGACTGGCCCAAAACGAAGACTCGCGCTAAAATATTATATGTATTTTGAGTTTGATTTGAAGATCAAGTGTGTAAGGCAGAAGGACAAGCAGCTAAGTAAAGGTTACATGGCATTGGATGGCTTAAATTATAGATCGTGGCAAGAAATGGAGGTTGAAAGGGAAACCCTAGACACTAAACTCAGTAAGGTGATGATTACATATGCAGTAGTCCAAAATGCAGTCGAGGCAACTTTTGCTATTGAAGTTCTGCAGGGAAGATTTTATGGAGAAATCACTGCTTGCACCACTGGTATCCAGGATAGCATTGTGCTTCATGATAGCAAAATGGCTGAAGCAATGACTAACAATGGGAAGGGAGTTATCCAACTGTTGCGAAACGTGGTAGCTCTCAATATGAGGGAGAAGCTGATATTTACTATTGTTGCCCGGACTGGTGATGGTAAAACTAAAAGCACCACCATTAGATTTACTCCAGGAGTCATTGGTGGAGAAGAAAAAGAAATAACCGGTGGTTCCATTAAGATGTGTGTGAAGGTTACATGGTCGATAATTTCACGTTGGTATTTCTATGAATGCTGATTATTATGATGGTCTTGTTATGTTGGAGTTTTCACTAGGATTGAATGATCGTTTAAGTATTTTGTTGGGCTTTGTTACGTTGTAACCATGAAGTCTGCCTAGAATGAACAATCCACAACCATGAAGTCTGCCTAGAATGAACAATCGTTTGAATGCAAAACTATGATCTTCTAAGCTATTATGGTGTTTATTCAGCAGCATCGGCCTACAGGGCCTAATTCCTGGGATGTGCCAAAGAACCAGAAATTTGTTCTATTTGGAAGACCTAGGTACCACCAAAATGCAAGTTCTTCTCATGGTTCATTATATATGCAAAACAAAACTTGGTGAACCAACGAGTTGGCGAGACATGGTTGGCCTCACAGCATGTCTTGCCCCTTATGCAGGCAGACCATGGAGATGTAACTCTATTTGGTAGTAGGTTGCAAATGCAAGCTACATTGGGTCAAAAAAACAGAATTTGGAGCTACACAGTGGAACGGATTCACAACCAAGCCTATGGCCGGAGGAATGTCTCCGAAACGAAAATGCCTTCGGTTGGTAGACTAAAATTACCATCATGGCAGATGCCCTCCGCAAGGTGGTTAGGAGTGTCACATTCCTTATCATTTGAGAGATTTGGAAAGAACAAAATGCAAGAATCTTTAAGAAGTATATGAAACAAGCCCTCAGCCCTGGATCCTTTTTGCACAAATCAAAGCGGAAGTGGGGTCCTGGATTGCAGCATGAGCAAAAAAAAGTCTAGAGATTTTACTGCCAAAGAAGTAATCAACTTTTATTTTGTTTTCCCGTTAAAACAGGCTGTCGGTTTTTCCTCTTGTATACCAAATGAAATAGGGACACTCAGAAGAGGAGGAGCGCAGAGATGGAAGGTGCGCGCTCCTCCTCATCTGAGTCATCCACTCTCCCCGCGGTGCATGCTGGTAACGACATGTGCCCTCCCTCCTACCTCGGATTCGGAAGCTGGAATTTTGGAGGCCACTAAATCCCACCTCTCGGCGCTTTTATCTCCTAGCACCCCTGCTCCACTACCCAAACACAAACCCACTGCCTTCGTTCCTCCTGCAAACGCATGCTTTCGCTGCTTGTCCGCCGGCCACCGAGCGGCTATCTGCCATGAACCGATCCGCTGTAGGAGGTGCGGGGCCTTCTACCTCATGAAGCGCGACTGCAAATCACCTGTTTGGCCGCCCCGCCAATCCATCCCAAGGTCCCGCTGCCTCACCATCTGCCACTCCGCCTCTCCGCCTCGTCCTGTCCAGGCACCGATCGACGGCCAGGGCAGGCCCCACTCTCCACCTCCCTCTACCCTGGCGCAGCTGCCACCTCCCGCGGGTGAGAGGCCAGTGCTGACGCTACCCCTTGGCCCACTTGCGACTATCGGCGCTACCACAGGCACCCCGCAGCCCACAGGATGACTTCGACTCAGTGACCTCCACAGAGGTGGACTCAGATGGCTCTTCCTTCCGCCACAACAACAATGCCATCCCAGACCTCGACAAAGACATCCTCTGGATGTCGGAGGGTGATATGGATAGGGCTGCAAGGTGGCCTACGCATTCCTCAATGTGGATGCCCCCGTCGATGCCCCCACCCCTTCATCAGAGCGGCCATCTTCTTGGTCGCGGATCGGGTCCATTTTCGCTAGTTCCCAGCATCCCGTGGCTCTATGCTTCTACGCTTTGATTCCAGAGCCGATCACGACGGCGGTGGTCGACATGGCCCCCATTGCCTGTGATGGCGGCCATGTAAAGCTAGAAAGGTCCGAAGAGATGACCAACCACTTTACCATCCAGCAACCATGGCTCGTCACCATCTCCGCCACAAGCTTCCCCGACGAGAGCACTTACAACACACTTACTTTTGTCATGTAGGCTGAAGTATGGAGGATTTGGCTTGTTGGGCAAGCAAGCCCTTTGTCATTTCATCTATGGCACTATATTGTCCCGTATTGTCTTCTCATTGTACATCACTAGGTTTAAGAAGCCCCTATGTTTAATCCATCTCAACCTGCAAGTGCATACCTTCATCCTATAAAACAATTTTGTAGTTAGACATTCACCTCTGTGTTGTAAAATAATGCATTTCTTAACGAAACTAACATGGTCCACAACATGATATATATGCCTGCTGAGGATGAACTTTAGGTAAAACTGATACAATTCCTTCAACTCGATCCATGACATCATTTGCCTCGATTGGTTGACGTAGACGCTATCCTTGACTAATCATGGGCGCCTGCACAATACTCAGGCTATAAGATTCTTCCAAGAAAGAGTTGTCTCACCTACAAATATGCACATGGATTACCATCTCGTCATTTTACTCGAGGTTGAGTAATGATGATAGCAATCCTCAGCCACTACTACTTCAATCGAAGTGTCAATCATACCATCATCATTAGCACAATTTCCTCAATGACGAGAAGTGAATCAGGTAAGTCATCCCCTAATTTGATTGTATAAGTCCTAATAAAAAACAATGGCCAGGTGCACAACATTCAAAAAAAATCCACACGAGGCAACTCCATTTTCATTATAGCTTGTAAGAGCCCGACAGGGGAGGGGGCTCTAGGTGGCGGCTAGGGTTAGGGAGGTGGGTTGTGGGCGGCGGCACAGGGAGAGGGCGGCGACACTAGGGCAGAGAGAGAGGAGGAGTTGGCGCAGGAGAGGGAGAGGAGAAGGGAGAGAGGTAGGGAAGACCTTAGGTCAATCTTTCTTCATTCCAATGATTACATAGCCCCTCTACTTATAGTCCTAGGAAGACTTGCATCCTAAGTAATTTAATGAGTGAAGTCCTTATTGGCGCCTCAGCCATATGGTCCTTGAGCCCTCATTGGGTGTATGACATCACTTCCCCCTTCTCCGATCGGCGCGTTCTCATGCTGAATCATTTGCCAATCTTTGACACCCTCCGGCAAAAGTCTGGTCCCCCAGGGTATCTCTGCAATTTGGATAGTGAGGTGGCCCATAGTGTCATTGAAGTCATTGGTGCTGATGTGGTAGTCGAAGAACTGTAAGTAGTAGCTGCAGGAGCCAAAGTAGCCAGAGATGTAGTAGTTGTTGGTTCCTATCTTATTGATTGGCTCATGGATGCAGCGTGCAGCATAGATGGCGGTGCCTGAAAGCGTTCTTGGGAAGTGTAGCATTTGCATTGTCCGTGGCGGTCGTGGGAATGAGTGTACCTGGGCTGCATCAACTTGCGCCATTATACGTCGGCATAACGTTGTTGGCACGATGGTTGGTGGTGTCGTGGTGAATTGATGGAGCATGCCAAAGAGAAGGTTGCCAGTGTCATAGTTGGTTGGGGAGACCAATGGGTGGATGTTAGCATGTTGTCTGCTGATGTAGAGGTCCTCGATGGATAGAAATTGCTGGCCATTGTTGTCGAAGATGACGATCATCACCGATGGTAGTATGCATTGTGGCCATTCTTCGAGTAGCAAGATGCTTGAAGGGAAAGCTTGTGCTGCTGGTGTAGATGTCCTTGTGTGTAGGCCGATGGCTAGGAGATGTAGAGATGAAGTTCCTAGCGACTCAAGCAGGTCCTAGAGCAGGGGTGAAGTCACCGGGATGTAGTATCGTTCGTTGTAGCGGACGATGCCGTGTTGGAGGGACCAAGCCGGTGCAGCTGCCTATACTTCAATAGTGGCAGAGATGATCTGGAGCTCATGTTCGTTTGTAGCAGCAAGACGAAGCTGGGTGAGGATGTCGTGGTTTGGTTCAATGTAGACGATCGGTGTTGTGGTGTAGCCGTCTAGACGAAGTGTTGTCGCGGGAGTGTTTAGCGATGTCAGGGTCATAGTAGGAGGTAGGGATGATAGCTTGTTGTCCGTATTGGTGTTAGAGATGTTGGCGTTGTTGTCGGTAGGGGCTTCGCGCCCTTTGTTAGTGGAGGTCGGCGCGGGGTGGTCTAGGGTACGAGCGAGGTCGAAGGCCACTTCCATCATGCATGGGTGGTGGCACGTGACCACCAGTTGGAGTGCATCCTAAAGGCTAGTGACGAAGAGGCTGACTTGGTGTTGTTCGCTGGTGATGCCAGTGTGCAGAGCATTGGCGATAAAGGTGTTCATGTAGTCGTTCACGGTGCCAACTTGTCGAGGTCGTGCGAGGTCACTGGTGGTTTCTAGGTAGGGGCTGAAGTTGCAGATGAGGCTCTCAGTGAAGAACGCCCACTCGGTCATGGGTGCATCCTTTGTCGTGCACATGTGCCATCGATGTGCTGCACCTGTTAGATGAAAAGCTGCATACCAGGTTTGTTGTGTCTACGATAGCTGGTACAATTTGGAGACTTGTATGCACGAAAGCCATGACCTCGGGTCCATGGAGCCATCATAGGTGGGGGTTGAGAGGTGTGCCTTGATTGGTAGGTGTTGTCGTGGTGGTGCTAGCATTGTTGGTGGAGTCGGAGTCAATGGTGTGCTGGGCGCCTGAGTCTTCTGTGTCGGTGGCCAGGTAGCCAGTTTGCTGCGGTTGTGGTGGTGGCGCCTGGATCTATTTTGGGGCCACTAGGCTGACTGGGAGTTAGCTAGCCATGTCGTCACACGACAGGCGATGCCGAGGTGCTGGTGAGGTTGGTGTTGATGGCATTGCCAGCGTAGGCGCCCGCTTCATGATGTCTAATGCTTGCTGGACGTCCTGGAGTTGATGCAGATTTGCCGACGGGGTCACTGTTGGTGGTGTCCTTGGTGCCAGCTCCTGTTGGACGACTGGGGTTCGTCCATCTTGCATTGAAGGTATGACTTGCTGATGGTGATCATGATTCGCTTGGTTTCCGCAGCGAGGTCATCGATGGCAGCTTCCCGGTCCAATCTGGCTTGGACGTCGGTCATGGCTGC
The DNA here is from genome assembly GCF_019320115.1 of Miscanthus floridulus. Classification (NCBI taxonomy): domain Eukaryota; kingdom Viridiplantae; phylum Streptophyta; class Magnoliopsida; order Poales; family Poaceae; genus Miscanthus; species Miscanthus floridulus. The sequence goes on from NC_089595.1 coordinate 17,499,620, forward strand.
GTCACCATGGATGCATGCACGCTCGATAGCGTGCAGATGTTTGTTGAGGTGGACGAGCTGGTGATTCATCTCTCTAAAGTTTTTGCGCAGATCAGCGGCTAGGTTCTCGATTAGCTGCTGCATGGTGGAAGCGGTGGAGTCCATGGATCGTCTGGTCTCCGGATACTAGTGTAAGAGCCTGGCTGGAGAGGGGGCTCTAGGTGGCGACTAGGGTTAGGGAGGTGGGCTATGGGCGGCAGCACAGTGAGAGGGCGGCGACACTAGGGCAGAGGGAGAGGAGGAGTTGGCGCAGGAGAGGGAGAGGAGAAGGGAGAGAGGTAGGGAAGCCCTTAGGCCGATCTTTCTTCATTCCAATGATTACATAGCCCCTCTACTTATAGTCCTGGGAAGACTTGCATAGTAATCAAATGAGGAAAGTCCTTATAGATATGGACTCCTTCCTATCTCAGCTAATCCTATTCCTATTGGAGATCCCCCAGATATGGATAGTGGAACGGCGGGGGACCCGCCCTTGCTGTGTGAGCCTCCCCTAGGTGGCGCTGCTGCTGCTACCCTTGACGGCAGCCCCCTTGGTGGCAGCGTCGCTGCTGCTATTGGCGCCTGGGCCATATGGGCCTTGAGCCCTCATTGGGCGTATGACATAGCATAAACTACAGTTCTGTGTAAGAAAGAACCAAAGGAAAGGACTTAAACAAAATGCAAACAAACTAAATTTATGTGTAAGAACTCCCTCTACCAACGAACAAATACTACAATGGACCATACAGTTCTATAAAATACCAACTACGTTTACTTAAGTTTGTAAACTCAAATTGACAATTTGAGAACACCAACTATATTCCAAAGAGAAATTAAAAATAAATGCACAATTCCAAAGAGAAAGCTAATTTTATTTACCTCAGAGTTCACTGTGCGGACGGTGAGTGGGTAGCCAGACACAAGCGGCACAAGGTTGAGCTGGCGGATGGGAGGACCTTCAGTGAGAGGCGAGGTCGACGGCCGGCGGTCGAGATGGTAGCCAGCAAGAGGGGCGGTGACGTATAGCAGCACCGAAGATCTACATGCCGATGAAGACCTACGCACCGAGCAATGCCAATGAACCATATCATGGAAGTGGCAGAAGGAGCCGAAGCCCAAATATGAAGACATCGGGAACATCAACATCAAGGCACTTAGAGCTAGAAGCCTCGGGAGTTAGCACATGTATAGGCTAGAGTCGTGCATGTGCTCTTTTCTCTATGCTGTTTTTCTCACAGGGTTTTTGGGATCGAGTTTTTAGTGAGGCGTGCACGTGTAGGTTGAGAAGGGCAATCCTCATGACCAGGTTTCATGTTGTATTTTGTGCCTCTAGTATGAGCATCTATTAGGTCATGGTGTATTGGCTATATTGGGGTAGCTTTGGTATATGGGCCAAGTTCGCAACTAGTGCTAGTGTAGTTGCATGTAAATCTACCCCCACCCTAGGGCCACACTATTGCCTATATATAGTGCCAAAGGGCATGAGAGCAAGGGACTATGTCCCTCTCACTCTCATTTGCAAGCACTAGGCACTGCCTCTCCTCTCCAGCCCCCCCTCACTCCTGTTCTAGAATTGCAATCCCAACACATATCGGACTCTTAAAAATTTGAGGCATAATGCAACAGAGATAAACAAATATGAGAAGGTTATATGTTGTTGTGTTGAAGGCGTTGTTTGTGTGCGGTTGCTCTAAATAGGCTCAACAAAGCATTAGACAGATATGCAGAACAACGTAGACAAGGGCTTACTTGCGGACTGCATTCTACATCTTTCGTAGCTTGAGTCATATGCTAGCTAGGTAGTATGTGGGTAAATGTTAGCTCCAAAAACAACCCCTTTCAACTTAATATCACTGAACAACTGCCATTTTGCTAAGCTGAGGTAGACCTGAAGAAACAAATCTTTAAGTCTAAACAAGAACTTTACTGGACTTTTCACCTTCGGCTTACCCTTGCAGTCCAATAAAACTGCCCCATCTTACTTCCTTTGCTAGCGCCCCAATTGTGCTACCGGTCTAAGCATGACAACTACAAAGCCAGAGTTTGGAAGAATACCAATTTTGTGTTGAAATTCTAACGCAGCCGAGGGATTCTTTATGATAATATCAATCCACAAACTCATGCTCCTCTGCCATCAAAGGCTCTCTATATAGGAACTGGGCTTGGCCGTTCTATGATACTCACTGTCTCGCGATCTCACTCAAAAAAACATTTGATCATGTGTCCACACTTAACCTAAAGAACATATGTAAATTTCCTTTTAAAAATCTTTTTCGATTGTAGTTACACGTACTATAGACAACATATGCATGACACAAATATGCAAAATGTGGAAGTGATGCATTTAACGTACTATGGGCGCATTTGGTATCGCTCCACGCGTGGGCGGCAACCAAATGCCCCCTCCGCTCCGCATTGTGTGGCTAGTACATGTGCAAATACGCGCATTGCATGGATGTCACCATTTTTTACAGTTAGCAATTTCCGGTCATTCTCATGAAGCAGGTATTTGGTCAACGTGGCTATTGGCTACACTATAGTAGTGAGTAATGGTGCTCCGCAGTCAGCGTGTATGTCACAATAATCTCTGATGGGTGTCAACCAGCTAGTACAATTGTTTTGTTTCTAAAGACAAAAATAAAGTTGAGTAGTAAAAACGTAGCAAGTCTGGTCTTAATGTAACCATGCACAACAAGTGTATTACATATCCTATCTCTACAACTAAAATATTCATAATTATTCCATCCACAGGTGGGATACCCAAGCCGCTTGCTCCCATGCATCGTCGGGTGCGACACTAAAACCGCTCGCTCCATGCATCTGACCCGCCCTCACCTCCTCGGAACGACCGCCTCTGAATCAGCCTCGCCTCCTCAGGCCCTCGCCGCCACCACCAAATCAGCCCCCGGTTCCATCCCACCGGCGCGATGAACCCGACGTAGCTCCCGCCGGCCGGCCAGGAACCATGGTCCCGCTTCGCTCGATTGTATAACTCCGGCGAGGAACGGACTCCGCGAAGTCGCTGCTTTCGTCTCTCACGGATCCGTCACAGCGCACGTGTGATGCCGAGTGGCATGCGGCTTCCTGCAGACCGCTCAACACGTCTCCAAGCGCTACGCCTCCATCCCCGAGCTCGAGGCCGAGAGCACCGTTGCAGCCGGCGGGCCGAGGGCTTCAGAGATCTCGAGATCACGCATCACCTCCAGGCGCTACTCCTCTGGCCGCGTCGCCTCCACCCGCTCGCACATCCCGGCCGCTGCAGCTCCTCCCGACGCCTCCAAGGTGCTCCCCGTCACCAACGAGGACTCGGTGAGTCTTTGTGGCTTCCTCCCTGGGGAGGAGCAACTTGTTGCCGTATTCTCAGATCCCATTATTTTTTTTGTAATTTTTGGAATCTGTGGAACCCGATCTATGTTAAAAAAATCACCCATTAGCTGCTCAACCACATTACTAGGAATCATCAACTGAATGGTTTTTTTAGAATCTATAGAACGATACTGATGAGCATATATCCTGACAATCATTCTAAATGCTTTCAAACTCAAAGTGTATGGAAGCATAGGCTTTGCTTTATTAAATTTTGTGTATGGAAGCAGGCAAAGTATGTTGGTCAGTACAGAGTTATTGATTATGATCCGTTAGCGGCTTATTATCTCAGTTCATTTCCTTGCTCTGTTTTGCTATTTGTTAGTTCTACTGAACTTTGCTCGACTGGGGTTCATGCAACAGCAATACTGAATTTATCTATCTACTGAACTTTATCTATTTCTGGGGTACAAACTGAATATTTGTCTTACTATTAAGCTTAAGATTTGGATAGCAATTGTTGTAGATGCATATATGAACTTCTGAATACTAGAATCCCCTAGCTTGTGTTTCATGTTCTGATGGAGCAAAGAGTCATTTAAAAAAAACAGTGGTAGCAAGTCAGTGCTGAACTGCATTTCGTGCTTTCCTTTGTTTTATTTTGTTTTTTGTAATTGTGATTTCCTTTGATTATTCTGAAGTTAGCCAAACCAGTAAGCGAGTCCTGTTAATGGCTTACTGAAATATTCCCCTCCTTATTTTGCAGCAAAACTATCCTTTGAATTGTCTGAGACTCTTACTAAAAGACCGATAAAGTTACAGGTGCTTATCTAGAGATCTTGTATATTTATGTGCTCACAGGCTTTACACCTGTTCTAAGGTTACTGAGGCTGCCGCCATGCTCACTTGAGGGTAACTTCGTCGCCTTCAACTCATCTAAGGTCGATGTTTCATGGTATCTGTCTACAATGCTGATTGACACTAACTGCAGGTTTGCTGTTAGTTATGAATTTTGCCTTCTTCGATGGATCATGTGCTCACTTGTACGTCTAATCCAGTACAGTATTTGGGTTCCTTCAACTGTAGCAAAATGTTTTTTTTCTCAATACATTTGAGATGGAGCATTTAACTGAGTAATAAGCAATTTAATTTTGCATTCAATTACGTGAATTATGGGGTACGTACCTGAACAGATTATATAAATGGTTTCAAAGTTGTTTAGGCACTTGATTTAGAGTTGTGGCCTATATATACTCTTACTCTGTAGAAAATCATCGTCAATACTATTGAAATTGTGTGGGGCCACCTAAAAAGCAAGTTAGTAGTGATATTTTTTTGGTATACTGTCAATTACATGCGGCACAGTGGCAGTTAGTAGTGATATTTTTTGGGATACTGTCAATTACATGCGGCACAGTGGCAGTAGTTATCGACTTTTTAAACAAAGGAAGTAGTACCTTGTGGTTTAGATGACTCACTGATGGACAGCAGAAAGCACAAGCTTGGCTTTCCACATCTGGTGCAGGAAACACTAGATAAGATCAGGGTTCAGCTTAGGATGTGAGCCGGTCATTGTGTTCATTGGGTAGCTTTGTGGTAACTAATGATTAACTGATGAACAACTCAGTATGTGAGCCTGTCAGTTTGGTAGAGTAAACGGCTTTTACGTGGTCAGTTTAACTACCCTCTTTGTAAAGAAATCATTGCCGATTATTTTTCTTGAACTTTTAACTGTAGACTTTCTGTTCACAAGGCAATGGTATTGAAGGGTGGTTTTTGTTTCTCCGAGCCATTCTCACTGCTTGGACGGTTCCCATGTGTTAAGGTCGATTCTTTGACACGTTTTTTATGAAAATATATTGTTAGTTTTATTTTTTAATGCTCAGGAAACTATAAATATGTAGACCTTGCTAATCAGCTGGTGAACTCGATCACTGCACAATGTTCTGAAGACCCGTGGAAGTGTCAGGATCTCATTTTCATTGTTGTCCATGTAAATTTTCTTGCACAGTTTTTTTGCACAGGAGTAGGGTTAATTTTGTGTAAATTTTCATTTGTGGCGGAGTGATGGCAAATAGAGCAGCTAAAGGGTAAGCCACTTTTCTTGCATCTTTAATTCCAACACTGCTAGGACTGATAAGTAACTAAAATGAACTAGTTTTGGCAGTGAATGCACATAGTTGCGCATGTATTTTTCTTAAGTTTGCCAAGCTGCTGCCTGCACGTACTTTTCTAATATTTGTCAAGATGGTGCTACTTATTTAACCATTTTTGTAACATCTTTGTTGTTTTCATAATCGTCTTATTTTCACTTTGTCGTTCCGCATTTGCAGTTTCTCGATGAGACAGAAACAATGCTTGATCGCTTTGAATCTGACACAGAAGTTCCAAGAATCGTGCTCAAAGCCTGGTGATCAGGAGATCCAAACATGGAGAGTTCTTCTGGATCGCCAACTTCTTTTATATCACCAACACAAAGCTGACCGACTGGACATTATCATAAAGCACCAAACAAGCATCCATGCAATCATACACGAAGTAAACAATAGAACTAAATTAGAACAGTACATCAAACATAATAAAAAACAAGTAAAAATGTTTTATAGATGTTCTACACGTTACTATGATCACACAGGCGCGAAAAGCACTCTAATCGGAGCTATAACGAAAAAGTTATGAATTAAACAAGATTTCCTTTAATAAGATAATAGATTAAATCTAACCTTAAATTTCAAAAGTTGAAAATATATTCAACAGTAGCTTGAACACGTAGATTACACAATTACAAATCCAACGCATCTTGAACGGGTCAAAACAGAGTTAAAATGGAGAAGTTATCGCCTAAAGAAAATAGTGGCAAAACTATAAATAAGTGAATCTTCTATTTCGAATTAAAATAAATAAAAATTGGAATTTTGAATCTGTAGTGGACTACGGATACAAATAAGAAGAGAGATAGGGACTCTTTAGCAAAAGTGTAGGGATGGTGGGTTGATTTTCGGAAAATAGAGGGTCTCATTTGTAAGATTACCGACCAAACCAGTACGGGTGAATCTGGGCCGTCGGATCGAGAGTGGACAACTAAGATTAGAAAGGAGGAGGGAGAGAGAGAGAGTGCGGCCACCGGAACAGGGAATCCGGCGTGGTGGTTGCCATCGGCGGCGGCGAAGCTCGTCGATGAAGCCTGGAATACAGTCTACGGGCCACTGTTTGAAACAAGGAAAGCACTGGGAGAACGAGGGGAGCACGACAAACTCACCGCAGGGCATTCTTGTGGTCGACGACGAACTATGATGTCGGGCAGCGCGGCAAGGCGGACAGCGGACGGTGGTTAGGGTTTGTCGCTCGGCGCGGTGACTCGGCGAGATAGGATCTTGCTCTGAGGCTCGAGATGGAGGCGGCGTGATGCAGGCTCAGTATTTATGGGTAGGGAGACTTGGGAGGCATGGCAATGGGCGAGGCGGGGTGGATGCGGACTCTGTCCCGGTGATGGAGTCCGACGTGGATGGGAGGAAGGAGATGGCACGAGGTGGGAGGCATCCGACAGGTGGGTCCCACCAGTTAGTGAGAGAAGGCACGTGTCCCATCAGACAGAGAGAGGGAGAAAAGGGGGCGCCTCCATGCGGTGGGCCGAAAGATGAACTAGGTCACCGAGTGAGCTAGACTTGCGTGTGTGAGAGAGGGAGAAGCGGCGCGGGAGCAGCCACTGGTAAGGCGTCGAGCTGGACCAAGAGGGAGCAGGCCATGGGCCGAATGGAGAGAGAGAGAGAGAGAGAGAGAGTTTTCTTTTCTTTTATTTCAAAATCATTTTGAATCATTTTTAAAAACACTTTGAAACATTTTGAATTTAGACCAAAACCACTTATTACAAAAATACAAATGTACCAGCATGAATGCACCACAATGTTGCTACTTTATGATAAATTTTAATTTAATGAACATTTATTATTTACCTATGTTTTCATGAGCACAAAATACATAACTAAATCATTTCATCTCTAATTCAAAAAGAAGCAAATTTTAGGGTGTTACAATTCTACCCCCTTAAAATGAATCTCGTCCCTGAGATTCGGACGATGGTGATCAAAGAGATATGGATACTCCGCCTTTGGATTCTTCTTTACTTTGCATACCTATTAACCTTACTCCAAGTAACTTGCCAAACTGATTCCAAGATTCTGACAGATACTTCAATCACCCCTTTGTAACTCCAATCGCTAGGCCACCTTTCCTTTTTAGTCCATAATATTAATTCTCATTCTTAAAATATTCACCTTCCAATGGAGCCTTATGAATCACTTGGTTAGAAGGAGATTCTTCCCCCAATCTTCAAAACATTAATGATTTCGGTTAAGTTGCTCGAACCTTAAATACAATTTTTAGTCCTTGGTGTCACCCAAACTTTCTTAGCATAACTCTCCTTTGCTAAGGCATCGGCCATGACTTTGCTTCTCCAAGTGATAGCACTTTTGAAAGGCATAATCAATTTCATTCCAACGATAATGTCACTAGCTCAAAGCCATCTTAGTGAAGATGTCCTTTAGATTCTTACGACCCACCTAGATGTCACTTTTTCATCCAAGAAGATAGTACTTCATGCTCCACAATGGATAACTCCAGATCATATGTCAGATGTTTCATCTCATGTTTTCTTGCATAAACCTCTACTTTTTCTTCCTGCATATGAACATATCCCAGACCTTGACAGGGTGCACCATAGTGGATATAAAGCTCTTGTCCTAATCTTGCAAACTAATACATAGGTTTTATCTCAACCCCTTTTTTTACTCCTTCAAATACTTAGTTGAGGTTTCTTGATCCGAACTTAAAACCTTTTCCAATAATACTATCAATACCTTGACGATCTTGGATAAACCTCCCTTGAACCTCTAACCAAATCTCATTGAAAACTCTGAGTTCTCTCTTACATCCTTGGGTGGGTTCCAATCACATCATTAATTTTCTTCAATCCAAACCTTCTTGCCATGCTTAGTATATCATTGGGATTTTTTGAGACTCCATAGAACCATCTGTAGTTATTAGATATCTCATTCCTATGTCATCAACGCCTACTTGTCCTAGGTATGTTGACGATTGGACTCCCAGCTAAGGATAGCTCGAATTGCAGAGCCATACTGACGAATGCATCCATTCCTCGTAGATGATCCAATCACTTATCAATTGAGCAAAGGATACTTACTCTGGATGATGAAGCCTTTAAGTGATATACATCCTCTGGGTACCACCTTTCTTATCAGATTAACCGATTCTTCCAAGTAAGAGCTAGAGAGCATAACTGAACTTCATATGGCACCTTGAACATTCGGACCCTTCTTAGTTGGATAGTTTGCATAGGCGTGATCATCTATCTTATTGATCTCCTCCAAAGGTGTTTGTTCCTCTACATTGACATCTAAAAACTCACAATCCACTTTACTATCCTTAGTGTACACACCTTCCAATAGATCATCCTTGTATTCCTTAGGTGCAGGTTGAATACCCTCATACTCAATTCTTTCTCCTGACGGTGTTGTTAGAAGCACCGAACCTTCAACATACTTAATCACTCATTTGCATGCAGACAACCATCCCATTCCAAGGATAATATCAATGTCCATTAACTCTAAAATAATAAGGTTTGCCTCGAAGTTTACCCCTTTATATCAACACTTACTTTTGGGCATATGCGGTTTGCCTTCATTTCTCCTCCTAGAGACTTAACTATCACCAGTCTACTCATAGGAAGCATAGTTATCTTATGATCTTCCACATATTCCCTAGAGATGAATGAATGTGAAGCACCAGGGTCAAACAACACCAGGGTGGGAGTTGAGTTTACTGCAATCAAACCATAAATGACCTCCTTAGCTCTATGAGTGGTAATCATATCCACATTATTCATACTTCTAGGGATGTAGTTTTGCTTTAATTTATTTTCTTGCACCTGCTTCTTATGGACATTCTATTCTAGCTCCTGCTGCTGTCGATTCTGGCTTTGATTACTCTCAGCAAGCTTCCCAAGACAATCGTTCTTATAGGGTTCAATCTTACCACAATCACAATCTTTCTCACTAGTAGAAGTATTGGTCTTCATCAAAGTGATAGTAGGAAATGACAGACATGGCCCTTGAGAGCTAAAATGCTGCACTTCATCATTGGGTTGCTGATACTGATCCTGATTGTACTCCCAAGCAAATTCATAGGGTGTGACTGACATTCTGGTTATGTAGCAAAACGGAGATGAGTGTTTCTTAACTGACGTTGAAGGTCACGCTTTCTCTTCTTCTCTTCCATCTCTCAATGCTTGTTCTCAATTACCATTGCTCTGTCCACCAATGTTTTAAAATCAGGGTACACAACAGTCATCAACTGTAATTGAACTCCATCATTAAGTCCTTTCAAAAAGCATTTCTATTTCTTAGCATCATTATCCACTTCTTCTGGAGCATAGCGCGACAACTAAGTGAACATGTCACGATACTCACACACAGTCATAGATCCTTGCTTGAGAGCCCAAAACTCATCTTGCTTGAGTTCTACCACACTAGCGGAATATAGTAGGACCTGAAGCTCTCGCTAAACTCCTTCTAGGTGATCTGTCCAGCATTGTTGGGATGTCCATACTGGTAAGACTCACACCAGTCTTGTGTTGTGCCCTAGAGTTAGCTAGACTCAAAAGGCACCTTCTCATGGTCATCACACTGAGCTATGTCCAATTGTCGCTCCACAGCTCTAAGCCAGTCATCACCTTCTAGTGGTTCACTTGTACGAGAGAATGTTGGTGGGTGTCCCTTCATAAATTTGCCACGCTTGTCAATAGGTGGTGCTTGATGCGGGTTGTTCAGCACACTCTAAGCAATAGTCCATAATAACTGAGTCTGCATCATCAAAGCTTGTTGTATAGATGGGGGATTTGATGGTGATGGATTAGAATTGTCAGGATTCCTTCGGTCATCATGCGAAGCACTTCTCCTAGTAGCCACCATGACAGAGATAATCGATGCTTCCAAATGAATAACTAGAACGTATGAAACTTCATCTTGCAACCTCTTCAACTTGGCTACCCCCTTAAGAAAAGATCAACTAGGGGACACAAAAAGGGCAGCTTGCACCTTCTTCCAGATGAACTAACTAGTATTAAGACGTTCTGACATCCCAATGATGCTCTTGTGTAGGGGCAAGAACAAGAAATCTAGAATTCCTCGCGAGCAGAAAAATAACAGTGCAGTAAAACAGCTGTAACTCTCATTCTAGTAATCCAGTGAAGTTGTAGCTTATACAGTTGGAAATCTTATCAAATCCTCCACAACTTCCTTATAGAACACTTTTCCAAATTCTACAGTTCTGGTAGTCGAAAATAGTGCATAAAAGAAAATGTTCTAGGCTTCAGACAGCACAGGTGCATCGTCTTGTGATTTTCATAACTCCATAACCGAAATAGCTATTAGGGTGTTTCTTATGGTCAGAGAAAGATATTGAACTCTACTATTGTTCATAATTTTCTCATGATTTTTGATCGTCCAAAATCAGAGATATAAGGCAAAGAGTGCAGGCTGCTCTGAAAAGATAGGAGATTACCAAAACCTAACTATTTATTTTATTAATCCTTATACCTTAGGCCTATGAACTAAATGAAATTATGAGAACACCCAACAAGATCATTGGAATCATTACAAAGATTCAAAACAAGCATAAGCATAATGACAATTCAGCAAAGCACTAAAAGTGCACAAGTCAATCATTGACTCAACTTGCGATACTATCATCCTCATTGTACTAGGGGTAACAATCCTAAGACTCATCTTCGGATTCTGCAAGAATGTGATGAGGGATAGTTCTAAAAGCATATCAAATCAAGGAGTGAAGATGAGAACAAAGACTTTAAAATAAGTACCAAGGTAGAGATGAATAGCAAGGGTAGAGATATAGTAGAGAAGAAAATATCAAGGTTCATAGAGCAAACCTTTTTGTAGCAACTTCTAAACATTAGAACGACCAATTTCTACTAGACTTGCATCCAACAGTTAGCATTGCTTTGATACCACTTTGTAGCACCCAGTTTTAAAAACAAAACCAGATACACACCATATGTGAGCCCATGAAGTCAAATCTCACATATAGCTACAATCTTCGGGTGAAGACTCCAATTCCACAGGGACAACTGACTGGTTGATCACAAGCCTAATTCCTCCAAACTCTAGCAATCTAGTACCCATTCAGGATTTTTATCCAAATATTTGAAAGGTAAAGCAAGCGTAAGTACATGTCGTACTCAACAAATATAACATGGGGTTCATGAGGCTCAAAAGGCTAACACTTGTTCAACTACGATTAGCTTTTAATGAGTCATGATTTTAGCAATTGAGTAGCAACAAGTTTATCACAAGCCCATGTAAACACATGATCAGGTAAACATGAATAATGAATAACATAAACAATTAACCATTAATGAGCATCTTTATCATCAGTGTTCATCATCTATTCCATAAGGGTCCAAGGCCGCTCGTGACCGTGAGCATGGCTGATATACCAATTTTACACTCTGCAGAGGTTGTACACTTTCACTGTGAGTCATGATTTACCCTTTCGCCCGAGGCAGCCAAGCTCTTGACCCACTACCAAGGAAGGTCGGCAGGGTTTACTATGAAGCCTTTCAAAGGTTCATCTAACAAGTTAGGGCCATTAGATTCACTTGGCAAACAAATATAGGAACCCCCTGTCGAATGACACAATTCCATCATGGCTATACACATAAGAGTAAAGCCTATCCTATACCCAATTCGTCAAGCCATTCTTACGCCATAAAGGTAACCTCTAACAAGCTAGAAAAGGTCATCATACTGAGCTAAAGCCAAAGCCATGTAGCCCTCACAGTTGTACTATAAGTCCCGGATGTTCGCTTATAGATAAGTCCTTAGGGAGAGGAATCTAGAGCACCATAGTAATAGCCCAATGCTCTAGCCCCCTTGTTCCATGTTGCTAAAAATAATCTTTTAATGTTTATTGCATATTCCATTAGTCAAGTGACAAGATCATGGTTGTAGTTGAGCACTAGCATCATACTACCCAATGCAATAATCCAAAGGTGTCAAGGAATCTAGGATATCAAATAGCTAGAAAAATTACTACGGTTGTCAAGGTAGACACATGCAGCATGAATTAAATGATTAAAGGTGTATAGGACAACAAGGAAGATCCCATGCTATACTTGCCTTAAACTCAGATCCTTCTTCTATTGAATTGTAACCTCCAAAGGACATCTTCTGGATCACCAACTTCTTTTATATCACCAACACAAAGCTCACAGACTAGACATTATCATAAAGCACCAAACAAGCATCCATGCAATCATACACGAAGCAAACAATAGAACTAAATTAGAACAGTACACCAAACATAATAAACATCAAGTAAAAAGGTTTTAAAAATGTTCTACACGTTACTATGATCACACAGGCGTGAAAAACACTCTAATCGGAGGTATAACAAAAAAGTTATGAATTAAACAAGATTTTCTTTAATAAAATAATAGATTAAATCTAACCTCGAATTGCAAAAGTTGAAAATGTATTGAACAGTAGCTTGAACACGTAGATTACGCAATTACAAATCTAACGCAACTTGAACGGGTCAAAACGGAGTTAAAACGGAGAAGTTATGGCCTAAAGAAAATAGTGACAAAACTATAAATAAGTGGATCTTCTATTTCGAATTAAAATAAATAAAAATTGGAATTTTGAATCTATAGTGGACTATAGGTACAAATAAGAAGAGAGATAGGGACTCTTTAGCAAAAGTGCAAGGATGGTGGGTTGATTTACGAAAAATAGAGGGTCTCATTTGTAAGATTACCGACCGAACCGGTACGGGTGAATCTAGGTCATCGGATCAAGAGTGGACGATTGAGATTAGAAAGGAGGAGGGAGAGAGAGAGAGTGCGGCCACTGGAACAGGGAATCTAGCATAGTGGTTGCCATCGCCAGCGGCGAAGCTCGTCGGTGAAGCCTAGAATACGGCCTACGGACCACGGTTCGAAACAAGGAAAGCACCGGGAGAACGAGGGGAGCATGGCAAACTCACCATAGGGCTTTCTTGTGGTTGACAGCGAGCTACGGCGTCAGGCAGCGTGGCAAGGCGGACGGCGGCTAGGGTTTGCGGCTCAGCGCGGTGACTCGATGAGATAGGATCTTGCTCCGAGGCTCAAGATGGAGGCAGCGTGATGTGGGCTCAGTATTTATGGCCGGGGAGGCTTGGGAGGCACGGCAATGGGCGAGGTGGGGTGGACGCGGACTCTATCCCGACAATGGAGTCTGAAGCGGATGGGAGAAAGGAGACGACGTGAGGTGGGAGACGTCCTACAAGTGGGTCCCAGCGGTCAGCGAGAGAAGGTGCGGGTCCCATCAGATAGAGAGAGGGAGAAAAGGGGGCGCGTCCGCGCACTTGGCCGGAAGACAAACTAGGCCTGCGAGGGGAGAAGAGCAGATGGGCCACCAGGTGAGCAGGGCTTGTGTGCGAGAGAGAGAGAGGGAGAGGGAGAAGCGGCACAGGAGCGGCCGCAGGTAAGGCGCCAAGTTGGGCCAAGAGGGAGCAGACCACGGGCTGAATGGAGACAGAGAGTTTTTTATTTCCTTTTTTTTCAAAATTATTTTGAATCATTTTCAAAAACACTTTGAAACATTTTGAATTTAGACCAAAACCACTCATTACAAAAATACAAATGCACTAGCATGAATGCACCACAATGTTGCTACCTTATGATAAATTTGAATTTAATGAAAATTTATTATTTACCTATGTTTTCATGAGGACAAAATACATAACTAAATCATTTCATCTCTATTTCAACAAGAAGCAAATTTTAGGGTGTTATATAGCATCAGACCAGTCATACCAAGATTTTAGCATCAAAAACTGAAGGACAGCTCTCAGTGTGGTGAATTCATCGGTACAACCCTTAGACTCTTCGTACAAAAGCTCTGTTGCTGCCTTCTTCAAGGCCTCCTTTCCTTTGATAAGGAACATAGAAGGATCGGAATAAACGGTGCAACAAGGCCTCTAAAAACTCTACTTGTTCATTTTCATCAACGACATGAACTTCGTCGATGTCTTCACACGCATTTTGGATGCCGACATCATCATCATCACTAAGATCCGACATAACAGGATCAGTAAGGGGCCTATGGTGTCGTGTCCCATCATCCATATTCAATCCATTAGCATGAACTGGGTTGGCTTCTGCAGAAGGCACGAAACTACCCTCTCCATGTTTCACCCAAATCAAGTAATTCTTCATAAAACCGCGGCGAACCAAATGAGAACTGATTTCTACTGCATCCTCAAATATAGTAACATTTTTGCATTCCATCCAAGTACAACATATGTACTTCGTCCCATGCATGCCTCCTAGCGGCATCAATAAATTTACAATCCACCACATGGTATGACGGGTATAATCTAGATAAGTTGTACATCCATAACGATCAATCCATCTTTAGCAGTACAGAAATTACAATGGTAATGTCTAATTAATTGGGTACATTTAAAATTATTTGATAAAATTAAAATTATTGTAGTTATTTGAATAAACTAAAAATTATGGTAATTTCAAAACATCTAGTTTGGTGAATAAACTAGATTGTTTAAAATCTTTTTAAACAATATTTCTCTCAAAACACAAGCATGAAACTCTCTCTCTCTCTCTCTCTCTCTCTCTCTCTATTTTTTCATAACATATTTTAACTCCCATATTTTTTATAACAACCATTAAAGCAAGTGATAATACCAATTCTCTCTCTATAATACTACCATTTTTCTCTCTCTCCCATGAAACCCTAGGTCTAGTTTTGAATCAAATTTATAATGGAGAATCAACTATGAGAGGTGCACCACTATGATCCAAACCTTCTAAAGTACCATGTATTGAAATCCTCAACAAAAATCTATTACCACTCTGTATCTCTCTCTCAAAATACAAGCATGAAACACTCTCTCTCTAGCTAGATCTAGTTTTAGCTCAAAGTGAGAAGCACTAATGCAAAAAGAGCTATGAGAGGCATTAATTAATCTTCTTAAGCCACCTCCTTCAAAGAAATGAAGAGCAAAACATCTCTCTCTATCAAAACACAAGCATGAAACTCTCTCTCTCTAGCTAGATCTAGTTTAAGCTCAAAGTGAGAAGCACTAATGCAAAAAGAGCTATGAGAGGCATTAACTAACCTTCTTAAGCCACCTCCTCCGAAGAAATGAAGAGCAAAACCTTCCTCTTGTATTTTGCAATTTTTGGACCTCCAAGTTCACCACCAATGGAAGGTGGCTCTACTGAACAGTGTTGGTCGGGGGAGGAAGAAGGAGTACTTATAGTAGATGTATTAGTGGCGGTTCGCATAAAAAACGCCACTGAAAATGAGTATCACAGGTGGTTCACACAGTTCAACTGCCAGTGTAACCGTTTATGTAAGCAAGCCGCCAGTGTAAATTGGCTTTACACTGGCGGTTGGCTAATGCAAAGCGCTAGTGTAAATAGACTGTTAACACTCACTACCCTAGATCTGGACATCACTGCCGGTTCAAAAACCCACTTCACTACCGGATTTTGAACCAACAGTGGCATACCGGCAGTGATGTTGGGTTGGCATCACTATCGGCCCTTAAAAACCAACACTGATCTACAGGAAACAGTGTCAGTTGCTGGATCCACTCGGCAGTGTCTAGTTGAACAACACTACCGGTTTGTAGTTCCAACCGACAGTGACGGTTGCTTCAAGAGTGTCAGTTCTTGGCTCAAGCCAGCAGTGTTGAGCAAGCCTACACTGTCGGTTCATGGATCAAACCAGCAGTGTTGTCGTAAATATCAGTGTCGGTTGGTGGATCGAACCGGCAGTGTCGTTGTAAATATCAGTGTCGGTTCATGGATCAAACCTGCAGTGTTGTAGTAAATATCAGTGTCGGTTCTTGGCTCAAGCCAGCAGTGTTGAGGAAGCCTACACTGTCGGTTGATGGATCAAACTAGCAGTGTTGTCCTAATCATCAGTGTTGGTTCATGGTTCAATCTGGTAGTGTTGGGCAAGCCAACACTGTCGGTTTGTTTCTAACCGGCAGTGATGGTTACGACAACACTATCAGTTTGTTGCTAATCGACGGAGATGGCCCGTTCGTATATTATTGTTTTATAATTTATTTTAATTTATATTTTTTCGTGGGGTTTCACTTTATATACGCTACGTAGTTGACAGGTCCATCAATATTAAACATTACAAATGTTACGGTTACAATTCAAATGTTCTTATCTAGATCTCGATCCCTAAAAATAAAAAAGAAATGTTCTCGAACTTCTTACAATAATCTGGCGAACCGCTCTGGGCCATACTGGTCCTTGTACTTTACGGATTGTGCAATGGAAAATACTCTATCTTTTTCCAATACCTCGGCTAAGATGAATTTTGTCAGCGACGATTGTAGTGCGACGATCTCCATCTCTAGCAGCCTTTCGTGCTTAAATTTCTTGCGCTGTAGTTCAAAAAAGATGATATCCAAAGAGGAACAGTAAATCATTTTACTGAATTATTAACAGACATAAATGAAATGGGGATTATACACACCAACTTATCGGCTTCTTCTGATTTCCCGCCGATGTAGCAAAGCATTGCCCACATTACATAAAACCCGCATTCATTGTTTCCCGCCGGCTATGATAGGTACTTCCCCTCCATTTCGACAACCTTGAATGGGACCGGCTTCCCACCGATATGACTTCTTCGGACACTGAGCAACATTAAAAGGAGAAACATTAGAAAGTGGGTATGTGTGATTAGAAAATAATATGTTATTAGGATCGCTTACTAATTCAGCACTGACACCAGTGCATCCAGATAATGAAATGGTTTTTTCTTCGAATCCCACACCTCGAGCAGATTTTTGGCAAGATTAACACAAATGAAGACGAAATGGTTGCTGTAATCACAGAATCCTAATTATCGAATAATCTTAACGAAAAAAGAAGCATAAAATTAAAAGCCGAGAACATATACTCGTAGTTGTAGGCTAGAAGTATGTGGGTTTTCTTCTTCATCGTGAATTCGTCGAAAACAGCAATCAATCTCTGTTTTAGGTCTTCCACATCACATCCATAGAAGCCTAGACATGTCCTCTCATTGACTCACATGGGGTCCAATAAGCCTTTGTAATCCCATTTTCTTTTTAGAATGCAAAATTTTGCTATACACCTACATAAAATCATGGGAAGTGCTCAAAAGTTAATAATTTGTGTCTCGAGAGAGTAGTTAATTGTAATATCATGCGTGTAGGGTACTTACATAGTTCACAACGTCAACAATTGAACATCGAGATCGTGTTTCTGGTATAGCTGGAACAAGCACTCCCACTCGACATCGAACTTCTCTTCTTCAGGATAATTGAAAACATGTGGCGAACGGATAATAACCTCCAAACCAAAGTTGTCCGTCTCTGTTGCTTGAGCCATGTAATATTCATGTAAATGGCACATATATGTTGTCAGATTTTTAAACTCATGATCGGGAACCAAAAAATTGCCCCTTACATATGTAACAACCCAAAAATCCACACACCAAAAATCACAACTACAAAATTTTTGTGTTAGCCCTATGTGATGTTGAGTGACACATGTAGAAGCCCAACCCTAGTTTTGGATTGGATGTGACCCAACTAGGTTAAAATCATAAGCATAGTTTGGTTTTATGCCACATGTGTAATTAAATTCCTAAATAAATAAATCATGCATGCATCCTTAGACCCACTTGTGATTTGGATTCTTTTGCCTTATGTGATGTTCAACTAACTTACTTAATATTTAAGATAAACCCTAACCAAATTGGCAACAAATAAAAGGGAAAGGAAAGAAGAGGGAGCAACAGCAGCCCAGGCCTGCTCGGACTTGCGAACCGGCCCAGCTAGCTCAGCCGAGCCTCGCCTGCCCTTTCATGCGCGTAGCCCACGAAGCCAGCCCAGCATCGCCGCCCGCACATGCACAGCCGCTGACAAGCCGGGCCCGCTCGTCAGCTATCACGCGCCACACACAGCCACATCGCGCCAAGCGCCTGACGACCCGACCCCGCTTGTCAGCACAGTAGTGTCTTCTTCCCCTCGCCCATGCATTCTCCCTGCATGACCGGGGGCTGACCAGCGTGGCAGGCGTGAGCCCAGGGTCGCGCAAATCGCATGACCTTGTTCCCCCTTGCGCCGCGCTTACGCTACCGCACGAGAGACGTCGGATGCGCCGCATGTATCACCACCGCCCGATCGCCGTCCGCCATTGGAGCCCTTAGATTTTGGCTATAAAAGCCAACATCCATGAGCCCTAACCCTCAGCCCGTTCGCCGCTGCCGCTGGTGGCACAGCACCACACAGCGTCAAGCCGAGAGAGAGGGAGGAGGGAGAAGCAAGGTGGAGAAGGAAGCCGCTGCAGGGAGGACCTCACCAGAGCCAGGAGCGCCGCCCCGATCAGCTACAGCGACGTAAGCTGCTCGGCACGGCACTGCATCGCCTCATCACGGCCTCACCTCGCCATCGCACCGCCATCCTACCGCCATGAACCCTGTGGTGAGCCATCTTGCTGAGACCACCTCCCTAGCCAAATGGAACATGCACCGCCATGATCAAAACCTTGTTGAAGCTTTGAGCTCCGGCCTAGCCCAACTGGTTAGCTAGGGAGACCGCCATGGCCACGCTTGCCGAGACCCAGGACGCGCCGTGCGCGCTGCCATCAGCCAAAAGGAGGACCCCAGCCATGATGTTGTACATCGGAGCAGGAGCGCACATGCAAGGACATGCTCACCATGGCCGAGAGCACAACCATGGCGAGACCACCGCATCTTCTATGTTGCGGTAAAGGCGATGTTGACACCCCGACTGGCTCCGCCATGACAAGAGACACACCGCGCTCACCTTAGCCGAGGAAGAAGCCCATCGGAGCCCTACATTGCCGCACCGCACCTCGTCGGAGCTCCACCGCCTCTGTTTTGCCCCTACCACTGTGGCTGGAGCCACTGGGAGCACCAGGAGCTCCCTCAACATGCCCACCATGGCCGTAGAAGCACCGTGGAGCTCACACGCTCCTCTAACTGGGCTCTCGCTACCATCGCAGCCCTGTCCATGCAAGCCGATGAACCCACGCCGCCGTTCACCATGGCCAGAGCCCTAGGAAGCCCTAGCTGCCACCTTGACCCCACCACTACGCTCACTGAGGCTTGGCGATGCTTTTGGCTACCTTAATCGTGCACCAGTACCGCCCGAGAAGCTCGCCAGTGACCTCACCGCCGGTGGGAGCCCCGTCGGGGAAGAGGAGGGGATTTCCCCTCGTTGACCATGCCGACCATGTCCCGAGCAGCTCCACCGAGCTCCGACCACGACCACATCATGCATGTGAACCGAACCCTGGGAAGGAGTAAGTGGACCAAGTCCTTCATAGACCGGCTCTGTGGTCTATGGACCAACGCAGGCGGGTTCACCATGAACCGCGCCTCACCTGCGCTCGTGGATCACGGCCCGTTAGTGGCCCAGTAAGACGATGTGGCCGCACCAGCACGCACCACGTAGCGGGCCAAGCCTGGCCCAAATCCAGGCCCAACCAGCCCAGTCGAGGCCCGGCCTATATTGACCATTGACCGGTTAACGTTGACCGTTGACCAGGGCCACATGTCAGTGACACCGTCATGCAGGACCCATTTGTCAGAGGATGAAACAGCCGAGATGATGTCATACTGATGTCAGCATGCCACGTGAACCAAGTCACAGTGTGACACGTGTCAGCACGATATTAATTCAGCCTTTTCTCATTTTCAGAAATGATTGAAACTTTGGAAATTCGTAACTAATTCATACGAACTCAGAAAAATAAAAGACCAGGACCAAAATTCATCTAAAATCGAGCTCTACGCGATGAACCCATGTTTGAGTGCATTTGGCTCTTTTGAATTTTCATTGCTTTTTGTGCTATTCTATAGACGTCGCTAATGCGGCTATAATTTGATCATTTACAGACTCGGAGAAGAATCAGATGGACGAGGACCGAGAGTACCGTGAGGAGTATAGAGACGACTACACTAAAGGTGCCACATCCCACCCAACCTCGTAGCACCTATTACGCATTGCTAATATAAAGATGCTATTGCTTTGCTTTATTGTTATAATCACACTATGATAGGACTTGCATGGTAGTATGCTTACTTGATGGCCTTTACCTTGACGCAACCTTACCCCTGCTTACCCTGCTATTAGGCTAGACACACGCTTGCTGCTATATTTCATTGTTTATACTTCTACTACGCTTGTACTACATTGATGCGTGGTGGAAACTGGTGTTATCTAGACTATGGGGAGAGTGCTGCGTGTGTGACTTGGGTGCGTGGAGGGTGAGGGTTGTGTCGACGAAGTTCGAGTATACGATGAGCCTTGGGAAAGTCTTGCCGCGGGGTGCTACCTAGGCACCCCTGGAAATGGATCCCTATGGTGGGTAAATGGTATATGAGGTGGCCCTGGGTGCAAACCTGTGATGGGAGGAGCCTGGGGTGGAGATGCTGTGGTGGCATGGTAAATGGAAACCCTAATGAAGACATTCTGGCTTGGTCATCCCTAAGGACTTACTAGTACTCAGATTCACCGGGAAGCCTTACGTACCACTCGCCCTATATGGTGCGGGACGGCCGGACTACTTGGTAGGATATTGCCACTACTGCTAGGTTGATAGCGGACAGTGTAAGGAGGTACGGGGCGCGGAGGATTCCCCCCCACACCCTTCCGAGACTTCATGGAGGCCTTGTGGACCTGGCTCATGACTCACAGTTTCAGCCACCCCAAACTAGGCTTGGGGTGTACCAGGGCTGAATGGTAGAGTGGCATTATCCTAGCCTAGCAAGTGACCGGAATCAGCCCAGTTGATGACGGTAGCGAAGAAGGCAGATCTTGTAGTTATGTAAAACCTCTGCAGAGTGTATGGTTGATCGATTGATACATATGCCGACTTGTCGGCCATGGACATTTCCTGGATTTCGCTTAAACTAGATAGTGAGATGAGTCCCTCTCTTCTTCCCCTGTGAGAGAGTGTCGGTCATAGCCAGGGGCTACAGGCCTTGAGACAGTGCCGAGAGGGAGTTGGCCTGTCGACTGAGAGATGGTATGGTAATGATATGGAGATGGTGATATATCGATCCCAGGATCAAAACCTGGCTCTAGACGGAAATGGGGTGGAATGGGTGTGGAAATGGTGTTAAAACTTGACCAACTAATATTATATACTTGATATCCTAAAACATAGGAAAACCCTAGCCTTATAGGTTCCTTTTGATTATATCCAACTTGCATCCAATTTCCACAAAGCAATGCTCATAGGGTGGGAGTGGCCAGTACAAATCGTACTGATAAATTTTAGCACATAGGTTCTGCTGAGGAATATAGCGCTGGGGAGTTTGACGGTTGAGGGGATCGTTCCTATGCTCGAGTTTTGGCAATCTTATCTTCAAGCTGTTCTGGATGAATAGTACCTTTGATTCCGCCAATGCGACGATGTAATAATTTATGTAATTCCGCACTTTATGTACTCTGATATTATTATTGTATGGATGTGGTAATCGACTGGAATTTGGGTAATATGATCTACAACGGTCATATTACACTTCGACTCTGTGGATTTCCCTTCGCAGAAATCAGGTCATCTCAACATACTTCATTGCTGGTGTTGTCGTCCCTTGTACATCATAATAGATGGTCGCGGCCTCTTCCATGGTTAATCCTAGGTTGTCTTCGACGTACTTCTGTATGTTCCTTAAATCTTTATTGTGTATTTCTTCGTCTCTTGTTGTAGCGTATTTATTCTGTGTTTGCCTTTCGAATTCGGACTTCAACATAAACGAAGGCAGTGAGGCACAGAGATTGAAGAAACTAATACAACCTTCCTTCTTGATGTGTGCTATAAATTTTTCTTCCATCAAGGAGGTAATGCTGCCACTGAATGACCTTTTTCTTTTCTGTTGGTCCACTTTGGGAGCATTAGCGACCGAATCCAAAGACCTTTTCTACGACTGCGAGGATGTCCTTGATCTTGTTTTGGGCTGAGGTGGAGGAGGATGACGACGAGAATTCTGTTTTCCCGACGCTGATGAAGATAGAGTCGGACATGGAGGAGGAGTCTCTTTTCTCAGGGCTGATGAAGATGGAGTCAGACAAGGAGGAATAGAAGGAGACATCTGTCTTCTCGGGGTGATGGCTCCGGATGAGGAGGGGAGTGATCTCTGTTGGGAGATGGTGAGTTATCATCGCGGGTGGGCAAAGACTCGTAGTCGTCCTCATCATCAGAGGACAATTGGTGGTCAAGCTTAATGAAGCGCTTGCGCTAGGCCACTTGAGAGCCCTTGTTATGACCAAGTTTTAGCCTGTCTTCCGCTACGGGGTACTCAATGGGTATCTTGTTATACTTCTTATCAAGTATTCTGTCAATGGTGATGCAAGCGTACCCTAGTGGAATTGAGCGGCCATTAATTGTCCCGTCTCCCACAGGCCAGGATTGGCCGAGCGCCACCTTGTCCTTTGTCCAATCCTGACGGATGTACAACCTGACATTGACGGGTTTAGTGATGTCGTCCACCGAATGAGGCACATTCGCCTCTTCTTCGTCGAGCGGGGTCGATCCATAGCTGCTGCGACCCCTAAACTATGGGCTAAAGGCAGTAGGAGTAGGGTTTTGTGGTACTACTGACCCCTTGGACAGCAAAATTTGCTCGACCCACGCTTCAATGGTCACCTCAATCCATGCTTCCATTCTGTCTTCCATCTCTTTTAGTCTCCTTAAATACTCTGCCTCATGTTCCTCTCTACCCCTCGAGCGGCTCCGGTAAGTGTTAGATTCTTGGGGGAATGCTAGTTTCCAAGGAACAACACCGGTTCCTATAGTGCGACCAGGGTGCTCCTTGGTTCCGAGTGCTTGGGTGAGCACGTCTTTCTCCCTATTAGAAGTGCGAGTCCCTTGCCTCACCTCCTCAGTTACCTGGGAGATCCTCTGGATGAGTTCGCTCATGGGTAGATTTGAGGAGATAAAGCTCCCGTCCTCGGTGTGCCGTACATTCCTCCCCATACAGTATATTACCAATCTGGGCTCCCAATCGGCTGTCTCAACTTGAACGCCTTCCTCAGCAAGGCAATCCATCTTTTAAAGCTCTGCTTCAAATTCTGGCATCTTTTTGGCGTAGCCACGAGAGTTGAGATGATGAGGATTTGTCGCTTTCTATGAATTCTCCTTATTCTTCCTGCTCAGTTCTAAGTACTCCTCGGATAACCTGTATTCCTTGAAAGCCTACCAGAAGTCCTTCTGCTTGCTAAACTGTCCACCATTGAAATCTGGCTCTTTATTTTGGAGGACAAAATTCTTGTACAATGTCCCCTTGAAATTCTTGAAGCATGTTCCCATGATTTCTTTTGCTTTTTTCTTGACTAACTCCCTGTCATACTCGGCTAGAAAAGTGAAATACTCTGGGATCTTAACATCCCATATGTAATCCTTCTCACTTTCGGGAACCCTCCACTGGTCAGCATCTTTCCCAATCCAATTCCTGTACTTAATCGGGATGAAGTCCCTAACAAGTAACCCGAGGATAGTCTTGTATTTGGTCAAAGCTATAAGCGGTGAGAGTGGATCCCCGAATTCATCGAACTCAGTAATGTGCCAGTGTGCATTCCTACCAACAGGAATCTTTGACACGCCTCGTTGGATCTGGCCTTCCTGCTACCCGAACCCTCTAGCTCCTCGGCCGGTGGAGGCTCCTGCTAGAGACACCAAGTAAGGTATTACCCTCTCAATTGATTAGCGTGTGTGGCTACATAGTGACATGATACCAAAGTTACCTGGCCATCTTGGTCATTTTGACCCAGATCGAGCAGGCCGGACGGGGTCCATGGCTGCTCGTTCTCACCGACCTAATTGACACCGTCACCGTTTGTCGGATCATGCGGCTCTCCCGTCCCAGCGATATCAGCCGCTTCATGTTGCCAATCAGTTCTTCGGTGATGGGGTAACAAGCGACGATGAGTCATGGCTGTGACACGATCGTGGTTAGTTTTGGCCACGGACAACTACTAATAGCATATGTTCATATATATATATAATATGTTTAATACAAAGTCTAATAATAAGTCCACATACAACAAACTCAAATAATAGCATATGTTCACCTAGAACAAATTCATTGTTTGATTGACCACATACAACAAAATACACCTACTCTTCTACAAAACTAAGCCTACATCAACTTCCAAATAAGAAAAGCGATGACCATAGCCATAAATAAAAGCATGACATCTTTCCAAGACCAAGGAGCAATTCTCCTAATCTTCACATCTCCGGCGGGTGGCTTCTCTTCGATCTCTAGTGCCAGCGGATGGCCATGGTTTGCATTCATTGGACCATAGTAGGCCGGTTGCCCATGGTTTGCAAGGTAGGCCGGATGACTATAGTAGGCCCTCAAAGCTTCATCTTATATGTTGTATTTTTTGTGCAAATTACCAGGGTAGCGATTGACTTGAGCATAGCAATCTTCCCAGGTTCAATAAATCCTAGGCATGTGACCAACATGCACTACATACCATGTCATGGTTGCCTATACATTTAAGTAAATTAGGGTGTCATTAAAACATGATTCTTATACAATTTAATATATTTACGAATAACACACGACCATTGCATAGATAGGAGTGTTTGGAAAATAGCTATTCATGTGCCTTAGTAATAGTTGTTAGATGTAGGAAAGATATAAAGAATATTTTTTATTCATTAAAAATCAAATGATGATTTAGAGAGCCAGTTTAATACTTTTGGATATACTCCTAGAGATGTCTAAGAGTCTTCAGTCTCACTATAAATCCCCCAACCATCGGCGCGAGGTTCTTTCACAAGTATCAGTGCAGGTAAGCATCTTTCCAAATTAGTGATACTTTGATTTGAAACTTACATGGTTGGTAGGGGCAAATATGCATCTCATACTATCCCAGGAAAGTGACATACAAAAACTCATAATAAGATAGGATTGTTGGAAAATATTCCCAGTTTAATGCACAAGGCTACATAACTATGTATTACTTGTAATCTTGCATAAGTTAATAATTATGCATCTTTATGCTGATAGCATAGAGAAGATGGTTTCATAGAGAAAACATAAGTTTGTTTCACAGAGAAAATGCAAGTACTCCGAAAACAAACTACCATTAACGTTCAAAGAGCAATTTCTGTCAAGTATAACGAGTCCCTGCTATGTTTATCCTGGTAACCAAAAATTAAATTACGCTTTTGTTCTTATCAGTATACTGATGAATAGAGCTGAGCAACGTGCTACTAAGTAACAATGTACTACTTACTAGCAATGCGTCCAGAAACACAAAGAAATAGATAGCACACACTGTGTGGCAAACCTAGGTTCTAGCATTCACAGCTGCATGATCAAACCGTATGACAGCACACACTTCATGATCAAACTGATTCAAGTAAGCAGCTATGGGACATTTCATCAGACACGTAGCGGGCAGTGAGCCACGCACTCACCGTGGGGGTGGGAAAGCAGCTGTCTGTGTGCTCTTGAAGGCCTCGGCGGTGCTCCGGACGGCGCGGTGCTCTGGACGGCGTGGTGCTCCGGCTTGGGGTGGTGCTCCGGTGTGGGGCGGTGCTCCGGCGTGGGGCGGTGCACCGGCGTGGGGCGGTGGACGGCATGGGGCGGTGCTCCGACACGGGGTGGTGCTCCGGCGGCGTGGGGGGAGGGGTTGGCGCGGGGTTGAAATGAATTGCCGGTTCTTCTTGTAAACCGACAGTGATGGGAACATCACTGCCGGGTCACTCCCCAAACCGGCAGTGATGTTCTGTAGCAGTTAGGTGTTAAGTTAGGTGTTAAGTAGGATAAGTTTTCATTTTCTTTCGAACTCCTCCTACTGGCGCAATGGTTAAGACCCCTCAACTTAGCCCCCGAGACCCTTGTTCGAGTCCCAGGCACAATTTTTTTTTAATTTTTTATATATCACTGTCGGTTTCCAAAATAAACCGACAGTGATAATAGGCATCACTGTCAGTTTCCTCTCATCACTATCGGTTTCCTCTCACCACTGCCGGTTTCTTGAAACCGACAGTGATGTTTATATATATTAAAAAAAAATCTTTCATATACTGAATAAATAGAAGCATATGTATTCCGATGTCGAAATGGCTTGAATTTTTTTGGCAAGTGTGTACACCCAAATTAAGATCTCTCACATGATCTTACGTTTTTCTAATCATTTTTTATTAATTATATTTTTCTGTGTGCTGAATGAGACAAAAGAGGGTGAATTTCATCTTGGACCCAATAGATTTTTTTTATCTACCTCCACAAAATTCTTATCCCTAGGGCAATTAGAGCCTATGTAAAAGTTTGGCACCATTTCGGATCTTTTCGTGGGTACACTCAGTTTAACCTATAATTAAACGGTCTCGTCGCGCGAAAATTCAATTAAACCTCAGAAAGTAGCAAACTTTCTCCGGAAAATCCCAAACTTGGTGTTTCCTTCACACGTGGCACGTGCAAGTCTAAGAAAAAGTTTGAGACCAATACGACACCGGAATACCTATGAACCACAGAAACCTTGATAACCTATGTGTATAGTCATGGTTCGATGAAAGGGCACATGTACCTCTGTGAAGCATGTATACTCCGCCTATGTCGACATGGCTTGAAATTTTTTTGGCAAGCATGTACACCCAAATTAAGACCCCACACTAGATCTTAGGTTTTTCTGTTCATTTTTTTTATTTATTATATTTTTCTCTATGCCAAATGATACAAAAGAGGGTGAATTTCATCTTGGACCCAATAGATTTTTTCATCCACCTCCACAAAATTCTTATCCCCAGGGCACATTAGAGCCTGTGTAAAAGTTTGGCACCATTCCGGATCTTTTAGTGGGTTGACTCAGTTCAACCTATAATTAAATAGTGTCGTCACGCGGAAATTCAATTAAACCTCAGAAAGTAGCAAACCATCTCCAAAAAATCCCAAACTTTATGTTTTCTTCACACGTGGCACGTGCAAGGCTGAGAATAAGTCTGAGACAAATACGACACCGGAATGTTACACGAATTACTTGCATGACAATAATTAAACACACAAAGCCGTACATATTAAAATTAGAACCCAATTAAACTACGACCTTGAAAACCTAGCTAAATAAACATTAATTACTATCGGAATCACTGCCGGGATCGATCGGGCCACGCACACTAATATGCCTATGTAGCCATATATGGTAATTGATGTCACGGATTATGTATCCGCTTGTATCGATGAAGTCCAATACCTGTATGAGTGCACTCTCTCGTGCCTCACAATACCGAAAGAATGGTCAGCCATAGATGTAACCTACTGAACGACCACTGCCCCTGTTAGTAATCCTTATGCAGTACTAGCGTCCATCTATAGTGAGCTGGCCGAGGTTTCCATTGCAGAAGTCACAATCATACCCGAGTTGCTCCGTAGCTTGGTCTAGAATGGCCCACAAGCCACATGCAGCATAGGTAAGGTCCTGTAGCGCAATCTGTATGCGGAGAAAAAGAAAAAAATTAAAGAATGTTCTTACAATAATAAACAACAAATAACCACGACTCAGGTATAAGTGACCATTTTACCACATCCGCATGGTTGTAGCTCGCAAACCATTCGCTTGCTTGTGGGACGGGGATATCACCATCATTCAAAGCAAGTGCCTTGAAGTGCGAGAAATTAGACACATCATAGCAAATACATCGAAGTGCCTCTAAACAGATGAGCACGGTAGTTAATTGGGCACTTATCACGTCCGGGCTTTGTATTCCGGTCCTGTGGATATAGTTCTGATAATTTGAACCCCTCACAGGGATGAAAAAACTGAGTTCACACGTCCATAGCCGACCACTTGCATTAGATGCCGTGTTCTCGACGATGTCCGAGATAAAGAACCAGCTAAGTGCTGTTCGCAGCTAATCTATTGGGGATATAGTCTATGACATATATGCATGCAATAAAGATATTAAACTAATTACAATTATTTGTTAGCATAAAAAACAAAAGATGTTGGAAAATATTTCATACAATAGCTGGAACAGGGAACCGTGGAATGGCCACATTAGGAGCGAATGGCTCATCGCCAGGGTGGAAACCTGGTTCTTGTGGTGGGGGAGGTCCGTTGTTCATACCACCTGATCGATAAAATGCAAAAAAAATATGAACATAAAATATATGCATAAAAAATTCTTCCAAGTAAAATGTGGCAACATAATTAAATATAGATCGAATGCAAGGAATAAGAATATATATAAATGTAGAATGCAAAGAAACATGAATATAAATATAGATCAAATGAATATAGATAGAATATTGGAGAAGACAACATATCAATACCATTGAAAAATGCAGGAGCCATGACCAAATCACATAGAGAGAGAGTGGATGTCTTGAGGAGTGAGAGTGAAAAGTAAGAAATGAGACTAAGAGAGTTCGTGGGTGGGTGGGATCGATGTATGTGGCCAACAATTTATTTTATATAGGGGGTATGGACATCACTGCCGGTTTTTAAATAGAACCGACAGTGAAGGTGGATATCACTGCCGGTTTTTAAATAGAACCGACAGTGAAGGTGACTATCACTGCCGGTTTCTACATAGAACCGACAGTGAAGGTGCATATATGTAAAGGATATATTTATTTAGATACTACAGTGGGAAAGTTTTATCAACAACGATATATTTATATAGATAGTAATGAAATACATCAAAAAATTACAAAAAAATTAGAAATAAGTTGCATATACGATAACAAAGACCTTACACTAAAATTCCATATACGATAACAAAGACCTATTTGCGTATAGGTCAATGTTACCATCAATGTGTATCAACACATTATAATTTAACCACCTCAGTAGCATTCTTCTAGTACCAACTAGGGTCAAACAACAGCACCGAGGTGGTCTACGAGCTATACCGGTTGGAGATGACAAGGTGTTGGGGGAGCCCATACGGAGTATGGGCCAACTCCCCCTCAAAGAGGCCTGATGAAGGAATAATGGTGGAGGCTCTTTCCAGGCCGGCGGAGGCTTCTCCCCAAGACGGCGGAGGTCTAGCCGGCGGAGGCCCTCCCCAAGACGGCGGAGGCCTAGCCGGTGGAGGCTTCTCCCCAAGACGGCGGAGGCCTAGCCGGCGGAGGCCCTCCCCAAGACGGCGGAGGCCTAGCCGACGGAGGCTCTCCCCAGGACGGCGGAGGCCTAGCCGGCGGAGGCTATTCCCAAGACGGCGGAGGCCTAGCCGGTGGAGGCTCTCCCCAAGACGGGGGAGGCCTAGCCGGCGGAGGCCCAGCCGGTGGAGGCTCTTCCCAAGACGGCGGAGGCCTAATACAAGGATGACGGTGGAGTTTCTCCCCGGGACGGTGGAGGCTCTCCCCAGGACAGCGGAGGCCAAGCGCAGTAATCATGGCGAAGGTGTTCCCCAGGGCGGCGGAGGCCCATCAAGGAACGATCAGGTCAGCAAGGCATACGTGAGGACAGTTGATGGGCCTCTAGTGGGCGTCGGCTTAGGCCCAAGATGAAGACATCGCGAGACGGTGTGATGAGAACACCCCTGAGGTTAGACACTAGGGCTGGAATATTCCTGGAATGTACCGTAGCAGTTGAGGGGCACTGTTGTAAACTCTGTAAAGTGGTAGTTGAGCCCTATAAATAGAGAACACTTGTAACTGTGAGGGGGGGCTGGTAAATAAATGAATGAAACCCTAGTTCTTGTGAGTCTGTATTTGATCCTCATTCTCTCTTTCAGGCAGTGCCTCTGCCGAAGTTAGAGTCCGGAGCCTCGGCCAAAGCCGAGGGCCTCCGCCCCCTTTCTCTTACTCCCACTTGGCCAAATCCTACTGAATCCCTCATTTAGCAAGCGCGCCGCGTTCAGGGTCCTCCGCCCGACTTAGGCGGAGGCCTGTCTCCACCCATCTTGGGCGGAGGCCTGTCTCCGCCCATCTTGGGCGGAGACCCCAACCTTAGACGAAGGCCTCCGCCCATATCTCTCTCCCTTGTTGAAACCAGCCTGGACCTCTGACGGAGGATCTTGCACGACCAGAGCGCGCCGCGTTCGGGGGCCTCCGCCCGACTTAGGTGGAGGCCTGTCTCCGCCCATCTTAGGCGGAGACCCCAACCTTAGACGAAGGCCTTCGCCCACTTCTCACTCTTGTTAAAAGCCGAGGTTTCAACAGTGGCGCCCACCGTGCTCGGCACGAAATATTTCGACAGTTACGAGTTGGAACCATCGAAAACTTTTCTCTGAGTTGAGAGTTGGAACTTTGTTCGGTCGCCAACTTAAAAAATCCCCGAAAGACCTCCGGATGTCGAGCCTTCGCACCAAGCCTTTGGCCTCCATCTGATAGCCTTCGACAGCCTCGTGGTGTACAGCCCTTGCACAAAGGCTTCAGCCTACTACAGTTCAGATAAGTCACGAATACATACCCCGATCTGGCCGTCCAAGTAATTATTGTTTCGCCGTTACTCTGCACACACCTACTCTGCTTACAGTCATGTTGCACCTAGATGCATTAAAATATGTAATGATTCACTAACCTTTGTCTATGATAGCAAAGCAGCAGAATTGTTGTAGGCAAACTTCCTAGGAAAAGCTCCAACAAGCAACGTCCAAAGCTCAAGTATTGCTCTGGCGTCAACCGTCAGGTGCACAAGTCTTGTGGTTGAGCAAATGCAGGGCCTCCGACCTCCGACGTCGAACACACAGGCCAGCAAGCAGCGAAGGCTAAGACGCACGACCTGCACTCCCTGCAAGCAAGCCATGGAAGAACGTCTTCGACTCGTCGCGTCTAGGGCTCCAGCGATGGTCAGCCGAAGGCCCAACGCGCAGAGCTCCGCCGGCCTCATACACGTGAAGGCCGCACTACATAAAAGCGCAGGCTGCCAGCGACCGCAACGACCAGGCACAAGTGTGAAAGTCCACTCGAAACGAAGGAAAAAGCCTCCGCCCATGAAGCCACTCTGCACCTGGACCACCCAGGCTGCGGAGGCCTACACAACAACAAAAAAAAAGGGCCCAAGATAAGTAATCCATATAGCATCATGTTATTTTTTTAGCAAAGCTTTTATCTGCTCAGATTCAAAAAACCATTTAGCTTCATTTCTTTTGTGTGCCATGTTAATTAGTTGAGAAAGCTAAAGCCACTAAGTTTGACTCACAGAATTCTACAAGTTAAATAATTTCACACTCGAGCTTAGAACCTCCGCTGAGAGCACCTTCTTTACACACTGCATGCTAACCAAGAAGACCATGTAGTTTCTTGTACGTAATTTGTGCAGGTCATAAATTAATCCTAGAAAAGGCACTATCATATCTTTAGTTTCTCACATCTTCCGAAGGCTAGAGCTTCGGACTTGGATATTTGGATTCAATTTGGGTTTTTGGATTTCTGAACCTTGGGCAGCAGTGAAATGTCTATCTTCGCAAGCAAAGCTATGCAGCTAACTTATTCTCCTACTGCTCCCTCCGGTGTTTTGCCCAGGCGAAGGCTATAACCACGTGTTATTAACAAACACACTAAGAAGCCCAGGTAACAAAGCTTTCTGTAGCTCTTACAACGGAAGTACATATATACAACTATAATCCAGCATGCATGCAAATTTAAATTAAATGATCATTCCATTTTTTATATTTGTTATAACCTCGTGGCGAAGGCCACAGAGTTTTTCAAATGCTCCACCTTCGTCCAAAGTGAATATTTCATCTATTTATAAGCTAACCTCCGACCATGGTTTAGGTTGCTTGAACTTTTGCAGTTTTCAATTCTTGATCTACCACACCAAAGGTATCAAACTAGCATAAGAGAATGCTTTTCACCAGCTTATAATGCATAACAAATTTCGCCCTTGCGATTTACTTTAACATGTTCTTGATCTAACCTTGCCTCTCAAGGCAAAAACCTTCGCGTACAACTTGTCACCGATGTGACTAAGAAAGTTGTCACGGCCTTCGCCACATCAAAAGCATGGCCTGAGTGGCTATACATGCTTGGTCCTGACCTGGCTAAACTTAAAACAATTTTCAACTCTTGTCGAATCTCTTTTTCAATAACATGCAGGTAACCAGTACTGTAAGTATCTCTTATCCTCCCTTAGAATATATTTTCATTCGTTATATGTGTGTTCTCACCTCCTCAAGCCAAATCAGTCAATACTCTACAGCAGGCAATTCTTCTCGTTAAGTGATCAGCCTTCGTTGCATATCTGTCCAACAATTATATGAATCAGTCAATAACCTCCGCCAGTCAGTGGTTCTCATGGAATATTCAACACTTATCAGATAACTCAGTGATCCTCTATGAGTCAGTGAATATTCATCTACAAATGGCCTTCTCCAGTAAGTGGTATTCAATAGCCAACAACCTCCGCCCATCTTAGGCGGAGGCCGGCCTCCGCCCATTTTTAGGCGGAGACTGGCCTTCATTATACGTCAGTGCGGCCTCCGTCATCAGTCAGTACGCAGCCTTCGATCAGTCAACAGCCTCCGTCATCAGTCAGTGGCTTTCATCAATCAAGGTTCTCTACAACTTTCAGTAGGGCATGTGTCAGTAAGGACCCTCGCCGATTATTCATCTATCAACGGTCTTCGCCGGTCAGTGCCTTTGACACGTATTGGCCTTCAACAGTCAATAACCTTTGTCAGTCTTTGGCCTTCGTCAGTTTGAGCCTCCCTCAGTCATGGTCTTCGTTCATCAATCAGTGGACTTCATATATTGTTGATTTTAGGCAGCCTCCATCAGTCATAGGCCTTCGACAGTGAGCAAACTCTACCAGTCTTTGGCCTTCGTCAGTTTGAGTCTTCGTCAGTCATGGTCTTCGTTCATCAATCAGTGGATTTCATCTATCATTGGTTTTCAGCAGCCTTCGTCACTGATTGGTCTTCGTCACTCATTGAACTTCATCAGTTGGGAGCCTTCGTCACTCTACAGCCTTCGCCTATTAACAGCCTTCTAGTCGAAGACCTCCATCAAAAATTGACTTTTGACATCCAACCAACCTTCGAACCCACAAACACTAACATGTTTTCCTTTTTTTTTTTTGCAGACTATACTGACTAAATTCTTTGAAGATCTTCATAATATCTATATCAATCAAATATTTGAGCTAACTTCACAGGGAACTAATCCTTACTATAGTCACTGCTATGAATCTTACCTGTGCTCATGCAGGCTATCAAGTGGCAGCCTTCGCTAGCCATCTAAAACTATTACCCTCTCATTTGAGGACATTATTTCTTATATGCATAGCTTGTCTTTCATTCAAACTTAACCAACATTCTTGCAGCATGCATAATAAGTTTACACCTTTTAAATATTTTTGCGCAAATGATATCATTCTCATCATCGCATACATATATTGCGTAAGTACATTGCAATGCATGGCCCGGGCCACCTGGAAGAAGTCCCGAGAATACACGGGCGCCATGACTCTATGCATCAAAATCCTGGAAGAAGTCCTGAAACAACATGGGCACCAGGTCACGAAGCTAAGGCTGTCGTGCTGAGACATCAAAATCCTGGAAGAAGTCCTGAAACAACACGGGCACCAGGTCACAAAGCTAAGGCTGTCGTGCTGAGACATCAAATCCTGGAAGAAGTCCTGAACCAACACGGGCACAAGGTCATGGAGCTAAGGCTCTCGTGCTACCTTCACGTATCATATAAATGACTAACCATCTTTTGCAGCTAGTGGGAAAGCCAGTGCCTTTCCGGGTGTCGAAAGACTTGCAAAGCAAGTCGATATTCGACGAAGCTATAATGCCCAACCTAAGTCCCTAAAAATACAGGAGATCAACTCAGTTGCATTTTTACGACTTCTCTGGCCTTCGACACACGGCGTCGGCGTCTATGTCGGCATTGCCTTCGCCAAACTCTTCGGCGTGAGGGGCCCCGCTACCATCTTCGGTAACTCCACCAACATCGCCTCCGCCAAAACACCTTTTTGTTAGGAGGGCCTTCGCCAAGCAGCTTTGTAGGAGGACCTTCGGCAAAACCATAATAACTAGCCTCCGCCAATGCGTGGCATGAGGGGCTTCATCGACACATTCATCATGTACAACAACATCGCCTCTGTCAAACAACTTTTGCAATATGGCTCAAGAACCTCCGCCGACACCTTCGACACCAAGTTCTACAACACCTCCGCCCACGTCTACATCGGCAAACTTGGTTTTGAACACCTACTTCCACCACTACAACTGCGTCGCCTACACCAAGCGTCACTAAGGACCTGGTCACGAGCACAAGCCAAGAGGGGCTAGGAAAGCATGCGGAGGACCAGCTTCTCTGGGGCATCAAGTCTTTTTGCCTGGTGCTCGTGAGCAACGGTTCGAAGGCCTCACAACAACCTTCTACCTTGACTACTGCGACTACGTCGACTACACCAATCGTGGCTAAAAATTTGGCCACGAACGCCAGCCAAGAGGGGCTAGGGGAGTGCAGCGAAGGCCTTCGCCCACATTGGAGCGCGAGGTCTTTTGTCTGGCGCTCGTGAGCGAAGAAGATCAGAGATGAAGACCTCCGCCCAAAGAGGGATCGGAGACGAAGACCTCTACCCGAAGAAAAATCGAAGACCTCCGCCCGAAGTTGGATCGGAGATGAAGACCTCCGCCCGAAGAAAAATCGAAGACCTCCGCCCGAAGAGGGATCGGAGATGAAGACCTCCGCCCGAAGAAAAGTCGAAGACCTCCGCCCAAAGAAGGATCGGAGATGAAGACCTCCGTCCGAAGAAAAGTCGAAGGCCTACGGAGGCCAGCAAGCCAAGACGATACCAGACTCGGAGGTAAAGACCTCGATGAACACATGTGAAGGATTTGGAAGCAAAGGCCTGCGCATCATGAAGGCACTAGAGGCGAAGACCCTAGAGATGAAGACCTAAGGAGGCCTCGGAGGCGGAGACCCGCACGCCGAGATGACACCAATGGTGGAAGACCCGAAGGTGAAGACCTCTGCACCGAGAAGAGACACAGACGAAGGCTCATACAATCGGGCCTTGGAGACACACCTGCACGCTAAAAAGACATCAGAAGCAAAGGCCTCAAGGATACAGACCTACGCATCGTGAAGGTCCCAGAAATGAAGACCAGAGCACTAAGCGAAGCCGATGAACCATGCCATAGAAGCAGCAGAAGGAGCCGAAGGCCATAGATGAAGAAATCTAGAAGATAAAGGCACCCAGAGCTGAAAGCCTAAGGAATTAGTGCATGTATAGGTTAGAGTCATGCGCGTGCTCTTGTCTCCATGCCCTTTTTTCCCACAGGGTTTTTGGGATGGAGTTTTTAGCGAGGCGTGCATGAACGGGTTGCGGAGGGCAATCCTTGCAACCAAGGTCTGGGTTGTATAGTGCCTCTTCTTATATGAACATCTACCAGGTCATGTAGTACCGTCCATAACTAGTAGCTGAGGGGCTACTGTTGGGGGAGCCCATACGGAGTATGGGCCAACTCCCCCTCGAAGAGGCCTGATGAAGGAATAATGGTGGAGGCTCTTTCTAGGCCGGCGGAGGCTTCTCCCCAAGACGGTGGAGGCCTAGACGACGGAGGCTCTCCCCAAGACGGTGGAGGCCTAGCCGGCGGAGGCTTCTCCCCAAGACGGCGGAGGTCTAGCCAGCGGAGGCCCTCCCCAAGACGGCAGAGGCCTAGCCGGTGGAGGCTTCTCCCCAAGACGGCGGAGGCCTAGCCGGCGGAGGCCCTCCCCAAGACGGCGGAAGCCTAGCCGATGGAGGCTCTCCCCAGGATGACGGAGGCCTAGCCGGCAGAGGCTCTTCCCAAGACAGCGGAGGCCTAGCCGGTGGAGGCTCTCCCCAAGACGGGGGAGGCCTAGCCGGCGGAGGCTCTCCCCAAGACGGTGGAGGCTCTTCCCAAGATGGCGGAGGCCTAATACAAGGATGATGGTGGAGTTTCTCCCTGGGACAGTGGAGGCTCTCCCTAGGACAGCGGAGGCCAAGCGCAGTAATCATGGCGAAGGTGTTCCCCAGGGCGGCGGAGGCCCATCAAGGAACGATCAGGTCAGCAAGGCATACGTGAGGACAGTTGATGGGCCTCTAGTGGGCGTCGGCTTAGGCCCAAGATGAAGACATCGCGAGACGGTGTGATGAGAACACCCCTGAGGTTAGACACTAGGGCTAGAATATTCCTGGAATGTACCGTAGCAGTTGAGGGGCACTGTTGTAAACTCTGTAAAGTGGTAGTTGAGCCCTATAAATAGAGAACACTTGTAACTGTGAGGGGGGGCTGGTAAATAAATGAATGAAACCCTAGTTCTTGTGAGTCTGTATTTGATCCTCATTCTCTCTTTCAGGCAGTGCCTCTACCAAAGTTAGAGTCCGGAGCCTTGGCCAAAGCCGAGGGCCTCCGCCCCCTTTCTCTTACTCCCACTTGGCCAAATCCTACTGAATCCCTCGTTTAGCAAGCGCGTCGCGTTCAGGGTCCTCCGCCCGACTTAGGCGGAGGCCTGTCTCCGCCCATCTTGGGCAGAGGCCTGTCTCCGCCCATCTTGGGCGGAGACCCCAACCTTAGATGAAGGCCTCCACCCATATCTCTCTCCCTTGTTGAAACCAGCCTGGACCTCTGACAGAGGATCTTGCACGACCAGAGCGCGCCACGTTCGGGGGCCTCCACCCGACTTAGGTGGAGGCCTGTCTCCGCCCATCTTAGGTGGAGACCCCAACCTTAGACGAAGGCCTTCGCCCACTTCTCACTCTTGTTAAAAGTCGAGGTTTCAACACAAGGTGGCATCGATGAATCCATGCCTCTGCTATACATGGCTTTTTTCTCGGTACAGTCTAGAGCACATCGGATTCAGCTCGGCACCGCACCGATGAACCAATGCCGCTCTAGGACAGGAAATTGCCCAGAGCACACCAGGTCTCTCTGGACATACAGTCCAGAGCGCACCACAGCGGATGGCTCTGTGAACCTCGTGGCATCTCCAATCTTCGGCGTTGCTCTATCTTCAGTAGCATTCTTCTAGTACCTCATGTGTGCACCATTTTGGTGGACTATGATGCATAACGATATCTGTGGTTTGTTGTGAGAGGAAAACATTGTATCATGGCTGATAAGACCTGACTGAAACCAACATGCATGGAGAGGCTAGCTCCTAGCCGAGGGCCATTTTATAGGGGCTAGCAGTCGTGCTACATTTTTATTTTTGAACTAAAGTTGTCGGGGTAGGTGGGAGCAGTATTCCAATGGTTGTGGTCATGGAAGCACTGTTGGCATGTGAGGAGCATCTACACATCACTGTCGGTTTTAGTTTAAAAATCGACAGTAAAT
Source organism: Miscanthus floridulus (assembly GCF_019320115.1). NCBI lineage: Eukaryota > Viridiplantae > Streptophyta > Magnoliopsida > Poales > Poaceae > Miscanthus > Miscanthus floridulus. The sequence goes on from NC_089595.1 coordinate 17,537,292, forward strand.
TGGGCCTTTTGTGTCGGTTCGAGCAACCGACTGTGATAGAAGATATCACTGCCGGTTTTGAACTCAAAACCGGCTGTGAAGGGCCCTGCGGCCAACTTTAGGTAAAAAAATATAAAAAAATAGTGTCGGTTTGGAGCCTGCCATCGCAGCCTTTTGTAAAAAATATAAAAAAGTTTGGCCCGCCTGGGATTCGAGCGCAGGTCTCAGAGTACAGAGTGCGCGGCCTTAACCGCTGAGCTAGAACAGGGAGTTCACTTAGTTTGCTTTTATTTATTTATTTATTAATAGAAATAATGCAGTTAGTTTCTATTCTAAAATAACACAAAATTTTGTGTCTTGATTATTTAATTCTATGATAATGAATTAATGGTCTATAATTATCAAATAATAATGTTTGTGAACATCATCTTAATATTTAATTACACAGTCAATAATTAAATTGTAGAGATGCGCACAAAATATAAATTAAATACTCAGTGCGAATTACTGATACAACGTCTGTATAATGATTACATAGTTAACAATAATCTAAATATCTTTAGGTGCATCAACAATGAGGGCCTCATTGTGATCAATTCATATGTAAGCAGGTTCGTCACCCTCTTGAAGGATAGGTAGGGGTACGTTCGCACCGAATGGAGGCATTTCCTGATAGCCCCTGTAGTCTTCTTTGTCCGTCACTCCATCGACACCGATAATCTTCCTTTTCCCTTCTAGGACTACTTTTAGCCTTTCTTTTGTCTTGTTGTCCCTTTGCATAGAAGACTTGCATAACATCTCTTGCAAGGACGAAGGGGTCGTCTCTGTATGCGGTCTTAGTGAGATCAACGGTAGTGAACCCTTCGCTGTCAGTGTTGATTTCCTCGAGCCAGACCCATTGGTAGCGAAAAAGAGCTGTCTTCAACAGACCGTAGGCTAGCTCCCATATCTCCTCTATGAAACCATAGTGTGTCGCCTGCACGTTGCCGTTTTCATCGTGAGCATCAAAATGAACATCACAATTTTGGTATGTACTCTTTCCATCTTGCTTTTTTGTGTAAAATGTGAATCCATTGATCTCATACCCTTGGTACTTAAGATATGTACTCAAAGGTCCCTTGGCTAAGGCATCCAGTTGATTACCCAACTTTATTCCAAGCAAGCGACGTCGCAACCAGCTGACAAATTCCTCCTTATATTTCTTATCCAGCCAAGCCTGTGACTTGCTCGGATACAGAGTTTGCAGCGATTGCATGTGCTCATCAATGTATGGCATCACACCCTCGGCTTGCTGGAGAACAGCGAACTATGCATGTCTGAAAGAAACAAGGTCGTCTACTGTAACAGATTTCTCCCCGACAGTTCCTTTGCCATGTAGTCTTCCCTCGTGATGAAATTCTGGAACTCCGACCCTTTTGATGTCCAGATAATATGTGCAGAACTCAATGGCCTCCTCTGTTGACCATCCTTCAACCATGCCCCCTTCTGGCCTGAATCTGTTCCTAACATACCTCCTGAAAACTTTCATTAATCTTTCGAAAGGGAACATCTGATGCAGGTACATTGGGCCAAGGGCTCTAATTTGGTCAACAAGATGAATGAGCAGATGTAATGAGATATCAAAGTAAGTCGGCGGGAAATGCATCTCAAGCCTAACGAGAGTTTCGGCTATGTCCCGCTGCAGCTGCTCTAGCGTGGACACATCAATGACCTTTTTTGAGATCGCGTTGAAGAACGAGCAAAGCTTTATGATTGGGGCGCGGACCTTTGGGGGAGGATACCATGCAGGGCAACAAGGAGCAGCTGAGTCATAATGATATGATAGTCATGGGCCTTCATAGGGCCATAGTTGAACTTAAGTTCCCTCATGTTCACTAGCCTCTTCGGGTTTGCACAGTAGCCTATCGGGACTTTGAGTTCATTGAACAAAGAAATAAGGCGCACGCTTTCTTCCTTCTTCAATGTCCATGACGCAACCAGAAGTTCGAACTGGCCATTCTCTAGCTCCACGGGATGCAGCTCCTTCCTGATTCCCAAGTGTTGCATGTCCCGGTGTGTGGCTAGTGAATCCTTCGATGTCCCCCCGGTGTCCATCAAGGTGTTAAGAGTGTTAGCGCACACGTTTTTAGTGATGTGCATGGGATCAAGACAGTGGCGTACACTCAGAAATGGCCAATAAGGTAGTTTCCAGAAAACTGATTTTTTCTTCCAAATGCTCCCATCAGGCGCTGCTACTGCAGTGTCCCCCTTCCCAAGGACAACCTCCAGTTTGTTGAGTTCTCGAAGTATCGCAGGCCCGTCTCGATATTTTGGAGCTAAGCGTTTCTCAATAGTACCGTTGAAATCTTTTCTGTTCTTGCGGTAAGGGTGATCCTTAGGTAGGAACCTACGGTGTCCCATATAAACTATCTTTGAGTTATTTGGCAGATTTACCGCATCGGTGTCGTCCAAGCACTCGACACATCCAGTATAGCCTTTTGTTTTCTCTCCGGACAACGAACCTCGACCTGGCAGGTCGGTGATTGTAGCGATAAGTACTCCCTTGATCGTGACATGTTCCTTTTTGTACTCGTCCCAAATATCCGGCACACCCTTTTCAAACATCTCCACTAGTTCATTGATCACTGGTTCCAGAAACACATCGATGTCATTCCCAGGCTATCTTGGCCCTTGGATCAGTATTGGCATCTGGATGTACGACCGCTTCATACAGACCCAAGGTGGAAGGTTGTATATACAGAGCGTCACTGGCCAGGTGCTATGATTGCTTCTAACCTGGTTGAAAGGATTCATCCCATCTGTGCTCAAAGCAAACCAAAGGTGTCTTACCTCTCCACCGATGTCCTTATAGAATATAGTATTGACAGTCCTCCAGTCATGCCCATCGGCGGGGTGCCTCATCATTGTATCTTTCTTACGCTCTTCGCCATGCCAGCGCAATAGCTTGGCTGACTTTGCACATGCAAACAGCCTATGCACCCGGGGAGCTATAGGGAAATACCAAACGACCTTTTATGGGACCTCCTCTGGTCTTGGTACCCTCATCTGATGGCCCTTCCTTATACCGTGGAGTTTCACACTTGGGGCACTTGTCCAAGTCTTTGTATTTTTCTCCATGGTACAATATGCAATCATTGGAACACGTGTGGATTTTTTCAACCTCGAGGCCGATGGGCAGATCATTTGCTTGGCCAAGTATGTCTTTTCTGGCAACTCATTTTTTTCTGGGAGCATTTTCCTTATTATAGCTAACAAATGATCGAAGCCTTTATCGCTCAATCCGTTTGTTGATTTGAACTCTAACAGCATGATGTCGGCTTCCAGTTTGCTCATTGGACAATTCCTATACAATGGTGTTTTGCCATCTTGTCTCATTTTCTCTAGCTTTCTCAGCTGTCTTTCACTAAGACATCCGGTCTCTACATTACGTAGCAGCTGAGAAATGCCATCGTTATCCTCGGTGTCGTCAGCTAGCGTGTTCCTAAACACATTATTAACTGTGGCCATAGGTTCCGTGTTGACACCGGGTTCCTCGTCAGCATCGTGGATGGCTACGTCAGGCATGTCCACATCATCATCGTTTTCTCGCAGAACATTCACACCAACCTCGACATGCATAGCCCATATCGTATAGTTTGGCATGAACCCCCTGGTAATCAAGTGTGATCGTATAGACTCAATTTGATGAAAGTTCCTATGATTCTTGCAATCTTTGCATGGGCAGAAGACAGGGTTCCCATTCCCAGCATGGACTTTGGCATCGGTGATAAACTGGCTGACGCCATGCATGTACCGCTTGTCCGTTCGGGACAGATGCATCCACTCTCGATCTATCTCTGCACAAAAAAAATATTGAGACAGTAATTACAAAGAATTAATAAGAAATCGAGCTTCATGGACAACAATTGTAGCTCGAAAGTACCATTTTTGGAAAACATTATAGTACACTAATTACTGAAAAATTGAGAATTGGTCGCCCCGGCCCTGTAATTTGAAAATCGTAGTAAAAACAATTATTGCACAATATTGAAGAACAACTATTCTACTCTACTTCTAAGAACTAAATATAGCATCACATACTAACAATGATGATCTTGACCACCATGGAATAATTAGCTAGGAATTTAAATGTGTTCATAGACACCAATCTTTTGGATGATGGATTCACCACAATTTGAGCCTTGCACAAATGTCCAATTGGAAAAGTGCTCTCTAGAATGGAGAAAGAACTAGAATGAGAATCAAGCAATGTAGCCATCAAAACGAAGCTAATTAAGCAACAAAATCAAATGAGTGGATGTTTGTTACTAACCTTAAAGCAAAAAGATCAAGCCATTCTTCAAAATCCAAGCACTAGCTTCATGGTGAAGAGCAGCCGCAACCATGGAGGGAAGGGCCCAAAAGCGCGCCTCTGTTCTCATGATGGAAGAGGGAAGGAAGAAGAGGACGGCTGCAGCCTTTTATGCAGTAGGCTTATCACCATCGGCTCTTGGCTAGAACCGACAGTGATAGAGCACAATCATTGCCGGTTTGTGGCTTGAACCGACAGTGATGAGTGCCCGCCAAAAAACTGCCAGTTCAAACCACAAACCGGCAGTGATGTGGTCCTTCACTGCCGGTTTTAGCCCAGCCCCAATCATTTTTTTTTTCATTTTCAAGCTCATAACCCGAAGTGAAAGTACATCACTGCCAGTTCTCACAAATCCGGCAGTGATGATGCCGGCAGTGATGTGCAAATCTGGCGTAGTGACTGGCGGTTTTCTTACACGAACCGTCGGTGTAAAGGCTTTTACATAGGCGGTCCTTGAGGCTAGTCCACACATTTCTCTCTATTGGCGCCACCTCTTTTCGAACCGCCAATGAAAAAAAAAAGATGACGCCAAGAGAAATCACCAGAGTACTAGTGACGAGGGAGAAGCCATATATCGAGGTCACCAGCGGTGGCCCGAGGGACATTGGTCGGCTGTACACGCTAGTGTCGTAGCTCCGGCAAGCAGTGGAGGATGTGTGTGCACCACTGGCATGCCCCCCATCGTCGAGCCCTGATCATGCGCGCCACCTGTTGTCCTGGCATGCGCCTCTTTGTACCCGTGCACACAACCCTGCGCAAGCGCTCCGCGCCTTGTTACACCCACGGGTCACGCGTCCATGTCACCATGGTTGTGCCCCCAAGTTGTTGCTGCCAACGCCGTGCGCTGGTCGCATCATGGCTCGGCGGTGAGCCCGCTCCCTGTTCTGTTGTTCCCCCGGAAGCCAGCACTGTTGGCCAAGGAGTCGAGTACGGTCATGCTCGTTGGTCAATTTCATCCCAAAAAAAGGAAGAAGAAGCGATTTTATAAAAAGGGCCATGGAAGAGTGTTGAAACATAAGGAGGGTTTTTGTATATGAAACACGTGGTGGCTGAGCAAAGAGGTACAAACCTTCGGTGAACCACTAAAAAATTTAAGGCTAAAAAGTAGAGTTTGATTTGATGAACCTAAATGACATACCTTTAAAATGGACGTCTGGTGAATTTTATTCAAGTTGAATACAAAACAATGCTATGTGGTTTATTTGTTAGGATGGGTTGCGTGAGGCTTGAGGTCCAAGTTTGAATACTCTGGAATATAATGTACTTGAGCAGTAAATTTCAAATCCTCTAGAACAGACTCGATATTATTTTTTAGCATTATTTTTAATTCTTTTGCAATTTATTTAAAATAACATTTCATGGGATGGGCTGACTTACCAACAACCTATAAAAATCAAGTTTAGAAGTGATTGGATAGAGGTGTGGTTTCATAATTGCCTCTGTCTAAAAATACTTTCTATGGTAGTGCATGCCTACAAAAACACTGCCGTCAAAACAATATTTTTTTCCCAAGAAATGACCTATCCCGATAGGATAAGGAGTTGTAGTTCATATTGTAGAAGAAATAATTAACCCTATTTATCAGGGAAAGCAAGGTATGAAAATCCTACAATTGCAGGACTAATTAAAGCCCATAAAAAACCTGAAGCACAACAAACTAAGAAACTAACCACTACTACAAAAACATTCATCAAAATGTGTTACAAAAAAATGTTCCATATGAACACAAAACAATGTGTTACAGAGGAAGGTTGTAACACACAATGATTTTTTAATTAAAACATGTTACAAACAGCGATTATAGTAACATAACAAAATTAATGTTACTTGTAAAATATTATACAGACCGTAACATGTTGTAATATAATTGGAACATACTATCCTGTAGCTGGCTACAGAATAACTTATTCTGTAGCCACTTTGAGTTATGATAATTACTATGTTAATTTACGAGATTATAGTAACTCCTTACTAAGTGGTTTAATATAACGTTATGGTAAATATCCCCATGTGTTATAGTAACCCAACTATATCGTAAATATGTATTAACATTATGGTAAATTAGTATATAAAATTATAGTAAATGGAGGTGGCTACAGAATAACTTATTTTGTAGCCGGCTACTGAATAGCCTCTCCCTATATATATATATATATATACTGGAGGCGCCCTCTTTGCCGAGGGCCCAGGGCACTCGGCAAAGGCCCAAAAGCCCTCGGCAAAGGCTTTGCCGAGCGCCGCCCTCGGCAAAGGGCCCTCGGGAAAAAAATTAACGGCAAAGAGGCTCTTTGCCGAGGGCCATTTGTCGGGCACTCGGCAAAGCCTTTTCCGAGGGCCAACGGCGACACTCGGCAAAGAAAAGCAGCCGTCAACGGCGCTGCTCCGTTAACGGCGCCTTTGCCAAGTGCCGGCAGTTAGGGCACTCGGCAAATACATTTTTTATTTTTTTTTCAAAAACTCTTTGCCTAGTGCCGCGGCGGCAAGGCACTCGGCAAAGATTTTTTGCTTTTTAAAAAAAAAATCTTTGCCGAGTGCAATGTCCTCGCACTCGGCAAAGTTTCCCAGCTGCCGAGTGCCATGACCATTGCACTCGGCAAATCAACCGAAATTGCAATTTTTTTTGTTTTTTGCATTCCACTAACACAAACAGTTCAAATATATAGCACATGTCACATATATATATCACAAACATCACAATAATCACATATATATCACAACGAAACCATTTTCACACATTATATCACAACCACAACTCAAATAACAACATATCGCAACCACAAGTCAAATATCACAACCACAAGTCACAAATTCACAACCACAGTCCATCAAGTCCAAGCACAAGTCACAACCACAAGTGAAGCTCAAGTCCAAGCACATGACGAAGCACAACTCCTCAAAAAAACGGCCTACGACACGATGGTGAAGCAAAGGCTCCATCATTCGGTGACGCATGAGCAGGGTTATTCGAACCCGCCGACGGAAGATGCAAAAAGGATAAGAGGTTGCATGTGTGAGATTCATCTAGTAAGTTTCTATGTGAAGCATTGGTGTATGTCATAGCTAGTGCAAGCATATAGTAAGTTTCTATGTCAAGCATCTAGTAAATTGAGAATGTCAAGCATGGTTGTATGTCATAGCTAGTACAAGCATGTAGTAAGTTTCTATGTCAAGCATCTAGTAAGTTTCTATGTCAAGCATCTAGTAAGTTTGTATGTCAACCATGGTTGTATGTCAAGGAAGCATCTAGTAAGAGTGAACTTTCATACTTACAGGAGTGGCTGTAGGAGTAGGCGGTGGAGGAGCTGCCAACGGCAAAGGTACACCCCCTTGCTGGACACTCCGCATGAAGGCCACCATTTCTTGCATCCTCCTCTCCTGGGCCGCGAACGCTTCCCTCTGGGCCTGCAGCTGCGTGCTCTAAGCCTCGACCACGAGCTTCTGGGCCTGCAGCTCGGCCTGCAATACAAACTTCAATGTTTCAGTAATGCAAATGTAACTTAGGTGTGCAAAGATGAACGTACGACGAGTAAAACAGGACGTACCTCGAGAGCGTCGACCCGCTACAGTGACGGAGTAGGCCGTGGGCGTATGGGCTAGCTGGAGCTCATGCTCCATGCTCGGAGCACGTTGAGAGAGGGAACAGTGGTGGAGTCGATGGCGCCGTCTGCAATCCACAGCCGCCCATGCTTCTTGCCTCCTCCTAGCCTCATGGTGGTCTCTGCATCAATGGGCTTAGTGCGCACATCGTAATCTTCCCCATGGACCTCCCTCACCTTTGAGGTGTACTCTTGGACCTTTGTGTGCACGGTCGGGTCGGAGTACACCTCGCGCGGGGTAGACGGGTCGAAGGAGACAGAGGAAGACGCCCTGCCCATGTGGGACATAGCCCACGCAGAGAACTCCGAGACCTCCACGCCCGGGTGTGCAGCCTCCTATGAGTAAGACGACAAGATGGTGAGAAATAAGGCAGAACTCAGCGTCAAATAAGATAAAAGAAATCACTTACATATGCTTGTTTGTAGGCAGGGAGGCTGCGACTGCCTTGATGGTGAGTAGCACCTCGCCTCAGCAGACGCTGGTCCCGCTGCCTCGCGTGGTTCTCAGCGAAGTCGTTGGACAACCACCTGTCCACGATCATCTCCCAACACACGGAGTGGGATCGGCACCACCAGGGAATCACCTACAAGTCATCAATTATTTGACATAGAAAAAGATAAAATTAAATCGACTTAATCTCAAAACAAATCATTATTAATGTTTTTCGTCTACCTCAAGGTACTGGGCCTGGGACAGCTCCACCTGTCTTGCATCAGGCTTGCTGATGGACTGCTTCAACACCATGGCGTAGTAGTCTCTATGGGCCTGCACACGCGCCTCGTGGTGCATGTCGGTGACGTACCTCCTACAAGCGGATCGTAAGCTGCCTCTTCTGGCCATCTCTAGAGTCTACCTCCAGGTACCTTGAGGATTTACACTTCGGACAGTACTTTGCATCCTTGTGATCTTTCCTAAATAAGACGCACCCCTTCGGACAAACATGTATCTTGTCATATGGCATCTTAAGCATATGAAGTAGTTTCTGTGACTCGTGCAAGTTCTTCGGCAGAATGTGCTTCTCCGGTAGCATGCTGCCAAACACGGCCAACATCTTATCAAAGCCTTCGCGACTCAGATTTAACTCGGCCTTCAACCCCATAACACGTCCAATGGCATCCAGCTGAGAAACCGTTGTACTCTCATGAAGGGGTTTCTGTGCCAAGTCCAACATTTCGTAGAAGGCCTTAGCGGCTTCCTCCATCTCCTCCTTCTCACGTCCTTCTGCGAAGTGAGCTTGGTGAGTGTCATCTAGCATGTTTGCTACTCCAGCATCATCATCAAAAGCCTCGAGGCGTGGTCTCACCACCTCCGCTCTTATACGATCTGCTTCACCATGGTGGATCCACCGGTGGTAGCCAGCCATATAACCATTGTACACAAGATGTTTACCCATGGTCACCTTGTCTACCCTTCTGTTGTTGTCACATTTGCTACAGGGACACCAAAGTTTAGAATGTCCTTTAGCTACACCCGAGCTCCATGCATGTTCCAAGAAAGCATCTGTCCCATTCACCCACTCAATGTCAAAGTCACTCCTGCTTCTCCGGCCCGTGTACATCCACTGATGGTCTTCCATCCTTCCACATATACAGCACATAGTAATGTAACCATCAATTGCATCTACGCGGTGTTCCTACTCTCTAATAGGTGAGGATAGGTCCTAATCCCACCCGCGGATGCGTAGATGACGTTAGTTTCCATGCTCCGCTCCCTATCCGAGACAGAATTTCGGTAGCACCTCCCCGCTGTTCTCCTGATGCACGTCCTGCAAGGGAGAGTGTGTATCTAGAGAACAACAGGGGGTGATGCCGAAACACCATCTCGGACCAGAGCGGACCATGGAAACTAACCCATCTACGCATCCACGGGCTATCCAAAAAATGTGGACAATCCGAAACTGATACGGTTGTAGATATACAAAGATCTGTATACCTCCAACCGTATCTCTTTGGGATGGGAGACACCTAACTAGGTTATGCGCCCAAAGACCACATTCGGATAGAGGGTTTATACCTAGGGTGCCGGTGAGGTCAAGGTAGCGGGGCGGTGGAGAGTCGGTGCAGTGGCGAGTCGACGCGGTGCAGGAAGACCCACAGCACCGACGAAGACGATCGGGGTCACCGAGTCCCTCCCATAGGTCCTCCTACAAAAAAGGGCAAAAATGGTTAGTGTCGACTCAAAATTTCGGCAGCACCTCCCCTGCACGGGGAGGTTCCCAAAACCTGCATAAAACATGGCATAAAGGCCAACAACCACATATATACCAAACATGGGCACGAAGGCCAACAACCACCAATATATCAAGAGGAGCCATGTACTTTAGTTCTCTTTCCATGCAGATGAAAGTATTGAAGTAGTACAACAACAATTACTACTAACCCTACAACTACTACTAACACTACTACTAACAACTACTTAACTACTAACAGTACTAATACTAAGAACTACTTAACTATTAACAACTACTACTACTAACCACTACTACTTACTAACTACTACTACTTACTAACTACTACTACTACTAAGCCTACAACTAACACTACTAACTACTACTAACAACCACTACTACTTACTAACTACTACTATTTACTAACTACTACTACTACTACTAACCCTACAACTAACACTACTAACTACTACAGCTAACACTACAACTAACACTACTAACTACTACTACTAACACTACAACTAACTACTACTAACACTACTAACTACTACTACTACTAACACTACAAGGGTAGGGCTTACCTTGGCGGCAAGAACAGCAAGAGCGAGGGCCGGCGACGACGGCGGGGATGACCGCAGCAACGCGAGGATCAACGGGCTGTCAGAACGGCGCGAGGATCGACGGGCGGTTGGGTCGGCACCTTCCTCTTCTTCCTCCTCCCCATTCTCTTTCTTCCTCTTGCTCCTCTCCTTCTCCCTCTGCTGGCCGGCCGCAGGGCACGGCGGGGCCGGTGGAGCTTAGGGCCAGCGGGGGAGCTCGGGGCCCGCCGGGTCGCTGTCCTCGGGGAGCTCGGAGCCCGGGGTGCCGGCGAGCTCGGGGCGGCGGCCGGGGACCCAGGGCGTGGGCGCGGGGCTGCCGGGGTGGGGGCGTGGGTCCGCCGGGGCGGGGGCGCGAGGCCACCGGGGCAGGGGCGCGGGGCCGCCGGGGCTGGGCGAGAGCGCCGGCCGGGAGCCGGGGCGAGCGCCGCCGGGACAGGGGCGTCGGGGCGGGCCCGGTAGGACCTCGCCGGAGGGGGACGACGGCGGGGTCGGCGGCGGCGACGCGGCGACGCGGGGGCGGGTGGGACACGAGTGAGGAGGGGTGGGGTTGGGCCGGCCCATTCTAGGCCTTTAGGTTAAAAGATTTGCTGAGTGCCAGGCCCAGCGGCACTCGGCAAAGGTTTTTTTTTAATTCTTTGCCGAGCGGCCTGTGACCTGGCGCTCGGCAAAGGCTTCTTTGCCGAGTGCCAAGGTTGGCACTCGACAAATTAAATTTTTTTTGTTTTTTTCGCCCCATTTTTTCTGGGGCCTTGCTACAGTACTTAAAACTCCATTTCAAAATTTGGGACAATTTTTAGTTTTTTTACTTTATTTCCTTAATTAGTTTTGTTTCGTTGAATTTTTTTGACTATTTCAAATTTGAATTGCATGTACATGAAATAATGGAATTTGGTCATTCAAAAAATGGTATTCATGATGTTTGGCGTTTGTTGAGGTCGTATCCAGGAAGTCGCATGAAATTACGAACATCTTGTTGTCGTAACATGACGATGTACTTGCGGGAAAAGTGTATTTAAATTATATAAAATCCAACCGAAGTCCGAAAATCACGAAACTTGTCGAGGTGTCTTGTTATCGCATGTGGATGACGTGGTAAAAAATTGAGAAAGCTTGGAGCAAGTTGTGACGTCGGATGCCTAAAAGCCAGACATCTCCACATGTGATAACATGACACCTCGACAAGTTTCGTGATAACATGACACCTCGACAAGCTCGAAACATTCTCAATTTTTTACCATAGCCTACACATGCAATAACATGACACCTCGACAAGTTTCGTGATTTTCGGACTTCGTATGGACTTTATATAATTTTAAAACACTTTTCCGACAAGTGGCTCGTCATGCTACGTGAAGAAGATGCGCGAAATTTGATGCGAGTTCGTGGATAGAGACTCAACATACACCAAATACCATGAATAACATTTTTCGAAGCACTAGATTACAATATTCCATGCACTTACCGTTCAAATTTGAATTACATATAAAAATTCAACATAATCAAATTAATCAACCAAATATAACCAAAAAAACTAGAAAAAACACCAAATTTGAACCTGAAGTTGTAAACAATGTAGGCGGGCCCAACAAAAAATTTGGGGTCAAAAAAACAAAAAAAATTGAAAATTTGCCGAGTGTGAGCTTGGCACTCGACAAAGACTGTCTTTGCCGAGTGCTGGTCCAGGGGCACTCGGCAAAGAATTTTTTAAAAGAAAATTTTCAAAAACGGTTAAAAAGTCTTTGCCGAGGGCCTAACGGTGATGCCCTCGGCAAAGATTGACGGCAGGGGATGGACGTTGTGTCAGGCGGTGTTGCCGAGGGCCGGCCCTTTGCCGAGGGCTTAGCCCTCGGCAAATAATTATTGTTGCCGTGTGCTTGTCTTTGCCGAGGGCTGTTGTTTGCCGAGGGTCAAACACTCTTTGCCGAGTGCCCGAGCATTTTCCCTCGACAAATCCTCAGGCCCTCGGCAAAGATGCTCTATCCGGTAGTGTATCATATACTAGATAAATGCTCGTGTGTTGCACGGGGTTACAAACTTTTGTTGCATGGGGCTACAAAAAATTTCCCACACCTATACAGCGAAAAATTTGTGGTGGGCTACCGACGGCGCTGAGGTGGGTGGAGGGTGCTCGCCAGCGCCTGAGAAGAGGATCGTGCAGAGGACTGCTACGCCACGAACACCAACTCCACCACGGTGGAGCTGCATTTCTGAGATATGTCGAAGCACTTCTTTAAATGCACGCGCAGCAAGTTTCGTTTTTTTGCCAACTCTGTTCAGATTTGGCTTTCATTCAGTATGCACATGTTTACTGGCAGCTCTGTACATCGATCCAACAATTCTTATTCCTACAATCCTGATCCTACTCTAGTCTAGGAAATAGAAACTGCATAGAGGCACCATAGGTCCGTAGCCTGAGTTTCCATGCCTCCAGCCGGCGTTGTCCCTCCGGGCCGCTGATACGCAGACCTGCCCGCCGCGCTTGCCACCGATCGCATCTGTTCTTGCACCTTGCGCTGCTGCAGCGGTGGCGAGGCGAAGTAGGCCCGCCGCCTTGTCCGGCGGGTCGTCGACGAGCAACAGCACACGCTCTCCGCGCCGGCGTCGTTTGCACAGCCCGCAGCAAGTCGTCCTGCACCAGAACCACATCGCCCGTGCCCCGCTGCAGGCCTCCAGGTCGACGAGTTACCCGCCCGCCGATGCGTGTCATGGGTGATGGGCCTCTGCTACACGGACCGCGAACTTCTCCGTGGCCACCGCGTCGGACGACTCCTCGCAGGCCGCGGCCATCGCCAGTGTCCAGGAGAACTTCCACTGGCGGGCGGTGGTCCTGTTGCACGAGAATAAGATAAGCACTTGAAAAAATATTGAGGCATTCATTATCTATGCCAATGATTTAATTTAGCAATTGCAGTGAAGCGATTTAAAAGTTGTAACATATATATTATTACAAGAAGCCGATAGCAATTTAAACATATAAGTGCAACTTTGGGACATATCATCAAACACTCTCACATCATGCCCATTAATGCGAAGTACTAGTTCGTGCTCCTCGCCTGCTCGTACGTCAAGTTTGCATCCGCAGCGCGACCCTCCTGGCCACCGACACCTTTCGCGTCGGCCTCGCTCGTCCTCTCAACAGCGCAGTTCCAGCCATTGGCCACCTCCTCTGCGATCGCTGGATAGGCCGGATAATGTACGTATTTAGCTGGATGTATACGTATTTGGTCCAACTTTGGATTTGTGGTGGTGCGGAGGAAGGTGGCTGAATAGTGTACATATTTGGTACAGTTTTTTTTAAGTCTTTGTGACCGGATAGTATACATTTTTTTGTATCCCCAGGTAGATGATTACTTTAATTTAGAGGTTTTTTAGGTGTAGAGATACTAATACAAAATTAGTGCAACACACTATGCCATATTTCTGAACCTGATCCTCATTCTTTGGTTCATCATTACCATCATTATGTGATTGTCCCATAAAACTATTGGCATATATATGTGCTTCAGGGCCTAGAAGTTAGTCATGGATAATTGGAAAGTGCTTCAGAGCCTAGATGATGTTAGTCATGGATAAGTGGAGTGGCATGAAGCTCCCGGTAGTGCTGCTACGTGTGTGGGTTGGGGGTGTCGACAGAATATCATCGGCAGTCCTCCGAGGGGTATCCCACGAAGGTAGATTGATCGGTAGAGGAGCGCGAGATCAAGAACAAGAAAGCAACAGAGACACACGAGTTAGACAGGTTCAGGCCGTCAGTATGACGTAATACCCTACTTCTGTGGTCTGTTGGTTTATATTAGCTATCGTATGATATGCCGTGATTTTAGAGGGGTCCCTGCCCGCCTTATATAGTTCGGGAGGCAGGGTTACAAGTCGGTTAGATCTGAGAGATAACCGGAAAGTAATAACTGATTACAGGAATCTTGGGATCATACATATCCTAACAGATATCGTAGTATCTTCAAGATATCTTCCCGATGTCTTGCGGAAGGCGCCGAGCAGAGTCGTGCCTCGCAAGGCTTCTTCTTGTGGGCTAGGCCACCCCTAGGGGCGCAGCCCATGTGGTCTGCCGTGGGTATCCGGGGTCGTACCCCCCACAGCTAGTCCCCGAGCGTCTTGTACCCGTTGTGCAACGCCGTCTTGAGCTTGTCCGAGCAGGTGCGAACCAAAGCCGAGCAGTCCAACTCATGGTCCGACCACCGTGATGAGTCATCAAACAGCTGTGAGCAGTTGGCGAGCAGCGTGCATCATAGCCGAGCAGCGTGGACCATCGCCGAGCAGCATGCCCCAAGCACGGCTTGCCATAAGGGTGTAAGGAGCTCAAGTCTAGAATTGAAAATTTTCTCTTAGTGGACCAAGTGTGCCCACTTAGAGTCCGACCACGAGGAAAGGAGATAATCTTCTTCGGTTTCTAGAGTAACGGAGTCAAGCACATTCACCGCAAGGTGAAGTGTGCCCACTTAGTCCCAGAGCCTGACAGTAGATGACGTAGTCATGTGGTGCCAGGGTCCAAAGTAGAAGAAATAACAGACGACCAGCTGAGCAGTCAGCCAGTCCCCGGGCGTAGCTCCGAAACAAGACGAAACACATTCACCGTAAGGTGAAGTGTGCCCACTTAGTCCCCGAGCCTGACAGTAGGTGACGTAGTCACGTGGTGCCAGGGTCCAAAGTAGAAGAAATAACAGATGACCTGCTGAGCAGTCAGCCAGTCCCCGAGCTGCAAGCGGATATACCGGAGCAATCAAACCATGGCAAAAAAATCAGAGTAACGGCTGTACAGTAACGGTTACTGAGCCTCAATAAATTACGGAGAAATCGGCGGTTATTCGGCGAGTAACAACAAATGGCAGCGATAAATGAATGACGTGGGCTATGGTTGCGTGAAAGCCCAGGTTGCGGCCCATTAAACCGTGTTGGAGAATTCAGAGCAGCGCAGATCGCGGAAACGGTTTCCCAAAAACCCTCGGATGCAAAAAAAAGGGTGGGGAAAGTGCTTTATAACTGCGCCGCCGCAGTCCCCACTCCCACCCTTACCACTTCGTCTTTCTCCAATACTCCCGCATTTCCAGATTCATAGGCACATCTACCTCTGCCGCCAAACCCTAATCGAAATCTGAAGGATGGCGCCGAAGAAGGGAGCCATGAAAGCGGGCACCGAGGCCCGGAGGGATGAAGAGTGGGTGTCGTCGTGCACTAGAGAGGCGGAGCTGAACAGACTAGTTGAGGCAGGCGTTCTTCCTGACCGCGCGACCGCCGGATGGCGGCCGGCCCTCGGTGAGCCCTTTCCAACACCTCATACCGACGAAGTTGTGGTATTTGAAGATTACTTTTGGTGTGGGTTGGGATTCCCTGTTCATCCATTCCTTAGGGATTTGTTGGAGCTATGGGTAGTCAGTTTGTGCAATCTCCACCCAAATACCATTCTTCACATCTCTATCTTTATCCACTTCTGTGAGGCATTCCTTGGTATCCTTCCCCACTTCAACCTTTTCCGTTATCTATTCTGGCTGAAGAAGAGAGGCGGTGGTGGTTCCAAGGTGGTCGGCGGAGTATACCTTCAACCAGCCATCCGCTGCGACCCTGATCACATCCCGGAGAACCAAAAGAGCTGGTCGGAGTTGCCAAGAAACGCTGATATGGACCAAGTGAAAGAGCTTCTTGACTTAATCCGGGGTGTGAATATCAACGGCGGATTGGTAGCAGTGAGTTTTATATCACGTCGTGTTCAACCTTGCAAGGAGAGAGCCCATCCTGCCTTTGAATTCAAAGGGAAAACTGACAGTACCCGGGAGAAACCGGATATGCTATTGAAGGAGGTTATCGAAGAGCGAGCTGCAGAGCTGTTCACTTCGCATGTCTCATTCAACATGCCAGGGTATTCAAAACCCTTTAACTGCAGTAACCAGCCACCCCAGGTAAACGTCTCAGCATTATGTTCCTGATGCTTTTAATCTATCATCATTTCCAAACATCTGGACTCATTCACCTGTAAAAAGATCCACTCGCAGGATAGAGCCGTATACTTCTCGGGTGTACCAAGGAGTGAATGGCCGAGGGAGTAGACAGCCGACGACCATCGCAGCCCGAAGAGGAGGGGCTGAGCACCTCGTCGGATAGTGCGTCCCCAGTATCGGAGAAAATCCATGGGAAAAGGCCAGCGGTAGACGAGCCGGCTCGGAAGAGGAGAAAGACGGCAGGCACCGCTTCCTACAAACCGGGTGGCATCTCGCTTGGTGTTGACCAGGCTACTCGATCGTGAAGGACTGCAGTGTTGGAGTGGTCTGACGATGATGAAGACCTGACAGCGCATCCGCCGAGCATGAAGGAGCCACCGCTCTGCGCTGAAGTCCTCGTTCAGAGAGCGAAAGAGATTCCTACACAACCGACGATGGAAGTCCCGGCGGTGCAGACGACCAGAGTCCCCGAGCAACAAACGGGAGTAACCTCGGAGCAGCATGTGGAGAGGGCTCCGGAACATCAAACGGATCGGTGGTCTTCTGTAGAAGAGCGGGAACCTCCCCAGCAGAGCACTGAGGTGGACCACGCAGCTACACCTGGAGGATCAGGCAGGTATCGCCGGTTCAAGAAGTTGAACCGGAAGACCAAACCGTGAGTATATTTGTCTTGTAGTAGTAATGTTGTTCCTTGACCTCTTTTGAATACTGACAAGCCGACATTATGCAGACCAACGCCGAGGACCGCACCCGCGGTAGAAACAACACCAACTGCTCCTGTCGCGGAGTCCCCGAGTGCTCGGCAACCAGAAGAGAGGTCAGCTGCCGCTGCCGGTGGTCCCGGCGATGGCGAACCATTGGCTCAAACAACAGGCGTGTCAGCGACAGTGACCGAGGCTACGACTGAAACCATTGGTACTTTGGGAGCGGAAGCTGCAGCTGCTGTTGATGCGTCGGAGGCTAGGGAAGCAACTCCGACGATGGCCGAGGAGCAAATTGTACCGCCCGTAGCGATGCCAGGAATGGTCGGAGCCGCTGTCCGGCCACAGAGCCCCCCAGTGGTGCCTCGAGCGACGGTGGAAGAGGACGAGGTTGAGGAGATCGAGCGAGCCGAACCTCAACCCCAGTCCGTCCGGATTATCCGAAAATGCGGGGAAGAAGTGGTAGTTATCAAGGAAGAAAACACCACCAAGGAGATGAAGAGGCTGAGATCTGCGGTAGCTGGAGTAATGACTCAAATCGAGGTTAGTACTGCAACTATAATATTAATAAATGGTGTTGGAGATCGAAGTTCATCACTAGCATTGTACATCCACAGGGTATAATGCGTATAGTCGAGCAGCGGCATCAACTAATAAAGAGGATGGAGCCCCTTGCCAAAGAGAACAAGAAACTCCAGGAGGCAATGAACCTATATGAGAAGAACATCCAGAGGGCCCGACGCGAGCGAGACTTTGCAGAGTCCAATTCGCGGGACCTGGAACATCAGAAGGGGGTTCTGTCCGAGCAGTTGGCAGCTGCAACCGAGCAGCTGCAGAGGAAATCTGATCAGCTGGCAGCAGCATCCGAACAGTTGCAGAAGAAAACCGAGCAGCTGGCCGTTGTGTCAGAACAACTGAAAAATGCTTCCGACCAGTTGGAAAAAAAAACCAGGAGCTGAAAAGCTTAACCGATCAGAACACAGGTATGATTATCGGCGAATATACTTTGTATTTGGTTGAACAACCATCTTTTAGGTGATAACTATTTTGCTTGCAGAGCGAGATGTGGAGCTCGGCCAGCTTCGCAAGACCGTCGAGCAAATCCAACAAGAGAAAACAAAAGAGTCGGAGCGAGCAAACAAACTGACTGAGGAGCTGAAAGGTGAATACCTCCTGGTCGGAATTATTGCTGAAGTATTTTTCTGGTATGACGGAACATTGTCATGTTTGCAGGTTATCGCCGTAAAGCCAAGGCACAATTCGATGTGCTGGTGCAGGAAGCCCAGGTCCAAAAAGACAACTTCAATGCTGTAGTTACCGCAATAAAACCGGTGCTTGACTGCGTCGACCTAGAAACGGCACCCCGACTTGACGGTAGGAGGCAAGGGTCAGATACCATCATCCAGAGGTCCAAGGCAGCATGGGAGAATTTCAAGATCTTCAACCGCGACGCCATTATGACCGTTGCTACTCATGTCCTTGCGGTTGTTCGGTCCCACTACCCAACCATCAACGTTCAGTCGATAGGGGGTGGTTTCGCCAAAGGACTGAGCGATGCGGAGACCCAGAAGCTAGAGGATGAGGTGGAGGACGCAGCGAAGAAACTGGCCGGCGACATAGATCTGTTTGGTGAGACGGATGGCAGTGACGTAGCCCAATGATCTGCGTGGCTGATATCATCTGTAATTTCTACGCAATGCAATTAGAACGCGCGAAAGTGCAAGAACACTTATATATACGATAAATGTTATAAAGTGCATGTGTATGCAGTTAGATTGTATTTTGGCAAAAAAAATCGTCGTAGTTTTGACCATAAGATATTTATACGGAGTATAAGTAGAGTACGAGCAGTTAGTTTGCTACTAACCCCCATGGCCTCAGCTAGCCCATAGTCCATGACGTCGAGCGCGGAGCCCGAGCACGTGTAGAGGGGATAGGCTAGACCAAGGAACCGCAGCCGACCACCCATAATGCAGAGCGCGGAGCCCGTAGCACGTGTAGGGAGAGATCAGAAATTGGGTCTTCTCCAAAGAGAAAAGAGCGAAACGTATGCTGCTTGGCAGTTATCGAAATGACTGTAGATGGCATAAACGGCGACCGAGCAATAAATTCTGCTCTGAGCTCTCGGCCTCGGATAGCCCATAATCTATAACATCGAGCGCAGAGCCCATGCACATGAAGGAAAAACAGGCATGACCAAGGAACCACAGCCGACCACCCAAAACGCAGAGCGCGGAGCCCGTGGCACGTGTAGGAAGAGATCGGGGGCTGGTTCTTCCGAAGAGAACAGAAAAGAAAGTAGGCTGCTCGCTGATCGGCGAAATATCTTTAAAGGTTTACAGCGAATTATTCGGCGGTTTGGAGAAAAACATGTGGTGAGACACGTTGGCGATTTGGAGGAGACGTGTTTGGAGAAAAAATATTTGGCGTTTTTTGGCGAAAATGTGTCGGCATTTTGGAGAAAACGTTCGGCGTTTTTTGGAGAGAACCGTTCGGAGATTTTGGAGATTTGGAGAACTTTATTCGGCGAAATCGTGGTCGGCGATTTGGAGAAACCGTTCGGCGATTTTGGAGAAAACCGTTCCGCGATTTTGGAGAAAACTGTTCGGCGATTTTGGAGATCGTTATGGAGTATCGTAATGCTCGGCGACCATACGCGGAGATCGAAAGTTAAAGGGGAAAAATGGAGACAAATTATGGAGACCAAAACTTTATTCATCATAAAATGGAGAGTACATATCTGGAGCGTTTCAAGGGTAGAAACGTATAAGGTGCTCGATGTGCCATGAGTTTGGAACATCAATCCCATCTAAGTCACATAAGCGATAAGATCCTGGCCGGGTGACCTCTTTGACGACGTAGGGCCCTTCCCAAGGGGAAGAAAGCTTGTGCAACCCTTCGGTCTTTTGTTTTCTACGGAGAATGAGGTCGCCGACGGTGAATGAACGACCTTTTACGTTGCGGTTATAGTACCTTCGCAGATCTTCTAGATACTTGGCTGTGCAGACGTAGGTGATCAGGCGTTCTTCCTCGGCTCGGTCAATGTCCTCTGTCCGAACAGCCGTGGCTTGCTCTTCAACATAATTTTCCACCCTGGGTGCTCGGAAGGCAACATCTGCTGGTAGTATGGCCTCTGAGCCGTAGACCAAAAAATATGGAGACACACCGGTACTGCGACTAGCTTGAGTGCGCAGTCCCCAGACCACAACCGATAGCTCTTTGAGCCATTTGCCCGGATGCTTTTCTTCTTTCTGATATAGCCTCTTTTTGAGGGCGTCAAGGATCATACCATTAGCCCACTCGACCTGGCCATTAGCTCTAGGATGAGCAACGGAAATGTATTTAACAGAGATGCACCGGTCTTCATAGAAGTCCCAAAAATGATGGCCGGTAAACGTGGTTCCGAGGTCGGTGATAATGTTGTTCGGGAGACCGAACCTGTGTATGATATCTTCAAAGAGGTCGACTGCTTTCTTTGCAGTAGCTGAAATGAGCGGTTTGTACTCGATCCACTTGGAGAACTTATCAATGGTGACGTATACATACCGGAAACCTCCTGGCGCTGGCTTGAAAGGCCCAATCATGTCCAGTCCCTAGCATGCGAAAGGCCAAGAGGCTAGGATGGTCTGCAGTTCCTGTGCCAGTACGTGTATTTGCTTGGCGAAGAACTGACATCCTTCACAGCGCCGGATGAGGTCTTCTACGTCGAAGATGGCCGTGGGCTAGTAGAAGCCAGCTCGAAAAGCTTTGCCAACCAGGTTTCTCGAGGCCGCGTGATTGCCACAGGAACCAGAATGAATTTCGTGAAGCAGCTTCACTCCTTCGTCTTGAGGGACGCACTTCTACAATACCCCTTCCTTGGCACTCTTCCTCATCAAGTTACCGTCTACCAACACGTAGTGCTTACTTTGGCGGATTAGGCGTTCGATGTCGGTCTTGTCGGCGGGTACTTCAGAGTTGGTGAGGTACTTGATGAACTGCTCCCTCCAATCGGCGACCGGCGAAGGCACCGCAAGTACCAACTACTCGGCAGGGGGAACCTCCTCAACTTCCTTTTCTTCTTTAATGGATGGCACCAGGAGATCTTGCACGAAGACCCCCGATGGAACCGCGGTGCGAGACGAACCTGTTTTTGAGAGCTGGTCGGCTGGTTGATTTTGATCATGTACCACGTGGTGGTACTCGATATCTTAGAACTTCCCTTCAAGCTTCCTGATTTCGGCGAAGTATGCGTCCATCTTCTCACTGGAACAGGACCAGTCTTTGTTGAGCTGGTTGATAACCAGCGCGGAGTCCCCATACACCATAAGTCATTTGACGCCGAGCTCGACAGCTATTCGTAGACCATGGAGACATGCTTTGTATTCCGCGGCGTTGTTGGAGGCTGGAAAGTGTATCCGGAGGACATAGCGGAGCTTATCTTTGGTCGGCGTAATGAACAGAATGCCTGCGCTGGCACCGCTGATGTTAAGGGCGCTATCAAAATACATCACCCAGTGCTCGGGGCAAGTGGCGGCAATGGGTTCTTAGATCTCGGTCCACTCAGCGACAAAATCAGCAAGCGCCTGTGACTTAATGGTAGGTCTGCTTCTGAATTCAATGGAGTAAGTGCCGAGCTCAACAGCCCACTTAATGATGCGGCCGTTGGCCTCTTTGTTGCAGAGAATGTCCCCCAAAGGGAACTCAGTAACCACGGCGATCTTGTAATACTCGAAGTAGTGTCGGAGCTTTCACGATGTAATCAGAATTGCGTATAACAGCTTCTGTACCTGAGGATAACAAGTTTTGGGCTCATTAAGCAACTCGCTGATGAAGTATACCGGATGTTGCACCTTGTAGGCGTGCCCGGACTCTTCGCGTTCGACGACAATAGCCGTGCTGATGACGCGAGAAGTGGCAGCGATGTAGATTAGCAGAGTTTCATCTAGCCGTGGCGCTATCATGATCAGAGGTTTTGTTAAGAACAACTTGAGCTGCTTAAAAGCTGTGTCTGCCTCCTCCGACTAGGAAAAACGCTCGGAGGCTTTAAGGAGCTTGAAGAAAGGTAGCTCTTTTTCGCCGAGGCGCGAGATGAAGCGACTTAACGCAGCCATGCAGCCTGTAAGCTTCTGTATATCCTTGACGCATGTCGGCCGCTTCATGTTGGTGATGGCGGAGACCTTGTCAGGGTTTGGTTCGATGCCTTGAGCACTAACGATGTAGCCAGTAGTATACCGGATGGAACTCCAAAGATGCACTTTGAAGGGTTCAGCTTCCATCAGTATTTGTTCAAGTTGGAGAAAGTTTCTTCAAGGTCGGCGATAAGATTGTCGGCGGTTTTGGTCTTGACGACCACATCGTCGATGTAGGCTTTTATAGGTTGCGGCCGATCTGTTGGTCGAGGCACATCTGGATAGCCCTTTGATAGGTTGCCCCAGCGTTTTTGAGTCTGAAGGACATAGTGGTGTAGCAGTATGCACCGAAAGGTGTGATGAATGACGTCTTGACCTGGTCTTCTTCCTTGAGGGAGATCTGATGATAGCTAGAGTAACAGTCAAGAAAGGAGAGCAGTTCGCAGCCGGCGGTGGAGTCTACAACCTCATCTATCCGAGGCAGGCCGAAGGGGTCTTTAGGGCAGTGTTTGTTAAGATCAGTATAATCAACACACATTCTCCATTCTTTATTCTTTTTTCGAACGAGAATAGGATTAGCTAACTAATCTGGATGATACACTTCTTTTATAAATCCGGTAGCTAAGAGTCGTTTTATTTCTACCCTAATAGCCTCCTTCTTGTCTGGCGTGAATCGGCGGAGTTTCTGCTTGATCGGTTTGGCTGTCGGCGAGACATTCAAGGAGTGCTCGATCTTCTCCCTTGGTACCCCCGGCATGTCTGCCGGTTTCCAAGCAAACACGTCGGCGTTGGCACGTAGGAAGGAGACGAGCACGCTTTCCTATTTGGGGTCAAGGTGAGACCCGATCTTCACAGTCTTGGAGGGGTCGTCGAGGCCGACCTCCTCGACTTCCTTGGACTTGGCAGAAGCGCGAGGAAGTTCTAGCTCTGGGATCTCCATGTCATCAGCGGGCGCCATCTTGGCTTTGGCAACTACGCTAGCCATCTGGATGGAGAGGTCGGTAGCTTCGGTGAGGGCGAGACTCTCTGTCTCGCAAGCATGGGCGACGGAGAGGTTGGCCCACAAAGTTGGGACTCCTACAGATGAAGGCATCTTCAACACCAGATACGCGTAGTGCGGTATGGTCATGAATTTGGCCAGAGCTGGCCGGCCAAGTATGGCGCGGTAGGCGGTGTCGAAGTCGGCGACGTAGAAGTTGATATGCTTGATGCGGTAGTTGCTTGCCATGCCGAACTGTACTGGCAGGGTGATCTCTCCAAGTGGCATGGATGCCCTTCCAGGTACCACACCCCAGAAGGAGGAGTCCGAGGGTGTGAGATCTGATATCGCGAGGCCCAACTCCCTTAGGGCTCCGGCGAAGAGCAAGTTCAAAGCACTGCCACCATCAACAAGGACTTTTCTAAATAGCACCTTCTGGACGGTTGCGTCGAGGACGAGGGGGAAACGCCCTGTATATGGTATGTCTGCCCACTAGTCGGCCCTGCTGAAGGTGATGGGTATCTCGGACCATGGGCGATAGCTAGGGTCGGCGGTAGTTTCTTCTGAAGCGACGATGAGCACTCGTCGAGCAGCAAGCTTCCATTCCCTTCGACTCTCAGTGGAGGTGAGGCCCCCGAAGATGGTGGCGACCACCTTATCGTGGTCCTAAAAGGCGTTGTTGTTGTTCCCAGGCGGTCGGCGACCTCCTGTTCCATTGTTGGTGTCGTCATCGAGCCTCTTGTCCTAGAACTCCTTGGCTAGACCAATGCAGTCCTTCATCTTGTGTTTGGCGTTCTTGTGAAGAGGGCACGGGCCGTCGAGTATCTTTTGGTACTGCTCGTTGTAGTTACGCTTGGCGCGAGGCTGACTAGCGGCGATGAAGATGTGTTCTAGCCGGCGGCGGTGATTTTGGCCAGGCCTGTGTCCTCCTGTTCAATCACGACCGCTATCGCGATGATAGCTGCGGTCATTGGGGCGGCGGTCATTGTGACATCGGTCGTCGAGGCGATCGTCGTATTGGTGAGGTGGTCGCTGAGTGCCTACATCCTCGTTGAAGCGCACCTCGGCTTCCTCTGCATCGGCGTACTGGTTGGCGGTAGTTATCATTTCACCGATACCGGTCGGTGGCTTACGGTTGAATTTGGAGCGAAGCTCGCGATGGTGGAGTCCTCGGATAAAGGCGGTGATGACTTCAGCTTCTGTGATGTTGGGGATAGAGTTCCTCATCTCGGAGAAACGCCAGATGTAGCTGTGGAGGAGCTCAGATGGCTTCTGGTTGATGCGGCTGAGATCATGCTTCGTGCCAGGTCGAGTACACGTGGCCATATAGTTGTCGGTGAAGACTTTCTTCAACTCTTCCCATGAGCCGATGGAGTCCGGCGCAAGGCTGGTGAACCAGCTCATGGCGGGTGGCATGAGCATGATGGGGAGATAATTTGCCATAACGCTGGTGTCTCCTCCCGCGGCATGGACGGCAGTGGCATAAGCCTACAGCCACTGAGTCGGGTTCATTCTTCCTTCGTAGGGCTCGACCCCGGTGATCTTAAAACCATGGGGCCATCGAAGCGTTTGGAGTGCCCTTGTGAAAGCCAGAGGCCCCTCTGGATTGTCGACACCGTAATCTGCGGCGTTGTGGTCGGGGATAGGCTCGAGGGCTGAGTCCGGGTTGCCGTACTCCCTTTCGTAATCCTGGCGGCGACGTACTTTGTCTTCGTGGCGACCAAAGCGACGGTGCTCGATATGCTGCCACGCATCCTGGAGGTTGCTAAGATGTACTCTAGCATCCTGTTCGACCTCCTGGTCGTGTTGGCGATGGTGTTCGGTGCGATGCCCCCCGGGTCCCCCTTGGAGAGGTAATGACTGGTCGGCGAAACGGCTTTGACTTGGGTGGCGATTGGACCTCGGCGCAGCTGATCGGTGAATCATGCTCGTAGAGCACGAAGGTCTCTGATCCTCGCGGATCTCATTGACCTGACAGTGAGCCGCTTTAAGCATGGCGGCGATCTTGGCGAGCTCGGGCGTTTGAGGGAAGCGAGCGAGCTCGTTGGCGGCTACTGCCAAATTGGCGCTTGGAGTCTTGAAGACGTCGTGGCCGTCGACGCGGAGAAATTCTTCGTCGAGGTCACGGTAGAGCGGGAGCGGTCTTTCTTGAGAGTCAAGCCGATTATTCCGAGCAGCCTCGGCCCTTGCGATGGCTGCCTCGTTTTCTCGCCGCTGCGCGCGGTTGACGTTTCGGTTCTCCCGAGCGGCGCATTCCTCATCGGTTTCGCCATTCCGAGGGGGGCTGTCGATACTGACGTTGAAGATGGCACCGCCCCGAAAAGGCGGGAGAGGAGGTTGCTCGGTGAAGGTTTCGGCGAGGGTCTCCGTGGAGCCCTGAGATTCGGAGTCCGGACTTTCCTCCAAGATGGTTTGGAGGGATGCTCCGGGGCATCGGCTGGCGTGTAGCATGTTGACCGTCGGCGGGAGCTGGTCAGCGATCTGGTCGGTGAGAGGATGGATATCCCCCACCTGGTCGGCAAATTTGGCCCTCAAGGCGTCTTGGTACGTGGCGGTGGTGTTGGCGAGCCCGAAGGGTAGGGCCGTAACCCCCGGAGTTTGCCGAGCAGCTTCTGATAGATCCGGATCGGAGAGTGGTCGGCGCCGAACGAAAGTGTCCAGAGCTGATTCGGCGACGGAGAGGCAATCGGCGAGCTTCAGGCCGACCCGATCGATGGATTCGATCAGATCATGATTGTTGATGTGCCTCCTCTGGTAACGAGGAAGCGAACGGCGAGTCGTTGATGAAGGCGACCTTAGAAGTGGATCTAAGATCGGATTTGCAGTTGCAGGTGCGGGGGTGGCCGGCGTAGAAACGATCTGCTCCGGCTTGAGGAGCTCTCCGACTCCGTCAGCGTTGATGACCCACGTGATGGATCCGACCGTGAAGATCTGGCCGGGCTGTGGAAGGGACGAAGAGCCTGCGGAAAAAGGCATCTTGTTCGACAAGGAAACAGCACGCACACCCCTACCTGGCGCGCCAACTGTCGACATAATATCGTCGGCAGTCCTCTGAGGGGTATCCCACGAAGTTAGATTGATCAGTAGAGGAGCGCGAGATCAAGAAAAAGAAAGCAACAGAGACACACGAGTTGGACAGGTTCAGGCCGTCAGTATGACGTAATACCCTACTCCTGTGGTTTGTTGGTTTATATTAGCTATCGTATGATATGCCGTGAGTTTAGAGGGGGTCCATGCCCGCCTTATATAGTCCGGGAGGCAGGGTTACAAGTCGGTTAGATCTGAGAGATAACCGGAAAGTAATAACTAATTACAGGAATCTTGGGATCATACATATCCTAACAGATCTCGTAGTATCTTCAAGATATCTTCCCGATGTCTTGCGGAAGGCACCAAGCAGAGTCGTGCCTCGCAATGCTTCTTCTTGTGGGCTGGGCCACCCCTAGGGGCGCATCCCATATGGTCTGCCGTGGGTATCCGGGATCGTACCCCCACAGGGGGTGTGCGACCTTGCATAAAGGCTTATTGTTGGCCTACCCACATGCAAGACATTCCCAAGCAGCAACACCGATAGACCCACCATTGGTCAATACGTCATGGTCTCCAACACACTGTTCTTGAGCAGCAACTGCCTCAACTACATCCTATGGTTAATTTCGTTGCTCAACTACACCCTATGGTTGATTCCGTAGGTATACATCTAATTGTTTGAACTGAAAGTTGAAATTTCTCTGTATAATCTAATGTTGGATCTTGGATTCTCACCACTATGAATTGATTGGTGAAAAAACTTAAAAAAGAATCACGCAAGTCTTGAATTGATAGGCACGAAAACAATCACTCAAGGCTTGCCAAAACCGACGAGCGCCGATCAGTCATTGGATGATTATATTGAACAAACTGAGAGCAATCATTTGTGCAGGGTATGTGCCACAGCCATGACGGTATAGAATATGAACACTATGGGTCCGTTTGGTAGCTTTGCTGAGGTGAGTGATAGCTCAGCTGGGCAAGCTTGCCGATTCCAGCTATGCCCAACTTGCACTTGCGACATGTTTGGTTGTGCTGCCAAGCTAGCACCATTGTTTGGTTATGATTAAAGTTTGCTGACGACCTTGTCGATTGCTTTATCTGGCAAATTAATAAGCAGCGTGTCCAAGAACAAGCTAGTCCAAGTGTAATATTGTAATTAAGTATGATATATACTGGCGTCAAAATCACCAATGTCCAGTATGCCAATATAAAAGCACTGATGAATGCAATCTGCGTATTAACTAGTGCAAAGTCAAGCAACATGGAGGTGCATGTAGATGAGATGCAAGCCGAACCCCAAAAACTTATGGAAGGAATCTCCAATGAAATTTTTGGAAGGAAATCCGGCCCCAATGTTAATCACACGTACGGCACAACCAATCCTAATCGCTTTACGAAAGCACAAAATAGAGATTGTTGCGTGGCGCGAGATAAATCCGAGAGTTGTTGAGTTCGTTGCGGCTCGTAGTGCTCGTTTTTTCCGCGCGGGTGGGATTTTGCCGTTGAAGGCGAGCGGAGTTGACTCTCCTTCAGAAACAATGTTTTTGTGGCCCGGTGCGGCAACATGCCACAAAAGCAAGATTTTTTAATCCGTTGCAAACACCTAGTCTAGCCTAGCGAGTCTAATTTTCTTGCCAAGGATCCAAACGGACCATATATTCAACAATTGAAAGTCATTTGTGCTAGGTATCTGCCTCAGCCATGATATCCATCAAATTCATTTACTTGCTTCTCAGCCATGATATCCCTCAAAGTCATCTACTTGCTAGTTTGTTGACCTCCAATATCTAACAAATAACATAATAATATGATCTTGCTCATTTCTAAAATTCATGAAGGTATTTTAATAACAATATAGGCATGATGTGCAGAAGTAAGGCTGGCAAATAGTAATGTGGGACATTATAATGTCCAAAGACCCATTTCTTTGTCTACTAACAGTGCATTTATTTATATACTGCAGTGATCGTTGCATGTGATTCTCATTTTCATCATGCAAGATATATAAGTTGTCCCATCATTTTAGGGCACGTACAATGGCGTCTCTTCCCCGTCTCTTTGTTACCGTTTTTGCAAAATACACCCTCGTTCGGCTTGCAGACGGTTGCCCCGTCGCCTCGCGAGGCGACGGCGAGGGCCCGTGCTCCGAGGCCGAATCGCCTGCTGAAGCAGCATTGTAGGAGTTGGCTTCTCGACTCGCTGAAGGATGCGGATCCCGCGCGGGCACACACTGAATCTGGTATTCGCACGCGTGGGGGATGTTGGGCGCCTTGGCCGTTGCGAGCAGCGCGGTCGAGCTCCGCCGCACCGTGGGCTGCGCGCGGCGACCTCTACCATGCCGCCGCGGGACGCGCGGGCCAGCTCCACGCACCGTGGGCTGCGAACGGGTGAGCTCCACCCCGGCCGCCGTGAGCCGCGCAGGCGACCTCCGCCGCTCCGCCCTGGCCACCGGGAGCCACGCGGGTGAGCTCCGCCATGAGCAGGTCAGTGCCAGTCCCTAGGATTGTTTGACAGAGATGCGCTATTTTGTTTGACAGTGCAATCGAAGCTCAAATATGTTTGACAGAGACACGGCGCCATCGTCCATCGATGGATCCAGCGGAGGCAGCTTCTCCAACTTTGACAGAGATGCGTGCTGCTGCTTGTAGTACCTACTAGTGTTTGCTTCGATTGCTATATGCTATCTGTTTAAGATTTCTTTGATGTGCACCCCCTTTGTTTACGGTGATGCTTATGCCAGGGCTAGATGCTAGACCAGATATAGTTAAATCTGCATATAGTACTACAATGATCCTATCTTGAGTTGAGTGTCAATTTTCTGAGCCAGTTTTCTGAATCTTCAGTTAGAGCAAGCCTGTGAGCACTGTGATTTTTCTGAATGTGCTATTTTTCTGAATGTGTGCAGTGTGAAGCTGATGTAAAGTTGTTGTGAAGACTGCTGCTGTGGAGATTGAAATTAAGCTTGCTGTGAACTGCTATGAACATCATCATCCTGTTAGCTTTATTGCAAAACCCTGGGCTATGAGGACTTGCAGCTATGAATGTTGTAGCAACTATTATCCTACTGTCCAGGAACTTTATCCTATCTGAATGTGAACTTTATCCTATATGTGCTGCTATTTTCTAAATGTGCTGCTATTTTCTGAATGTGAACCGAGCTATCAGGATGCTAGCTGTTGTCTGATTATGGTGCACTACTATTTTTTTAATGTGAATAGAGCTTTGCTACTATGATCTCTGAAGCAGTGACAACTCGGGATATTCCTATATGGCATGCTTTCTTTGGTATCATGTTGCTCTTATTTATCCTTGATACATTTTCTATCAAATAGCCACACAATAAAAGGGCGTACGCGGTGTAGATCCTAGCTGCATGCAAAGCATTAAATAGCTTAGAGACGGACCCCTGTTTATGGGTTGTATGACCTATCTGTATGATAGATTTGAGGTGCTTAGAGACGAACCCGCATCTGTGGGTTGTACATGCCCTTAGTGACTTGCTTTGATTGGTACTGTTAAAATGTGTGCCATGGATCAATAGCCATAAAAGCAAGTGAAGTGTGACTAGCTGGTGAGTTTGTGTGGCCATCTTCAGTCTGGAGTCCAGCTATACACTATGTGTCAAGTGACGATGTGCCCCTAGCTAGAGAACTAGAGGCTCTTGCTGTAAGAGGCTGGTTGGGAGGGAGCCTCTAAGGGGTGGCGGCTAGGGTTAGGGCCGGAGGCTATGGTGGAGGAGAGGTGGAGGCTAGGGTTTGGGGAGAGAGGAGGCGTCGGCATAGGGAGAAGGAGAGGGAGAGGGATGCCCTTAGGTTGTTCTTTCTTGATCCAACTGATTACAATGCATCTGTATTTATAGTCTCGAGTAGACTTGCATCTTAAGTAATCTAACGAGGAAGGTCTTTATAGATTTGGACTCCTCATGATCCTATCTAATCTAAACCGTCTCTATTCCTATTCTCTTTCCATCGGTCGAGATCCTCATGGCCGGCTCAAGCTCACTCTCTTGGTCATTTGCATTGACATAGCAACCTTGTGAGCTTAGCCAAAGCCCTCCCACTCATCTCCATCATTGATTCATCATCTTTGTGAGATTGGGAGAGAATCCAAGTGCATTGCTTGAGTGTTTGCATCTAGAGGCACTTGGTGTTCGTGTTTCATTACGGGATTCGCTTGTTACTCTTGGTGGTTGCCGCCACCTAGACGGCTTGGAGCAGCAAGGATCGTCGAGCGGAGGGTGGTGATTGTCTTCGGCTCCGATCGTGGTGATTGTAAGGGGTTCTTGACCTTTCCCCGGCGGAGAGCCAAAAGGTACTCTAGTGGATTGCTCGTGGCTTGTGTGAAACTCATCTTGTGTTGGTTGTGTGGCACCCTATTGAGGGTTTGGTGTGTGATGCCAATTAGCGCGTGAACCTCGAAGTGAGTGAATCACCACAACGAGGACTAGCTTGCCGGCAAGCAAGTGAACCTCGGTAAAAAATCATTGTGTCAACATTTGATTGATTGGCTCCTTCCTTGACACGGCGGTATAAACAAATTGCTCACTCTCTTTATATTACCGCAAATTAGTTGTCAAGCTCTTTAGTGTAGCTAGTTGCGAGAGCTTGTTAGTTTGGTTAGTGTGGCTCTTTAGTTAGCCTTTGAGAGCACCTTAACTTAGTGTGGTGTCATAGCTTTTGTGTGGATAGAAACTATACAAACTAGAATTGTGGTAGGTGGCTTGTTATTTTAGTAGGCTAGCACAACACTTGCTTCGCCTCATAATTATCTAACCGGTTTGTTAAGTGTTGTTGTAGAAATTTTTAATAGGCTATTCACCCCCCCCTCTAGCCATTAGGACTTTTCATAGAGTGCTTAGCACTATACCGTGGCAAAAATTGGAGACCGTGGTGAAAATTGGAGACCGTGGTGAAATTTGGAGACCGTGACGAAAATTGAAGATCGTGGCGAAAATTGGAGTCCGTGGTAAAATTTAGAGACCGTGGCAAAAATTGGAGACCGTGGCAAAAATTGGAGCCGTAGCGAAATTTGGAGACCGTAGAGAAATTTGGATACCGTGGCAAAAATTGGAGACTGTGGAGAAATTTAGAGACCGTGGCGAAATATGGAGACCGTGGAGAAATTTGCAGACCGTGGCGAGTGCTTACGACTCAGGCGGCTTGCTTAGCAGGTCGCTTGGCGGCTCGGGTGACTTGGTGGCTCGGCGGCACGGCGGCATGGTGGCTCGAGTGGCTCGGCGGCACGGCGGCTCGGCGGCTACGCAGAGTCATAGGCAAACGGGCGAAATCGGAGCCTGGCGGAGTCAATTCGCGTGGGGAGGCGAAGCCGTTGAGCGTGTTCGACTGAGGTGAGGGCGTAGTCTGATTTGAATGGCGATAGTATACGTCATCTTAAAGATGTTTAGCATAGAGAAATAAGTAATTTGAGAAAAATTATGAAAAACAAATGGAGAAAGCATAGGGCCGCCGCTGATGTTGATAGTTATCAAAGTAGACAAAGTTATATATATGTTAGAATATTCAATAGAAAAAAATCATGACTTAGCTCGTTTGGATTGATGACGTTGGAGTCACGTTTCGTGAGTGTAGATCGGTAGCAAGGGAATTTATTTCTTGCATGCATGCTCGAGGCTGTATGTAGATGCAATCAAAACACCGTGATAGTTTGTTTACTTATCTTGCATGGTATTGTAGATAATACGTCGTCCTTTGCTTGTTGACGTTGATCTTAGTGAAAATCACAATGTGTCGCCGTGAGTTGCCTCGTAATGTCGAGTCGATAGCGAGGACCACGCGAGCCGTCGATGAGGGTTGATGAGCCCCACCGAAGGATGATGACGAGTCAATGTCAGGTGATGCATCCGAATTCCTGAAGTTGACCTCCATGCTGCTGGCTTGCCGCATATAACCATCTCCTTGATTGGTGCCGACGAAGCACAGCATTGGACCTCCGGAGAACTCTTACGAAGAGCGATGCACCTCAGAGCATTGGGTTGAGATCGCCGTCTCATGGAGCCGAGTCATCGTCGCAGATGGTGATGGTGATGGAAAATTCCTATCTGGTTCTCCCTAAGTGTAGTTGACGATGAAGCAACAGACAATCCGACCAGTTGGTTGGTGAAGAATCGAGCACCGAGTAGCCAAACCAACTGGTCAGCGGCGAAGTGAGCGCTGAGTAGAAGTGAGCGCCGAACAGTCCGATCAACTGGTCGGATATTGCATTATGAAACATTTTAAACACGGAGATATTAAACGTGGAGACATTTAATTATGAAAAATAACCGAAGAAATAATAATTGGAGGAGCATGACGAAAACTCAGAGAAAGTTGTATTAATGCAAATATAGTAGAGGTACTTAGCTTTAGTCAAAATGTCTGATCGACGGTGTATGACGTTATCTGGTCGGCGTCGACAAAATTGCCCGGCCCTCGAGCTTTCCAACATGTCGTCATGGCGGCGGTCGCGGTTTTCATAGCGTCTTTCTTCATGGCAATCATCATTGAGACGCGGCACGGCTCATTTGATGCACTACAGTAGCCACACGCTTTGCCGAGTGCCCCATGCACTCGGCAAAGGCACCCATGCACTCGGCAAATTCTTTGCCGAGTGCAACACTCGGCAAAGAGGCTCCGTCGAACCTTTTCACGGTAAAGCCTGCTTTGCCGAGTGCCAAATCTCGGGCACTCGGCAAAGGATTGACGGCCGTTGGCCGACGGCTCACGCCGTCTTAAATTGTTTTTTAATTTCTTTGCCGAGTGCAACACTCGGCAAAGAATTTTCTTTTTTTTTCAAAATTCTTTGCAAGTGCCATAGCGCCGAGGCACTCGGCAAAGCCTGTTTTTATTTTTTTTTAAATTTTCTTTGCCGAGTGCCACTGCCAAGGCACTCGGCAAAGCATTTTTTATTTTTTATTTTTTAAATTTTCTTTGCCGAGTGCAATGGCCATTGCACTCGGCAAATCTGGGAAATTGTTGCTGCTATTTTCCCAGCTTTGCCGAGTGCAATGGTCATTGCACTCGGCAAAGCCACAGCAAAATTTTATTTTTTTTGTTTTTTGCTTTTCCATGTAAACAACAGTGCATATATATATATATTAGAAACCACAATTCAACACAATATATCAGAAACCACATATATATATCACAAACGACCAATTATGTCTGAAATCCACAATATATTACAAACCACAAGTTCAAAGTTCATAAGTTCAATACATAAAGGCATGCCTACATAAAAATGTAAGCAGTTTAAAGAAAAGTTGAAAATTTCGGCAGCACCTCCCCTGCACGGGGAGGTTTCCAAAACCTGCAAGAAAAACGTCGGCACGAAGGCCGACAACCACATTTCCGGCACGAAGGCCGACACATCAATAAACCTGGCACGAAGGCCCACACATCAACAAATCTGGCACGAAGGCCATCACTAGGTTTGACACTAAGCATGAGCATAGAAAGTAAAGCATCCATACCCATACTCATACTCACCAGAGTAGAATCTGGACGATGTGGTGGTGGTGGTGGTGCAAGCAGGTTGGCTGGGATCTCCCAACCTTGTTGCAGCCCAAGTTGTTGCACGAACTGGAGCAAACCTGCTTGCTGGGCCTCCAAAGCTTGTAGCCTCTGACGCTCAGCCTCCCGCTTAGCCAGCTAGGCCTCCTGCTGGGACCGAAGTTGCTGCAGCTCGGCCTGCAACATTTGACACCAATGTTTCAATAATTCATAGCTAAGGAATGTAAATGACAAAGAACGACGAATGAAACTGGAATACTCACCTGGAGTGCCGCCACCGATGACGGCCGTTGCCTTATGGGCACGCTAGAGCTCGTGCTCGCTGCTCGAAGGTAGTGGAGAGGAGGAGTAGTGCCCGTGTCGAGGATGTCGTCGCCAATCCAGAAACGCCCATGCTTCTTGCCTTCCCCCACCCTCATCACGAGCTCAGGATCAAGGCGCTCCTCAGTCCTCGGATCGTAGTCGGACCCGTGGACTGACCTTGCCACCTCCGTGTAAGAAGTGAGGCGGGTGTGGACGCTGGAGTTGGTGTACACCTCTAGGCCCGCAACCGGGTTGTACTCGATGTTGGACTTTGCCGGGCCCATGTGGGCCATAGCATACACCGTGAGTTGGCCAATTGGCTGGCCACCGTGCGCCGCCGACTGCGAGAAAGACAACAACATGTGGTAAGAAATAATGCAAAACTGAGCGCGGCTAGATAAGACAAATGGTGGAGACTTACATATGTCTTCGCATACTTGCTGAGGCTGGCGCTGCCCTGATGGTGAGGTACACCTGGCATCATCATACGGTGCTCGCTTTTCTCTTGGTGCGCCCTCTGCCAGTCCGCGTCCAACCATTTGTCCACTATAGCAGCCCAGCAATCGGGGTGGGTGGCGCACCAGTTTGGAATCACCTACAAGCCATCATAAGATCAAATTAGGCATAGTTAATCTCAGAAGAAATCAATAGGAGATGTTTTCTATTTACCTGTAGGTACTGCTCCCTGGTAAGAACCTCTGTCTCCCTTCTTGCCTGTGTCTTGTTGATTCTTCTGTTACGAAAGGTGGCATTGTAGTCTCTGTGCGCCTGGAGGCGGGCCTCGTAATACAAGTCCGAGACACGCCTTTTACAGGAAGCGTAAGCCACCTGATACGCCCTATCGTCCTGTCCCAGCTGGCATCTGAAGAAGTCCTACATAAAGACACGAGGTATCCATTATTTTGTTTAAAGAATGTGCATTGAATGCAATGAATTGAGGGCCGTAGTGCGAGAAAGGCTTACCCACAACTCTTGAATCACCCGATCCGCCAAGTTTCTATGCTCAGTGTCGGTGGCGACGAGGGCATACTGGTCGAACGAGGGTACCACTGGGTCCTCATCCTCTGACGTCCACACCAGGCCAGGGAAGTGTTCCCTGCACAGAAGTCCCAGGATCCCATTGACATTGCGAGCCTCGATCCCCTCCTCCACAAGCATCCAGTTCCTGCACAAGTGGTTAACAATAGTTATTATTAGCTCTTATTATCATTTTTCAACATATCAAATGAAGAACATATGAAGTTACTTACTTATCCCCCTCGGGTGCAATCAGTGGGCGGCGGTGAGGAGGAATCGGTCGCTTCGGGAGCTGGCTGGGACCTCGCAAGTAGGGTTTGGAGGCTGCAGAGGAAGTCGAACCCCCTGCCCCCTCCTCGGACGTGTGCGGAACCACCTCCTCATCGTACATCTGTGGAGCCGCCTCCTCGCCCACCGTGGGCAGACGGACGTCGCATGTGGAGATGTCTAGGTTTTAGGCATCCGGCGTCGCAACTTGCTCGAAACCTTCTCAAATTTTTATCATAGCCTCCACATGCGATCACACAACACCTCGACAAGTTTCGTGAATTTCGGACTTCGTTTGCATTTTCTATAATTTAAATACACTCCGACCACAAGCGGGTCGTCATGTTTGGCGAACAAGGCGTTCAAAATTTTGGGTGAGTTCCTGCATACGGCCTCAAAATACACTCTACAACATGACTATCATTTTTTGAATGGCTACATTTCATTATTTCATGCACCTGCAGTTCAAATTTACTTTTTCGGAAAAAATGCAAGTAAACAAAATTAATTCAAGAAATATAGCAAAAAGTTATAAAAATGTCCCAAATTTTAACATGTGCTTGTAAACGATAGATAAGGTGTACAAAAAAATTTGAAATCAAAATTCAAAAAAAACAAAAATACTTTGCCGAGTATCATGCCTGACACTCGGCAAAGAGGGCCTTTGCCGAGTGCCAGGCCGCAGCACTCGGCAAAGGGCCTCTTTGCCGAGTGTCAGGTTAAGCACTCGGTAAACTTTTTTTTTAAAGATGGTAATGGTGTGGGCGGGGTAGGTGGGCAACTGACGGGCATTTTGCCGAGTGCGCTCTTTGCCGAGTGTTGCGCTCGGCAAAGAGTGCCTTTGCCGAGTGGCGTGCTTTGCCGAGCGCCGGGCATGCTGCGGCACTCGGCAAAGCCACTCTTTGCCGAGTGCAATTCTTTGCTGAGTGCAACACTCGGCAAAGAGTGGCTTTGCCGAGTGCCCTATTTTTGGCACTCGGCAAAGCATGCGGCACTCGATAAATTTTGCTTGTCCTGTAGTGATGGCTTGGGCGGCTCACTTGGTGGCTCGGGTGGCTCGCTTACCGGCTTGCTCGGTGGCTGTTGATCCCATACATTGGAGTCCACCTCATTTGCTTGCATGTAGTGCTTCAGCTGGAGTCGATGCAGGTTACGTGCCCGATGGACTCGGACTCGGAACTGCATTTCCTTCGGGCGTTGAGCCACCGTTTTAGGAGATTGGACTTGCGACGGATCATGCAAGCATAGGCAAGCATGGAAAAATTATTCCAGGCCTTGCATGCCTGAGGTACATGCATGATCGTCAATATCTTTATTATTTCCTTAATTAGCTTTCTGCAGCCTGTTCGTTTGGCTGTGGCTTGTCGTAAACGATCGTAAATTTCTAGCCGAAACAGTATTTTTCTCTCACACAAACCAGCCAACAGTACTTCTTCACGAACCAGCAACTATACGAATCAGTCAACCGAACAGGCTGCTTGCCATCTTTGGTCCTAGTCGGATCCGACTCCACTCGATGCAGACGGTGCAGCGGATCCGCAGCCGATCGTCCTTGACGTAGCGCGCCTCCAGTTTGTGGAACGCCTCAGGAGCGTTGACCGCGTAGGAGCAGGAGTTGGTGGGTGAACACCGTGTCCTCGTCCTCCTCTCTTAGCTTTGCGAGGTCAAGCGGAGGCGCCAACCGATCGACCGCTGGAGAATTGCTCCACATATGACACACATCTATACGCATGCATTGCTTCACTCTGGTTGGCCTGCATGGTCGTCCTGGGCATGCATAGCGGCTAGGAAAACTAATCTGGAACTTGCCGCCAGATCCTGTCCGTCAGGGGTGTAGATGCCGTAAAAGACTCGGTCAGCTCGAAACTGGCTCCAGAGCAGATACGTCCTTCTCCGAGCTGTACGAAGCGAGTCCAATTTAGATGAAACGCCGATTAGCCTCCGCGCAAGACGTATGATGGTCCATCACCCGACGATATCATTGCTACGCTGATCCGTCGAGTTACTGCGGGATGCTAGATCGACGTAGATCTCCAAGTGCAGCTTTGAATTTCTTCGAGACGAATTCCATCGTGGGCCACGGAAGGATACTGCGCACACACGACATTGTGAGATGCCGCCTCGAGCCGACGAGTCGCTGTGATGGTCGAGGGACCAAAGATCAAGGTCGATCCCCCGATAACATGCCGCCGCAAATCGCCTAGAGACGTCGAACCCTTAACAGGCGTTGAAGGACGCTGCCGTAGGAAGCCGAGTTTGCAACGTGTTGTGCCATGATGTTGTTGAAGATGAAAATTCCCATCTGATTCATTGTGGGGATCAGCATGCACACCCCCTACCTACCACGTCACTGTCAACGAAATCTGATCGACCCTCTACCGAGGGGATACCCACGGTAGTAGATGATCGGTAGAGGTGCGCGTAATAGGAACCGGATGGTGACACAAGGCACAGAGACAACGATTTAGACAGGTTCGGGTCGTCTGATCGATGTAATACCCTACGTCATGTGTCTTTGTTGGATTGTATTGAATATGAGATGATTTCGAGGGGGGGTCCCTGCCCGCCTTATATAGTCTGGGAGGCAGTGTTACAAGTCGGTTAGATCTAGATCTATTCGGCTATATGGTAAGTATTTAAAAGGAATACAATATCTATCATATCCGAACAGATCCTTCTCTATCACCAAGATGTCTTCTGATTGCCTTACGGTGCATGCCGACCAGAGCCGAGCACCGTAGACCTT
The DNA here is from genome assembly GCF_019320115.1 of Miscanthus floridulus. Classification (NCBI taxonomy): domain Eukaryota; kingdom Viridiplantae; phylum Streptophyta; class Magnoliopsida; order Poales; family Poaceae; genus Miscanthus; species Miscanthus floridulus. The sequence goes on from NC_089595.1 coordinate 17,575,601, forward strand.
GATCTTATGGGTTGGACCTCCCCTGGTGGTGTGGCCCATGTCCATTGCTGTGGGTACCTGGGGTTATACCCCCCACAGCGTCTCCGTGGCCGCGTGCTTTCTCGATGGTGTGGAGCCGCGCGTTCAGATTGATAAACTAGTGATGCATCTCATCAAAGTTCTTGCGGAGGATGTCGGAGAGGTTCTGGATCAGTTGTTGCATGGTGGAGGTGGTGGAATCCATGGATCGTCTGTTCTCTGGATACCAGTGTAAGAGGCCGGTTGGGAGGGGGCCTCTAAGGGGGCAGCGGCTAGGGTTAGGGGCGGCGGCTATGGTGGAGGAGAGATGGCGGCTATGGTTTGGGGAGAGATGAGGCGTCCGCATAGGGAGAAGGAGAGGGAGAGGGATAGGGAAGCCCTTAGATTGTTCTTTCTTAATCCAACTGATTACAATGCCTCTGTATTTATAGTCTCGAGTAGACTTGCATTTTAAGTAATCTAACGAGGAAGGTCCATATAGATTTGAACTCCTCAGGATCCTATCTAATCTAAGCCGTCTCTATTCCTATTCTCTTTCCTTCATTTGAGATCCTCTGAATATGGATGTCGGCAGTACGGCGGGGGGGGGGGGGGGGGGGGGGGGGCGCCCTCACCGGGCGCGGCTGGCTTGGGTGGGCCTAGGGCCCTCTTGGACCATCCATTAGACGCATGACACTTGCCTAAACATGCTATGGATGAACACCACACCATACACCAGCAAAACCATTCCTTCATCCAAAACCAGACCAAACCGTTCATCAAAACTGGTTCTAAATCAATTCAAAACTCAAAATCATTCTGCATTCTCCTCAACACAGACAACAGCATGCAGATTCAGTAAGTGGTTAAGATGTGGACGTAAACAACGGTCTCTGTCCACAGCCACAGTGATGCTAGACAACCCCCAAGAACAAGAGACAGTCTTGGACGGTAGTACCACATGAATAGAGTTTACAGGAGACATCAGTCCTGATTGAGACAGTATGGGTGTTGGGTGGAGGTGGATGTGTGGGCTAGGAGGGAACGATGACGTGGATGGCCGTGGATTGGGAAAAATTGCTAGGGTGGTTTTGCTTTATAAGAGTATAGGATTTACACTTCTGAACACCACAGCACTCCACTCTGCATGTACCCACGTGCCTTCATTTATGTCGTGCACTACAACCATTTGCTACTTCAAACTGAAGCAAAAGCACTAGGCTAACAAAACAACACAGTATTACAACAATGCACTCCCTGCCTAATTCCTAGAAGCACGAAGAAAAGAAGCACAATTCTTAGCTCCAACTCATGATCTATTTTTTACTGAATTTGGTCTACTCCAATATCTCAGAATAAATAAGTTAATTGGCCACCACAAGTTTTCTTTGAAATACAGACAGAGGAAACACACGACATAGATAGCCCCTTCATCTCTCCGCCGCCGCCTAGGGCCGCGTTGCCCGATGGAGCATGGAGCCGACGTCGCCGGTGGTTCGCAGGCAGGGAGCGGCATCGGGGGAAGGAGCCGTGGTGCCGTGCTGGATAGCCGCCGCCGCCACATTAGCCGGGAGGGCGAGCGCGACGCCGCCATCGCGACAGGGAGGCGCAGGGGAGTGGCGACGAGGAGGGCCGCCGCTGCCAGGGGTGCTGTCCGCGCGGGCATCGTCGCCCTTGTGGGTGCCGTCCGTAGGGAGAGAGTCGCCATGGATCCATCACCCACATCTCCAAAGATCGATTGGCCAGAAAAATGACAATATGAAATATTTGCCTATGGCCTATGGCCTGTGGCAGGATTAGGAAGGGATAAAAATCAGGGGATCGAATTAATCAATGCATGCATGCATAGTCCGAAGGGGACCACCGAGCCCAAAAAAGCTACGAGCGTGACCTGCGGCGGTGGATGAATGGACGGGGTTTGGGTGACCATGGTCCGCTGGTAACGCTCAGCCTCGCTGAGTTTTGGTCCGGCTACAAATAAGTTATTTTCGTAGCTAGCTACAGGGTATTAGCTCCAGGCTCATTTCGTGCAACAAAGAAAAAGAATTACCCAGGGGAGCAGATCATAGATCGATTTTAATGGCAGATGAGATCATGCCGTGTTGCGAGTCTATCTACCCAACAACCATGTGTTTTATGCAGTTTCAACACATGAATTTTTTTGCATAATAGAATTAAGATCCAACAGCATTCATCCTCCTTCTACCTCCAGCCTTCTTCTACCTCTAGACAATCACAAGATCACAGATCCACAGATCATAAGAAACATTTTTTTTTCTATGGAAGGACAAATCACAAATCGTAGAGGAAGAGGTACCCCGCTCGTGCTGTCATGTCAAAGCTCCTATGGCTCCGTCATAGGGTCCCCCCGCTCTCTCCGTCAGGCGTCAGCCCACAGGGCGGTGCACGGAGGACCCCCAGCGATCGGACAGGAGTTAACGACACACACGAGGGCACGAGGCGAGACCGGCCTGAGGGGCGAGCTCGCCGGAGCCGGTGATCACCGGTGAAAAAAGAGAGAGAAAATCTATGTGTTTTTTTCCCTAAAACACATGTGTGTTGTATAACATTTCTGTTAAAAAAATACATGACGTGAAAGTACCTCAACTTCATCTTCGTGCAAATAGATTCCAAATGCATGAGCAAAAAGATCAGAATCAGACAATCTTCTTTAGGGTCTTGGATCTACACACAACAGGGGAAAGTCAGATTGCCAATCAATCACTAATCTCCATCCTCAACAAAGTTCAAAGAGAATATTTGGTTAATATCATCATGTTGTCTATCAGAATGCATAACGACGTATAAAACTCAGCAGTTACACATGACAAAAACAGATTGCAAACATAATTTTTTAGTCTGAGTGGATACATAAAGCTCAATGGGGGATACTACAATGCTAGGCAAGATTAAGACGAAGGCATAATTTGCAAGTAAATAAGCTGCTAATCCGCCTTAGTGGGATAGGTTAGATAGTTGCAAGGAACAACCGCTTTGAATTTGCAAGTAGAAGAGCCTGCTTAATTAGTAATTGTCAATATGTGGCAAATTAGCAATTGTCAGCATAGAAATCTTTTTTACATCCTGCAGGGAACACATCCTGCACTCGAATCATCAAATCGAATCAAGAAGAGGAAGGGTGAGGAGTAGGAGATGGTGCAAACGCCGAGATGGGGAAGGGGATATGGAGGAGGGGCACCTGGATCTGCCAGCAGTGTTGGAGGAGCACACGCAGGAGAGGCGGTGGCAGTGGGCTGACGGCGGCAACAGCATCGCCAGGCGAGTTGCCACTCCTTTCTCCGGGAGTTCGCCGCGGGAGCTGACGATGAGCCACGACGCGCTGCAAGCACACTAACTGATATGTGCCCTGTGTTCCAAATCTGCAAAAGAAAAAAATACAGGCAATCAAATTTCATAGAGAACTACTCGTATTGTCATAGATCGACAATTTTTTATGCATATTAATCAACAAACTATACTACTGGAGCTCGCAAAAGATCAACATTGGGACACAATTTTTTATGCAGATTAATCGACGTTTCACATGATGCTGAGTGTGGTGCGGCCGGTCATGCATTGATTTTAATAAAAAAGGAATGGAAATTGATTTGAATTTGGGATTTACAAAGAAGAACACACGTACTTAACATAAACAAGCAAGCATGCACGATGGGATACTACTCGCCATGACGGAGTAAGGGGAGAACTCGGACTCTAGGGGCTCGCCATACCCTGCCAGGGAGCCAAGCATGCGGCAGAAAAGCGGTGCCCATGTGTGAGGCGAAGCTGCCACCGAGCGACATGGCGACCGCGCCCAGTGCTGCGGCGGCCGACGACGTCCGTGGCCCAGCCAGAGGGGAGGATGGAGGCATAAATATTAAAATCCGTTGAATCTGGACGGAGGTAGGAAGGGATCGAGTTAGGGAGGAGGAAAGGGCGCACCTTGTCGACCTGCTCGCTCCTCATCCCGCTCGAAGCTCGCAAGGGGGCGTGGTGGCTCAGCCTCCTGCCTGCTGCCGGCCGGATCTGAGGGGGCTCGGCCTCCTGCCTGCTACCCGGCCGGCCACCTTGTCTGCTGCCGACCGGATCTGCGCCGCCTACTCAGTTTGCCGCTCAAGGCCACAACAGCGCGTCGTGGATGAGGTGCCGCCGGCGCTCCTTAACGTCGAGAGCCCGGCAGACCCTCCACAACACGCGAGCGAGCCTGAGGCAAGGCCAAAAATAGGAATTAGCTTTGACTCAGGTGGTCCCCACCCAACTAATGCATGCATGCGTTGATTTAGGCCCCGCTTGGGACAGCGTCAACCGGCTCCGGCTTATCTGACAAAACACTGTAGCAAGAAGCCAGGTTTCTCTCTCCTACTTTTCTCTCACTGTAGCAAAACACTGTAGCGCGCGGGGAGAAGCGAGGAAAACTGGCTTGTGCGGCTTTGATGAACAGTGACGGCGTCAGTGGGGGGAGGGGAGGAGTGTGAAAATCGGCTTTTGGTACAGTGCTGCTACAAACGGGGCCTTAATCCCCTAGATTTTTCTCTTTCCTTCCGCCGGCCACGAGAACACCTGCTTGGTTCGCCGCCTGAGACTCCGGCCAGAAAAGCACGCTTTGCTTCTTCGCTGCTGGAGACGTTCCACCACACCGGACACTACGACGGCATGTCGATCTGATCCTTCCCCGGCCGGCGGTGCGCGTCATTCCCATGGGATCCACGGCGCCCCTTCCTCAACGGTGAATCGGCAATTCGGCATCGGACACCCCGGCCCCTGCATCCAGTGGCGGGCCTTCCTGCTTCCAACCGGCGGTCGCGGCTCCTCCTCCCCCGTGCGCCCTCGCCTCGCGCGGATGCGGTCCGGCGTCGGCGCAGCTCGACCCGCGCGCACGGCTCCCCGGCGACGTCGGAGGAGCGACCGCCTCGCGTGGATGGCGTGGCCCCGACTTCGGAGTGACTCACCTCGCGTGGATCCGTCGGTACGAGGTGGCTGCATCTCCTTCGTGGCGGGCATCTTTCTGGAGGTGGCGGCGGCGCCCGTTTCCATGGTGTTGCCGCCCCCCGCGGTGGCGCTTGGAGATGTGCACCGGGAACAGACACGTCGTGTCGCGGACGAAGAGGACCCGGCCGAGCTGCACGAGGAACAGGTTGGCACCATAGCCGGCGTCGGCGCCTGTCGGAGCAGAGCTGCAGAGGCACTGGCTGCGCCGCTGTTGCTGCTGTGCGACTCCTCAGCGCGCTACAGGTCGCCTCTGGCCACCAACGAGCTCTCCCCGTCGTTCGTCCTGCCGTCGTACGTCGCCGACCAGTCCATGCTCCCCTGCGCCCGCGCGAAACTCCCGGAGGAGCCGAGGGAGTCGTCGCCGCCGACGATGGCCCCGTCCTTGCTGACCGCGGCCGACGCCACCACCATTCTTCTTCCCGGCGTTGCGCCGGCGCTGCTTTGGCGCGCTGCCGCCGGAGTAGAAGGCAACCCCCGGCGTTGAGCACGGCGGCGGCCACGCCGGAGAGCTACTGCTTCTGCGGCGGCGGCGGGAGCGCGACGGGAAGGAACGCGGCGAAGCGGCGCGCGAGATCATCGGCCGCAGCGGTCATAATGTAGGATTCTTGTAAATATTATTGGTGAAAATTCTAGTAAATATTGTTAGTACTGTTGTAAACAGAATTCTCGTAAACAAGTTGTAACTTTCGATCATTCTTGTTAGTTTTTGTAGTCAAGCATAATAAAAAATTCTCGTAAATACTTATATTCATAGTACCAATTTTTATCGTAAATATCAATGCAAGTTATGTCAATGGAGAATTCATAATATGGAATTGTCGTAAATATTATTTGTAGAGGTCAAATTGTCGTAAATATTTTTTTACCGAAACTTTCTCATAAATATTATTAGTGCATGTTCTCATAAATATTATTTGTATTATCGTAAACAGAATTCTTGTAAATATGCAGTTCAATATAAGGAAAGCACTCTCGTAAAAAGAAACGTCAAATCTAGCAACAAAAATACCACACGTTCACCCTGTATGGAAAGGAGTAACTACGACCTGCATGCATTAATCACCAACCGCATGCATATTTGGAGTTTGGGTACTGTTTGGCTCCGGTAGCACTTTCGTTTGTATTTGGTAATTAGTATATAATTATGGACTAATTATGTTTGAAAATTTCGTCTCGTAATTTCTCACATAACTGTGCAATTAGTTTTTTTTCATCTACATTTAGTACTACATTCATATACCGCAAGATTTAATGTGACTCTTTAGGGTAAAAATTTTTGGAACTAAACAGGTCGGCCTAATGCCCCATGCAAGGCAAGGCCCGGCCAGGTGAGCTGGTTACGTGAATGCTGGTGCGTCGGATGGTCTGGCTACGAAATAAGCTATTTTGTAGTTGGTCACAGTGGAGTCTCTCTCTCTCTCCTTTAGGGTTGCAACGCCCAACATTAAATCGGCATGCATACTTACTTTTCTACTATTTCAGTCTACAATAGACCAGATTCGTGAGCAGTTCATGTCATTTCTATGAGTGGTACTACTGCTGCTGCTTCAGTAGTACGTTGAAAACAACTGATGTCATGTTCGCTTCGCTGATAAGCCATGACTAAAAGTATTATTGGTTAATTTATTATGAGAGAAAAATATTGTTCGTTGGCTAAAAAAATATGGTTTATAAGCCAAGCGAACAAGACGAACATCTGCTGTTCTGTTGAGGACAAGTACAATCACGCAGATTCATCTATGCACACCACAAGCAACGTATGTAGTCGTACATATTAAGAATATCAATAAATCGTGTAATAATAAATATATATTTTCTTAATCATAAGAGGTTACATACGTTATTTTTCTCTTGTTCTTGCTCCTTACGAGCAAGTCACCTACAAAACCAAAATTGTGATGTTGTGCAGTGCAGCCTCATCAGTCATCAGTTCCCTCTTTGTCATTGATGTGCGGGCACGGATCCAGATGGCAACGGGTACGTACCCGCTGGGTACAACTAACCCATACTCGTGCCCGCAAAGAAAAAATATGCCCGCTAAAAAACCCATGCTCGCTGACGGGTACATATTTGTGCCCATACCCGTGCCTGCGCGGGTAACGGGTACCCGCGGGTTGCCCGTGCCCGAGAAGATGCAGGCCTCATGCCTCAACAGACAACAGACAAAGTCTTTCAATGAACCATAGATGCACATTGATTATAAACAGCAACAGAAGTACCAACAAATAGTATCAAGACATTTGCACATGCATACAACATAATTCATGAAATTATAGTTCATTTCAATAGCCGAATATCATAGGAATTGCATAAAAGGTCCTAAGTGATCAGCAGGTTAAGACCATACAAAAGGCAGCACTCAGCAGGGCTGTATGGGACATTACAAGTTCATAGATATTCCCAAACCAAAAGGCAGCACTCAGCAGGGCTGCATGGACATTACAAGTTCATACAAGTTCACAATTAACAAACGTCAACCAACAGGAGGCACATGAAATCAATTGATCCTTGTTCAGACTTGTCACTTGTCCACAAAAGGTCATCGGTCACCAGTTATCTCTTGCTTCAATCTGGGACAGCAATATCAAATAGAGAGCTCCTACAAAGGCATAAATAACAACCTAGTTAGTAGTTACTCAATTATCTAATCAAAAGAAAAATACAATAATTATGTATGTGTTACACATTACCTGAAGGCCCTCCGGGATATCTTGGAGACAAGACCAAAAGGTAGCAGGCTGCTTGTTCTTCTCATCGACTACAGAAAATTGTTGATTAGTTTGTAACCAATAATGAGAATTTGCAGAAGTAAATTTAGCAAGCTAAATATATTGAAAGCACATGTTGAATATACCTTTATACTTGTTCCTAAGCCAATCCTAGGAGCACATGAGAGCCTCTATCATTTTAGTAGTGAGCCTACTGCGATGCTCACTAAGCACTCTACCACCAGTACTAAAAGCAGATTCAGAAGCAACTGTGGTCATAGGAATAGCATATATATCCCTAGCAATTCTCCTCAGAGTCGGATATCTAGTTCCAGCAACCTTCCACCAGTCCAAGACATTGAAGTTCTTTGTGTGCATATTCACCATTTCTTCATCTAAGTAGCGATCAAGCTCAGACTTGAACCCCATACTTGCTGGCCTCCTACTTGCAATGCGTGCACTAATGTCAAATAAAAAATCATCATTGCTGCCCAAAGGTGTTGCTGCTTCACTGCCCTCAACATCTTCACCCACATGATACTCACACATCAATTCAGCCAATAAGTTCTTAACCTGCATGACCCTTTCCTCACATGCACTACCTGTCTCACCAAGCAAGTCCTCATAACAAATCAGCAGCACAGCAGTCTTGAATCGAGGATCAAGAATGGTTGCAATACCCATTAGCCCTTGGATGTCAGACCAATACTTGTCAAACTTAGCTATCATGTTAGCCGACATGGCTTCTACTAATGGATTGCCACAATATGACCACTGCCTAATTTGCTTTCTAATCTTTGCAACTCTTGTGAAGTAAATATTGGCAGTCACATAATCAGTTCCAGAAAATAAGACAGTGATATCATAGAACAACCTAAGCCTCTCCACAACATCCTCAGCAAATTTCCACTCTTCATCACTTGGCAAAGAAGTATATTGTCTGTCTACATGGCTTGCTCTAGTGAAAACAGCCTTATAGGGCAGCGCGGTAGACAACATGTTAAAAGTTGAGTTCCACCTAGTCCTACAATCAAGATGTATCTTGGTTCTCATATCAACTTTAACATACTTGGCTATCTCCTCAAACTTTTCTATCCTTTTGGGAGTGGCTGTCCAATAAGCTACACTATCACGAATGTTCTCAATTGCATCTTTCAGCACATCTAAACCATCTTTTACAATCAAATTCAGAATATGTGCAGAACAACGCATGTGCAACAATTTACCATCATTCAACAGTCTATGTTTTCCAAGATTCCTCACAAGGATAGGGATTACCGCATCATTTGTGCTGCAATTGTCTAGAGTCACTGCAGATATCTTCTCATCAAGATTCCATGCAACCATTGATTCATACAATTCTTCACCAATTACATCAGCAGTGTGAGGTGCAGGAACATAGATGAACCTACATGTTAACAACAAAAATAGATGATAAATACAAGGGCAAGTGAGCAGCAATAGGTTCATCTATGTTCTATGACAAGTGAACATACCTCATGATGATATTTCTAAGGGTCCATGACTCATCAATGAAGTGAGCAGTGATAGCCATGTAACCTCTCTTTTGATTGTCAGAGGTCCACAAGTCAGTAGTTACAGCCACTGTGGATTCAATCCCAGCCATGTACTCAATGGCCTTTTTCCTCTCCACCTCATATTGAGCCATAATATCAGATCTGAAATAAATTACAACCAACATGGTCAGCCAACATTAAGTGAAATAAATTGCAGCTAACATGAACTGAAATAAATTGCAGCTAACCATATACCTTATTGTGTTCCTAGTACCCATTTTGAATAGGGGCTGAAGTGCACCTACAAATCTCCGGAAGCCAACATGATCAACCATGCTCAAAGGGTACTCATGTAGTACTATCATTGCACTAAGTTCCTTTCTAGCTACATCCTGATCAAATATGTAGTTCTCCACTGAAACTGTGCCAACATCTGTTTTACCAAATCTCAAAGATGCTTGGGCCATCGTCTTCCCATTGAGCTTGAGCTTCCTTTGCACACAGCCCTTCAAATGAACATGAAGGTGCTTAGTACCATTTGTACTTGTCGCAGAAAGTTGCTTGAAGCAATATATGCATTTTGCCCGGACTGTGCCATTGAACTTCACTCTCTTGAACTCTGTCCAAACAGCTGATGTGAGCTTCCTCTTAGAACCAGCTTCCACACCATCTTCCTCCTCTACTTCCATGTCATCATCATCTATATAGATTACCGGCATTACCGGCATTGACTCATTTTCTAATTCAGGTTGAGGGGATGCAGACAGAGGAAGTGACTCCGACGGTGCTTGTGAAGCTTGAGACAGTGGAGATTGACTGCCACTAGCAATAGACATTTTTTTGAAACTGTATGAAACATACATTCACATTATCAGATCGACGAAAATGCTAAGAAAACCATACATTCACATGATAAGCCCATATACATTCACATAAAAATACAGAGTGCTAAGAAAACTATGAAAGGGTGATTTTTATTCTACAAGAACCTAAAAATAATAATCCATTCTGTGCATAGGATGCAATAAACAGATCCTAGCTAAACAAACCTAAAACTAACTAGCCAAGTCTCTGAATGCTAATAAACGAATGTGCAGAACGAAAATATGATTCCTTACCCCAGCGGACGCACAGTATTGCGACCGACAGCAGTTGTAGGAGGAGAAATAGGCGGTTTCCTCGTCGATCCAGCGACCGCAGGCTTGACAGGGCGCCGGTTCGCTGCTGTCGTCGGCTTGACAGGGCGTTGGTTCCCTGCTGCCGTTGTAGGCTTGACGAGGCACCGATTTGGCACCGCCCGCTGTGGATCTGAGGGGTCGACGACAACAGCCTGCTAGGAATCAGAAGGCAGCAGAAGAGGAAGGGGTGCAGGAGCACTCGGCAGAGATGTAGTCGGTCCTTTGCCGGCGTCCTTGTTCGCGACGGTGCTCTCGACCTCCGGATCCGCGGACGCCGGAGGGTCGGCGACGGCGTCCCTTCGGGACAACGGCAGGAGGGGTCAGTAGGTGCTAGAGCTGTAGAGTAGCTGCAAGTCTGCAATAAGGTTACGAAGAAGAGGAAGAAGCATCACCGGCCGTCGTCATTGGCACCGTCGGTGGTCACAGCCATGGCCTACTTGTAGCTACTCTACAGGCTCCTTGACTAGCAGAGGCACAGAGCTTGGGGGAGGCAGCGTCGGCGTCAGGCTAGGGATTGTAGTTGGGGATGTCGCGATTTTGCTTGGGGATGGGGATGGCCGGAGGGGAGGGAGTGGCGATGGAGGTTGGAGGAAGCCGCCTGGCCCCTGGCGGAGCGCTCGCTCCGCTCCATCGCTCGGCCTCGGCTGCGTGCGGCGTGCGTCGTGGTCTAGAGTCGCGGGCTCGTGGGTCGCGCTTGTGCGGCGGCAGCCGCCTGGTGGAGTGCGGTAGTGGGAAAAGGGAAGGAGTGAGGTGATCTAGGGTTCCAAATTTCCAATCCTATTTATACTTCTTGTTATTGGGCTGGGCTGAATCGTATTACTTGGGCTACATTACACATTGGAGCCAGGTAAAATAAACCCATGGGTTTGCGGGTATGGGTACACTAGGAACATACCCGTACCCGCAAACCCGATGGGTATGACTTAGTTCCCATTAACAAACCCATGGGCATGAACATTGACCCATGCCCGTGCCCTAATGGGGTAAAAACCCATCGGGTTTCGGGTCGCGGGTACCCATTGACATTTTGAGGCCCGGACGCTACAGGCAGCACGCGCAGGCGCAAGCTTTTCTCCTCCGATTCGATCGATCCTCCCTAAAAAGTTCGGCAGGCACATGTGCCAACTGCCGATTTCTCCTCCCCTGCTGTCCCTATATCTGCGTGTGCGTGCTCGTGTTTTGCCCCGATTTCCTGGGCATTTCTCCCACGTACTTTTCAAATTGTCGAGGGCACTCTCGACGCATAAATCATATTTTTTATGGACATTAATTATATTACCACCTAAGTATTTTACTAATGTCGTTAGATAGTTATTGAAGAGAGAGGGCAAAAATCATTGAAACCAGAACTAAGTTAGAAATCATGTCTCCACGAGAACTAAGACATGAAGGGATGTGATTAGTAGAGAATGGATGTGATTGGATAAAAAATTATTGTGTAGAAACTATCCATTAAAATCATGATTTCTATATGTAGTGTCTATGAAAATTAATAAATATAGAAACTACGCTTAGTTTTTAGTATTAAGACTTGCCTGATAGATGATACTACTAGATACTAAAAACCTGATAGACTTTCTGAATTCATCGCACATTCAATCCAAACCGTTCATCCCCCATACTCCAAATCCACCTTTTAATTTCCTTTTCGTACTAAACTAGGTAGTATATCCGTGCGTTGCTACGGGACAACTAAACTTTTGTACTAAAAACACACGGATCGCACGATAAGATAACAATATTGTAAGACATTAAACTGACATTTAATCCAAAAAGCAAAGTTTATGAAATTAATAGTCACTAAGAGCACGGCACCGCAGGCTCACAAACTCTACTATATAGACCTTTTCATGATACGGCTAAAATAATATTTTATATCGGTAAGAAGTCTCCGATATTACAAACTAAATGAAGCAATCAAATATGTCAGACAAACATTGCTCAATCCACATATTTTGAACCTGTTTGACCAATGAAAATGCACAAAATGACTATTATATTAAACTAAATTCATGTTCATCATCTATTCAAAGTGCATGTTACATGCGTGTAAATAATTTCAATATTATTTAGTTCTCTAAATCTATGAGATGCGACACGGTGTCCTTAGCAATTTCTTGAACTCGGCGACGTCTGGCTTCATAAACAAGCAAACGATTGCGTAGGTGAAAGGTCCTTGTTTGGTTTTGGTAATTGAGTGACAACTGATGTGGACTAATTGTGTTTATGTGAGATACACAGGTGAATAGTCCACAGGTACATGTGTGTGAGCAACATATGCCATGGAGGTGAAAATGGCTTGGAGATGTTGCAAAGCTCACACATGTGATGATGAAGGAGCTTATTGCATATGAGACATGACATTGAGTCATGTGATCAAGATGGAGAAGATCAAGACAAGACTTGGCTTGATGGACCGGTTGCAAGCGTGAAGGGCAAGTCGAAGGCTTTGGAGTGATGGACCACGTGGCAGTGAAGCTTGAGCAAGACTTGGCGCCGATGGACGATGGCAACGGTGAAGAGCAAGTGAAGTCAAGATCGATGAACCAATATGATCACATGATGATATGAAGTGGATCATATCATTGTTGATCATGTTGGTGCATGTGTTGCATCGATGTTGGAGGAGATGGAATGGAATGTGCAAGGCAAAGGTATAACCTCGGGCATTTCATTTCACCGGTCATAGGTGTGTAGAGAAGTTTATGACCGGGTTTAGGATAGATGGCCGTACTATCAAGAGGAGCAAACTTGTTTGCATATCGGTCATCTAAGTGCCACTCGAGTGATCTAACTTTGCATCGTCGCTAGGATTGAGTGGCGTGGCAAGTTGAGCGGCTAACCCTTTGGGAAATGATTGTGAAAAGCTAACACACATACACATGGTGGTGTACACTTGGTGGTGTTGGCACATTTACAAAGGAGATGAAGTTGGAGTTGATGTGGATCAACTTGGTGAAGAAAATGAGTGAGTCTCACTGGTCAGAGAGTGACCGGACGCGTCCGGTATGGTGACCGGACACGTCCGGTATTAACCGGCGAACACAGCGACCGGACGCGTCCGGTCGCCACACCGGACGTGTCCGGTGTGAATCTGCATGGTTGGCGTTCAGTGAACGGTCGACCGGACGCTAGCAGCGTCTGGTCAGGGGTGACCAGACACGTCCGGTCGGACCTAGGTGCTTACTGGACTCGACGGGACGCAGCGCCTCAGCGTCCGGTCATGTCTGCTTCTACGTCCGGTGTGAGCGTCCGGTCGGACATGTCAGAGAGCCATTGTGGCAACGGCTAGTTTGAATGGGACACGTGGTGATCAGGCGCTACCGGACACGTCCGGTATTGCGACCGAATGTGTCCGGTATGCATGTCCGGTGCGTCCGGTGCTGCGTCTGGTGCTGCATCCGGTCAGCCCGAAAAACGCCCAGTGAAGGGGTAATGGCTAGTTTAGCCCTTGGGGCTATAAATAGAAGTGGCCCTCGGCCATGGCTGGTGCTGAGCACCTTGGGGGACTTTGTGTCCATGCTTGAGAGTGCTTAGGAGCCCTCCATCTCACACATACTTGATAGTGGTCATCCGATTGTGTGAGTGAGTGATTCTAGTGCGATTGCATCGTGAGGTTGCATCGAGTGGCACTAGGTGATCGAGTTGCAAGCTGGTGGTGCTTGTTACTCTTGGAGGTTTCCACCTCCTAGATGGCTTGGTGGTGGTCTCCGTCGAAGCCCGCAAGAAGCTTGTGCGGCGCTCCGGAGAAGTGCTTGTGAGGGGCATTGTGCTCGCCCCGCGGGAGCCATGAAGAGCAACTTTAGTAAAGCGTGTCATCGAGCTACCCTCACTTCCGGAGTAGGTTCTTGTGGCGCCCTACGTGCGGGCTTAGCGGGTGATGCTAATTAGCCGTCGAACCACCAAGTGAGCGGTCGACACAACGGGGACTAGCATGTTGGCAAACACGTGAACCTCGGGAGAAAAAATCATCGTGTCAACCTTGTTCTTTCCATTGGTTTGCATCCCTATTACACAAGCTTGTAATTACTTTTATACATATTAAGCTTGTGTAGTTGCTCTTATAATTAGTTAGCTTGTGTTGCTTACTAGTTATCTTCTTGCTTGTGTAGCATAGAAGTAGCTCCCTTGCGTGGCTAATTTGGTTTGCGTAACCTTGTTAGTCACATTGCTTAGTTTGTGTAGCTAAGTAGTTGCGCTCTCTAATTTGGCATTGGTTGTCTTGTTATTGAGCATTGCTAGTGAGCTTAGTTGGCTTTGTGCTCTCGCTTATTAGCATGTGTAGGAGCTCCCTTGTTGCTTAAAGTACTAGTGGCATAGGTTTGTGTGACCTTGCTTCTAGAATTGGTTAGGAGAGCTCTATCTAGCCCGGCACCTTTGTTGCTAATTAGTTTCTTTGAAAGGTGCTAGTGAATATAGATAGAGGGGTGTAGTCTTGGCTAGACCGATAGTTATAATTCCGCACTTGTTTCGGTTAGCCGACGAGATTAAGTTTTAGAAAAGACTATTCACCCCCCTCTAGTCGCCTTCTCGACCCTTTCAATTGGTATCGGAGCCCGGTCTCTCATTTGTGGTCTTCACCGACCCGAGAGGATGGCGTCTAATGGGCTAGATGTTTGTGAGACACATTTTTTATGGCACAAACTTTGCACGTTGGAAAAATCACATGCTTGATCATTTTTGTGCAAAGGGACCTAAATTTTGGTGGGTTGTCACAAGCGGTCTCACCCATGTCTTGGATCATAGAAATCTCACCAAAGCTCAAAGAGTTCTCTATGAATTTGATGCGCATACTTGTTGTTTTCTAATGGATGCTTTAAGCTTTGATTTGATGAAACAAGTAAACATCAAGGGAACCACTCGTGAGATATGGGAGTCCATCAAGGAAACCTTCGGTGATTCCTCCACATGGGATGATGGCAAATTCAAGAATTTGGTGATTGTGAAAGATTGCTCCACCTCATGGTCAAGTGATGATGATGATCGATCTACTACAAGTTCACTTGACAAAGTTGATGATGATGCCACAAGTGTTGCAAGTGATGATGCTACCCCATGCACACTTGATGGTAATGATGGTTCATGCTCAAGCCATGATGAAGATGCTACTACAAGCTCTCCAACTACATCACCACATTGCTTCATGTCACAAGGTGACACCAAGGTATCAAATGATAATGTGGTTGATCATGTTGATTCATATGATGAGCTTGTTAGTAGACTTGCTAGCATGACCATGTCTTTAGAAAATGAGAAAGCTAAAACATTGAAATTAGAAAATGAAAACTCATTTCTAAAGAACTCTTGTGAAGAACATAAGAAATTACTTGATGCTTATAAATCTTCACATGATGAGCTAAATAAGAATCATGAGACACTACTAGCATCTCATGATGAATTATTAGAACAACATGCTTCTCTCATTAAAGTGTTTACAAAGAAACTTAAAAATAATGAGAGCTCATCACATGGATCAAATGATAAATTGCAAAATATTGCTAACCCTTGTGATGTAGGTAAGAAGTATGTATCCACCTCTTGTGATGATTTATTAGATAGGCCATGCTCTTCACATATAGATACTTGTTCTACTTCTATGTCTTGTGAGACTAACCTTTTGAAGGAGAACAATGAGCTCAATGAACAAGTGAAGAAATTGAGCGACAAGTTAGAGAGGTGCTACAACTCTCAAGTCACCTTTGAGCATATGTTGAAGACTCAAAGATACTTTAGTGACAAGAGTGGAGTCGGTTTCAAGACTAGCAAAGTCAATCATCAAGAAAGCCGCAATGACACAAGTGGCATTGGCTTCAACAAGAGCAAGATCAAAGGCAAGAGATGGGGCAAGAGAAGATATGAAAGAGAAATGAAGAAGGAAGAACAAGAAAGGCTCTCTCATTTTATGTGCTTCAAGTGCCATGAAATGGGACATCTTACGAATGGTTGCCCCAATGATGAAAGGCTCAAGTTGAAGAAAGAAGAAGAGAGGCTAAGGCATGTGAAATGCTTCAAGTGCCGCACTTGGGGTCATCTTACCTCAATGTGCCCAACCAAGCAATTGGTGAAGCAACAAGTGAAACCTCAACCAAAGCCACAAGTTGAGCAAGAGAAGACACCCCAAGAGCAAATCAAGATCAACCATGAAGATAATGGTGACTTGATGATGAAGAAGAAGAAAACAAGAAGGGGTGGAAAGGCAAGGCATCCAATGCAAACTCAAGATGTCAAGATGATGAGCAAGAATGAAGATGAGAAGAAAGTCTATGCTCACATCAAGTGCTTCAAGTGTGAAAATATGGGACACTTTGCCTCTAAGTGTCCTACCAAGCTTGAGAAGAAGGCTCAAGCAATCCATGAGAAGCAAGGCAATGAGAAGCACCACATGAGCAAGGAAGAGAAGGCTCAATCAAAGAGAAAGTGCTACTCATGCCAGGAAAGAGGACACATGGCACATTCATGTCCCCTAGGTAACATTTCTAAGCCTATTTCAATTGTTGATAATAATGTGCTTAGAAAGGATGGCAATGGTACTTCATTGGTTGCAATTACAAAACATCCCACTATTCATACTAAGGCTACGCCTAAGTATGTTGCTCCTAACTTGAGAGGACCCAAACTTATTTGGGTACCATCAAAGAGTGGATAATTGTTTGTAGGTACTAACGGCATTGGAGGCTTGGTTCAAATGATATTCATCTTATTGATCATGTAGTTGAGCCAAGTATTGCTAAGTGATGATCATTATCCCAATGCCATAACAAATTGAGTGAAGTTCAAATATGCTACAACACACAAGTGCCAATTTCAAGTTGTTGGTGATTCATTGGATATATTTGATGTCTTGAAAATAATTGAGTTGAAGCTTGCTCATTGGATGATCATGAGCTAACCAAGGTATATCTCTTGTTGATCATTTCATATGGGTGCATATGAGTTGATTGAATTGGATAAATATGCAATGTTGCTTGCTATGAGAAGTTTGAATGGATAATTGCTTAGTAATCAAGTTTGGATTGATTTGTGTTGGATAAATTTATGAGATGACTTTTAGAAAATGGTTTGAATGGATATGTGTCTTATAAAAGTATTCAAACGAGTTAGTTTCAAGTTTGATTCACATTTGATGAAGTATAGCTCAATTGTTGAAATCTGTCCTATAATTGAGAATCTGAGCTAGCTGTGATCTTAGCCATGTTTGAGTGATCAAAACTTATTGGATTGGCATGAAAATTGGTATACATGCTCTAGACTTATGGTATAAGATGCTGTAGAAATTTTATGAAAATTGGATAAGAAATGCTTCGGTTTTGGAGTGGATCTTGTCAGCTATAGTGCAACAGTTTTCAGCATGTAGCAGTGGTAGAAGAATTGAAATCTAGTAGCAGTCTAGAAGTCAAATGAATCTCAAATTTTTACAGCTGCTATATAACTTAGTAAAGAACATCTCCACCAAATTTCGTGGTATTTGGATTTGTACTTTGGGAAATATGCTTATTCCTTTGAAGGGTACAAAATCTGTCAGAAAAGTGACAAATATTGGATTGATCTAGAGTCACTTTGATTGAAAGGTCCTCAAGTTGGAAACATGTTACAAGTGTTTGAGGTACCTAAGTTTGGTTTTGAGATGATCTAAAGGCATGACAAGCAAAAAGTACAAAGCTATTTGATTGTGGAGTGTACTTTGCACACATTTGGTACTCAAATTGGAAGATCAAGATCAAACTCAAGATGAAGTTGAAATTTAAGTTCTAGTGACTATTGGATATCATTTGGTAGAAAGAAAAAGAACTTAAACAAGAAGAAAGAAAAGGACTTAAAGAAGGAATCAAGGTTACTCATCAAGTTAAGTCCATCACTTGGATCAATCAATCAAGTTATTTCAAGTGAGTATCAAGAATGATTCTTGGAGAGAGGTCACTTCTCCCTAGTGTAGGGGCTTGCCATCTATGTGTAGGTAAACCAAGTGTGCTACTTGGAAGGCTAACATGGAAGTGATGATCCGAAGAATATTTGAGATGCTTAGTTGAAGCAATAAAAAGGGTTGATCAAGAAAAGCAAGCAACATCCAAAAGAGAGCTAATCATGATATTTCAAGTAGTATTCTCAAATTGATACTCTCATGTAAGCAAAGATCAAAAGATAAAGCAAGTCAACCACAACAAGAAAGTGCACTTGATCATAAGTGGTATTCATTTCATATGGGTGAAGAATGAAATTCAACATGGTATCTATTGGTGTTCACCAAGCTTATAATTGGACTTCACATTGCTATTGGAGTAATGAATTGTGACTATCCTCTACTCCAACATAGCAAAGGTATCATTATAATGTGCATGATCATTTCATCCCTTACTAGTATGCGGTTGGTGCATATAGTACATGCTTCATAGGATCATGCATAACAAATGAAATGTTTTAAATTCATAGCCTACCACTATTGTTTGAATGATTACTTGATCTAGTGGTTAGTATATAAACTTGTTCATGAGCTAGTAAACCCAAGTACTTAACTCAATTTGGATTGCTAACAAGTGACAAGTACAACATTGACAAGATAACCCTTGCAAGAGGTGTGAAGAAGCTTGTCATTGGTTCAAACCGGACTTGGAAGCTTAGGCAAATCAATTTAGTTCAAGTCAATCATAGAAGCTCATGATAGTGATAAGAGTACAAGCACAAGACAACAATGCAAATGGATATATAGTTTGTATGTTTCAAGTGGTATCTAGACTCAAGTATTTTATAAAAAATTCATAAGTAATGTCTAAATCAACCCACAAGTGATATCCTATAAGTGGTACTCATAAAGATAGCAAATGTTCAAGAAAACGATCAAAATTGATAAATCCAACTAGTGGTTCCAAAATAGAAAATTATTTAAAATGATATCACACCCTTCAATTGGTATCCTACAATTGGTATCAATCATAAAAAACGATGGTTCCACAAGTGATCCTCAACTTTAAGTGATCATAAAATGAAGAATGCATCCCTCACCTACAAGAGCTTAAGTGTATAAAATGGATGACCCATGCATAAGAATGATGAGATACAAGTAGTACAAGTCGTTTTTTTAAAATGGTATCTACATATGGTGTCATTCCAATATTCAAGTAATGTCCATCAAAAATGCAAAATTCTAGTCTCAACCATCTACCCCAAAGTGCATACCTTTGCATCAATAAGAAGCATACCCTTTATGAAAATTGATGACAAAGGGGAGAAATTGTACAAAGATATGATATGATATGAAAGATACGGGGGAGAAATTGTACCATGGGGGAGAGATTGTACAAGGATGTAAAAGATATGAAAATCTTTAGAATGTACAAAGGAAAGAGATAAGACATGGACATGGACAAAGAGGGAGCAACATTGGAGAAAAGAGATGGATCAAAATTCTTGGACAAGAAGAGAAGCACACAAATAGGGGGAGCAAGCTCATGAACTTTGATTGATTGCATTTGATATGTGCATATTCATGTGCTTGCTTGCATTGCATAAAACTTTCAAATTCAATATGCATGCTTGTGTGGTGTATGCTAGTTGTAGAACTTGAATGATGATTTCATAACTAGCATGCATAGGATGATAGCTAGACACTTGGTATGCTTTACAAGTAATGCTAGTACCTTATTTTTAATATTGATCTCATGAGGTATCTAGTGTTTTTATTTCCTAGTGGCATCTAGCTAATAATGGTGCTAAGGATGAACTTAAAGGTGCAACTATGATTGGTATCACACTTCAAAGGTTTATTCTATACACCTTAGCATCATTCGGTAGTATTTACTCTCCCACAATTTAAATCTATGCATATGTGCAAGCTTAAAATCAAATACTCTAGCACATATGTAGGGGGAGCTAATACTACCATTTCAGGTTTGTGGTACTTGTCCAAAATCATTTACACATGGTAAAAATGCTTGGGCAAGCAACATGAATCCAAAAGAGCTTAATTTATATATCTTTGTAGAGTTGTCATCAATTACCAAAAAGGGGGAGACTGAAAGGTCCTTGTTTGGTTTTGGTAATTGAGTGACAACTTAGGTGGACTAATTGTGTTTATGTGAGATACACAGGTGATTAGTCCACATGTACATGTGTGTGAGCAACATATGCCATGGAGGTGAAAATGGCTTGGAGATGTTGCAAAGCTCACACATGTGATGATGAAGGAGCTTATTGCACATGAGACATGACATTGAGTCATGTGATCAAGATGGAGAAGATCAAGACAAGACTTGGCTTGATGGACCGGTTGCAAGCGTGAAGGGCAAGTCGAAGGCTTTGGAGTGATGGACCGCGTGGCGGTGAAGCTTGAGCAAGACTTGGCGCCGATGGACGATGGCAACGGTGAAGAGCAAGTGAAGTCAAGATCAATGAACCAATATGATCACATGATGATATGAAGTGGATCATATCATTGTTGATCGTGTTGGTGCATGTGTTGCATCGATGTTGGAGGAGATGGAATGGAATGCGCAAGGCAAAGGTATAACCTAGGGCATTTCATTTCACTGGTCATAAGTGTGTAGAGAAGTTTATGACCGGGTTTACGATAGATGGCCATACTATCAAGAGGAGCAAACTTGTTTGCATATCGGTCATCTAAGTGCCACTCGAGTGATCTAACTTTGCATCGTCGCTAGGATTGAGTGGCGTGGCAAGTTGAGTGGCTAACCCTTTGGGAAATGATTGTGAAAAGCTAACACACATACACATGGTGGTGTACACTTGGTGGTGTTGGCACATTTACAAAGGAGATGAAGTTGGAGTTGATGTGGATCAACTTGGTGAAGAAAAGGAGTGAGTCGCACTGGTCAGAGAGTGACCGGACGCGTCCGGTATGGTGACCGGGCACGTCTGGTATTAACCGGCACACCGGACGTGTCCGGTGTGAATCTGCATGGTCGGCGTTCTGTGAACGGTCGACCGGACGCTGGTAGCGTCCGGTCAGGGGTGACCAGACGCGTCCGGTCGGACCTGGGTGCTTACTGGACTCGACCGGACACAGCGCCTCAGCGTCCGGTCATGTCTGCTTCTACGTCCGGTGTGAGCGTCCGGTCGGACATGTCAGAGAACCGTTGTGGCATGGCTAGTCTGAATGGGACACGTGGCGATCAGGCGCTACCGGACACGTCCGGTATTGCGACCGGACGCGTCCGGTATGCTCGTCCGGTGCAGCGTCCGGTCAGCCCGAAAAACGCCCAGTGAAGGGGTAACTGCTAGTTTAGCCCTTGGGGCTATAAATAGAAGTGGCCCTTGGCCATGGCTGGTGCTGAGCACCTTGGGGGACTTTGTGTCCATGCTTGAGAGTGCTTAGGAGCCCTCCATCTCACACATACTTCATAGTGATCATCCGATTGTGTGAGTGAGTGATTCTAGTGCGATTGCATCGTGAGGTTGCATCGAGTGGCACTAGGTGATCGAGTTGCAAGCCGGTGGTGCTTGTTACTCTTGGAGGTTGCCACCTCCTAGACGGCTTGGTGGTGGTCTCCGTCGAAGCCCGCAAGAAGCTTGTGTGGTGCTCCAGAGAAGTGCTTGTGAGGGGCATTGTGCTCGCCCCGCGGGAGCCGCGAAGAGCAACTTTAGTAAAGCGTGTCATCGAGCTACCCTCACTTCCGGAGTAGGTTCTTGTGGTGCCCTACGTGCGGGCTTAGCGGGTGATGCTAATTAGCCGCCGAACCACCAAGTGAGCGGTCGACACAACGGGGACTAGCGTGTTGGCAAACACGTGAACCTCGGGAGAAAAATCATCGTGTCAACCTTGTTCTTCCCATTGGTTTGCATCCCCATTACACAAGCTTGTAATTACTTTTATACATATTAAGCTTGTGTAGTTGCTCTTGTAATTAGTTAGCTTGTGTAGCTTACTAGTTATCTTCTTGCTTGTGTAGCATAGAAGTAGCTCCCTTGCGTGGCTAATTTGGTTTGCGTAACCTTATTAGTCACATTGCTTAGTTTGTGTAGCTAAGTAGTTGCGCTCTCTAATTTGGCATTGGTTGCCTTGTTATTGAGCATTGCTAGTGAGCTTAGTTGGCTTTGTGCTCTCGCTTACTAGCATGTGTAGGAGCTCCCTTGTTGCTTAAAGTACTAGTGGCATAGGTTTGTGTGACCTTGCTTCTAGAATTGGTTAGGAGAGCTCTATCTAGCCCGGCACCTTTGTTGCTAATTAGTTTCTTTGAAAGGTGCTAGTAAATATAGATAGAGGGGTGTAGTCTTGGCTAGACCGATAGTTATAATTCCGCACTTGTTTCGGTTAGCCGACGAGATTAAGTTTTAGAAAAGACTATTCACCCCCCCTCTAGTCGTCTTCTCGGCCCTTTCAGTAGGCCTATAAACAAATAAAAAACTTTTGATAAACTGTGTGCAAGTAGACAAGATCTTTTATGGCTTGTTGAATATCACTTCGCACCTATATTTTTCTAATCAAGCTGCAGATATAGAAACTCAGTGACTATTTATAAGGTCTCAACCTACACAAACTTCTACTAACCACAATATTGTTAACTAATCTGACGATGAACTCTATGCAAGCTTGAACTGAACAAACAATAAAATAAGATAACTAAAGACAAGCAAGAAATGATTATCTAAAGAAAGTCACTATAGCAGAAAGTGAAAGGTCAGAATCTAAAGTCTAAAACGTGGAACTTACCTACTTAATTGATGATAAAGATGCAGTGCAGACTATAATGGTGAATGATGCGCGCCTCCACATATACGAGGAATATAGTAGCATCTATAGAGTGCGGGATTAAAAAATCATCAGTTTTCCTATATTGATAAGATCATCCGAAATGCAAAGTGTGCAACTAATAACTAAAAACTTACACGAGTGGCACCAGCAAAAGCACAAAATATCAAAAAAAACACCAGTGCCGCAACCCACATCCAAAACTACCTGAAGTTATCATTTTCATAGACCACAAGAGTTAACTGAGCAGAACAAAAAGCTATATCATGTACAGGAAAACATCTACCCAAGACTTATACATTGCTGGCCGGCCGGGAGTGTCGGCTAGTGCCGGCTGTGACCAACAGGGTGCCGATTCCATACAGCCGTGGCTTCCCGGGCCATTGCTTCCGCATGCTTGGCAACCAGGACGGCTGCCCCCTCATCTACAAATAAACAGAAGCAGACCAAAATTTGTTACAATCTAGAATTCACAAAGAACTACTCACACAACAGTGATTGACCACCAAACCCATCTCCATACCTCGGCTGATTCCCTCCGGTGCCGGAGTAGGAGGTGCAGCTCATCCACATCCATTTCCGACACCACCAACGCCGTGATCCATAGCCGTCCTAGTAGTATTACCTCTTCCACGAGTTGTACAATGTTCAAACTAGGCAATCTACGTTGTCATGCACCAATTTAATATGAAATAGGAGACTACAAAGTTCCACTAATTTTATTTCAACAGCAAATGAGACTATTTTGATTATTCAAAGATTTCACACAGATGTGATACAGATATATATAGCCCACACACTAAGCAACACCCTGTAGTAAGAAGACAAAATAAGGACATTCTATAACCATCTATGAACTAAATAACTGGAAAACTTAAAGCAACTATGCCTTGATGATGAACCTGCACTTCTTTTAAAAACTAAATCATGAAACTAACAGTGACACATATGTGGTAAATTATTGTTGCCCTTCAGCCATTTATTTCGCAAGAATTTCTGCTACTTACTGAAGGTGCCCAAGTAGAGATAAAAAAAAGATGTTTATATAGGGAAAAAAGAAACAAACTAAATTAAGTAGTTGGATCCAAATCAAGTGAAAATTACGTATCTAAATATACTATAGATTCAAGAATTGATCTCAATCCAGCAAATCATCACAACGAATCCAAAAAATGATAAAAGCAAAGTAATGTCAGTAAATAGATAACAACACTGTGGAAAGATTAAATTTATAAAAAAAATATACATATTTAAAATAACAACCTTGACTACCCTTGCAAGTTTTGTTCTTCCCTTCTGCAACTGTTGTACCACAGATGCGCCTCATATCTCCCAGTGCATCTATGCCTAAAGTAATTCTAAAATGGTAGCTTTTTGTTAATTGTCTACTGTTATACCAGTGTACCATAATAATGCCCAATACAATGGCGCTCCTAATAATCAGCGAGATCATCAAAGCCTTCGATGGGGTCGACATAGGGGCAAGTATTTCGACATGAAAAGAAGCCTAATGCAACTAATACTTTTCATGGACACCGTTGACTGATAAAAATATAGATTTGTAATTATTCAGGGATACCACGCGATACGAAAGAATTGGATAATTTATATAGTAGATATATAGTTGCATTATTAAATATTATATTCTTTGGTCAGACAAGCCCATCTAACAGAATAAACAAGAATGCAAGATGACTATATACTGCAGGAACAAATATATTCTTTGTGCAGCTACACCAAATCGGTATCATAAAAACAAATGACTATGAAAGTATGAACTACAAGAACAAACATCTTTTAGCAAGGTCAATAAAATATTCTAATGTATCTAGTAGCAAAAGGACTTAAGTTTAACGAACAGGCATAATACAGAAGTAAAAAGAACATATTAGTTATAGTAGAGGTTTTTTTTAAAAAAATCGAGAGTTTTGTTTCAGTAAAAAGCATTGTACCCAGTAAAATAAGAATATGTCAGGTCCAGCAAATAGTAAAAGACAAAATTTATCTTTACAGTTCTAAAATGAAGATACCAAAGAGTGCCAGTAAAAAAGAACCAGGAACAATGATAGACAATAGACATTTAGATACAGTAACAATATGCTACAAAATTTATTTAGCAGTTCAGATCTTTTGAAAAATCAAGAAGAAATCATGGTGAAAAATCAATACGTTATTTCTGAAACTTTTTTACTGAACTATTAATGATTAAATTGAAAGTAAGGTTATATGAATATAAATGCCTCAAGATACTAAACATTAGACAACTTGGCTTGCCTTTTTAATTCATTGGACTCAAGATACTAATCATTAAACAACTTGGCTTGCCTTTTCTAAAATTAAATAGAGTCATGCAGCAAGGTCAGCAATACATGTTACTTATGGCTTGAGATTGTAAGACAAATATAGATGCATTTGCATTAGAACCAAGGAATTGAAATTAAACTTTTCTGGATTTGCTGATTTTTCAGAAGTGCATTTTGAGATGAATAAGATAAGAAACAGTACAAGAAATCAATATATTGATGGAAACAGTACATCTTCATGAGTGTTAGAACATCTTCAATCTCTACAAAAGCAGCAACTAAGCCGAATGGAGATCATTTCATTCCAGAGTCACCTACAAGGAAGTGTTAGAATGTTACAACCATAAGTTGGTTTTAAAAAGTACAAATGGATCATGTTAGGTAAATTGGCACATGACATGTCAGGTAAATAATAAAATAATAATAACACAACATGTGTTTCGTGTTACAACCATTGGTTGGTTTTAAAAGTACAAGATAGTATTAGACCTAGGAATATATACCCACTCTTAACCAAGGGATTATTGGAGATTCATTGCGCATTCCACTGGTACATCTGAAAAAACAGAGATCTTTAGAAGGAAAACGATAGGACCAAAAAAATCTTATCATGGTGACAACAAGAGGCCATCTGTGTTCATCTAATGGTCTGACGATGATGTAGGCCATCTGTATACATCTAATGGTCTGACGATGATGGATTCCTCAAACACTAACGCATTTACTATCTAGCAGTACCGTGTACATCTCTTCAATAAACATGAATATTACTAAAAAAGGGTTTGGCGAGGAGGGGGAAAGTAGGAGTTCCATGTATCACCCATGTTTACCTCATGAAGAAGCCGTGCCCTGCACTCGAATCTGAATCAAAGCTCGATGGGATGCATCCTGCACTGGAACCATCAAATTGAATCAAAGAAGGGGAAGTGAAAGTGAAGGGAATGACAAGAAGATGATATGGAGGAGATGGAGACGGGATCTAGAGGAGGAGCACCTGGATCTTCAACCGGTGTTCAAGGAGCACATGCAGGAACGGCGGCAGCGGCGGCGGTGGTGCACTAGCGGCAGCGGCGCCGTTTCTTTCTTCCGCACGACAGGAGAATCGCTCGGCATAGGCACGGAAAGCATGGGGGCCACTTGGGATCCATTGCTGCTGACTTTTTGGGGATCGGAGAAGCCTACATGGGACATCTGAAAGCTCTAGTTTGGTTTTGGTGAATTGATGGAACCCTAAGTGCTAACCTAGTTTATCAAGTGATCATGATATAGGCAGCACACTCCAAGTGGTGAAGCAAACAAAGATCATGACATGATGATGGTGATGCCATGGTGATGATCAAGTGCTTGGACTTGAAAAGAAGAAAGAGAAAAACAAAAGGCTCAAGGCAAAGGTATAAATGGTAAGAGCCATTTTGTTTTGGTGATCTAGACACTTAGCGAGTGTGATCACATTTAGGTTCGATAGCCGTACTATTAAGAGTGGTGAAACTCATATCGAAATGCGGTTATCAAAGTGCCACTAGATGCTCTTACTCATTGCATATGCATTTAGGATCTAGTGGAGTGCTAACACCCTTGAAAATGTTTGTGAAAATATGCTAACACATGTGCACAAGGTGATACACTTGGTGGTTGGCACATTTGAGCAAGGGTTAGGAACTTCACTGATGGAGTGTCCGGCCATAGAGTGCGGACAGTCCGACGGTGCCACCAGCACCCTAGACAGAAAAGATGGAGGTCACTGTAAGTGACCGGACGCTGGTCTTTGAAGGACCGACGCGTCCGGTCAGTAGCAGCTGAAAAAGCGCAGCGTCGATCATCGACCAGATGCTGGCGCTGAAACGACCGGACGCTGGCTGGCTACGTTCGGTCACACTGACATGGTCACGCACAGAGGAGTCGCCAAGTGACCAAATGCTGGGTGTGTCCGGTCGAGCATGACCGGACACGTCCGGTCGTGAAAAGTCATCTCTAGATGCTTACTGGAGATGACTAGACGCTGGGGTTCACCGTCCGGTCACTTTGAGCTGCTGCGTCCGGTCATCACATGACTGTTGAGATCGAGCACTCAGCATGTGATGAGAGGGGACATGTGGCACACATCGTGTGACCAGACGCTGAGGTCCAGCGTCCGGTCACCCCGTGTTGTGTCAAGTGAAGGGGTACAACGACTCTATTTCATGGGGGCTTCTATTTAAGCCCCATGGCCAGCTCAAGCTCACTCTCTTGGCCATTTGCATTTACATAGCAACTTTGTGAGCTTAGCCAAAGCCTTCCCACTCATCTCCATCATTGATTCATCATCTTTGTGAGATTGGGAGAGAATCCAAGTACATTGCTTGAGTGTTTGCATCTAGAGGCACTTGGTGTTCGTGTTTCGCTGCGGGATTCGCTTGTTACTTTTGGTGGTTGCCGCCACCTAGACGGCTTGGAGCAGTGAGGATCGTCAAGCGGAGGGTGGTGATTGTCTCCGGCTCCGATTGTCGTGATTGTGAGGGGTTCTTGACCTCTCCCCGGCGGAGAGCCAAAAGGTACTCTAGTGAATTGCTCGTGGCTTGTGTGATCCTCATCTTGTGTTGGTTGTGCGGCACCCTATTGAGGGTTTGGCGTGTGATGCCAATTAGCTCGTGAACCTCCAAGTGAGTGAATCACCACAACGAGGAGTAGCTTGCCGGCAAGCAAGTGAACCTCGGTAAAAATCATTGTGTTCATCATTTGATTCCGAGGTGATTGGTCTTCATTGGTATTTATTCTTGTGATTGATTGGCTCCTTCGTCGACATGGCGGTATAAACAAATTGCTCACTCTCATTACTTTACCGCAAACTAGTTGTCAAGCTCTTTAGTGTAGCTAGTTGTGAGAGCTTGTTAGTTTGATTAGTGTGGCTCTTTAGTTAGCTTTTGAGAGCATACTAACTTAGTGTAGTGTCATAGCTATTGTGTGGATAGAAACTATATAAACTAGAATTGTGGTAGGTGGCTTGCTTTTTAGTAGGCTAGCGCAACACTTGCTTCGCCTTATAATTGTCTAACCGTTTTGTTAAGTGTTGTTGTAGAAATTTTTAATATGCTATTCACCCCCTCTCTAGCCATTAGGACCTTTCAACCTCCCGTGCACCCATGCAGGTGCGGGCGTGCGCCCGTGCCCTCGCGCGCGAGAGAGATGGAGAGCGAGGACGTCGAGGAGCGACGCACGGAGCCACCGAGAAGGCTAGACAGGGGTTCCCCATCTCTACGCGACCGCCGCCGGCGCGCCCAGATGCGGGCGAGCATGGGCGACGATGGTGCACGTGCGGCGGCGACATAGCCTACTGCAGGCAGGCGCGGGCGGAGGCGGCGCGGCCTGCTGCGGGCGGGCACGGGAGCAGGGTGGGCATTTCTTTCCTCAGGGAGACAGGCGTAGGGTTGGCGGAGAAAGATCGCACGGGCGACAGGCATGACGATGGACGATGCATTTTTTTTTCTCTCTTGGACTGCCCCTGAATGCAGTCGGTATACGTAGTGACAGGCACGAAACAATATCATTTCTCAGTTTAATTAAGTAATATAAAATGCGAAACCATTTGCCGCATATGGATATTTTTTGCAAAGAAAAATGAATAATTGGTAATAAATACATAGTACTAGCACGGCTATGGGTTTCCCTTTTTTTTTAGGAGAGCCTACGGGTTCCAGTAAAGCTGAAAACGTGGACACGGTCGTAGCAGTCATGCCCAGCGGCCGCCGTTATGGGCTCAGAGAAGGCATTATCGGGCTTACTGGCCCATGAAAAGGCATCGTTCTGTGGGCCTATTAAACGGCTTCCCTGCATTGTGGCGGCCTACGATCCATCAATCAACGCCTCTCTATTTACTGCTGGAACAGATATGTGGACTGCAAGCACTACGGTTGCATCGGTAGTCCCTTCATGTAAAGCAATGCTATCGTAGTCTTAAATCTGACGAGTTTGACTAAATCTTTTTATATAATTTTCTTTGCACTATATATATATATATATATAGTATATTCAGTAGCCAGCTACAGAATGAGTTATTCTGTAGCCATCTCCATTTACGATAATTTTATATACTAATTTACGATAATATCAATACATATTTACGATAGTTGGGTTACTATAACACATGAGGATATTTACCGTAACGTTATAGTAAACCACATAGTAAGAGTTACTATAATCTCGTAAATTAACATAGTAATTATCGTAACTCAAAGTGGCTACAGAATAAGTTATTTTGTAGCCAGCTGGGTAGTGGTTATATATATATATATATATATATATATATGGCAACGTATCAAGTGCAAACCATTTAGGCTAGAATTTAGGGGTGGTTTGGATCCTTTAATTTGGAGAAATTGAAATCTACTTTAATAAATTAGGCTATTTGGCTTGGAATTCGATATTCCACCATTTTTCAAAGTTCACATATAGTTTATCTCAAATTCATAGGGTGGGAGATAGAAATTGATTCTATAGATCATAATTCTATGTTTCTACTTTGTAACTTATAACACGCTCTTCAATTTACTCCCCTATGGTAGAAATACAACACATAAGTATCTCTCTCGTATAGTCAACAATAATATTCAAATATAATCATATACAACCATATTAGCTTAATTAATATGTATCTAAATTATGATTATTAAAATAAATTCAATTCCAAGGATCAAATAGGCCTTACGATATTATTAAATACATATAATTTAATTCGTTATAAACTAAATTTTATAGTATATTTATTTGGTTTTATAAATATTGCTACTCTCCTAGCTCTTTACAAACAGCCAAACTTTAATTAGTTTGATTAAAAACAGGACTGGAATTGTTCTTTTGGATGGGGTAGTAGCTCCACACACTACTTACCTCCGTTCTACTCCCTCCATCTTAAATTATAAGTCATTCTAAAAATTTTGGAGAGTCAAAACATCTCAAGTTTGACCAAACTTATATGATAAGATAATAGTATTTATGATGACAACTAAGTATCATTAGATTATTCATTAATTATAATTTTATAGTATACCTATTTTGTGTCACAAATTTTTATAGTTTTCACTATGATTTTGGCAAACTTGAAATGCTTTGACTCTCCAAAATTTTTATAATGACTTATAATTTGGAATGAAGGAAGTAGAAATGATGCAATTCTAGAATAGTACTGGGCCAAAGCCTCTTAAGTCCGGCTAATTTTGTATAAAAATTATACTAATATCCATTATACTAAAAATGTATCATTAGATTCGTCATGCATTATATTTTCATAGCATGTCATAAACATTGATAGTATTATTTCTTATAAAACCTAGTAAACAAGCTAAGTGAACACTGATCATAGATCAGTTGGTTAGGTTCCTTTGAATGAAACATGTCCATCCAGATTCAAGTCCTCGACTTGGCATGGGTGCTCGTATTTTCCTGGATTTATCGGCGCTATGCTTTCAGTGGTAGGCGACATCCCCATGAACAGCGAGACGCATGTGGTGACTTCGTGAATCTCAAGATCTACCGGCTCGGTCCTTCGAAGGTGCTCATAGCTAGCTGTAGGGTTTGTGTACGTGTGCTTATAGAGGTGAGTGTACATGTTGTAGACGTCTATGTTGGGTTTGCGTACGTGTGCTTATAAAGATGAGTGTGCATGTTATGAACGTTTATGTTGTACCGTGTAATTTAAAAAAAAACTAAGATAGTTTAACTCATCCTTTGCTTTCCGAGACGATTGGAGGGAGTAAACCATTGGGCACACATGTTGCCTCACTGCCTCAACGAGCAGAATCAAAGGGTGGAAAAGCTGATGATACGTGGTTGACGCGCGGATCTGGCAAGTTGAAAGTTGGGGGTCAATTCATGGAAGAACGCCTCATCTTAAGTTCCTTTCTTTATCTATCTACTCTCTCTCTCCCTAAATATTTTGTCGTCACGATTTACGTGTCAATAACTTTGACTCGATTTATCGAAAATATATGCAACATTTCTATCTCAAAATAAATTTAATAAAAAACTAGATTCAAATATTTATCCAATAATACTAATTATGTATCATAAATATTAATATTTTTTAATATATATTTAGTTAAAGTTGTTTATCATGAAGCGAAAACGACAGATATTTATGAAACAAACCAATATCTCCGATCCAACCGGGTCATCTCAGCAGGTGTTGTCAAAATCATCACGGCCGGCCAATGGGATCCCTCCCTGCAAGCATTACTTCCTCCTTGATGTGCGGCGGCACGGCAGGCAGCAGCTTTTTCTCTTCTCCGATCCTCCGGTGTTCAGATCAAATTTTCAGTTGGTCCGCCGCTACAAGACACAGCTAGCTGGGAAGTAGATGCAGATGGACTTGGACGGCAGGCCGGGCGGGGCGCCAGGTGTGGTTGATCTGACGGAGGTAGCCTACACAAGTATAAGTTTGGACTTGGCCACTACTTCGGGCCTGCACGCCTGCCTCTCAAATCACAGTCCTGATTCTCCGTCTCCGTGTACTAGTCTCTCACACACGTACCTATTTCTCGAGACAGTTTTCAGTCATAGCTAGGTTTGGTTGCCGCATCCGTATGGGTGAAAGGCGTACATCAAATATCATCTTGATATGTTTCCATCTACATATTGAGCATGATGATTAATGAATCTTTTTTTTTTTTGCGACTGACGATTGATGAGTCATATACTCATACGCATGCTTCCAACTAAATCTGACCAAGAGCTATCCAAATATGTGACCTGCACGAAACACTACAGGAAACTGGCTCTTTGCCGACTGCAATTTTCTTTGCCAACTGTTTTTTTTCGACACTCGGCAAAGAGGTCCCTTTGCCAACTGGAATTTCCTGCAGTCGGCAAAGCAGGATTTACCGACTGCCTGGCTTTGCCGACTGCCAGGCAGTTGGCAAAGAATTGCAGTCGGCAAAGGCAGGCCATGGTTGACGCCATCCACACCGTCACCTTTGCCGACTGCCACTCCGTCAGCAGTCGGCAAAGGCGCAGGCTTTGCCAACTGCCATCCTCCCTGGCAGTCGGCAAAGAATTTTTATTTTTTTTGATTTTCGATCCCAGTTTTTTGTGTTGCCTTGATACAGTAAGTACATGATATATTCCAAGTTTGGGATCATTTTAATTTATTTTGCTATATTCCGTAGATTTTTTCTGTTTCTTTGATTTTTTCCGGCAGCTCCAGATTTGAACTGCAGGTACATGAAATAATGGAATCCGGTGATTCAGAAAATGATATTCATGATGTTTGGAGCATGTTGAGGCCGTGTGCGGGGCCTCGCGTGAAATTTCGACCGTGTTGGTGTCGGAACACGCCGAGCCACGCGCGTGAAAAGTGTTTTTAAATTTTATAAAATCGAAACGGAGTCCGAAAATGACGAAACTTGACGACGTGTCTTGTCATCGCACGCGGAGTTCTATCAACCTGAGGGGCTAGAAGGTACCTTGGAGATCGACATTGGTTCGCTCATGGGCATGGAAGTAGACAACGAAATCGATGAGGACGAGGGTGAGGAGGTGCAGGATGCCAGGGACTTAAGAATGCTTGAGCGATGGCAGATGCAGCGCGATGGAGTTGTCCAGGAGGAGGTACATGATGATGACTATGGAGACGATGAGGATGATGATGACAGTGATGACTTAAGGGAGCTCGACAATATTGATAGCGATGACGACGATAGTGATAGAGATGACGACTCCACGCCCGAGATATTGCCGTTCGCGGAGATAATTACGAGGCCATGTAATACTATATTGTTATTATTATGTTCCTTTACAAGTACTTGTCATTTATTTATGCTAACAGTTTTGTTCTTTGTCATTGCAGGCACTCGACAAAATGCCAGGCGGACGGCGGCAGCGGCCGCATCGAGCAGTACGCTCGGCGTACCAGGTCCCCCCGCAGGAGACCGCCGACGACGACGAGGAGGAGGAGGAGGTGTTGGTGCGCGGGTCGTCCAGTAGGGGGTCCCAGCCCCCCAGCGGACGTCGCCAGGCGACCAGGAGGCTGCTGTTCTCGTCCTCGCAAGGGGGGACGACGTCGCGTGACGACGAGCGTGGCGGCGACGACGACGACGATGATGACGACGACGACGACGACGACGCGCCTACACCAGGCGAGACGGCTTCGACTTCGTCAGGCGTGGCCAAGGTGTACTCGCGCGGGCCCACGCAGCTTCCTAGGGTGCGGCCGCAATTCCACCAGCGCCCGGTGATCACACCCGTGGGCCAGACGTAAGTAACCATTATTGATTTCACTACTTGTTCATATGACATGTCAAAAATCGAACTGAAGACTAACAATTGTTCTTAATGACTCGTGCAGTTCCTGGAAGATTGTGAGTGGAGCAGGTCAAGCACGCCATATCAATGGCATCCAGGGCCTCCTGATTAAGGAGTACTACCCTGGCCTTGTCAACGTCAACGGCGAGATGAAGGTGCCCACCAAGTGGTCCCACTTCTACCTCGTCGAGGAGGGTGGCGAGACCATCGCGGCAAAGATAAAGAGGGAGTTTTGGGTGAGTCTTTCATCGCACCGCATTGCTAAATAGTACGCATTCGTCGGACTTCTTGCAAAAAGGAAATGCTACATGATGTGTCTGTGTGCAGGACTTCTTCACGTGCGAGGAGGGTAAAGCGGCCCAGGCGGCGCGAGTGCAGGAGGCGGTCTGCAAAGATCGTCTCAAGGACCTGTACCATGAGGCGCGCATACAGGCCATCCGCGACTTCCACGCCAACGTGCTTGGAGAGAACATCAAGAAGCCCCAAATCCGCCAGAGAATGAACTCGAGGGAGGCCGACCTCACCCAAGCGCAATACGAGCAGGTAATTAAGTATGACAACATTCGTTCAGATTCCTTCAGTGAAACATTACACTAATCTTCTCGCATGTCAAATACTTGATGTCATGCAGGTGTGTCCGTCGTGGTGCGACAACCACAGGGAATGCTGGACGGAGATTGTGCGCATGTGGCGCACGGATGAGGCGTACGCGAGGCGCGCCGACCGTCAGGGCCGCCGCGCGCAGATGCGAGGGGTGTCACCACCAAGGGAATCAGCCCCTCCCCCAGTTCGCGATAAGATGGGTATGCGTCCGTTCATGTCTTAATCCTTGCGCTCAATTGTCAATACTTGTAACCATGTTTGTGTTTTCAATGCAGACGCAGACGCACGGTGGGCAGGAAATCAACGAGTACACCGCGTACCTCCTCTCTCACAAGGGCAAGGCGACGGATCCGAACAACGTCTACAACCCAGAGGACGGGCCCGATGCGTACACCAACCCCACCGCCTACGAGAAGGCCACCGAGTACACCGTCGCGGCTCGCCAGCGCTACGGGGAGACGTTCGACCCCACCGCCGAGCCCCTGGACACAGACCTCCTGCAGAGGTTGGGACCAGGGAAGCAGCACGGCTGCTACTACATGGCCCACAGCGCCCTCGACCCGTCCTAGGTTCCTACGCTGACCTAGGTTCGATCCACGCCCATGAGCTCCAGCGACATCCCCGTAGCGCCCCGGCGGCAGTCAGCGTCACAGGTAAGTGCCGTTTCGTTCGTCGTTCACTCGTTTCGCACCTGTACATACAATCAACATTGCGGATGTAATATTGCAGGCCCAGATGGAGGCCAAGATGGAGGAGAGGATCGTCACGTTGCACGCGCAGATGATGGCGCAACAGATGGCTTACCAGCAAAGCCTGCAGCAGCACTACAACACTCAGATGCAGAACATGGCCAGCTTCTTCCAGTCCATGCAGACGCCCGAGGCGTCTACACTGCCTCCTCTTCCAATGTTCGCTCCACCGCCTCCTCCTCCAGAGTTTTTTCCTGTGCCTGCTCCTGTCGCTCCTGGAGGGACCCCGGTGAGTATATTGACTCTTGCTTTAACTTGTGTGTCCATGCTGCAGATACTAATGACATCACTTGGCGTTTAACTTGTGCAGGTACAGTCGGCGGGTTCGAACCCGTCTCCTGGAGGTCCCGGCCATCAGATGATGTCGTATCCACCACCTGCACCCTATCCACCGTATCCACCTCCGCGTGGCCCTCCTCCGACGTACTCGTGGCCGCCGGTGCGCGGAGGGTGGCAGTACGCGCAGGCGCCTCAGTTTGGTCCAAGGGGGTTTCCATGGGCAAACCCTGGGGGCTCTGGGGGCGGAGCGGACGACGAGACCGGGGACGGCGCGACGAGCTAGGTATTTGTCGATTCTGTTATCATGTATCCACCGTATCGTCAAAGTTGTTGTCATGTATTTCTTTTCTTCGTTATGGACCTAGACTTGTTATGTTGAACTTCGTGTGATGGACGTCGACTTGTGGTGTTCGACGTGTTGGACTTCATGTGATGGTTGTAATGCACTTGTGTGGTTGTTATTGTGACATGTATGTGAGATATATGTGATGTTGTGCGTTATTGTGATATATGTGGTGATGTTGGCGACAAATGTGATGAAATTGTGATATAAATGGTGCTACCGGTGCTTCTGGTGAAATTGGATTATAATTTGTGATTTTGCAGGGTTTTGATGCGAGAAAACAGAAAACAAAAGCAAAAAAAAAAATTTCCAGCTTTGCCGACTGTTTACAGTCGGCAAAGCTGGGCAAAAAAACCCCAGGACAGAGTCTTTGCCGACTGCAATGGGAGGCAGTCGGCAAAGAGGTCAAACCTTTGCCGACTGCAACTCCTAAAGCAGTCGGCAAAGAACATTTCAAAAAAAAAAATTCTTTCTTTGCCGACTGCCGAGCTGGCGGCCAGTCGGCAAATAATTTTTGAAAAAAAATTCTTTGCCGACCGCCGAGGAACCAGCAGTCGGCAAAGCCTGCCGTCAGGGCTGACGGCGCCACGTGGCTATGCCGACTGCTGGCGTGGCAGTTGGCAAAGGCTTTGCCGACTGTGTGCCACGTGGCAGTCGGCAAATCCGCCTTTGCCGACCCAGGCTTTGCCGACTGCTCTTTGCCGACTGCCACGTGGCTTTGCGGTCGGCAAATCCTTTGCCGACTGGGTTTATGCCTTTGCCGACCGGGGCAAGCAGTCGGCAAAGAGGCGTTTTCCTGTAGTGAAAATAGCCTACCGATGGTTTTCATCGGTTGCGGGTTAGGGCTTGAGATAGTTTACCCATTGTCACTAGTACAGCATTCCGCTTTGCCCGCCTCCATTAATCTATTAACGTAGACGGTCACATTAGGATGACCGTCTGCGTTACCTATCTCCATTAAAGTTTAACGAAGGCGGCGAGTTCTTATTTGCCCGCCTCCGTTAATCCTTTTCCAGTTTAAAAAAGAATAAGTTCCCATCATTTGATTTGGATTTGAATTTTGTTTTTTTGTGATTTAAACACATACTGAGAACGTAGAAATACGCATGCAGAGAATAAACATATGTCATATACCACATCCATTCGTATCTCGTCCTTATCGTAGCACGGACCAACATTGAAGTTACATGTCATATATATACATATGAAACTAAGATGTCCGCTACTTTCTAATTAAAGATCTCCGGCATCTTCTAATCCTCTAAGCGTAGCTTGTTGGTCTAGTTTCTAATCTTCTCATACTTCTCATCATACGCTAACTCGCTCTCCTCGATGAAGAACTTTCCCCTGACACGAACGCATTTGTGCAAGATGAATCCACATATGTCCACTATAATTTGAGTGATATTCTTATGGGTGACCCCTTCCTTTTTCTACCAGTCTTGTGCTTTCTTGAGCTGCTTGTAGCTGATGCTGAATTTGCCGAACTCTTTGAGGTACTCGCAAACATTTGTATCCACATAATAATGACTTTGTAGGTTGTTTGGAGCATTGCACGATATATAACACACAATCGATTAGAACATATAGAGAGCATGCACGATATAATAGCACATACAACTTTTGATACGTACCAGGAAGTTGTGCCTGACTTTTATTATGTTCTTCTTCTTCTTCTCGGGTCTTTAATCGAGGGATTCTGGTGCAATGGTATATAAGAAAATGAGCATAAGTTTTGTGCAATGGCATCTAAGGAAATGAACAACTTCCACGTTTCATATGGACATAAGAGCATCCTTAATGGCAACTTGCCAATCGCTAGCTAGATAGGACTTGGAAATAAAAAAAAGAGCATAGTGGTGGAGGGTTGTGCAAGCCGTGAGAGAATTATTTCTAGGAGATCATGCGAGAGAAGCTATTATTGAGTCACTAGCTCTATTAGATCTCTCTCCTTGATAGTCAATAGAATTCTTTTTAAACTAGCTATTTGAAAACCATTAGAACGTCCTAACAAGTTACACAAATCAAGCTATAGCTCTACACGTTTCTTTTGTGGGTACTACCTTATTTTCTCTTGTTCTTGCTCCCTACTAGCAAGACCACATAGAAGAGAACCCTGAAAAAGAACCCCCATGCCACTGTCACCAGCAGGCACTTCCACTTGCTGATGTCCATGACAGCCTGCTGCGCCAGCACGTCTGCGCCGGTGGCCACGCATGTATCCGCTGTAACGTTGGTGCCGAGGGTGGCGCTAATGGCCTCGAGCACCTTCATCTTGACGGCCTCCGGCATGCGCCCGATTGGCGTGCCGTCGAACATCTGCACGCCGCGAGAGAAGCAGCGCGACGCCCCGCCAAACTCGTTCTGAAGGACCGCCTGGTATGGATACTTCACCAGCGACAGGTAGTGGAACCAAATCCAGTAGTCGGGGATGCGATCCCTGGTGATGAAGAAGCCGGAGAAGAGGAGGAAGTAGGCGAGGATGGCGACGACCACCGTGTACCCCAGCATGACGTGCGGCACCACCGCGGACAGGAAGGTGACGAAGCCGCTGCCCGCCCAGAAGGAGGCGAGGACGATGAGCACGAAGAAGAGGAACGACGAGGCGCCGCCGGCCAGCCCCACCGCCCAGAACGTGGTGACCGCGAACGCCAGCGACAGCAGCACCAGCGGCGGGAACGCGACCACTGCGTTGGCCAGCACGTAGGAGACGCGGCGGTAGGCGTTGTGCGCGGTCTCGCGGAGGTAGATGTGGCGCTCCTGCACGAACACGGGAGAGCGTCGGCGCACACGTAGAACATGGTGGACATGGCCATGGAGAAGAAGCCCAGCCGCTCCTGCACGCCCTTGGGGGTGTCGTCGAGGCGCCAGAAGATGGTGGCCAGGATGAAGCCGGTGACCATGATGGTGACGAGGCGCATCATGAAGAGCTCCGGCATGCGCCCCGTGTTGGTGAAGGAGCGCTTGATGAGCACCCACACCTCCGTCCACGGCGGGTTGGCGAACGTCGGCACCGACGACTCGGTGACCGCCCTCCCGCCGCCCGGCACGCTCCCGGCCACCAGCTTCCCGCGGGACACGCTCTCGGCGATGGCCAGCTCCAGCGGCATCAGCTTGTTGTTCTCCACGGCGGACGACGCGTTGCCGTGCTGCCACTTGACGTTGAAGTCGGCGAGCGGGGCGGCGCCATCTGGCTGGCGCTCGTACTCGCGGATGGTGTCGAGCGCGAACTCGGCTGGGTTCTCGTTGTCCGGGACGGGCGCGCCGAACTCGGCGAAGAAGGGCTTCAGTCCGGCAGGAGTGCCGGCGTACACGGTGCGTCCGCGCGAGAGCAGGAGCAGGCTGTCGAGGATGCCGAGGATGCGCGTGCTAGGCTGGTGGATGGTCATGATGACGACGCTGCCGCTCTGCGCGATGCGGCGGAGCACCTGCACCACCATGAACGCGCTGGCCGAGTCGAGCCCGGACGTGGGCTCGTCGAGGAACAGCAGGATGGGGTCGTGGATGATGTCGGTACCGATGGACACGCGCCGGCGCTCGCCACCGGACACCCCGCGGTGGGTCTCGTCGCCGATGATGGTGTCGGCAGCGCGGGACAGCCCCAGCTGATCAATGAGCGCGTCGATGCGCGCTTGCTTCCGCTCGGCAGACAGCGCGCGGGGCAGGCGGAACTCGGCGGCGAACCGTAGGGTCTCGCGCACCGTGAGCATGGCGTACAGGAGGTCGTCCTGCATGACGTGCGCGGAGATGGCGCGGAGGCGGCGGC
Source organism: Miscanthus floridulus (assembly GCF_019320115.1). Classification (NCBI taxonomy): domain Eukaryota; kingdom Viridiplantae; phylum Streptophyta; class Magnoliopsida; order Poales; family Poaceae; genus Miscanthus; species Miscanthus floridulus. Next base: position 17,615,004 of record NC_089595.1, read on the forward strand.
CCTGGAGCGGCTCCCCGTTGAGCGTGACGGCGCCGCGGAGGCTGTCCCGCGCGATGCGGCCGGCCAGCGCGTCCAGGAGCGTGGACTTGCCCGACCCGCTGGCGCCCATGACGGCGAGCAGCTCGCCCGCGCGCGCCGCGCCGGAGACGCCGTCGAGCAGCGTCTTGGTGCGCCTGGACGATCCGGACGACGTCGGCGGGGGCGTGTCCGCGGACTCCACCGGGCGGCGACCCGACGACTGGGACAGGAGGCCGCCGCCGCCGCCGCCCTTGCTGCGGCTCCTCACGCTGTAGGACAGGTCAACGAAGTTGAGCACGTAGGGGACTGGAGCGAGCGGCGGCTTTGCAGCGTCGGCCTCCTCGGGGAAGTCGATGTCGACCACGGCGTGGCCGGTGTCTGCCATGTGTGTGGGTGTTTGTTCTAACTTCTAAGCGCCGGCGAGCGGCGAGGGCGGACAGGTTGTTTGGATTGCCGGCCGCAGGTGCGTGAGGAGCGTGGGCTGGGCTCGTTTCCGTCTTCTCTTGTAGGAGCGGTGCGTGCGTGGGCTCGGAGTCGGAGTAGAGTAGAGTAGGAGACCGAGCTGGGCAGCTGGGCTGGGCCCTGGACGTATCGTGTCGTCCAAAGAACACAGACGTTTATTCCCAACTGTACTGAGACAAAGATATGGTTCTGCCAGCACAACATCTGGCCTGTAGCTGTTAATTACGCATTCAAGTACTCCCAACACTTGAACAAATATCTCTGGACTTCTATTACGCATTTAAACGGGAGCCGTCAAGGTGGGAAGCGAGGAGCTGCATTTATTGGGCAGATGCCCGGCACGGCTGGCTAGCCTGGCTCTGGGCAGCCCGAGCAGGGCTCATACGGTGTAGCGTCATGTGTTTGGTTCAGCTGGTCCAGACAAGTCTGGTTTAACTGAGATCGTGTTTGATTCCTGATCCAAGGGGCTATTGAAAACCCTAGTTTGGTTTTAGATAATTGATGAAACATAAGCAATAACTTTTGTCATGAGTGATGATATGAGCTAGATTGGTGCAATCCAAGTGTGGAGCAGGGTGGCACTCAAATGGTGATGTTGATCACATGAAATGAGGAGATGACCACATGAGATCATGATCAAGTGCTCAACTTAAAAAAGAAGAAAGAGAAAAACAAAACTCTATGAAGATCAAGGCAAATGTATAATTAGGTATTTTATTTTAGTAATCAAGATACTATAGAGAGTGTGATCATATTTAGGATAGATCGCTGTACTATTAAGAGAGGTTCTTAACTAGACAATTCGGTCATCTAGTGCCACTAGGTGTTGGACTTCATGCATTGCATTTAGGCCTAGTGCACATCGGAGAGCAAGCGAAAATATTTATGGAAAATGTTTTGAAAAATGCTAACTTGGCTCTAATATGTTTTGAGAAAACACTTTGAGAGTTAGCATCGCTTGCGGGGAGTAGCTCGAGTTGACGTGGATCGAAACGCGACAAAGTTTGCAACTCGGAGAGCTAGTGGTGGTGCCTAGGTGGCACCGCCACCCCTTGTCCGGTGCACCGTCACCCCTGTGACGGTGCCCACCAGGACCTGACAGAGAAGGGCCGCTATGGGGTGGTCACCGGACACGGCGATGTTCACCGCCATGGGCATGGCGGTGCACCGTCACTGTCTGTCTAGTGCCACCGCCCTATTTCACCCGAGGGCAGCAAGTTGGATTTATAGCCGAGGGGGCACCGCCATGGGTGTGGCGGTACACCGCCCTAATTGTCCAGAGAGGGGTGTTTTTGGGGGCTTGGTCAGGGTGGCACCGCCACCCTATCCAGTGACCAACTAGCCGTTAGAATTCGATCGTTGGGGGCACCGTCACCCCCTGTCCGGTGATCAACTAGGCGTTGGAATTCGACCGTTGGGGGCACCGTCACCCCTTGTCCGGTGACCAATGTAACACCCTCGGTGTTACACTGTAAATCATTTGCTAAAACATGTCATGAGCATCATGTTTATGTGTTAATGTATGTAATATAGTGTGTAGATCAATTTCCGTAACTTAAAACGACCAACAGAAATGCATAACGTAAGGTTGTTCTTGACTTATGAAATTATCAAGTAAGGATGTTCGTGAATTTTTATTGAACGAAAACAATATAGAGCGTATATACGGAACTTTAATAAAGTTAGAAGTACAAACTTTGTAGATGACGATGAAATACCTGCGATCGAATAATGAATTCACTAGCTAACATACATAATAGTTTGGAAATCGAATTTGACGCGAATCAGACCAAGACTTGGTCGAATTTCTAAGACTGAAAATGGTTTGACAAAGCTATGTGTTGGCAATTTTTGTAGAGTAATTGGGTTAAGGAGTGGTGTGGTTTTAGGGCTTTGTTTTAGTAGCCTAACATGTCATCTTAAGTATAGCATAGGTGGTTTGACGATTGAATCAACAATTTGGATTTTTAGGACGCTTTAAAAAGCGTGCATGGCAGGTTCTGGGTTGGGTTCCTCGTGTGGACGCAGTCACCGCGCTCCTATGCCATCGTCGGTGCGCCGGCCGTGCGCACGCGTGTCACTGTGGCCGCGCGCGCGCGTGTCACTGTGGGTGGCTGGTCACTGTGGCCGGCAGCTTGGGCGTGCAACTACTCCTCCTCACTGCCACGATGCGCGCTGCGCTGGCGTCGCTGCTGGTGCCGTGGGGCCGCCCACGTTCGCTTGGCTCTGCTCCGCCAGGCGCCGTCGCTGTTGCGCCACTGCGCGCACACCGCCTCACACATGGGTGCCACGACGGCGCCTGTCTCTCTCTCTGCTCTGTGGGCGTTGCGTTAGTACAGGATCATGGCCACTGTCGTTTGCATGCGCGCCTGTCCCCGCTTGGGGTCAGCCGTGCCCTGTCAAAGTGGTGTGGAGCTCCTGCGCGCGGCACATCATGCTAAGCCGCTGCTGGCCTTGCACTGCGCCGCACGTGGAGTTGTCGTCCCCCTCGCCTTGTTCTTGTCTGTTAAACGGCTATGCAACGCGTTGTGTTGTCTCGTATCTGCATCTCTCGCGCACGCACTGTTGCGGCCGCCTGGGACGACAGGCGGGACCGAGCCGCACCAGAGCCAAATTCGCAGCGCATGGTCATTGTCAGCGCAATTACTCACGCCAGGTGCTAGTATTGGAGTTCTGCTACCGCCCAGTCATCTCTAGCCTTCAATTGAGCCCACCGAGCTCTAATTGGCCGTTTCCCCCTCCGCCGTGCCATTAAGGCCGGAACCGGCCACGGCCGAGGGTAGCATCTCTCGCCAATCCACCTTCACCACAAGTTCTGCCTAGATCCTTCCTTCACCCCGCACACCTCAGCCTAGCCGCTACCGGCCCACCTTAGTCGCTGAAGTGACTGTGTCACCGCAGTGCGGCGCCGCATCCCACCGTCGCACGTGGCTAGCTTGGTTCATGGAATCCCCGGCCAAACCATCACCATAGCAGCAACTAGGGTACGATAGTGGAGCTTTAGAGTTAGCTAGCTCTCCCCGTAGTGGCTTAGGGTGGCTAGTGTGCTCGTGCCGCCTTCGCGCATGGCCGCGCGCCGAGGCCAACGCTTCCATGAGCTCCGCCGCACCTATAAACTCGGCTAGGGTAGGCGCTAGGGTGATAGGTGTTGTTCGGCTCACTATCTTGGTTGGAGCGGGTCTCGGTTGGCCGGTGTGACCACCCAGTGCCATCGCCGTCGTGCCGGTGCGCGCGGGGGTGGCCCGAGGACCTGGCCGTTGTGAAGAAGGATTGTTCCGAGGGCTAGTTTGCTTAAATCCCGACTGTAGGAATAGGCTGCATAGTAGTTAGGGGAATAGTAGTTAGATCAGGGGAGTTTTCGCATAAGTGACCGGCGCATGCGGGCCTCCCTGTTGCGGGCCGTTGCTGCGTGGTTGGGCCACACCGCGCGTGGGCCGTGGCAACGGGTCGCATGCACGCGCGAGCTGCACAGGAGTGGGCCGCGCGGGTCAAATTCGCTTTTCAATTTATAGAAGATAGAAATAGCTTTGTATTTTACATCCTAAGTTGAACTTTGGAAATTAATATCAATTCATATACGTAGCTAAAAATTGTGAAATAAATTATGTTGAGTTCCTAAAAATGTGGTCTACCTGCTAGTATGGTTAGTTTATATATGTCTGTGTTGATGCTAAGGTCTATTAAATCATTTGAAAGTGTTAATGTTATTTAGATTAATAATTGTAGGAATTTTTGTGGCAAATTGGTAATAGCATTGACCGTAAAATTTTTACAGTAGGTACATTGTATTATTAGGTGCTAACTGTAATTTTTGTAGCCATAGGATGGTTGATAAACAGGGTAGCTGGTACTCCTTGTTTTATCATATATATATATAGTAAATTGATATTAAGAATAAGGATGCCTTTAGTTGCTAAGATAATACATGAAATGCTTCATACTTGTTCAGTGGTCATAATAGGTAACTTAGCGACTTAGTCGGTAGAGCTAGCTTAGTAGCTTGATAGATGTATTCTTATTTTAAGAGTTGTTGTTGCTGCATTACTAAGTGTTGCATCATCATTTCATGCATGTAGATAACAAGTTGGTAGAGTTTGTGACTGTGGGCAAGCAGGGGTACGAGGAGATCATCGAGGAGTACGAGGAGGAGATTCTCGTACAGGAGGGAGCCCCGGAGCCATCAGTTGCTGACTTTGTTGACACCCCGCCTGCCCAAGGCAAGCCCCGGTGCATAACCCCTATTTTTGAATGATCACTGGATATATATATGTGTGTGCTATGCATTTACGTTACATGCATTTTATGGAAACTACATGCATAGATATACCTACCTATGAGTCCTACTAGCATAGGTCAAGTAGCTGCTATGCTCAGGATTTCGGTAGCGTGAGTAACCTGTCGTTACTCATAATAGGTGATTATTATCACTCATGATAAAAATGGTGAAAGGAAAATGGAGACCGGGCAGGGATATGGTTTGGGTATTGGTGGGTGTAAGAGGTTGTGTCCTGCGGCCAACTGGGCATAGATTGGTTACACTATTTTCCTATCTATGTCAGTTAAGGACCGGCCATTGCATTGGGTTCTAGGCAAGTCACAAACTTATTATTTCGAACACATACTTGTGTATGAGCGCAGGGAAGACTTGTTGCTCTCTTGTTGTGGGTTCTAGCTCTTTCTGGACCGACTGATTGGAGGCGGGGATGGTGGAGGTATAAGCACCGCCCTGAGCCTAGGACTCAGTAGCGGGGGCTTGAAGTTCAAGTTTGGACGGGGACCTAGACCTCGTGATAGGAGAGTGGTGGGTTGGTCCTGCTTGTGCCTTCCCCGGCGGAGCGTCAAAGATAACTCTAGTAAATTGCTCATGTCATTGAGCTACCTCACTTGTGGGTAGGTTCTTGCGGTGCCTCTTGTGGTGGGCTAGGTGTGTGATACCTATTAGCCACCGAACCACCAAGTGTTGGTCAACACAATGGGGACTAGCGTTTCAGTAAGCACGTGAACCTTGGGAGAAAATTTGGTCGCCTCTTATCCTTGGTTATAGATGTTCAATGGGCCGGCCTAGCCCGGCCAGGCATGGGCCCGTGCTAGGCATGGCCCGATGGGATTCAGGCCGACATGGCACGTCGTGCCTACCAGGCCGTGCCGAGGCAGGCACCATGCCTGACCTATGGCCCAGGCATGGCCTGTTTGGCCATTTATCAGGCCGGGCCGGCCCGAGAAGCACGATCAGTCCAGCATGTCGGGCCAGCCTAGGCCCACGATGAAGCGCGAGCAGCTAGAGAGAGGGGGAAGGGGAGGAAGCGCGAGCCACTGGAGTGGAGGCGAGGAGGGGGCGTAGCATCGGCGCCCATGCGCGAGGGCCGATGGGAGGGAGGGGCATCCCGTGCGGCACGCGGCACCTCAATGCCGCCCGCAGCTCCATGAGCTTCAGCCACTGGAGTAGCTGGGCCACGAATGGCGTAGTAGGGCCATCAGAGTAGCCTGCATGGCTCCCGCGCTGCCACCGCGCTGCCGCTGCATGTGGGGGTATGACCCTAGATACCCACGGTAGACTACATGGGCTGCACCCTCAGGGGCGGCCCAGCAAATAGGACGAAGCCTTGCGGGGCACGACTCTGGCTGGCACCTTCCACAAGACATCTAGAAGATATCCCAAAGATACTACGAGATCTGTTAGGATATGTTTGATCCCAAGATTCCTATAATCAGTTATTACTTTCCGATTATCTCTTAGATCTAACCAACTTGTACCCCTGCTCCCTAGACTATATAAGGCAGGCAGGGACCCCCTCCAAACACATGTGATACTAGACGATAGCTAATACAAACCAATAGACCACAGGAGTAGGGTATTACGTCATACTGATGGCCTAAACCTGTCTAACTCGTGTGTCTCTGTTGCCTTCTTGTTCTTGATCTCATGCTCCTCTGCCGATCAATCTACCTTCATGGGATACCCCTCGGAGGACTACCGACGATATTCTGTCGACAGTTGGCATGCCAGGTAGGGACTGTGTGTGCTGTTTCCTTGTCGAATAAGATGGCTTTTTCTATAGGCTCTTTGTCCCTTCCGCAGCCCGGCCAGATCTTCACGGTCGAATCCATCTCGTGGGTCATCAACGCTGATAGAGTCGGAGAGCTCCTCAAGCCGATGCAGATCATTTCTGCATCGACCACCCCCGCGCCTGCAACTGTAGATCTGATCTTGGAACCACTTCTAAGGTCGCCATCATCAATGACCCACCGCTCGCTTCCTTACTACCAGAGGAGGCAGATCAACAATGATGATCTGATCGAATCCATCGATCGGGTCGGTCTGAAGCTCGCCGATTGCCTCTCCATCGCCGAATCGACCCTAGACACTTTGGTTCAGCACCGACCACCTTTTGATCTAGATCTATCAGAGGCTGCTCAGAAAACTCTAGGAGTTGTGGCTCTGCCCTTTAGGCTCACCAACGTCACTGTTACTTACCAAGACGCCCTGAGGGGAAAATTTGCCGACCAGGTGGGAGATGCCCATCCACTCACCGACTAGCTCGTCGTTCAGCCTCCGCCAGCCATCAACATGCTACACATAGGCCGGTGCCCCAGAACGTCCCTCTAGACCATCCTAGAGGAAAATCCGAGCTCTGAGTCTTAGGGCTCTATGGAGACCCTCACTGAAACCTTCACCGAACAGCTCCTTTTCCCACCCTTCTAGGGTGGCACGATCTTCAACGTCAGTGTCGATAGCCCTCCTCAAAATGGCGAAACCAAGGAGGAACGTGTCGCCTGTGAAAACTAGAACGTCAACCGCGCGCAGCATCGAGAGAACGAAACAGCTATTGCGCTGGCTGAGGCTGCTCGACATAATAGGCTCAACTCACAAGGAAGGCCACTTCCACTCCACTGCGACCTCGATGAAGAGTTTCTCCGCGTTGATGGCCACGATGTCTTCAAGACTCCAAGCGCCAATCTGGCAGTGGCCGCCAACAAGCTCGCCCGCCTCCCACAGACGCCCGAGCTCACCAAGGTCACCGCCATGCTTAAAGCGGCACACCATTAGGTTAATGAGATTCACGAGGATCAGAGACCTTCGAGCTCCACGAGCATGATTCACCGGTCAGCTGCGCCGAGATCTAATTGCCGCCCCAGTCAAAGTCGTTTCACCAACCAATCATTGCCTCTCTAGGGGGAGCCAGGGGCCACCTCGCCGAACACCATCGCCAACACAACCAGGAGGTCGAACAAAATGCTCGAGTGCACCTCAACAACCTCCGGGATGCACGATGGCGTATCGAGCAACGTCACTTCGGTTGCCATGAGGACAAAGTACACCGCCGCTAGGAGTATGAGCAGGAGTACGGAAACCCGAACTCAGCTCTCGAGCAGATCGACACCGGCAACGCTGCAGCCGACGCCAACCACAACCCTAAAGGGCCTCCAGCATTTACGAGGGTGCTCTAAACACTCCAATAGCCCCATAGTTTCAAAATCACTGGGATCGAGCCCTACGAGGGAAGGATGAATCCAACACAGTGGCTACAGGTTTATGCCACCGCTGTTCGCGCTACCGAAGGAGACACCAGTGTCATGGCGAACTATCTCCCTGTCATGCTCACACCACCTGCCATGAGCTAGTTTACTAGCCTTGCCTCGGACTCCATCGGATCCTAGGAAGAGCTAAAAAAAGTCTTCACCGATAATTATATGGCTACGTGTACTCGGCCGGGCACCAAGCATGATCTCAACTGCATCAACCAGAAGTCGTCTGAGCTCCTCCACAGCTACATTCGATGCTTTTCTGAGATGAGGAATTCTATTCCCAACATCACGGAAGCTGAAGTCATCACCGCCTTCACCCAAGGACTCCACCATCATGAGCTTCGCTCCAAGTTCAACCGCAAGCTGCCCATAGGCTTCGCTCCGAGGTGCGCTTCAATGAGGATGCGGGCACCCGTCACCCACCTTGCCGCTATGACGACCGCCTCAACGATCGAAGCCACAACGACCGCCGCTTCGATGACCGCAGTTACCATCGTGACAGCGGCCGTGATCGAACAGAAGGACCCAAGTCTGGCCAAAATCGCCGCCGCCGGCCAGAACACATCATCACCACCATCAATCAACCTCGCGTCAAGCACAACTACGACGAGCAGTACCAAAAGATCCTCGATGGCCTGTGCCCTCTTCATAAGAATGCCAAACACAAGATGAAGAACTGCCTCGGCTTGGCTAAGGAATTTCTGGACAAAAAGCTGGAAGACGACGCCAATGATGGTGTCAGAGGCCGCCGACCACCTGGGGGCAACAACAATGCCTTCTAGGACCATGACAAGGTGGTCACCACCATCTTCAGGGGCCTCGCCTCCACCAAAAGCAGAAGAGAACAGAAGCTCGCCGCACGACGGGTGCTCTCCATCACTACGGAAGACGATACTACCAACCCCAGTTATTATCCATGATCCGAGGTACCCATCACCTTCAGTAGGGCCGACTAGTGGGTGGACATCCCCTACATTGGGCATTTCCCCCTCGTCCTCGACGCAACCATCTAGAAGGTGCTTTTCAGAAAGGTGCTCGTGGACGGTGGGAGCGCCCTAAATCTCCTCTTCACCGGAGCCCTAAAGGAACTGGGCCTTGGGTTATCAGATCTCACACCCTCTGACTTCTCCCTTTGGGGTGTGGTACCTAATAGGGCCTCCAAACCGCTTGGGGAGATCACCCTACCAGTACAGTTTGGCATGGAAAGCAACTACCGCGTCGAACACATCAACTTCTACATCGCAGACTTCAACACCGCCTACCACGCCATACTTGGTCGGCCAGCTCTGGCCAAGTTCATGGCTATACCACACTACACGTATCTGGTGCTGAAGATGCCTTCGCCTGCAGGAGTTCTGGCCCTGCGGGCCAACCTCTCCATCGTCTACGCCTGCGAGACAGAGAGTCTCGCTCTCGTCGAAGCCACCGACCTCTCCATCCAGATGGTCAGCGTGGTCACCGAAGCCAAGACGTTGCCCACCGACGACATGGAGATCCTAGAGCTAGAGCCTCCCCGTGCCTCTGCCAAGTCCAAGGAAATAAAGGAGGTCGGCCTCGACGACCCTTCCAAGACCGTGAAGATTAGGGCTCACCTTGACCCCAAATAGGAAGGCGCGCTCGTCTCCTTCCTATGTGCCAACACCGACGTGTTTGCCTAGAAACCTACAGACATGTCGGGGGTACCATGGGAGAAGATGGAGCACTCCTTGAATGTCTCGCCGACCGCCATACCGATCAAGTAGAATCTCCGTCGATTCGCGCCAGACAAGAAGGAGGCTATTAGGGTAGAAATAAAATGGCTCTTGGCTACTGGATTTATAAAAGAAGTGTATCATCTTGAGTGGTTAGCAAACCCTATTCTAGTTTGAAAAAAGAATAAGGAATGGAGAATGTGCGTTGATTACACTGATCTTAACAAACACTGCCCTAAAGACCCCTTCGGTTTGCCTCGGATAGACGAGGTTGTAGACTCCACCACCGGCTGTGAACTGCTCTCCTTCCTTGACTGTTACTCTAGCTATCACTAGATCTCCCTCAAGGAAAAAGACTAGATCAAGACACCGTTCATCACGCCCTTCGGTGCATACTACTACACCACCATGTCCTTCGGACTCAAGAACACCGGGGTGACCTATCAAAGTGCCATTCAGATGTGCCTCGATCAACAGATCAGTCACAACGTCGAGGCTTACATTGACAATGTGGTCGTCAAGTCCAGGACCACCGACAATCTTATTGCCGACCTCGAAGAAACGTTCGCCAACCTGAAAAAGTACTGATGGAAGCTTAACCCTTCAAAGTGCATCTTTGGAGTTCCATCTGGTATACTGCTGGGCTAAATTGTCAGCGCTTGTGGCATCGAACCCAACCCTGACAAGGTCTCCACCATCACCAACATGAAACAACCAACATGCATCAAGGATATACAGAAACTTACAGGCTGCATGGCTGCTTTAAGCCGCTTCATATTGTGCCTCGGCGAAAAAGGGCTACCATTCTTCAAACTCCTCAAGGCCTCTGAGTGCTTTTACTGGTCGAAAGAGGTAGATATAGCTTTCGAGCAGCTCAAGGTGTTCCTAACAAAGCCTCCGATCATGACGGCGCCATGGCCAGATGAAACTCTCCTGATCTACATCGCCGCTACTTCCCGCGTCGTCAGCACAACCATCGTGGTCGAATGCGAGGAGGCCGGGCATGCCTATAAGGTGCAACGTCTGGTATACTTCATCAGTGAGGTCCTTAACGAGTCCAAAATTCGTTATCCTCAGGTCCAAAAGCTGCTATATGCCATCTTGATTACATCTCGTAAGCTCCGCCACTACTTTGAGTATTACAAGGTCATCGTGGTCTCCGAGTTCCCTCTAGGGGACATCCTCCATAACAAAGAGGCCAATGGCCATATCATCAAGTGGGTTGTCAAGCTTGGCAATTACTCCATTGAATTTAGAAGCAGGTCTACGATCAAGTTTCAGGCGCTTGCTGATTTCATCGCTGAGTGGACCAAGATCCAAGAGCCCATCGCCGCCACTTGCCCTGAGCACTGGGTGATGTACTTTGATGGCGCCCTTAACATCAATGGTGCTAGTGCGGGCATTCTGTTCATTACGCCAACAAAGGATAAGCTCTGATACGTTCTCCGGATACACTTTTCGGCCTCCAACACCACCGCCAAATATGAAGCATGTCTCCACGGACTCCGTATAGCCGTTGAGCTCAGCGTCAAATGCCTCATGGTATATGGGGACTCCGCACTGGTCATCAACCAGCTTAACAAAGACTAGTCTTGCTCTAGCAAGAAGATGGATGCATATTGCGCCGAAGTCAGGAAACTTGAAGGAAAATTCTACGGCATCGAGTACCACCACGTGGTACGCGACCAAAATCAGCTCGCCGACCATTTATCCAAGTTGGGCTCTTCTCGCGCCGCGAGTCCACCGGGGGTCTTCATTCAAGATCTCCTGGCGCCATCCATTAAGGAAGATAAGGAAGTACAGGAAGTTCCCCCCGCCGAGCAGCTGGTACTATCGGTACCTTCGCCGGCCGTCGATTGGAAGGAACAATTCATCAAGTACCTCACCAGCGCTGAAGTACCTGCCAACAAGACTGAAACCGAATGCCTAATTCATCAAAGCAAGCATCACGTGCTGGTAGATGGCAATTTGATGATGAAAAGTGCCAAGGAAGGGATTCTGCAGAAATGCATCACCCAAGAAGAGGGAGTGAAGCTACTTCTCGAAATTCACTCTGATTTCTACGGCAATCACGTGGCCTCGAGAACACTGGTCGGCAAGGCTTTCCAAACGGGTTTCTACTAGCCCACAGCCATCTCCGATGCGGAAGACCTTGTACGATGTTGTGAAGGATGTTAATTTTTTGCCAAGCAAATACACGTGCCGGCACAAGAGCTGCAAACCATCCCAGCTTTCTAGCCCTTTGCATGCTAGGGACTGGATATGATTGGGCCTTTCAAGCTAGCACCAGGTGGCTTCCGGTACGTATACGTCGCCATTGATAAGTTCTCCAAGTGGATTGAGTATAAACCGCTCGTCTCAGCTACTGCAAAGAAAGCAGTCGAGCTCTTCGAAGATATCATCCATAGATTCGGTCTCCCGAACAGCATCATCACCAACCTCGGAACTACATTTACTGGCCATCACTTTTGGGACTTCTGCGAAGACCATTGCATCTCTATCAAATACATCTCAGTTGCTCATCCTAGAGCCAACGGACAGGTTAAACGGGTGAACAGCATGATCCTTGATGCCCTCAAAAAGAGACTATATAAGAAAGAAGAAAAGCACCCAGGCAGATGGCTCAAGGAGCTACCAGCCATAGTCTAGGGACTGCGTACTCAAGCTAGTCGCAGCACCGGTGTGTCTCTATACTTCTTGGTCTATGGCTCAGAATCCATCCTACCAGCAGACATTGCCTTCTGAGCACCTAGGGTGGAAAACTTTAATGAAGAGCAGGCCACAGCTGTTTGGACAGAGGACATCAACAGGGCCGAGGAGGAACACCTAATCACCTATGTCCACACAGCCAATTATCTGGAAGGCTTGCGGAGGTACCACAACCACAACGTCAAAGGTCGTTCATTTGCTGTCGGCGACCTCATTCTCCGCAGAAAACAAAAAACCAAAGGGATGCATAAGCTCTCTTCCCCTTGGGAAGGGCCTTACATCGTCAAAGAGGTCACCCGACCAGGGTCTTATTGCCTATGTGACTTAGGCGAAATTGATGTTCTCAACTTGTGGCACATCGAGCACCTTATACGTTTCTATCCTTGAAATGCTCTAGATATGTACTCTCCACTTTATGGTGAATAAAGTTTTGGTCTCTATAACCTGTCTCCGCTTTTTCTGCATTGTGGTTTAACCCCCACTTACGGTCGCCGAGCTCTATGCTACTCCATAATTAACTCCAATACAAAATAGACATAACTACGCCGACCACGTTTCTCCAAATCTCAAACGTTATCGCCGAACAGTTTTCTCTAATGTTGCCGAACGATTTCTCCAAATCGCCGACACATTTTCGCCAAAAATCACCAAATAAGTCTTCTCCAAATCGACAAACACTTTGCTCTAAATCTCCAAGATATTTCGCCGATTAGCGAGCAGCAAACTTTCTTTTCTGTTCTCTTCGGAGAAGACCCAGTTTCCGATCTCTCCCTACACGTGCCAGGGCTCCACGCTCTGTGTTATGGGTGGTCGGCTATGGTTCCTTGGTCATACCTGATCATCCTACATGTCCACAGGCTCCACGCTTGACATTATGGACTTTGGGCTAGCCAAGGCCGAGAGCTCAGCACAGAACTAATTGCTCGGACGCCACTTTACCTATATCTCCAAGTTATTTCAACAATCGCCGAGCAGCACATGTTTCGCTCTATTCTTTATGGAGAAGACCCAGTCTCCGATCTCTCCCTACACGTGCTACGGGCTCTGCGCTATGCGTTATGGGTGGTCGACTGTGGTTTCTTTGTTACACCTATTCCTCCTACACGTGCACGGGCTCCGCGCTCGACGTTATGGACTATGGGCTAGCTGAGGCCATAGGGGTTAGTATCAAACTAACTGCTCGGACTCTACTTATACTCCATATAAATACGTCATGGTCAACACTACGAGGATTTTTTTCGCCAAAAATACAAGCAAACTTCATACACCTGCACCTTGTAACATTCCTCACATACATAATTATTTTTTGTGCTTTCGCACGTTCTAACTACACTGTCAAGATATTAAAGATGACAATCTCAGAATAGATCACCGAGCTCCACCATCACCGTCCATCTCACTGAACAGGTCTATATCACCAGCCAGCTTTTTCGCTGCATCCTCCACCTGATCCTCCAACTGCTGGGTCTCCGCATCGCTCAGTCCTTCGACGAACCCACCCCCTATCACCTAAAGGTCGATGGTAGGGTAATGGGACCGAACCATCGCAAGGGCATGAGTAGCAATGGACACAATGGCATTGTAGTTGAAGCTCTTGAAGTTCTCCCACGCTGCCTTACACCTCTAGATGATGGTGTCCGAACATTGCCGCCTGCCGTCGAGATGAATACCCGGTTCTTGGTCGATGCAGTCAAGCACCGGTTGATTGCGGTGACTACAGTGTCAAAGTTATCCCTTTAGGCCCTGGCCTCCAACACCAGCACATCAAACTGTGCCTTGGCTTTATGACGGTAGCCTGCAAGCATTATAATGTTCCATCATACAAGGAAACTACTTCGACTGTAATTCCAACTAGGAGGTATTCACCGTCTAGCTTGTCTGCTCGCTCAGACTCCTTCACCTTCTCCTATCAAAGTTGTTCGATGGCCTGGCATAGTTGGCCAAGCTCCGCATCTTGCTCTACAAGCACAACAGTTACCACCAAAGATATGGCTATTAAGCAATACCAAGTGCATTCGCTAATATACTGTACCTGTTTTCTGCTCAGATACACTTCTGAGCTCTTTGGATTTCTGTTCCAACTGCTTGGAAGCACTCTTTAGTTGTCCAGAGATAGCAGCCAGCTGCTCAGATTGGCTCTGCAGCTGCTCGGACTGGCTCCATAGCTACTCGGACGTAGCCGCCAGCTGCTCGGATAGGACCCTCCTTGGGTATTCCAGGTCCCGCGTGTTGGATTCTGCAAGGTCTCATTCACGTCGGGCCCTCTGGATGTTTCTCTCCGAGATGTTCACCGCCTCTTTGAGTTTTTCGTTCTCCTCGGCGAGGGGCTCCATCCTCTTTATCAGCTGGCGGCGCTGCTCGACAGTCCGAGTTATCTCCTACAAATGCACAATGACAATGTCAAAATCCAATTCCCAACGTCAAAGAGGAGCATTCCAGACATAGTACTAACCTTGATCTGCTTTGTCACCCCAACAAGGGTGGTTTCCAGTCTCCTAAACTCTCTAGTTGTCCTCCTCTTCAACAATTACTATGTCATCGCCGCACTTTTGGAGGATTCGGACAACTTGGGGTCGAGGTTCCTCATGCTTAATCTCCTCCACCTCGTCCTCCTCTGCTGTAGCCGGAGGCACCACCTAGGGGCTCGGTGGCTGGATAGCGGGTCTGACCATGCCCTTCGATGCCTCAGGGAGCGTCGTCTGCTCCTTTGGCACCGCAAGATTCTTTGCTCTAGATTCTGGCATGACGCTGGTAACTACAGTTTCTACTCTAGAGGGCCTAGCGGTGCCTCCTATTGCTGAGGGTGCAGTCATCGACTCGTTCACCATCGACGGTAGTTGTTCGCTGTCGCCAAGTCTACCAATGGCGGCAATTGGCTCCACCGCACCCAGGGACTCCAGGATGGGGTCCACCGGCATTCCCTCTGTCCTGGAGCCAGCCTTTGGCTACTCGTTAGTCTCGATGGGCGAGACTGGATCCATTGTACGCCTCGCTCTGCATCAAGTTAGCTCATCAGTCATCACAAAAGTTAAGAAACTATAGCAAATTCACTCCAAGACAAGGATACATATGGTTTGGTCTGCCGGTTCAATTTCTTGAACCGGCAGTGCTTGCCCGAGCCCCTAGGCATAGCTGTGGGGTCGACTGTCGTACTCTGCGAAGGAGGTCTTGGAACCTCCATAGTTGACCTCTGTTCTGCCTGACACTCTAGGGCCCTCTCCGCCTGCTGCTCTAGGTTTGTCTCTGCCTGTTGCTCGGGGACTCCCGTCGTTTGCCCCATAGGGGCTCCCGTCGTCTGCTATGTAGGAACTTCCCTCGTCCGCTGCTCGGGGACTTCCCTCATCTGTGGCTCAGGGACTTCTTTGCCTCCCCTTGATTGATTCCCTGTGGGAGTGCTGCGCGGAGGCTCCTTCATGCTCGGTGGAGGATCCATCGGAACTTCGTCGTCATCAGACCAGTCGAACACAGCGGTCCTTCGTGTTCAACTGGTCTAATCATTGCCAAGCGAGATGCCGCCTGATTTGATGGGAGAAGCACCCGCCGTCTTCCTCCTCTTCTAGGCCAGCTCATCTATCGCTGCCCTCTTCCCTCGGACTTTCTCCGACATCGGGGGAGAACTCTCTGTCCGACCAACATCCGTGCCTCTGGAATCCGATGAGACGCCAATGGCACTTCCTTCAGGATGAGTTGGTGGTCGTGCATCCACAGCTAGTGGCCAATTGCCCTTCGGCACACTTGAAAAGTACACCGCCCTATCCTATGAGTGGATCTTCGCATAGGTAAATCTGTCCACTGCTTGGCAATGAAGAAGGATAAAAAGCATCAGGAATACACAACTGAGATATTTACCTGAGGAGGCAGATTTTTGTAGTTGAAGGGCTTCGTATACTCTGACATGTTGAAAGAGGAAAACAGAACGAATAGCTATGCAACCTGCTCTTCACAAACGTTCCTCGACAGCATCTCTGGCCTCTCCCGGGTACCGTCGGTCTCCCCCTTGAACTCGAAGGTTGGATGTGCCCTGTCTTTACAGGGTTGTACGCGGCGTACTATAAAGCTTGCCGCTACCGATCCATCGTTGGTTCTCATGCCCCTTATTAAGGCAAGAAGCTCCCTCACTTGCTCCATGTCAACGCTGTTCGGCGTCTCCGACTAGCTCCTCCGACTCTCTGGGATGTGGCTGACGTCGCAGCGGACAGCTGGGTGGCTCTACTTTATGTAGAACCACCTGGCGTTCCACCCCTTCAATGATGTGTTCACTGGCATAGTAAGATACTCGCCCGCCATCCCATCGCGCAGCTAAAGGTACACCCCATCGACCACTTTGGAACCACCGCCGCCTCTCTTTTTTAGCCAGAACAGGTAACGGAAGGGGTTGAAATGGGGGAGGATTCCGAGATATGCCTCACAGAAATGGATGAAGATTGAGATGTGCAGAATGGTATTGGGATGGAGGTTGCACAGACTAACCACCCAAAGCTCCAACAGATCCCTCAGGAATGGATGAACAGGAAATCCCAACCCACCCTAGAAATAATCCTCGAAAACCACCACTTCATCGGTATGAGGTGTTGGAAGGACTCACCGAGGGCTGGCTGCCATCCGGCGGTAGCACGGTCAGGAAGAACGCTAGCCTCCACCAATCTGTTAAGCTCCACCTCTCCTGTTCACGATGGCACCCACTCTTTGTCCCACCGGGCGCTGGTGCTCACCTTCTTGGGGCTTGTTTTCTTCGATTTGGCAGCTCCTTTCTTTGGCGCCATCTCTCTAATGTGATTGGGGTTTGGCGGTGGAAGCAAATGTGGAAGTGGATCTAGAAACACGAGGATTGAGGATGAAGACGGGATGGCAGAGTGGCAAAGATATGACCGTGGGATGCGGCAGCGTAGTTATAAAGCACTTTCCCCATCCTCTCGCATTTGAGGGTTTTTGGGAAACCATGCCCGCAATTTGCGTCCCTCCGAATTCTCCGACGCGGATTAATGGGCCGTAGCCTGGGCTTTCGCGTAACTATAGCCAATGTCGCTCATTTATTGCCGGCGTTGGTTATTACTCACCGAATAATCGCCGACTTCTCTGCCATTTATTGAGGCTTAGTAGCGGTTACTGTACAACCATTAATCCAGTTTTTTTCTCCATGATGGAGTTTTTCAGATATCTCCGTAAACGACTCAAAGACTGGCGGCCTGTTCGGCCGGTCTTTTTTAATATTTTTCTATTTCTGACCTCGGCACCACATGACTGCGTCACCTACTATCAGACTCGGGGACTAAGTGGGCACACTTCACCTTGCGGTGAATGTGCTTGCTTTATTCTAGAAGACTCCGTGCCTCTCAAAGCTGAGGAAGGTCATCTCCTTTTCTCGTGGTCGGACTCTAAGTGGGCACACTTGATCCACTATGAAGAAATTTTTGATTCTGAACTTGAGCTCCTTACACCCTTATGGCAAGCCATGCTTGGATTATGCTGCTTGGCTACAGTTCATGCTATTCGGAAATAGTACATGCTGCTTGGCAACTGCTTGGCAACTCATCACGGTGGTCGAACCATGAGTTTGACTGCTCGGCTTTGTTCGCGCCTGCTCAGACAAGCTCAAGACGGCGTTGCACAACAGGTACAAGTTGCTTGGGGACTAGCTGTGGGGGGTATGACCCCAGATACCCACAGCAGACCACATAGGCTGCGCCCTCAGGGGCAGTCTAGCCCACAAGACGAAGCCTTGCGGGGCACGACTCTGGTCGGCGCCTTCTGCAAGACATCTAAAAGATATCCCAAAGATACTACGAGATCTGTTAGGATATGTATGATCCCAAGATTCCTATAATCAGTTATTACTTTCTGGTTATCTCTTAGATCTAACCGACTTGTAACCCTGCTCCCCGGACTATATAAGGCGGGCAGGGACCCCCTCCAAACACACGCGATACCAAACGATAGCTAATACAAACCAATAGACCACAGGAGTAGGGTATTACATCATACTGACGGCCTGAACCTATCTAACTTGTGTGTCTCTATTGCCTTCTTGTTCTTGATCTCACCCTCCTCTGTTGATAAATCTACCTTCATGGGATATCCCTCGGAGGACTGCCGATAATATTCTATCGACACTGCACCATAGCCTCGCCACCACACCACCGCGTCGCCAAAGCCGCCTCTAGCCATGGCACCATAGATCTGTGTGCCGATAGGCTGGATCCGACCAAGGGGATGACGGATTCAGGCATGGCTGGTGATAGATTCAGAGAGAGATAGAGAGGAGGGAGGAGAAGGACCGAAGGGGAAGACCCAGTCGGCCTTGAGCTCCAATGGTGGCTGGGGATGAGAGCGCTAGGAGGCTCAAAGGCGGGGGGAGGAGTGGAGGCCAACGACTCAAGGAGGGAGTGAGGGCTGAGGGGCTGCGGCTGCCCGGCTGCCCGTGCTTCTTGGGAGGGGGTGTTAGGGTTAGCTGGCACCAGGCTGTGTGGATGTGGAGGCAATGTGGTGTTTGGGTTAGCCGGGCCGAGGGGGGAGGCAGGGACGGTGGGCGGTGGGCTGCACTGGGCTGTGGGGAGGGGAGGAAGGAGTAAGGAGGCCCAGGAGGGGGAGGGGGTAGGCCGGGCCACTGCTGGGCTGACTGCCAAAGGCTGGGCCATGCCATGCTAGCCCACGGGCCTGAGCAGCAGCCTAGGCATGGCCTACACCCTTGGGCTAGGCCGTGCTCATGTCGGGCTAAAAAAGCGGTCTTCATGCCATGCCGTCGTGCCTCGGGCTGCATGGACATTTATACCTTTGGTATTCTCCCAGTGATTGAATTGGTGTTCATCTTCTGATTGGTTCACTCCTCTACATGGTGGTATAATCATCCTACTTACTCATTTACATTCCCGTAAACTAGTTGTCAATCTCTTAAGTGTAGTTAGTCTTTGAGAGCTTGTTAGTTTGGTTAGTGTGGCTCTTTAGTTAGTCTTTTAGAGCACACTAGCTTAGTGAGTAGTGATCTACTTGTTGTGTGTGTTAGTGATCATAGTAACTAGAATTGTTGGGATAGGTGGCTTGCAACCCTTATAGAGCTAGAGCAAAATTGCATTGTGCCATTTGTGTTACTAACCATTTTGCTCTAGTGCTTTGTAGAAGTTTTAATTAGGCTATTCACCCCCTCTAGCCATATTAGGACCTTTCAAGTGGTATCGGAGTTGTGGTCACCGTTTGATTGAAGGCTTAACAACCTCGGTGTCAAATTATGGCTCAAGTTGTGTTCAAGCATGTGGGGGGGCAAACCACCGTTCTTTGATGGCGCATGCTATGATTATTAGAAGCGAAAGATGAAGATGTATCTTGGTTCAATCAATGACCAAGTGTGGGATGTGACCAAGAGTGACTATGTGATTCTTGATCCAGACAATCTCACCAACACCGACGAGGCCAACAAGCAATGCAATACAATGGCTCTCAACACCATCTACAATGCCATTGATTCTAAGGTGTTTGAGCAAATCAAGGATTGTGAGAAAGCTAGTGAAGTGTGGAAGAGATTGGAGAAGACCTATGAGGGCACATCAGTGGTGAAGAGTGCCAAGTTATATATCCTCAAGGATAAGTGGACAAGCTTCAAGATGAAGGATGATGAGAGCATTCCGAAGATGTTCCATAGATTGCAAGTAATTGTCAATGACTTAAAGGCTTTGGGAGAGAAGATCAATGATGATTATGTCTCTCATCGGTTCTTGATGTGCTTACCTCCTAGATTTGAGACATTGAGATTGATCATCATTAGAGGAGGATTGAAGCAACTCACCCCTAACCAAGTACTAGGTAATATCATGACACAAGAAACATACCGTGTGTAAAGGGAGGAGGTTGATAAGGATGACAAGAAGGAAGATGAAGACAAGAAGAAGAAGAAGAGTGTAGCATTCAAGGCTAGCTCATCATCCAAGAACAAGGGCAAGTCCAATAAAGAAGAATCAAGTGATGATGAAGATGCTAGTGACATTGATGATGTAGTCATGGCTCTCTTTGTGCACAAGTTTGGAAGATTCATAAAGAAGAAGGGCTATGGTGCAAGAAAGAGAAGAGACAACAACAAGAGCAAAGAATATATGAGGAGATGTTACAATGGCAAGAGCCTTGATCACATTGTAGAGGATTGTCCCTATAATAGTGATAATGATAAGGATGAGAAGAAGACGCATAAGGACAAGAAAGAAAAGAAGGAGAAGAAGGAGAAGAAGATGACCTTCTAAAAGAAGAAGAAGGGTGGAGGCTATGTGGTCACTTGGGATAGTGATGGATCTTTGAATAGTGATGACTCTAGTGATGATGGTAAGAAATCTATTAAGAAAGCATTAGCAAGCATCTCCATCAACAACAAGCCTTCCATCTTCGACACTCCATCAACATGCCTCATGGCAAAGCCTACTAAGGTAAAATATGATGTGAGTGATGATAATTGTGAAAGTGATGATTGTAGGAGTGATGAGGAGGAGGAGTCAGCAAGGAGGAGCTCATGGACATGTGTGAGCAAATGCACACTTGCTTTGAGATGAAGAGAAAGGAGTGTAAAGAATTGTGCAAGAAGATCAAATCTCTTAAGCAATCCTTTGATGAGCTAAATGCCTCTCATGAGAGTCTAAGGGAAGACCATGAGATGTTTGGCAAAGCTCACTCTAAGCTTGAAAAGGCTCACTCCTCTCTCCTCAATCAAGTCAAGGAGGAAGAAGTGAAGAAGGAGCAAGTGATTGTATCATGTGATGTGGGACTAACATGTGATATTCTTGATGAATCTTTTTATAAACCAATTGTTGCCGCTCCCAGTAACCCCTCTTGTGGCACCACCACTACTACTTCACCTTTGAGTGATGGTTTCACTTGTGATGCCTCACTAATAGTGGAAAATGAGACCCTCAAGAAGGAGGTGAATGAGCTCACTCATGCCTTAGGAAATACCTATGGTGGAGATCTCTGCTTGTTAAAGTGCTTGGGTAGCCAAAGGTTTTCTCTCAATAAAGAGGGATTAGGCTATACCCCCAAGAAAGGCAATATGGACTTTGTCACTTCCAAAGCTAGCTTTGTGAAGGGCAATGATCAGTTCTGCAATAGATGCAAGCAAGTAGGGCACTTAGAGCCATCTTGCATAAAGAACAAGAACAAGATCAATGCTAATGTATCATCAATTTGTTTTGATTCTTATTACATGCTTACCAAGGGTGTGAATGGTGTGAAGGCTAAGTTCATTAGTACACCTATTTTGGGCTAAAAAAAGAAAGCCATTTGGGTACCAAAGACCTTAGTGACTAACCTTCAAGGATCCAAGCAAGTTTGGGTACCTAAAAAGAATTGATCTTCTTTTGTAGCTCAATTATAAAGCCAAAGGAAGGCATTGGGTGCTTGATAGTGGGTGCACACAACACATGACCAGTGATTCAAGAATGTTCAATTCAATCAACTCAAATGATGACAATGGGATTGATAGCATAACATTTGGTGATAATGGCAAATGCAAGGTCAAAGGGCTTGGTAAGATTGCAATATCCAATGACTTATTATTGGTAGCTCAACTTTGTGATCTTGGTTTCAAGTGCATATTTTGTGTGGATGATATAGAGATCATAAGTGTAGATGGCTCTAACTTAATATTCAAAGGATTTAGATATGAGAATCTATACTTTGTTGGTTTCAATGCTAGAGAATCTCAATTATCAACATGTTTGCTCACTAAGTCTAGCATGGGTTGGTTATGGTACAGAAGGCTTGGTCATATTGAAATGAAACAATTAAACAAGTTGATTAAGTATGATCTAGTTAAAGGCTTGAAAGATGTCACATTAGAGAAGGATTAGCTTTGTATTGCATGTCAAGCCGAAAAGTAAGTTGGCAACACACATCCTAAGAAGAGCATGATGAGTACATCTAAGGCATTTGAGTTGTTGCACATGGATTTATTTGGACCAACCACTTACACTAGCATTGGTGGAAACCAATATGGATTTGTGATTGTGGATGATTTCACTAGATACACTTGGGTGTTCTTTCTTGTTGATAAGAGTGATGTGTTTGCAACCTTCAAGGCATTCATCAAGAGAATTCACAATGAGTTTGAAACAACCATCAAGAAAGTAAGAAGTGACAATGGAAGTGAATTCAAGAATACAAGAGTTGATGATTTGTGTGATGAGTTTGGGATTAGACATTAATTCTCGGCCAAGTACACTCCTCAATCAAATGGCTGAGTTGAGAGGAAGAATAGAACCTTGACTGATATGGCAAGATCAATGTTGAGTGAGTACAATGTGAGTCATCCATTTTGGGCCGAAGCAGTCAACATAGCTTGCTACTATAGCAACCGACTCTATTGTCATCCCATGATGGAGAAAACACCATATGAGCTCTTGAATGGAAGAAAGCCCAATATTGCATACTTTTGGATTTTTGGTTGCAAATGCTACATATTGAAGAAAGGCACTAGATTGAGCAAGTTTGAGAAGAAATGTGATGAAGGTTTCTTGCTTGGTTACTCAACTACTAGCAAGGCATATAGAGTTTGGAATTTGGCTAGTGGTACTCTTGAGAAGGTTCACGATGTGGAATTTGATGAAACCAATAGCTCCCAAGAGGAAGATTAGAATCTAGATGATGTGAGAGGCACTCAATTAGTCAATGCTGAAAGGATCAAGATGCCCAAGAGGGGGGTGAATTGGGCTAATTCTAAATTTCTTGCGATAATTAAGCCCTACACTAGCCCATTTCACCCTCTTGTGCCAAGAAGTGTTTCTATTGTTCTACCGCACAAAAGTTTTGCACACTAGGTTCCAATCCTACTCTAGCTTGGCAATTCTAAGAATGTAAAGACATGAATTGAATTGCTCAAAGTAAAGAGAAGGAGAGGAACGTGGCGATATTTTTCCAAGGTATCAGAGAGTCGTCACTCCCCACTAGTCCTTGTTGGAGCACCCGTGCAAGGGTGTAGCTCTGCCTTGATCTATACAAGGATCAAGTGCTCTCTACGTGCTGATTCTTCGACTCTCTGTCATGGTGAATCGCTCATAACCGCTCACAACATGACTTGGGTCATCCACAAGCTCCATTGGATGATCACCAAGCTTTCAATCACCACCGAGCCATCTAGGTGATGGCGATCACCAAGAGTAACAAGCACAAACTCTTACTTGACCAAGACAAGCCTAATGAGATAGGTAGATGCACACTTGCTACTCCCTATGCACTAATGAGGTCCTTAATCTTGGATTATCAAATTTCAATCACCCCACTAGACTCATGCTCTCCCTTGCACTCCAAAGGTGTTTCTTAGCTGAACAAATGGGCAAGAGTGCCAAGTTGGATGAGTGGGAGAAGTATTTATACTCCCCACTTCAAAATATACCCTTTGGGGTCCAACTCAGCACATTTCGAGGTGACCGAATGCTCAGGTCAAAGTGACCAGAAGCGTCCGGTCAGTAGCCAATGGCTACATGACGCTAGCACAGTCATCAGAGACTGGACTCTGACCAGCATCGGATCACCACTCATATGATGCGACTGGTCAGCAATTTCCTTCTCTAGAACCATACTGTTGTTGACTAGACGCGACCTCTAGTGTGTCACGTCACAGCGTCCGATCCTTCGTGAGTGCTGCTCGCACTTCAGTTGCGCACACCTGCATGTCTGATCCTAACTAGGAGCTAGCATCTGGTCGATGAGCAAGCCCTAGCTGTGCGAGCTAATGCTGACCGGATGCGGCACCTGTGCATCCGAGCTAGTGTCCGGTCATCATCCAAGTCTCCATTCACCTCAAATTCTACCAACTTTGTGAACGGCATCGACTTCAACTGATCTATGGGCTGTCCTTGAGCTACCTAGTGCTAGGTTTGACAAGTGTGCACCACACCTAAACCATTAGATTCACCTAGGTCAAGCTACTAGTTCATACCCCCTTAGTAGTACGACCAAAGGAAAAACAAAGTCCTAAACTACTCTAAGTGTCTCCAACGTCAAACAACACTTAGAACTAGTCCGTCCTTAACCTTGTCATCCATCCTTTGAAAACCAAAATGATTTCCATCGAAAGGGGCATGAAAACCATAATTGCCCAATCAATCACCATTACCATGACCAAACTCAAGTTGCCTCTATAAAACACACGTTAGTCACAGTACTCTCATGTTGTCATTAATCACCGAAACCTAACTAGGGGCCTAGATGCTTTTAATCTCCCCCTTTTTATGATTGATGACAACACAACCTTGAGTATGTATAAGAGATGAGTGAGGTTTTGAACATGCTTGGTTTGTATGAGCAATTGACAATAAGAACAAAAGAGGGTTAGGCATGCTTATATGATCCAAGCCAACGCAATGTACTCACAAGATATGAAATAAGCATGAGTACACAAGATAAAGCTCATTTGTATCAGAGTAAAACACGGAAGCAAAGCAAATGAGCATAACAAAATGACATGACATATTATCAAAGTAGAGAGCACACATGTCACATAAGTTCCACAATCACACATATATCACATATAACACAATGCATGAGAGTAAACGTGAATGCATGAAGTATCACACACACAAAATTGAGTCCATCTCACACGCTCCCCCTAAATTTAATGAGTCCATCTCACACGCCCCCCCTAAATCTAACATACTCAAATCTAATGAGTCATCTCACACGCTCTCCCTAAATCTAACATACTTAAATCTAACGAGTCCATCTCACACGCTCCCCCTAAATCTAACATACTCACATACTCACTCCTTCTCCTCTTTGGCGTTAAGCACCAAAACCTAAGGGTTGGACGGCGAGTCAGGAGTAGACGAGTCAGGCGTTGAGGTGTGGTGAGAGATCTGAAACTGAGTTGCATCATCCTCGGACCCTAAACTCAGAGCGGTCGGACCCTCTATCACTAGAAGTGGAGAAGAAGTGGTCTGGGTCTGCTCAGTGGACTCAGTGGCTGGGTCGGCTTGTGGCTCAGAGGGGGTCACTGTAGGAAGTAGAACCAAAATTGCTGCTATCACTGTCACTGAGACCTCAAGAGTGGAGTGACTATCAGAGGCAGCTCCAATGAAACAACAGAGGACGGGATCATCTTAGTAGTCACTGTGACCAGAGTGGCTGTGGTAGGAGCGGGGACTCGAAACTCTGGTTGTGTAGGTTGTCCTATGAGTTCACTAAAAGTAGCACCCAAACTCCTAGAGATAGGGATGTCCATCACTAGCACTAACGTGGACTGAGTAGGAGTGAAGCCCATGACTATAGGAGTGAAGTGCTGAGCCTGCTCTTTCCCTAGTGAAGCGAACCACTAAGACACCTGATGGGTAGGTGAGGCAAACTATGCAGCCGGCTGTCCTTGACTCTAAAACCCACTAGAATGTACAGCTATAGTCACTAGGGTAGTAGTAGTAGTAGGCTGACTGAGCTGCAATGCGTGTTGGTAAGGAGCAATCCCTATGGCAGAAAAGACATGCTGCATGAACCCAAGAAGCTACTACTGAATGACTAACTGCTGTTGCTATTGAAACTGATCCTGGCGTTCCTACACCTAAGCAATGGCAGCTCCTGTCTCCTATGCCTGATGAGCCTGGTCCTACCGCATGCGCTCAAGTATAGCCAGCAAGGCGGGGTCTATCTATGGTGGCTGTGGATGTGGTGGAGCTGAGCTAGAGCCACCGACCTCTCTATCATGCGCACATGGTGGCATATGCAGGATAGGCTAGTAGTCCTCATCTAAGCTATCAGTCGGGTCGCTCTCAACCACGTCCTCTTGTTGTGCCTCTAGCTGCTCTAGCTCTGTCTTAGCAATGGCTTTGACGGCCTCATCCTGCTCAGCTACAATCTCTGGCACCTCTGGTCTATGGCTTGGCTAGCTAGGAGTCCTCCCACGACTATGACATAACAGCTGGCTCATATCATACTGTGGGAACTCTATAGTAGCACCACTCAACTCAGCCACTATCTCTAGGGACTTCTGTGAAACTGCCTGCCTAATAAGAAATATGATCCGGTGAGCATATGCCAACTAACGATGGCCTCTAAAACCCTCTACTAAGGTATCCTCCATCTTTGAAAGCATCACATCCCAAATATCAAACACTATCTAGGAGACCAAGTGGTGGACTAGCCAAAGCTGAATACGGGTCAGTCGCTCTCGGTAGCCACTCCTCGGGAGCAAAGACCTCCTCATGACTGCATTAATGATACGAGTTGTAGGTGTAAGGTCATGTGGTGTCTGGCTCGATCCCTCTCCAAACGGCTCAGTGAAGCAAGCCCTGACCAAGTCTATAGGTGGCTCTGTCTCTCCATAACAGATCTCATGAATCCAAATAGGAGACTCTAGAATCCTCAATATCTCTCTTGTCCTCTAGCTCTGTAGCCTATAGTCATGACCCCTGAAGGCAAAGTGAATAAACCTATGCCTCGGGTCAATCCACAAGGAAGCATAAAACTCTTTGACCCATGACAGAACATACCGACCAATCTATCCTAGAAGATCTGCTAGACCTGGCAGGTAGCTGAGTTGGGGACGGATCTGCTCTCCTGCAATAGCAACTATAGCCTCTAACGAGCAAACTCTCTGTGATCTAAATGCCACACCACTGTTGAGGTAGGCATTGTAGAAATCCTCTTGTAGCACTGTGTAGAACTACTCTGAAGCACGCTCATCCTGCCTCAGCAGAAACCACTCCTCAAACACCACAAAACAGAGCTGCTGCACTGAAAGATCTAGTTTGGTTTTGGTGAATTGATGAAACCGTAAGTGCTAACCTAATTTATCTAAGTGATCATGAGATAGGTAGCACTATTCCAAGTGGTAGAGCAATGATGAAGATTATGATGATGGTGTGACCATGGTGATGATCAAGTGCTTGGACTTGGAAAAGAAGAAAGAGAAACAAAAAGCTCAAGGCAAGCAAGTGAACCTCGGTGAAAAATCATTATGTCACCTCTTGTCACCGGGACTCTATTGTAATTGATTGGCTTCATCTTATGATTAGCGCACCTCTCTACATGACGGTATAAACATCTCAACCACTTGTGTATTTACATTCATAGTATGGCTAAGCTCTTTAGTGTAATTAGTTTTGAGAGATAGCTTGTGTCGTATCTAGTGGTTAGTGAGTTTCTTTACTTAGTCATTGAGAGCTCACTAACTTAGTGTAGTGACATAGACTTTGTGTGCCTAGAGATCATAGAGACTAGAATTGTGGTAGGTGGCTTGCATTTTAGTAGGCTAGCGCAACATTTGCTTCACCTCATAATTGCCTAACCATTTTGTTTAGTGTTGTTGTAGAAATTTGTATAGGCTATTCACCCTCTCTAGCTATTAGGATCTTTTAAGTGGTATCAGAGCCGTGGTCACTGTGATTTAGGGCTAAACAACCTTCGGTGTCAAAAAGGCTCAGATCAACAACACCAAGAAGTCACCCAATTTGATGGCACAAACTATCCTTATTGGAAGGCTAAGATGACAACATATATCAAGTCAATCAATAGAAGAGTGTGGAAGGAGGTGGAGACCAGAATTGAGATAGCCGATCTGGAGAATCCCACCACGGCCGAAGAAGTTCTTCTTCAAAAACAATGACATTGCTCTTAGTGTCATTCATGATGCTATTGATGAGAGAACATTTGAGCAAATCAAGAACATTGAGATGGCTCATGAAGCTTGGAAGAAGTTGGAAGAATCATTTGAGGGCACTCAAGCTATGAAGGGTGACAAGGCATACATCCTCAAGGAGAAGTTTGCTAGTTTCAAGATGAAGGATGATGAAAGTGTGCCGGAAATGCTCCATAGGCTTCAAGTGCTTCTCAATGATCACAAAGCACTTGGAGAAGAAGTGAAGGACAAGGACTTCTCCCATAAGTTCTTGAGCTGCTTACCCGCAAGATTTGGCATGTTGGTCACCTTGCAAGTGAGGATTGGTTTGGACACCATGGCACCAAACCAAGTGTTGGGAGATGTGATGACCGATGACACTTATAGAGATGGTGAGAAGGAAGAAAAGAAGGAGAAGAAATATGAGAATAAGGATGACAAGAAGAAGAGTGTGGCATTCAAAGCCACATCATCTAAGGGGAAGGCTAAGCAAGATACATCAAGTGAAGATGATGGCTCATGGGATGATGATGATGATGAGAAGATGGCTCTCTTTGTCAAGAGATTTGACAAGTTCATGGTGAAGAAAGGCTACCGTTCTATAAGAAAGAAGTCTTCATCCAAGAACAAAGAAGAGTCAAGGAGGTGCTTCAAGTTTTGAAGCAAGGATCATCTTGTTGCTCAATGCCCATACAATAGCAACAATGATGATGAGGACAAGAAGGGCAAGAAGAAGGACAAGAAAGAGAAGAAGGACAAGATGACCTTCAAGAAGAAGAAGGGTGGTTCATATGTGGTCACTTGGGATAGTGATGCTTCCTCAAGTGATGATGATGATGATAGTGATGATGACAAGACTACCAACAAGAAGGCTCTTGCAAACATTGCTATCAATGAGAAGCCTTCTCTCTTCGACACTCCATCATGTTTCATGGCTAAGGCCACTAAGGTACAATCCGATGATGAGTGTGATGATGAGGACATGATAACGAAAATGAAAATGAAAGTGATAGTGATGATGATGAACCTACTAAAGCTAAACTACTTGACAAGTTAGATGATGCTAAGAAACATTTTGACATTAAGAGAAGGGAATGCAAAAGCTTGCGTAAGGAACTAAACACCCTTAAGCAAGCCTTTGATGAGCTCAATGTATCTCATGAGAGTCTAAAGGAAGACCATGAGGAGCTTGGCAAGGTTCACAAGAAGCTTGAAAAAGCTCATTCCTCTCTACTTAATGAGCAAAATGAGAAGAAGCATGTTGTAACATGTGAAGTAGGCTTAACATGTGACATAATTGAAGAATCATCATATAAGCCTATCATTGTTGTTCCCACTAACCCTTCTTGTAGCACATCCACTTCTACCTCATCTAGTAGTGATGGTTTCACTTGTGATGCCTCACTAATGGTTGAGAATGAGACACTCAAGAAGGAGGTAAAAGAGCTCAATCACACCTTGGCTAAAGCCTATGGTAGTGAGGATCGCTTGCTTATGTGCTTGGATAGCCAAAGAGCTTCTCTCTATAAAGAGGGATTGGGCTATACCCCCAAGAAATACAAGGTGACCTTTGCTCCTCATAAGACTAGTTTTGTGAAGAACAATGGTCGGTTTTACACTAGTTGCAAGCAAGTTGGTCATGTAGAGCAAAAGTGCATGAAAAAGAAGCCACAAGCCAATGTATCCTCAATTAAGCTTGATTCTTTCTATGTGCTTACTAAGGGTACAAATAGTGTGAAGGCTCAGTTCATTGGTGCACCATGGATGGGCTCAAAGAAGAAAGCCATTTGGGTGCCAAAGAGCTTAGTAACTAACCTTCAAGGACCCACGCAAGTTTAGGTACCTAAAAAGAATTTATCTTCTTTTGTAGGTCAATTACAAAGCTAGAGGAAGGTATTGTGTTCTTGATAGTGGGTGCACTCAACACATGACCGGTGATGCAAGAATGTTCAACTCAATCAATACCAATGGCAATGATGGTTATGATAGTATTACATTTGGTGATAATGGAAAAGGCAAGGTCAAAGGGCTTGGTAAGATTGCAATATCCAATGACATGAGCATATCCAATGTGTTGCTAGTTGAAAGCTTGAACTTCAATTTGCTATTCATGGCTCAATTGTGTGATCTTGGATTCAAATGCATATTTGGGGTAGATGATGTAGAGATCATAAGTGTAGATGGATCTAATTTGATCTTCAAAGGCTTTAGATATAAGAATCTATACTTGGTTGATTTCAATGCTAGTGATGCTCAATTGTCAACATGCTTGTTCACTAAGTCTAGTATGGGTTGGTTATGGCATAGAAGGCTTGGTCATGTTGGAATGAAACAATTGAATACATTGGTTAAGCATGACTTGGTTAGAGGCTTGAAAGATGTTGTGTTTGAGAAGGACAAGCTTTGTAGCTCTTGTCAAGCCAGCAAACAAGTTGGAAACACCCATCCTAAGAAAAGCATGATGAGCACTAGTAAAACATTTGAGTTATTGCACATGGATTTATTTGGGTCAACACAATACACTAGCATCGGTGGAAATAAATATGGCTTTGTGATAGTGGATGACTATACAAGATACACTTGGGTATTCTTTCTAGTGGACAAGAGTGATGTATTTGCAACATTCAAATCATCTATCAAGGGCATACACAATGAGTTTGAAACAACCATCAAGAGGGTTAGAAGTGACAATGGTAGTGAGTTCAAGAACACTAGAATTGATGGGTTGTGTGATGAGTTTGGAATTAGACATCAACTCTCGGCCAAGTACACTCCACAATCAAATGGCCTTATTGAGAGGAAGAATAGAACACTCATTGATATGGCAAGGTGTATGCTTAGTGAGTACAATGTAAGTCAATCCTTTTGGGCCGAAGCTATCAACATGGTTTGCTATTGTAGCAACCGCTTGTATTATCGCCCATTGAAAGAGAAGACACCCTATGAGCTCATGAATGGCAGAAAGCCCAACATTGCATATTTTCAGGTCTTTGGTTGCAAATGCTATATCTTGAAGAAATACACTAGATTAGGCAAGTTTGACAAGAAATGTGATGAAGGGTTCTTACTTGGATACTCCACTACTAGCAAAGCATATAGAGTTTGGAATTTGGAAAGTGGTACTCTTGAAGAAGTGCATGATGTTGAATTTGATGAAACCAAGGGTTCCCAACATGAGAATGAGAACTTGGAAGATGTTAGAGATATTCAACTTTCAAATGCCATGAAAAACATGGATGTTGATGAATTAAGGCCTAGACAAGTGAATAATGATGAAGATGATCAAGTGCAAGTGCTCTCTAACTCAAATGTGCAAGTTGATACTAGTCAAGCAAGTATAAGTGGCTCTCATGACAATGAACAAGATCAAGTGGCTAGTACATCATCTCAACCTAATGATCAAGCAAGTGCAATCAATCAAGTTCCAATACTCCAACCAACTAATATTGCAAGAGGCCATCCATTGGACACTATAATTAGAGATATTTTTAGAGGTGTGCAAACTAGATCAAAATTGGCATCATTTTGTGAGCATTTCTCATTTGTGTCATCCATTGAACCAAAGGAGATAAAAGAAGCATTGAAGGATGTTGATCGGGTGAATGCTATGCATGAAGAATTGAATAACTTCATAAGAAATTAAGTATGGGAATTAGTGGAAAGACCAAAGAACCACAATGTGATTGGAACCAAATGGGTCTATAGAAACAAGCAAGATCAAGATGGGATAGTAGTAAGGACCAAAGCAAGATTGGTAGCACAACGCTATACATAAGTTGAAGGTCTTGACTTTAGAGAAACATATGCCCCAGTTGCTAGATTGGAAGCAATTAGAATCTTGCTAGCCTATGCTTGTGCCCACAACATAAAGCTCTATCAAATGGATGTCAAGAGTGCATTTCACAATGGCTACATCAATGAAGAAGTTTATGTTGAGCAACCTCCCAGTTTTGAAGATGACAAAAAGCCCGACCATGTGTACAAGTTGAAGAAGGCATTGTATGGCTTGAAGCAAGCACCTAGAGCATGGTATGAGTGGTTAAGGGACTTTATACTCTCAAAGGGATTCATGATGGGTTAGGTTGACACCATTCTCTTCACCAAGAAGATTGGCAAGGACTTGTTTGTGTTGCAAATCTATGTTGATGACATCATATTTGGATCAACCAATCAAGACTTTTGTGAAGAGTTTAGGAAGATGATGGCTAATGAGTTTGAGATGTCCATGATTGGAGAGTTGAGTTACTTCCTTGATCTTCAAATCAAGCAATTGAAGAATGGTACATTTGTGAGTCATGGCAAATACATCAAAGATATTCTCAAGAAGTTTGGCATGAGTGATAGCAAAGCCATTAGCACACCAATAGGAACAAATAGCAATTTGGATAGTGATGCAAGTGGCAACATGGTGGATCAAAAGTTGTATCGGTCTATGATTGAAAGCCTACTCTATGTGACCGCATCAAGGCCAGATGTCATGTTTAGTGTATGCATGTGTGTAAGATTTCAAGCCTCACTAAGAGAAAGTCATTTGAAGGCTACACAGAGAATATTGAGGTACTTGAAGCATACACAAAATATTGGTTTGTGGTATCCCAAAGGAGCAAAGTTTGAGCTAATGTAGGATGCAAGGTTGAAAGGAAGAGCACCTCAGGCACATGTCAATTATTGGGAAGATCATTTGTTTCATGGTCATCAAAGAAGCAAAATAGTGTTGCATTATCAACCACTGAAGCCGAATACATATCCATCGGTAGTTGTTGTGCACAAATACTTTGGATGAAGGCTACCTTGAATGACTTTGGAATCAAGTTCAAGAAAGTACTATTGCTATGTGATAATGAGAGTGCAATCAAGCTAACCAACAATCCGGTTCAACATACAAGAACAAAGCACATTGATGTCCGCCATCATTTCATAAGAGATCACCAACAAAAAGGGGACATTTGCATTGAGAGTGTGGGCACCGAAGATCAACTTGCCGATATATTCACGAAGCCATTGGATGACAAAAGGTTTTGCAAGCTAAGGAATGAGTTAAACATATTGGATTTCTCAAATATGTGTTGATGCACCCCCCCCCCCACTTATGTGAAATGCCTCTCCTTCTACCAATCTAAGGTAAAAGTTGATTGGCATGGCATACATCCTTTGCTAAGGACTTGTTTAGTGCATCTAGTCATTCCTCACATGTTATAGGCCCATTCATGAAAATCAAATGAATTTGATGTGTGTATGGTACCACTATTGCTTCTATGCTTGACTTGATCAAGTAGTAGCATATGACATGTTTGTGGGCTTGTGAACCTAGTGTTTGATCTAGAAAATGAGCTATAAGTGTTTAACTCAACATGGTACAAGATAACCCTTGAAATGAGGTGTGAAGAAGCTTGTCCTTGGATCAAACCGAGTTAAACATATTTGGCAAGTGTTCTAAATTAAACCAAATTTGATAAAATGATCCTCACCCCATTGATTGACATTGATAATCTTAACCTATCTAAAATTTGAACCTTTATGGTCATTGATGACAAAGGGGGAGAGAAACAAAGATATAAGTGATAGGGGGAGAAGTAATCACTAAGGGGGAGAACTTTGACATAGGGGAGAGATATGACAAAGTAAGAACTTTGACATAGGGGGAGAGATATGACAAAGTAAGGGGATCAATTTGAGCACACAAGTAGGGGGAGCAAGCTCATAAACTTGATTGGTGCATTTGAAAGTGCATTTCATAAACTTGATTAGTGCATTTAAAAGTGCATTTCATATCTTGATTGGTGCATTTGAAAGTGCATTTCATATGTTTGCTTGCATGGCACAAGTTTTAAATTTCAATATCCATGCTTGTGTGGTGTGTGCTAGTTGTAGGTTTGAATGATGAAATGAAAAACTAGCATGCATAGGTTGAGTAACTAGACTTGTGTTTATATTATGAAAACGAGACCCTTGCTTCTAATGTTGATCTCATGGGGTATTCTAGTTTTTATGTGCATGTCTAGTTACTAATGGTGCTAAGGATAGTATATTGGTGCACTCCGATTGGTATCACACTTCAAAGGTCCATCTCTTATACCTTAGCATCATTTGGTAGACATTGACTTCTACATTTCCTATCCAAGCATATGTGCAAGCTTCAATCCAAACTCTTAGCACATATGTAGGGGGAGTAATTGCTACCGATTAGGGTTCATGAAACTTGTCCATATTCTTTTACACATGGTAAATATGCTTGGGTAAGCAACATGGATTCAATTGAAATTCAATTCATATCTTTGTGAAAGGGTTGTCATCAATTACCAAAAAGGGGGAGATTGAAAGCTCTAGTTTGGTTTTGGTGAATTGATGAAACCCTAAGTGCTAACCTAATTTATCTAAGTGATCATGAGATAGGTAGCACTATTCCAAGTGGTGGAGCAATGATGAAGATCATGATGATGGTGTGACATGGTGATGATCAAGTGCTTGGACTTGGAAAAGAAGAAAGAGAAAAACAAAAAGCTCAAGGCAAAGGTGAAATTTGATAGGAGCTTTTTGGTTTGGTGATCAAGACACTTAGTGAGTGTGATCACATTTAGGATTGATATCCGTACTATTAAGAGGGGTGAAACTCATATTGAAATGTGGTTATCAAAGTGCCACTAGATGTTCTAACTCATTGCATATGCATTTAGATCTAGTGGAGTACTAACACCCTTGAAAATGTTTGTGAAAATATGCTAATACACGTGCACAAGGTGATACACTTGGTGGTTGGCACATTTGAGCAAGGGTGGAGAAGTTAGTGAAGTAAAGGAGGTGTTTGTCACTGATTTTCAGTGACCGAACGCTGCTCTCGCAGTGACCAAACGTAGGCTTGTGAGTCCGATCAGTAGAGGCCGAGGCAGTGTAACCTAGGGTATTGCACCGAACCCTGTGAAGGGTCCGGTCGAGATGCACCGGACGCATTCGGTCATGATTTGTCCTCTCTAGAACCTCTCTGGAAGTGACCAGACTCTAGGCATAGATGCGTCCGGTAATCTCAGCAGAGCGTCTAGTCACGGCATAGCAGTGGTGTGCGCGCATGGCTGACTTGGCACCAGCGCGTCTGGTTTGCACGATGGCGCGTCCGATCGTGACTTAAAGCGTGTGAGAACGACTACTAGCTATTGGCATTGCGTAGCGGGCATTTGAAATGGGTGTAACATGTGGATGGCATTAGATGACCGAACGCTGAGGCATGCGTCTGATTACATCTAATCGGTGCGTCCGGTCGCCCCGAGTTGGGTTGTAGTGAGAGCCCAATGGCTCTATTTCGTGGAGGCTTCTACTTAAGCCCCATGGCCGGCTTAAGCTCACTCTCTTGGCCATTTGCATTGACATAGCAACCTTATGAGCTTAGCCAAAGCCCTCCCACTCATCTCCATCATAGATTGATTATCTTTGTGAGATTGGGAGTGAATCCAAGTGCATTGCTTGAGTGATTGCATCTAGAGGCACTTGGTATTCGTGTTTTGTTGCGGATTTCGCTTGTTACTCTTGGTGGTTGCCGGCACCTAGATGTCTTAGTGCAGTGAGGATCATCAAGCGGAGGAAGGTGCTTATCTCCGGCTCCGATCATGGTGATTATGAGGGGTTCTTGATCTTTCCCCGGCGGAGAGCCAAAAGATACTCTAGTGGATTGCTCGTGGCTTGTGTGATCCTCATCTTATGTTGGTTGTGCGGTACCCTATTGAAGGTTTGGCGTATGATGCCAATTAGCGTATGAACCTCCAAGTGAGTGTATCGCCACAATGGGGAGTAGCTTGCCGGCAAGCAAGTGAAGCTCGGTGAAAAATCATTGTGTCACCTCTTGTCATCGGGACTCTATTGTAATTGATTGGCTTCATCTTGTGATTAGCACACCTCTCTACACAGTGGTATAAACATCTCAACCACTTACGTATTTACATTCATAGTGTAGCTAAGCTCTTTAGTGTAATTAGTTTTGAGAGCTAACTTGTGTTGTATCTAGTGGTTAGTGAGTCTCTTTAGTTAGTCATTGAGAGCTCACTAACTTAGTGTAGTGACATAGCCTTTGTGTGCCTAGAGATCATAGAGACTAGAATTATAGTAGGTGGCTTGCATTTTAATAGGCTAGCGCAACATTTGCTTCGCCTCATAATTGTCTAACAATTTTATTTAGTGTTGTAGAAATTTTTATAGGCTATTCACCCCCCTCTAGCCATTAGGACCTTTCATGCACCTGCCTAGTTGTGGCTGCCCTTAGGTCCAAGTGTACCACTGGAGGCAGACCTATGGTCTGGCAGATGGACGAGAGCCACATCTCTGTGTCTGAGGCCTCGATGATACCTAGGTGTGAGTGTGACTGGAGCGTCAAAGTTGTGGCTGCTCTACCTCCTCTGCCTACTGCTCGTTCTCTTCCGAAGGCTCAACCTCCTCCACTCGAGTGACCTCTAGTGCATCCTCTAGAGCAACATGCCGACTTCCAAGCAAGATAGTACCAGGAGGACTACCAAGACTAGCCTCAAGCTACTCAACTACAGTCCTCTAAGCTGGTGACAACTGATTGTCAATGCAAATACCACTGCCTCTGCCACCTCTCTCAGCACGCTCTACGGCGACGGCCCCTGCTGCTGCTCTCTCTCTGTCTCTATGTCACCTCTCTTGCACTTCTTCTTTGTAGTGGTCTTCTTTGGCCCCTTCCCCTTTTCATGTGCTATCGGGCGAGGAGGACGCCTCTCATCATCATCGTCAGGACCACCCCGATGTTCTTGCAACGAGCCATATCTGACACTGAAAGGAACCACTGAAACTAAGAGAACTCACTACCAAAAGATACAACTACTACTGACCACTGACACTCCTCCTAGATCACTATCGTCTATCACTCAAGTGGCTTGGCCTTTGTTTCATACTCGTAGGCTTGGCCCCGAGTTTATCTGCCACTGAAACACTGATAGGCAAACTCACTGCACAAGATAGAGTAGGAAGTATACATAAGCAACATTATATACTAGAGGTGAGACGGTCCTTAGAAGAAGCAAACAATTAGGTAAGTGAACAGATGGAATGGCTTGCTACCTTAGATCAAGTTCGAGACCTACAAAAGGATGAGACACAGAGCATCGGGGGCACCACATGGGAAGGGACAGTCTCACTGCATAGACATACGGCCAACTAAAAGGATCAAGCAGTGAACTAGATGTGGTTTAGGTATAACAACAAACACCTAGTAGGCGATAAGGGAACTCACCTAGGGAATTATGTCAATTGGCCAAGCGAACGCCAAGGATGGATGTACGTGTTCACTGGAGTCAAGAGAATCAACAGTGAGGTCGATGTAAGGACCACGACGGCAGTGGCGATGACCCATGGTGGCGGAGGTTAGGGCACCATGGTAGCAATGGAGGGGAGCGAGCGTGGGTAGAGCGGTGACTACAGTGGCTACGCTGCACGTGGGTGCGTGAAAGAGTGACCAGAGTGACGCTGTGGCGGCGCTAGGGTTCTAGTGAACGTGGAGGCACGGCGTGGGTGCAGCGATGCGGCGTGAGAGCGGTGGCATGAGGGAGCGGGCGTGGCATGGATGCGGCAGTGTGGCATGGGCACGGCGTGGATGCGGTGGTGCGACATGGGCGTGGCGGTGCGAGGGCGCGGGCACGGCGGCACAAGGGCACAGGCGCATGAGGGAGAAGAAGAAAAGGATGTGTGGGCCCCAGTGTTAGAGAAAATATAGATCTATTTTGCTTTGACAGTTTTGACTAGACGCACAAGTGAAAATGACCTGATGCTGATCCCCAGAGTCCGATCGAGTATAGGGAGGTCCAGAGAGCCTCAAAACATGACCGAACGTGTCTAATTACCCCAGACCGGACGCAGCTTAGAGTCCGGTCATTCCTGTGTTCCAACTTGCCCTGACTAGATGCGGATTCAACTTGTCACTGGACATGAGGAACGCTACTCATCGTCCGGTCTTCTTCAGCACTTGCATCTCCTCCTGATGTACTGATCGGACGTTGCCATGGGAGAGTTCGGTCCCTGCGTCTGAACCATCTTCCACAATAGTTTCTTCTCCTTTCTCCACGATGCTTTCTCCCAATCAAGTCCTAACTTCGATAAGACCAAAATAACCACAAATTGGGATAGATTTGGGAGAGATATCTCAAACCCTCAAATTTTTAAAATAATTTGTCTTTGGCTATAATTCATTTTAAAAAAAGCAACAAAAAAAGGTGAGGAGCAACATGTGGCCACCCAATAGGGTTTATAACCAAAAGGAGCTTCAAATGCTCTCCCTATTTGTAGACGAACACAGCAGATGCTCAAAAAATAATAAAAAAGAAACGACAAAGCAACACACATGCATATGCAATGTGATACTTGAAAGAAAAACTAGTTGTTCATCAAGTTAGATCCAAAGTTAAGCTTCTTCACATGCTTTTCGGCGGTTATCTTAACCATGTTAGACAAGCCCTAAGTGCATTACTAAAAATTAAACATGTTTTATATTACAATGCAATGCAAGGGACAACACAAGCTCATTTTTTTGTGAAGGTACTTAGATCAAGCACATTGAGCTCATTCCTTAACCGACAAAATGTACACTCATCTAACGGTTTTGTAAAGATATCCACCAATTGATCCTCAGTCCTTACACCTTCCAGTGATATATCATTTTTAGCAACATGATCTCTAAGAAAGTGGTGACGGATATCTATGTGCTTGGTGCGAGAGTGTTGAACCGGGTTATTAGCAAGTTTTACTGTGCTCTCATTGTCACACAAGAGAGGTACTCTTTCTAGAACTACAACATAGTCTAGAAGAGTTTGCTTCATGTAAAGAATTTGTGCACAACAAGCACACGCGACAATGTACTCTGCCTCGGCGGTGGACAAGGCCACACTATTTTGCTTCTTAGAGGTCTAAGACACTAGTGATCTACCAAGCAAATGGCATCCTCTGGATGTGCTTTTTCTACCAATTTTGCAACCGGCATAATCCAAATTGGAATAGCCAACTAGTTGGAATCTAGCTCCTTTGGAATACCAAAGACCAATGTTTGGTGTGTGCTTAAGGTACCTAAGGATTCTTTTAACGGCAACAAAGTGAGCCTCCTTAGGATTAGCTTGAAATCTAGCAAGCATACACACACTAAACATGATATCAGGCCTAGATGCGGTCAAGTATAACAAGCTACCAATCATAGAATGGTAGAGAGTTTGATCAACCGATTTACCTCCCTCATCTAGGTCGAGATGTCCATTAGATGGTATTGGTGTCTTGATTGGCTTACATTCATCTATTTTAAACCTCTTGAGAAGATCCTTGGTATATTTTTCTTGAGAGATGAAAATTCCTTCTCTCATTTGCTTAACTTGAAAACAAAGAAAGAATGTAAGCTCCAATCATAGACATCTCGAACTCCTTCGACATCAATTCACCAAACTCTTTGCAATAGTCTTCATTTGATGAGCCAAATATGATATCATCAACATATACTTGATAAATAAAGATCTCTCCATCAAGCTTCTTGGTGAATAGTGTGGTGTCGACCTTCGCAATGGTGAAGCCCTTCTCAATTAGGAAATCCCGAAGGCGCTCATACCAAGCTCTTGGGGCT
The DNA here is from genome assembly GCF_019320115.1 of Miscanthus floridulus. NCBI lineage: Eukaryota > Viridiplantae > Streptophyta > Magnoliopsida > Poales > Poaceae > Miscanthus > Miscanthus floridulus. The sequence goes on from NC_089595.1 coordinate 17,654,584, forward strand.
TGCTTTAGCCCATATAGCACCTTGGACAACCTATAAACATGATTAGGATATCTAGGGTCTTCGAACCCGGGAGGTTGATCAACATAGACTAGTTCATTTATGAAGCCATTTAAAAATACACTCTTAACATCTATTTGATATAATTTCATTTCATGATGAGATGCATATGCAAGAAGGATACGAATGGCATCAAGTCTTACAGCCAGTGCAAAAGTCTCTCCAAAATCCAACCCTTCAACTTGAGAGAACCCCTTTGCAACTAGCCTTGCCTTGTTCCTCACAATGATGCCTTGATCATCTTGCTTGTTGCGGAATACCCACTTTGTTCCAATGACTCTTGCATCTTGTGGTCGCTCTTCAAGTGTCCAAACTTCATTACGAGTGAAGTTGTTCAATTCTTCATGCATGGCATTTATCCAATCTGGATCTCAAAGAGCTTCTTCTATATTCTTAGGCTCAATATAAGAAACAAACAAGTGATGTTCAATAAATGAAGCAAGTTTTTGAGAGCGAGTCATTACACCCTTTGAAGGACTCCCTATGATGAGATCTTGTGGATGTGCTTGTAGTAGGGGTGAATTTCTTCCATCAACCACTTGAGTAAGAGGTTATGGAGCATCAACATCTTGAGCTTGTGCCACCATTTGATCATGGGAGATGTGAGTATCTTTATTTTCTACTCTCCCATATTTATCATCATCTTGTGGCACATTTGATGAAGAGGGTGGATCAATCACTTGTACATCATCTTTGGTCTTGATGTCTCCAACTGGAATGTTCTTCATGGCCTCCCTCAATGGTTCATCACCTACATCATCAAGATTCTCATGTGCTCCTTGGGAGCCGTTAGATTCATCAAATTCCACATCATATGTTTCTTCAACCAAGCCGATGGCATGATTAAATACTCAATATGGTTTGGACTTTGATGAGTAACCAACAAGAAAACCAATATCACAACATGTTTGGAACTTCCCTAGGTGTTGCCACTTCTTGTAGATGTAGTATTTGCAACCAAACACCCAGAAGAATGAGATGTCCGGCTTCTTCCCATTGAGCAACTCATAAGGGGTCTTGCCAAGAAACTTTTGGAAAAATAGGTGGTTGGATGCATAGCATGCGGTGTTGATGGCTTCCGCCCATAGATCTTGAGGTGTATTGTACTCATCAAGCATTGTTCTTGCAAGGGTGATTAGTGTCCGGTTCTTTCTCTCTACTACACCATTTTGTTGAGGAGTGTAGGTTGCGGAGACCTCATGCTTGATCCTAACTTCATTACAATATGCTTCAATGTTTGTGTTGTCAAATTCTTTTCCATTGTCACTTCTTATCTTCTTGAGCTTCACTTCAAATTCATTTTGTGCTCTCTTGGCAAACTTCTTGAAACATGTGGCCACTTTGGTCTTGTCATGAAGGAAGAACACCCAAGTGTATCTAGAGTAGTCATCAACTATCACAAGACAATAGAGATTGCCTCCCAAACTCTTGTAATTTGTTGGTCCAAATAGATCCATGTGGAGAAGCTCTAGCACTCTTGTTGTTGACATGTAAGCTTTGGTTGGGTGAGATTTTGCAACTTGCTTGCTGGCTTGACATGCACTACAAAGCTTGTCCTTTTTAAATTTCACATCCTTCAAACCTCTCACCAACTCATTTTTCATTAACTTCTTGAGTGAACTCATCCCAACATGTGCAAGTCTTCTATGCCAAAGCCACCCAAGTGATGTTTTGGTGAATAAGTATGTCTTCAAGTTTGCATCTTTGGAGGTGAAATCTACTAGATATAGGTTGTTGTATCTAAAGCCCTTGAATATAACTTGATCATCATATTTCTTTGACACAACCACTTCCTTCTCGGTGAACAAACATTGAAAACCAAGATCACACAATTGACCAACGGATAACAAGTTAAAGCTTCATGAAGCAACATATAGCACATTTGATATTGAGTGATCATTTGATATTGCAACTTTGCCCAACCCTTGTACTTTGACCTTTCAATTGTCACCAAATGTAATCCTTTCTTGACCATCTACTTGTTCATCTAGTGAGGTGAACATACGAGGATCACCGATCATATGTTGAGTACAACCACTATCAATAACCCAATGACTTCCACCGGTCTTGTAGTTCACCTACACACACAAGAGATCAAGCTTGTTGTTTAGGGACCCAAACTTGATGAGGGCCCTTGATTTTCTCAACTAGTGACTTAGCAACCCAAATTTGCTTAGGCCTATTCTTGTTGGGTGGACCTAAGAACATGGCTTTCATCTTTCCACTAGAATCTTTTCTAAGCATGTAGTGAGCATTGAAGACAAAGGGTCTAGCATGCTTGGGCAAGGGTTGTGGTGGTGGAGTTTCACACTCATGAGCAAAGTGACCTTCTTGTCCACACTCAAAGCATCTCTTTGGCTTAGGCTTTGACTTGTAATGTTGTTGATGTCAAACTTGAGCTTTCTTCTCTTGATTTTCAAAGAACCCAATGCCACTTCTATACACCTTCATCACGGTGTTCATAAGTAGCTCACTTTGGAGATATTGGCCTCTTATGAACTTGCTCAAACCAGTCTTGAGATGCTCTTTCTCTAACTTAAGTTTCTTGTTTTCTTCTCTAAGTTCATCATGGTTCTTCTCCATCTTGAGTTTCTTGTTCTCTTCTCTAAGCATCTCATTCACAAGTTCCATATCATGATTATTGTCAATATTCTCTATCACAATTGTGTTGGTGGTGGATAGCTTTTCAAGATCCTTCTTGAGCTTTTCATTTTCATTCTTGAGCTTGACATAATCATCATAGTTGTTAGATTCAACCACTTTCTTGCCTTTGCTACTAGAACCTTCCTCAATGCTCCCAACAATCAAGTCATCACATGATGTGGCTATATCAATCTTAATAACATTGTTAGTAACATCATGTGGCTCATTTGGCAATAACTCATGAGAAAGAACAAGATTATCATGATTAACCTTGAGATTAGTGTACTCTTCTTTTAGCAAGTTATAACTAGTGGTGAGCTCATTGTGTATCTCCTCAAGTTTATCATGTTTTTCTCTAAACTCCCTTTTAAAGGTTTTGAGTTCCTCGAGTTTGGATGACACAATTTTGTTCTCTTCTCTAAACTCATCGTTAGATTTTTCATCTATGTCATACTTTGCTAAGAGTGAGTCATTCACAAGTTCTAGCTTCTCATTTTTTGCTCGTCTTTCTAATGATTTTAGTGTATTGGTTTAACAATTTGACAAGACCATCATAAGAAGGTGATTCAAATTCTTCATCACTATCACTACCATTCTCATCATCACTAGCATTGTCATCACCATCACTATCATCATCATTTTGTACCTTTCATTCACCCTTGGCCATGAGGCATAGGTGTGTAGAAGATGATGACGACGGTGTCGGTGAAGGCAGTGAAGACCCAATCACAAGAGCGGCCACCTTCTCCTTCTCATTTTCACTTTCATCATCGGATGAACCGCTTGATGATTCAATGTTCGTGAGCCAATCACCAACAATATAGGCCTTACCATTCTTCTTCTTCTTATGAAATTCCTTCTTCTTGCCATCCTTCTTCTTGTATGGCTTGTTCTTCTTCTTCTCAACATCATCATCACTTGAATCATCTTTCATGCCCTTGTACTTCTTCTTATACTTGTCTTTCTTGGGTTTGGGGCATTGATGAGCTAGATGACCAAGATCTCTACATTTGTAGCAATCCATTTCAGAGATGGGCTTCCTTCTACTACTAGTGAAGAATTTCTTCTTCTTGCCATCAAACTTGACACCATTCTTGTTTAGCTTCTTGAGCATCTTGGCGGTTCTTCTCACCATGAGAGCTAGGTTTGCATCATCAATCTCATCATCACTTGAGCTATCATGATCAACTTTTGGTTTGCCCCTCTTCTCTTGGCTAGCCTTGAATGCCAAATCTTTCTTCTTGGTGGAAGAAGAGCCATCTTGTAGAGTGATGTGCATGTACATCTCATGTGCATTGATCTTCCCTAATATTTGAGTTGGCATAGTGGTGGAAAGATCGCCTTGATGAAGCACCATCATAATATGCCCATACTTGTCAATGGGGAGGACACTCAAGATCTTTCTCACAACATCAGATGGTTGCATTTGAGTGAGTCCAAGCCCATTGACCTCCTCTACAAGAACATTCAAGCGTGAATACATTTCATTAGCACTTTCACTAGGAAGCATTTCAAATGAATTAAGCTTCTTCATTACGAGGTGATAGTGTTCCTCATGCTCACTCTTGGTTCCCTCATGGAGCGCACAAATGTCCGGCCATAATTGATCAGTGTCTTTGTGGTTCCACACATAGTTAAAGACATCCTTGCAAAGGCCTCTAAAAAGAGTGTTTCTAGCCTTTGCATTCCCCTTCTCATAGTGAATCTCATCACCTTGAAGGTTAGTGGGATCTCTAGGTGTTGGGAAACCTTGTGAGGCGGCTCTAAGCACTTCAATATCTAGAGCCTCTAGGTACGCCTCCATGTAAAGTTTCCAATAAGGAAAGTCATCTCCCTCAAAGACGGGAGGGGGGTCCATCCCCGTGGTACATCTTGCTCTAGGCGGTTAAGCCTAATTCAAGGAGCACGAGGCTCTGATACTAATTTAAAGGATCAAGATGCCCAAGAGGGAGAGTGAATTGGGCTAATTCTAAATTTCTTGCAATAATTGATCCCTGCACTTAGCCCATTTCACCCTCTTGTGCCTAGAAGTATTTCTATTATTCTACCGCACAAAAGTGTCACACTAGGTTCCAATCCTACTCTAGCTTGGCAATTCTAAGAATGTAAAGACATGAATTGAATTGCTCAAATGTAAATGCTCAAAGTAAAGAGAAGGAGAGGAATGTGGCGATGTTTTTCTGAGGTATCGGAGAGTCGCCACTCCCCACTAGTCCTCATTGGAGCACCCGCGCAAGGGTGTAGCTCCCCCTTGATCCGTGTAAGGATCAAGTGCTCTCTATGGGCTGATTCTTCGACACTCCGTCGTGGTGAATCGCTCATAACCGCTCACAACATGACTTGGGTCATCCACAAGCTCTGTTGGATGATCACCAAGCTTCCAATCACCACCGAGCCATCTAGGTGATGGCGATCACCAAGAGTAACAAGCACAAACTCTCACTTGACCAAGACAAGCCTAATGAGAAAAGTGGATGCACACTTGCTACTCCCTATGCACTAATGAGGTCCTTAATCTTGGATTATCAAATCTCAATCACCCCACTAGGCTCTTGCTCTTCCTTATACTCCAAATGTGTTTCTTAGCTGAACAAATGGACAAGAGTGCTAAGTTGGATGAGTGTGGGAAGTATTTATACTTCCCACTTCAAAACATACCCATTGGGGGTCCAACTCGGCACATTTCGAGGTGACCGGACACTCAGGTCAAAGTGACCAGACGCATCCGGTCAGTAGCCAATGGCTACATGATGCTAGCACAGTCATCAGAGACCAAACTCTGACCAGCATCCGATCACCACTCATTGGACACGTCCGGTCAGCAATTTCCTTCTTTGGAAGCTTACTGTTGTTGACCGAACGTGGCCTCTAGTGTGTCTGGTCATAGCGTCCGGTCCTTCCTGAGTGTTGCTCGCTCTTCAGTTGTGCACACCTATGCGTCCGATCCTGACTAGGAGCCAGCGTTCGGTCGATGAGGAAGCCCAAGCTATGTGAGCTAACGCTGACCGAATGTGGCACCTGTGCATCCGGTCCAGTGTCTGATCATCATCCAAGTCTCCATTCACCTCAAATTCTACCAACTTTGTGAACGTCATTGACTTCAACTGATCTATGGGCTATCCTTGAGCTACCTAGTGCTAAGTTTGACAAGTGTGCACCACACCTAAACCATTAGATTCACCTAGGTCAAGCTACTAGTTCATACCCCGCTTAATAGTACGGTCAAAGGAAAAACAAAGTCCTAAACTACTCTAAGTGTCTCTCCAACGTCAAACAACACTTAGAACTAGTTCGTCCTTAACCTTGTCGTCCATCCTTTGAAAACCAAAATGATTTCCATCGATAGGGGCATGAAAACCATAATTGCCCAATCAATCACCATTACCATGACCTAAGTCAAGTTTCCTCTACAAAACACACGTTAGTCACAGTAATCTCATGTCATCATTAATCACCAAAACCAAACTAGGGGCCTAGATGCTTTCAAATGCAATGAAGAATATGGATATTGGTGACATAAGGACTAGAGAGGCGATTGATGTTGAAGATGACAAGAATCAAGTGCTCTCTAACTCAAATGTGCAAGCTAGTGGTTCTCATGATCAAGTTCAAGCAAGTGCAAGTGATGATAAAGTGCAAGATTAACAATAAGTGGATAGTTCATCATCTCAACCAAATGATCAATCAAATGTAAGCAATCAAGTGCAAGTGCTTCAACCTACTAATGTTATGAGAGATCATCCTTTGGACTCTATTATTGGTGATATCTCAAGAGGTGTGCAAATAAGATCAAGATTGGCATCATTTTGTGAACACTTCTCATTTATGTCATCTATTGAACCAAATAAGATAGATAAAGCTTTGAAGGATATTAATTGGGTAAATGCTATGCATGAAGAGCTAAACAACTTTACAAGAAATCAAGTATGGGAGTTAGTTGGGAGGCCTAAGTATCATAATGTGATTGGAACAAAATGGGTCTTTTGGAACAAGCAAGATCAAGATGGGATAGTTGTAAGGAACAAAGCAAGATTAGTGGCTCAAGGTTACACTCGAGTTGAAGGTCTTGATTTTGGAGAAACATATGCCTTGGTTGTAAGATTGGAAGCAATTAGAATCTTGTTAGCCTATGCTTGTGCCCACAACATCAAGTTGTACCAAATGGATGTGAAGAGTGCATTTCTAAATGGGTACATCAATGAGCTTGTGTATGTTGAGCAACCTCCTGGTTTTGAAGATGAGAATAAACCCAACCATGTCTACAAGTTGAGAAAGGCTTTGTATGGTTTGAAGCAAGCACCAAAAACATGGTATGAGAGATTGAGTGATTTCCTACTCTCTAAGGGATTCAAGATGGGCAAGGTTGACACCACTCTCTTCACCAAGAAGCTAGGCAATGACTTGTTTGTGTTGCAAATCTATGTTGATGATATCATATTTAGATCAACCAATCAAGATTTTTGTGAGGAGTTTAGAAAGATGATGGCAAGTGAGTTTAAGATATCCATGATTGGAGAGCTTAGTTACTTCCTTGATCTTCAAATCAAGCAATTAAAAAATGACACATTTGTGAGTCAAGGAAAGTACATCAAAGACATGCTCAAGAAGTTTGGAATGGATGATGCTAAAGCTATTAGTACACCAATGCGGACAAATAGAAGCTTGGATAGTGATGCTAGTGGCAACATGGTGGATCAAAAGATATATCGGTCTATGATTGGAAGCCTACTCTATGTGACCGCATCAAGGCCGGATGTGATGTTTAGTGTATGCATGTGTGCTAGATTTCAAGCCTCGCCAAGAGAGAGGCATTTGAAGGCAACCAAGAGAATATTGAGGTACTTGAAGCATACACAAAATATTGGATTGTGCTATCCCAAAGGAGTAAGATTTGAGTTGATTAGATATTCGGACTCTGATTATGCGGGATGCAAAGTTGAGAGGAAGAGCACATCGGGCACATGTCAACTATTGGAAAGATCACTTGTGTCTTGGCCATCAAAGAAGCAAAATAGTGTAGCACTTTCAACCGCCGAAGAGGAGTACATTTTGGCCGGTAGTTGTTGTGCTCAATTACTTTGGATGAAGGCTACTTTGAGTGATTTTGAAATCAAGTTCAAACAAGTGCCATTGCTATGTGATAATGAGAGTGCCGTGAAGCTAACCAACAATTCGGTCCAACATTCAAGAACAAAGCATATAGATGTCCGCCATTATTTCATAAGACATCACCAACAAAAAGGGGACATGCATTGAGAGTGTGGGCACCGATGATCAACTTGTCGATATCTTTGCCAAGCCACTTGATGATAAGAGGTTTTGCAAGCTAAGGAATGAATTGAACACACTTAATATGTGTTGATGCACCCCCATATATGACATGCCTCTCCTTCAAGCTAAGCAAGGTAAAGTTGATTGACATGTCATTCATCCATTGCTAAGGACTTGTTTAGTGCATCTAGTCATTCCTATCATGTCTTAGGCTCATTCATGAAAAACAAGTGAATTTGATGCTTGTATGGTACCACTATTGCTTGTATGCTTGAAATAATCTAGTGGTAGCATATGACATGTTTGTGGGCTTGTGAACCTAGTGTTTAATCTAGAAAATGAGCTATAAGTGTTTAACTCAGCATGGTGCATGATAACCCTTATTTGGAGGTGTGAAGAAGCTTGCCCTGGGACCAAACCAAGTTAAATATATTTTGCAAATGATCTAGATTGAACCAAATTGGGAAAATGGTCCTCACTTATCATGGTTTCACACAACCTATCTAAAACTTAAGCTCACCTATTGTGGCCATTGAAGACAAAGGGGAGAAGTAATTTCCAAAGATAAGCAAAAGGGGGAGAAACCAAAGATAGTAAGACAGGTGAAAGGAAGGGATCAATTAAAACTTGAAGCACACAAGTAGGGGGAGCAAGCTCATAAACTTGTATGTTGCATTTGTATGTGCATTTATATATGTTTGCTTGCATGGCACAAGTTTTAAATTCTATATCCATGCTTGTGTGGTGTATGCTAGATCATAGAAAATGATTGATGAAATGAAAACAAGCATGCATAGGAAGAGTAACTAGACTTGTGCTTAAACTAGACCCTTTCATATATTGTTGATCTCATGGGGTTTTCTAGTTTTTGTGAATGTCTAGTTACTAATGGTGCTAAGGATGGTGTATATTGGCAACTCTGATTGGTATCATGCTTCAAAGGTCCATTTTTTACACCTTAGCATCATTTGGTAGCTATTACTCTTCTAAACTTTCTATCCATGCATATGTGCAAGCTTTCAAATTCAAACTCTTAGCACATATGTAGGGGAGCTAATACTACCAATTTCGGGTTTATGAAACTTGTCCATAATCTTTACACATGGTGATATGCTTGGGCAAGTAACATGACTCCAAAAAGATTTCATTAAATATCTTTGTAAATAGGTTGTCATCAATTACCAAAAAGGGGGAGATTGAAAGCCCTAGTTTGGTTTTGGATAATTGATGAAACCTAAGGACTAACCTTTGTCATGAGTGATGATATGAGCTAGGTTGGTGCAATCCAAGTGAGGAGCATGGTGGCACTCAAATGGTGATGTTGATCACATGAAATGATGAGATGGCCACATGTGATGATGATCAAGTGCTCAACATGGAAAAGAAGAAAGAGAAAAACAAAACCCTATGGAGATCAAGGCAAAGGTATAATTAGGGATTTTGTTTTAGTAATCAAGACACTATAGAGAGTGTGATCACATTTAGGATAGATGGCCATACTATTAAGAGGGGTTCTTAACTAGACAATTCAGTCATCTAGTTCCACTAGGTGTTGGACTTTATGCATTGTATTTAGGCCTAGTGCACATCGGAGAGGAAGCAAAAATATTTATGGAAAATGTTTTGAAAATGCTAACTTGGCTCTAATATGTTTTGAGAAAACACTTTGAGAGTTAGCATCGCTTGCGAGGAGTAGCTCGAGTTGACGTGGATCGAAACACGACAAAGTTTGCAACTTGGAGAGCTAGTGGTGTGCCTAGGTGGCACCGCCACCCCTTGTACGGTGCACCATCACCCCTATGACGATGCCCACCAGGACCTAATAGAGAAGGGCCGCTGTGGGGTGGTCACCGAACATGGCGGTTTTCACCGCCATGGGCACGGCGGTGCACCATCACTACCTGTCCGGTGCCACCGCCCTGTTTCACCCTAGGGTAGCAAGTTGGATTTATAGCCGAGAGGGGCACCGCCATGGGTGTGGCGGTACACCACCCTAATTATCTAGAGAGGGGTGTTTTGGGGGGCTCGGCCAGGGTGGCACCGCCACCCCTGTTCGGTGACCAACTAGCCGTTGGAATTCGGCCATTGGGGACACCGTCACCCCCTGTCCGGTGACCAACTAGCCATTGGAATTCGACCATTGGGGGCACCGTCATCCCTTGTCTGGTGCCACCGTCACATTGTCCGGCGACCAACTAGCCATTGGAATTTGACCATTGGGGGCACCGGCACCCCCTATCTAGTGACTGCACCGCCCTGTCCAGTGCCCTCGTAGAAAGCAGCTCTAAGGGGTAACGGCTCTATTTGCTTGTGTGGCTATAAATAGAGAGTGTGGCTGGCCTTGGCCACTCTCTTGGCACCTCATACACTTGTGCACACCCTTTGGAAGCTAAGCAACACACTCCACTCACTTGTTCATTTAATTTCATCATCTTGAGTGAGATTGGAGAGCCACTAGTGCATTGCATTGAGTTGCATCATCTTGTGGCACTAGTTGGGTGACTTGGGCTAGTTGTGAGCTTGTTAGTCTTGGTGTTTGCCGACACCTAGATGGCCCGGTGATTGGAGGATCATTGAGCGAAGTTGGTGATTGTCTCTAGTCTCGATCGGTTGCTTGTGAGGGGTCTTGTGTCTTCCCTGGAAGAGCGCCAAAGGCAACTCTAGTAAATTACTCGTGTCATTGATCTACCTCACTTGTGGGTAGGTTCTTGCGATGCCTCTTGTGGTGGGCTAGGTGTGTGATACCTATTAGCCGCCGAACCACCAAGTGTTGGTTGACACAACGGGGACTAGCGTATCGGCAAGCACGTGAACCCCGGGAGAAAAATCTGTCATCTCTTGCCCTTTGGTATTCTCCCGGTGATTGAATTGGTGTTCATCTTGTGATAGGTTCACTCCTCTATGTGGCGGTATAATCACCCTACTTACTCATTTGCATTCCCAGAAACTAGTTGTCAAGCTCTTTAGTGTAGTTAGTCTTTAAGAGCTTGTTAGTTTGGTTAGTGTGGCTCTTTAGTTAGTCTTTGAGAGCACACAAACTTAGTGAGTAGTGATCTAGCTTGTTGTGTGTGTTAGTGATCTAGCTTGTTGTGTGTGTTAGTGATCATAGTAACTAGAATTATTGGGATAGGTGGCTTGCAACCCTTATAGAGCTAGAGCAAAATTGCATTGTGCCATTTGTGTTACTAACCAATTTGCTCTAGTGCTTTGTACAAGTTTTAAATAGGCTAATCACCCTCCTCTATTCATATTAGGACCTTTCAGCTATGGCTACTCTCCGGTACACATTCGGTAGCCTTACCACCGCACTCTCATCTTTTCTTTTTCCTTGTTGACATTTCATCGAGCACCACGCCTGCACGCAGACGGTTCAACGCCGCAGCGGCGGCGGTGGCGTGGGTAATCTCGGCGCCCAGCCATGGCGGTGCGGTGCAACCTCCGGAGCCCAGCCATGGCGCGGGGCGAGCTTGGTCCTCCGGCCACGGCGGCACGTGGCGAGCTCCAGCCCTAGCCATGGCGCAAGGCGAGCTTGCCCTTCCGGCCATGGCGGCGTGTGCGGGGGCCAGCTCCGTCTAGAAGTAGGTGACCTAGACCTCGGATCCCCTCCGTTGCGGCCATGGATGAAGAAGAACCAGGGAAGGCGGCGGTGAAGACGGCGCCCACGGCTTGCTCATGCGGCATGGAACGGTGAAAGGGCAGTCGGTGAAAAGGGGCAGTGGGTGAGAAGGGGTAACGCTATCCTTAGCGTGGAGTCCGTGGGCGCTCAACTTAGCCAGGCCTGAAAAAATGGACCTTAGTTTTGTTTCCTAGGAGCCATGAGAAAGAGTGGGTTTTGCACCGCATGGGCCAGGCTCGCGATTGGGCTCAGGACACAAAACACAAGTGTTGTAGCCCACAGGAGCAACCAGGCTCTTAGGCCATGATATCAAACAGGCCCTTGTTGTACGAGCTGATGAAAAAAAAAGGCTCCTCCAAATATACCAAGTTACCAACGTTCCGCAAAGAGGGAACATATTGGTTTTGTTCCAAGTAAAAATATTTTATGTTTGATTAAATTTACATATCACCAAATAGGTTAACTCTAAAAATATATTTCATAATAAATCTAATGATATTTGTATTTCATATAAATATAGTTAAACTTAAGATTATTTGACTTAGGGCAAAACCACAATGACACCCTTTGCGGGATAGAAATAGTATGTGATTCCTCAATTTTTACATACAAATCTACACAGCTATGAGTGATAGGACTCGCTAGGGTTTGTTCTTGATCTTTTGGTGAGTGGGGATAAACTCGATTTGGGGTGGATTCGATGTTGTGCTGCCCGACTACAACAATCAATAGGGGCGCTGCGCCTTAGCGACAGTTACACCGGCTTCAATTTGTTGCTGTTCTTGTCGTGCCAAGAACAACCTTGAACTTGCAAGCAAATCGAAGAACAAGTGGACAAGCAAACAGCGCACAGACCTTGTTCAAGGGATGAAATATGCAATCACAAATTTGGGGTTCTGAATACAAGCAGCCGGGTGGTCTGATTCGACACACGCGTTGCAAAGAAGTAGCTGGAAGCTAAACTTTCATCTAAACAAAACTCAAGTCTCAAATGGTGGCTGCTACTTCTTTTTATATGGAGGCTGCAACCAGGACGTCCTGAATGTGCCTTCCAAACCCTAGGACGCCCCCTCTTGGGCTCCAATAAATACAAGGCCCAAAGCCCAGAAGCAGAAGTTGTCTTCAGCATGGAGGTATGAACATTACTTCATTGATTCTTCTCAGTTCCGGTAGAATCTGACAACAGGGTTGGATCCTTCTGAAAGTAGACTTCAAGAGCTTTCTAACAAGTACTCATGGGCCTTCAGCAACATCCTGAATCAAAAGTTATGGCCGTTTCAATCTGGTGTTGCCTGTAGGTTCGAACTTGAGGTCCAAATATCTAGCTCGTTCCTTCCCTTGATGGTAACAGCACCTTTCTGGTTCTCTTTGGTTGCTCCTGTGCCGATCTGATTCTTCGTTGTCATTCCTGAGAATTAAGCCAGCAAGTCTGAACTATATGTCTTGCTTGTGGTTGTTCTTTCTGTCCCTTAGGTGTGGTTGTATCAATGGTAGGAGCATCTTTTGACTGAGCTCAAGCAGCTCCAGATCCACGCTGGAGTTCGCATCTCTCTAGCTCACTGCCATCTGGATTCACATGTCAAGGGACATGTAATGAAACAAATGCAAAAAAAAAAACACAGACTTCTTCGTCTTCCTCCCGACGAGCTAGCATGTACACTGGTGCAGCAAGACTTTTTGCTCCCGGTTGGAAAACCCCTTTAGTCCCGGTTTCCCAACCGGGAGCACCAATCCGGGACTAAAGATACCCTCCTTTAGTCCCGGCTTGACGCCCGGAACTAAAGGGGGACCTTTAGTCCCGGTTGGAAACACCAACAGGGAGTAAAGGGGGCCTACAGGCCTGGCCAGGGACCGCCACGGGGCAGGACATTGAGTCCTGGTTGGTGTTACCAACCAGGACTAAATGTCCCTCTTTTTTTTCCTTTTTCTAGTTTCTATTTTTGGTTTCTTTTTTCACTTAATGATTAGTTTTGATATTAAAATACATTTTCGAATACGCTGCTAATAGTAATACAGTACTACAAAAACTTTACTGGAGGCGGGCGTTTTCGGTTTTCCGCGGCGGGCAAAGCCGTCCGCCGCGGCCTAGAGGCCACGGTAAATCGTGGCCGCCCGCCGCGGTTAACTGATTTACCGCGGCGGGCGATGTAACGTGTCCGCCGCGGTAAATATACTTTTACCACGGCGGGCACGTTACACCGCCCGCCGCAGTTAATCGTTTGGAAAAAAACAAAAAAACCCAAAGCCCACCGGCGAGCCCATTGACTGAGCCCACCGGCGAGCCCAATCCCAAACCGAAACCCTAGCGCCGCCATCGTCGTCCCTGGATCCAGCTACAGCCGCCTCTACAGCGCCGCTGCCGAAGATGAGGCCGGAAAGGAGGAGGGCGCCACCGCAGCTCCGACGTTCGTGCCGGCTCTAGATCTGGGAAAGGGGAGAGGGCATAGTGAGGGAGACGAAGAAATCATAGCAACAACAGTCGGAATCCAAATTGATTAAAAATCACTACAATACAATAAAGCAGAAAAAAGGAGAGAATGGATTCAAGATGAAAAAGAACTCTAAAATGGCACGCCAAAACAAGAACTCAAGCGCAGGAGATCATAAATAACAGTCCAATATACATCAAACTTCCGCATCACATGACGTTTCGACCCCAGCCGCAAGCAACTCCGCCTCGGAAAAGAAGGGAATTGTGGCCGCAAGGATATTTTGATCCGGCTAACAGGTCGTCGATCCACGCACCTGGCTTGATGAAGGGCCAGACCCTGCACGGCGAACTTCGATTCGTCCACCTTGCAAGGAGGAAGGGGCACATCTCAGTCATCCCGCGCCAACTGCTGGCCGCGCGGAGCGCCGCTAGGTGCTGGCTGGGCTCGGCAGCCGCCTAGCTGTGCAGCAGCGCGACAAAGCCAAGGCATGGATCCGTGGAGGCGTGCGGCCACCAGGGATGCGGGCCACGCGATAGCCGGGGCGTCTGGGCTCACCGCTCGCGACCGCCAAATGCGTGAGCGCCACTGCAGGGCGGCTTGACGGAGCTGCGCGGCCACAGTTGCACTCGAGCTCCGGCGAGCGGCCTGGACCGGAGGCGGAGCGGGTCAGCCTGCCATGCGCGCTCCCATCGGCGGCGGCCCTCAGCTCGGCTCTGCATGTCCCGACGTCGCCGATACCTGCTTGTCTACTCTTCTCTCTCAGCTGCGCGACGCGAGAAAGAGGAACAAGAGAAAATGAAGCTAGGGTTTTTGGGTCAGCGGCGGCTGATGGATTTTTGTTCCCGGCAGGAGTGTCCTCAGCCGTCGGATTGGCATCAACGGATCAGAACGAGCCAATGCTAAGTGGGCATGCGGGGCAGGGTGGACCAGCGCGCTTGCGTGGCCTAGACCCTGGTAGCTCCGCCCGGCGTCACAAGGAGAAACACGATCATCACGCCGTCCGCCTCGGCCATCCGCCCTGTTGTTGCTATTTTTAATTGATGTATATAGGATGCCCACCACGGTAAATCGATTTACCGTAGCGGGCACCTTAAGACGCCCGCCTTGGGAAATAGGCTATTTTCCGAGGCAGACGTCTTAAGACGCCCGCCACGGTAAATCGATTTACTGTGGCGGGCAAAAGTGCCCGCCTCAGAAAATAAAAAACACCCGCCTACGTAAATCGACAGGCATTAACCGTGGCGGGCAAAAAGATGCCCGCCACGGAGGCCACTCGGGCGACGTCGCGCAAATTCGATTATGTAGTAGTGATATATATGTGTACTTCGCACGCGTAAGTTTTCGTTCGAACTTTGTACATAAATAACAAACGAATATACGCGTACATGCATATATATATGATGATCATATATATACACACATTATTTTATGTACATATAATATGTGCAATTACAAAGGTTTGATATATAAATTGTTTATGTCCTTAGCAATTCACTCCTCTAGATTTGGCATCCACGTTTCGTTCGAGTCATTGTAGAACTCGCCGTTGGGGTTGATGACTTGGTCATTTAGAAATCCTGCTATAGTCTCTCGAATTGCTTTAAGTTGGTCAAGTCGTATGACTCTTTCCCTCAACCATTCAGTCTTCAATAAAAGTTAAAGGAAAAAGTATTAATATATATATATATATATATGTATGTG
Organism: Miscanthus floridulus; assembly: GCF_019320115.1. Lineage (NCBI taxonomy): Eukaryota > Viridiplantae > Streptophyta > Magnoliopsida > Poales > Poaceae > Miscanthus > Miscanthus floridulus. The sequence goes on from NC_089595.1 coordinate 17,670,304, forward strand.
TATTGCTCATGTAATTACTTATACAAATGAGAGCAATAAAGAAATTGTAAATATACGATCGAAATAATATAAAGGAAAAAGTATTTATATACGTACTTTGAGTTGCTCTTCAGGAGTTCTCTTTGAGTACGCCATGATGAACTCGCAAACATAGTATCCGCAGTAGTTGTTACCCTGCTCCTGCCTTATAACCCACTTTTACGACAAAAAAAATCAATTAGGGTGAATTGAAATCATCATATGGTGTTAATTGAATATAAATGTGTAGTTATAGTACTTACTTTGTGTGCGATTACACCCAGTGGTACTTTGCAATATTTTATTTTTTGTTCCTCAATGAACTTTTTCCAAACCCTGCTCCCAATAAAATAAAAAAATAATTTAACCTTTAATAATTGTTGAGAGATCGGCGCCATTATATATATATATATATATATATATATATATATATATATATATATATATATATATATATATATATATATATTGTTATAGAGAAACTAAATTAATTACCCTTGTATAATATCTATCATGTCTTGATACTCCTTTTGCGGTTTTCTCAACGAGTCTAAGATTTTCAATCTACTATTGGCCATATCGATGACCATCAATATCCAGTGATAGCTGCATATATATATATATATATATATATATATATATATATATATATATGTGTGTGTGTGAGAGAGAGAGGTAACTAGCTAGTAAGGAAATATTGATGTCCCATATATATGATCGACATTAATTACTTATAATAACACTCACTTGAAGTTGTAGGGGAAGAGTATCTCCTTCTTGTCGCGTTGGTTCACTAAGAAATTCATGAGATTTCTCTCAGGTTGAGGCTTATAATCCTTCGGGGGGTTAGGGTGTTTGTATACGACATACGGATCAACGAACCCAACATCATTATCCTTTCTCTTTCTAAGTTCTGTCATCTCATATCTGCATACATGAAAATTGTAAATATATATATTGTGAATATATAATAAAGAAATTATGAATATAGTAGAAAATAATCACACTTACAGACAATAGCAGCTAATGAGACTTTTGTCGAGAGAGTCCAGGTGGCATAGTTGGTGTAAATCTGGAAGCTCAACATAGATAATGTCATTGCCACGAAAGTAATGGTGGTTTCTAATTCTGACAGAAAGATAGATTTGTCCCGCATCCCGACATGTACCACCTGTTTAGCAGGTACATTTGCGTACCCAGTTCACCTAATTTCTCTGGGTTGTATAGACTCTAGCCTGATACAAATTTCTTGTAAGGATCCACTTCCGGAGCAGATGGTCCTTTAGCGAGCACTTCGGCAAGGTTCAAACCAGTGTCCTCATAAAACCAAAGAAACGACTCATAGCCGCCTACCTCCTCCACTAAGTTTAAGTTTGAACCATATTCGTTAGGAACGACAAGGGGGGGGATTGATTGTTGCGATTGTTGTCCAAGTTGTGCAACACCTTTCCCTACTCTCTTCTTTTTTTGCGCCGCCTCATATGACTTGGTGAGAGAGCGGTCATAGTCCGATATCGGTTGTTTCGCGGCGTTCTTAAGAAAATCCCATTTTTTTGTTCCAACTTCTTTCTTAGCTGATCTGGAGGTAGGAAGAAGTATGATGGCTCCGGGTTCTCCCTCACTCGTCGTGCCTATTTTGCACCTTCAAAGAAATCTGTCACTTCTTTTTATACTGCATCCTTTAATTCCTGTTCACTTTTCTCATAAGATAGTTTTTTGGGAATAACTGGATGAGTATTTGCTTTCTGCTTCTTTGCCGATGGGTAGGGCAACGGCTTCGTTTGCGGGGCGGACCTCTTAGGGGCTGGCTTCCTTGGAGGTGGGGGAGGCGTTGGAGACCGCCTTGGAGGCAGTGCAGACTTTGGAGGTGGCGGAGGCGTTGGAGACCTCGGAGGAGGAGTTGTGGACTTCCTTGGAGGCGGCAAAGGAGTTGGAGATGGTGGGGATGCAGCAGTGCCATCGAAGGCGTCATCATTGCCCTGAGCACTATGATGGTCGGGAGAAGAAACAACTGGACTTTGGTTGGCGGAGGCCCTGCTTTGTGAGTACAAAAAATAATGAGATATAAGTAAATGCTTATTATTAGTCATGCCCATAGAAAATTATCAAAAAATTGTTTTGTTAACTTTTGTCCGCACCTAATGTCTGCTGGCGGTGGAGCAGACGCCCTAGGGATAATGATGTAGCGCTTGCACCATAGTATATATGCCTTCTCTGCTTCTCCTAGAGTCTTCTCTCTATCACCTCTAGGAATGTCAAGAGCTAGATCCTCATAACCTTTGCTCACTTTATCCACTGCGACCCTAGCATATCCAGGTTGTATTGGTGCCCATGGATTCTTGGTGTCTTGGTAGGGTCTAGAGGAGTAAAAACACCGACAGCGACCTTGATTGTGTCATTCCCCCTTGGAACATGTAGCTCAATTGATGTCATTGGAGTAGTGACATCATCAACGGGGAAGCACAGCGCTGCGTCATCTTGCTTTGGTAGCTCAGTGGAAGTGCAGCTGCTTTTCAACTAACTAGGGGGGCTAATATTAACATTCATTCCTAGCTTTGATGCCTGCCTCTAGGCACTCATTGCTATTTGCACTTGCTTTCTGATTTCTTCCTGCATTCTTGCTTCCATTGCTTTTTCTCGCTCCTTTGCTTCAAGCATCATTTCCTCCAACATTGTCACCCGCGCTGCTTGCTCCTCCTTGCTTCTCTAGCGGCTTCGGTAGGTTTCCCTGTCATTAGGGAAACCATGAACCCATGGAGTGTTACGTCCTAAGCCTCTGGTTCGGCTAGTGTGTTCAGCAGTCCCGATGGCATACGTCAGCTCATCCTTCTCTCTATTGGGCTTGAACACACCAATCTCTTTAGCTTCTATAGCAAAAGCCAATCAGCGTGCTGCTGTTTTGAGTTTTTGCCCATACACTGCCAGACCGATCTATGGGTCGAGTCTTCCCCCATGACCGAAAAACCAATTCTTTGAGCGTGGGGGCCACTTGGCTGATTCTGGTTTGATCCCCTTGGCAATAATGTCTGCTTCCATTTTTTGCCACTTTGGAATGGCAGTATCGTAGCCACCTGATCCCATGTCATGGTGGTATACCTTTTTTTGGGCATTCTCTTGGTTCCTTCTCACCCATGCCTCACCCTCTGCTGATGTCTTGTACTCTACGAAATCATTCCAATAGGGCCTCTGTTTCGAGATCGAGGCCGTAGCAGTATTGAAATTCAACGTTTTGTTCTTCTTGATGTATGTGTTGTATAGGTGTTTCTTCCAAGTCTGGAATTGTGTGGCCATCTTCTTCATAGCCCACGACCGAACTAGCTCCTTCAATTCATCATTGTTGATATCATCATAATCATCCGCTTGCAACGTGAAATGGGCAAGGATATCATTCCAGAGCAAATTCTTGTCAACATCAGAGACAAAACTAACATCAGGCTCGTTGATCTTTTTCTTCCATTCATGGATACTGATCAGAATTCTGTCCCTTACAAGGTACCCACAGTGTTCCACGAATTTCCTTTTATGTGGACCAAGTGGTTCGCCTGTCTCGATGTTGAATTCCGATATTATGTACCGGCCCTCCAGTGGTTTCTTCGGTCCTTGAACATTTTTGCTCTTCGCCGTTGTGGTTGCCGATCCAGAGGGCTACATATAAAAAAATAATAAATAAATATCTTTTGTACATAGAAATATATACAATATTCACATATAATATATATTTAATATATATACCTCGCCTGTATTTTCTTGCAAAACATTTTCTTGTTCATTTTTAAGAGCTAGGTATTGACTTCCGTCATCAACATCCTGCTCACCAGCATTGGCAATAATATTCATCATTTCTTCCTCCATGTTGTCTCCCGGGGCAGCCATATCTAACAAATTTAACAAAATTTAAGTCACATATATAAACAAGTCATATATATACAATAAGTCATATACAAATTTATCTAAGTCACATATATATAAATAAGTCATATATGTAAACAAGTCATATATGTACAATAAGTCATAAACAAAATAAATCTAAGTCACATATATAAACAAGTCATATAAACAAGTCATATATATAAACAATTCATATATGTAAACAAGTCATATATGTACAATAAGTCATATACAAAATAAATATAAGTCACATATATAAACAAGTCATATAAACAAGTCATATATATAAACAATTCATATATGTAAACAATCATATATGTCAACAAGTCAAATATGTAAACAAGTCATATATGTAAACAAGTCATATAAACAAGTCATATATATAAACAAGTCATATATGTAAACAAGTCATATAAACGACGAATTCGCCCTAGCGAGAACGATGAATTCGCCCATGGCGAATTCGTCGTTCTCGCTAGGGCGAATTTGTCGTTCTCGCTAGGGCGAATTCGTCGTTCTCGCTAGGGCGAATTCGTCGTTCTCGCTAGGGTGAATCGTCGTTCTCGCTAGGGCAAATCGTCGTTCTCGCTAGGGTATACAACAACGGGGCGGCGTTGCTCCGCATATACAACAACAGGGTGGCGTTGCTCCGCATATACAACAATGGGGCGACGTTGCTCCGCATACAACACAACGAGGCGGCGTTGCTCCGCATACAACACAACGAGGCGGCGTTGCTCCGCATACAACACAATGAAGCGGCGTTGCTCCGCATACAACACAACGACAGCGTTGCTCCGCATACAACACAACGAGGCATTCCTCTACATATATCACATACAAACACATATCGACGTACGTAGGGGTCGGCGGTGACGATCGACGTACGTAGGGGTCGGCGGTGATGACGAGGGCAGTGTCGGTGGCTGGGCCGGGTGGCGTTGGTGGCGGCGCGAGCGTCGTGGCCGGCTAGGCCAGGGTGGAGTCGTCAGGGTCGCGCGCACGGCGTCAGTGGCTGCGTGGTGTCAGGGGTGGCGTTGGGCGTCAGGGGCGGCGTGCGTCCGGGGCGGCTTCAGGGGCGTGGCGCGGCGTCAGGGGCGACGTGGCGTCAGGCGTGGCGCGGCGTCAGGGGCGTGGTGCGACGTCAGGCATAGCGTCAGGGCGTGGCGCGGTGTTAGGGGTGGCGCGACATCAGGCGCGGCGTCAGGTGCGGCGTCGGTGGCGGATCGGACGAGCGGCGGCGGGTCTGTTAGGGCTTGGCTCGGCAGTGGGGAGGAGGAAGAAGAGGGGCTGGGGCGGGCGCAGAGGCTATATAAGGGAGAGGACCTTTAGTCCCGGGCGCCACCACCAGTCGGGACTAAAGGCCCTTTAGTCCCAGGCCCTGTTAACGCCCAGGACTAAAGGTCACACCTTTAGTCCCGGCTGGTGGTGGCGCCCGGGACTAAAGGTAACCTTTAGTCCCTGCTGCTGGTGGCGCCCGGGACTAAAGGTTTTTGGCGGGCAGTCAAACTGCAGTTTCGCTGCCCACCAATTCATTAGGATTTTAATATATTTCTTTTTACACAAATGATAAAAGGATAGTTAATAGCACAGAAAATTAAATAAAAGACATAAAAATATTTTAAAAAAATATAGATTATATTTTGCTTTATTGCACACAGGAAAATTATGTGACCTAAAGTTTTAATTTTTTTAACAAGTTTTAAAACACAATATAGTGTTTAAATTACTATTTCAATAATGCAAAAATATAGTGTTTAATTAAATTTAGAAAAACTCTTGTGTTTCGACTGGAAATTTGTTTTCACATCATTTGAACATGACATAATCCCACCATCAAACATAAATTTGTTTTCACATTATTTCAACGTGACATAATCCCAACATCAAACATAAATTTGTTTTCACATCATTTCAACATGACATAATTCAACATCAAACATAAATTCACAATTATTACATAATATCTCTAATACACACTATTGAACATCAATATATATATCAAGCAGGCACAGTAATGAACTTCTTCTTGACGTATGTCCCTTGGTTATGATCGCGCCGTAACCATGGAGTGTCCTCATCGTTTAGCTAGATCCTAGGGTCTTTGTTCACTGTGAAGGGTGAAATTCGGTCATCCTTTTCATAATCTTCTAACATGTCTGACTTGTCTTCGATTCCGACGATGTTTCTTTTTCCTGAAAGAACTATGTGGCACTTTGGCTCATCATTGATTGGGTGGTTGTCGTTTTTCCCTCTCTTTGGTTTTGTAGACATGTCCTTGATATAGAACACCTGAGTCACATCCTTCGCAAGGACAAACGGTTCGCCTTTGTACCCAATATTGTTGAGGTCCACTGTTGTCATTCCATACTGGTTGTCGACTGCTACGCCGCCTCCAGTCATCTTTACCCACTGGCACTTGAACAAAGGTACCTTAAAATGAGATGCATAGTCTAGTTCCCATATCTCCTCTATGCGGCCATAGTATGTTTGCTTGTTCCCACTGGGTCGGTGGCATCTATGCGGACACCACTGTTCTGGTTGGTGCTCCTTTTATCTTGTGCTACTGTGTAAAATGTATTCCCATTTATCTCGTACCCTTTGTATGTGAGGATATGCCATGATGGCTGCCTAGCCAACAAATACAGCTCATCATCAATACTCTCATCACCCTAACATTCTTTTCGCAACCAGTCGCTGAAAGTTTCCATGTGCTGACGCGTAATCCATGCTGCAGACTTCCCTAAGAACTCAGATCGGAGGAGGTTCTTGTGTGTCTCGATATACGGATCTACCAAGGAGGAGTTCTGTAGAACTGTGTAGTGTGCTTTATTGAAATAATCATCACCCTTACCAATATATGTTTTCTTCCCTAGTGTCCCCTTTCCACTTAGTCTCCCCTCGTGTCGTGATTTAGGAACACCAATCGGGTTAATATCGGGAATGAAGTCAACACAGAACTCAATGACCTCCTCTGTTCCATAGCCCTTGGTGATGCTTCCTTCTGGCCGAGCACGGTTATGAATATATTTCTTCAGGATTCCCATAAACCTCTCAAAGGGAACATGTTATGTAGGAACACAGGACTAAGAATAGTAATCTCCTTGACCAGATGAACTAGGAGGTGTGTCATGATATCAAAGAAGGAAGGAGAGAACACCAACTCAAAGCTGACAAGACATTGAACCACATCATTCTGTAGTTTCGCTAGATCTGTTGGATCGATTGCCTTCTGAGAAATTGTATTGAGGAATGCACATAGCTTCACGGTGGCTAGAGTATATTTGGCGGTAGAATTCCTCTTAATGCAACTGGAAGCAATTGAGTCGTGAGCACATGGCAGTCATGGGACTTTAAGTGTCCAAATTTCTTCTCTGGCATATTTATTATACCCTTTATATTTGAGGAGAATCCAGATGGTACCTTAATGCTATCTAGGCATTCAAACAAGCTGTCCTTCTCTTCTTTGCTAAGAGTGTAGTTGGCAAGACTTAAGTACTGGCGTCCATCATTTGTCTTCTCTAGATGCAGGTTGTCTCATTCTTTCAAACACCGCAGGTCCTGTCGTGCTTCAATTGTGTCCTTAGGCTTCCCATACACGCCCATGAAGCCTAGCAGGTTCACACAAAGATTCTTCATCAGGTGCATCACGTCGATCGCGCTGCGGACCTCTAGGACTTGCCAATAGGGTAGCTCCCAAAATATAGACTTCTTCTTCCACATGGGTGCGTGACCATTGGCGTTCTTTGAAATAGGTTGGCTGCTAGGTCCCTTTCCAAATATTACTTTCACATCATTGACCATATCAAGGATGTCCTCACCAGTTTGATTGCGAGGCTTGGTCTGGTGGTCTGCCTTACCTTTAAAATGCTTGCCTTTCTTTCTTACGGGGTGATTTGCAGGAAGAAATCATCGATGCCCAAGGTACATGACCTTGCGACACTTTTTCAAGAATATACCTTTCATGTCACCGAAACAGTGCGTGCATGCATTATATCCCTTGTTTGATTGTCCTGAAAGATTACTTAGAGCTAGCCAATCATTGATTGTTATGAACAACAATGCTCGTAGGTCAAAGTGCTCCTGCTTGTGCTCATCCCACATGCATACACCTAGCTTGTTCCATAAAAGTAGAAGTTCTTCAACTAGTGGCCTCAGGTACACATCAATGTCGTTGCTAGGTTGCTTTGGGCCTTGGATGAGCACCGGCATCATAATAAACTTACGCTTCATGCATAACCAGGGAGGAAGTTTGTAGATACATAGAGTAACAGGCCAAGTGCTGTGACTACTACTCTGCTCCTCGAAAGGATTCATACCATTCGTACTTAAAGCAAACCTTAAGTTTCTTGCGTCACTTGCAAACTCGGGGAATTCTCTATCGATTGCTCTCCACTGGGACCCATCAGCAGGGTGTCTCAACATATTGTCTACCTTATGGTCTTCTTTGTGCCATCACAACAACTTTGCATGGTCTCTGTTTCTAAAAAGACGTTTCAAGCGTGGTATTATAGGAGCATACCACATAACCTTGGTAGGGATTTTCTTCTTGGGACGTTCGCCCTCAACATCACCAGGGTCATCTCGCCTGATCTTATACCACGACGCGTGACATATAGGGCATGCATCCAACTTCTCATACTCCATGCCACGATAGAGGATGCAGTCATTAGGACATGCATGTATCTTCTGGATTTCTAATCCTAAAGGGCAGACTACCTGTTTTGCTTCGTACGTAGTGCTGGGCAATTCGTTATCCTTGGGAAGCATCTTCTTTTGGATTTTTAGTAACTCCGCGAATCCCTTGTCAGATACACCATTCTTTGCCTTCCATTGCAGTAATTCCAATGTGGTACCTAACTTTTTCTGCCCTGCATCACAAGTTGGGTATAGCAATTTCTTGTGATCCTCTAGCATGCGGTCGAACTTGATCTTCTCCTTTTCACTTTCGCATTCTCTTTGTGCGTCACGAATGGCCTGACCAAGATCGTCAGCGGGCTCCTCCTCTGCCCCTACCTCTTCTTCAGTGGGCTTCTCCTCTACCCCCACCTCTTCTTCAGCGGGCTTCTCCTTTGCCCCCACCTCTTCTTCAGCTTCCCCCATTGTAGTATCATTGAAGGCACCATATTCAGCAAAAATGTCATCATCGCCCCATTGTTCTTCTTCACCTTCTTCCATTACAACTCCGGTTTCTCCGTGCTTCGTCCAACAAATATAGTTTGGCATGAAACCCGACTTGAACAAGTGTGAATGAAGAATCTTTGAGTTAGCATATTCCATCGTATTCTTATATACGGCACATGGGCAGCACATGAAACCATCGCGTTTGTTTGCCTCGGCCGCACGTAACAAAGAATGCACACCGTCCATGAACTCTTGGGAGCGACGATCAGCATTGTACATCCAATGCCGACTCATCTGCATTACATGACATAAATACCGTATTAAAACCTAGAACATAATTAGTTAATTATACAACATGCATACCACCACAAAAGCTATAAATTTAAGAAAGCCTCGCTACAATGTAGACAATCCCAACTACCACTAAAAACACTAAAGCTAAAATGCACTTCAGCAGCACAAGGATTTCGCGACCAATCCCAACTAAAACAGATAGATCCCCTGTTTGTTCAACATCTTTGGGCTTCTTCGGCTGGATCACTGCCTCATTAGCCGCCATATCTGCCTGTTGTGCAAGATATTTTTGCATGAGTTCAACATACTCTTCCTTCCAGTAGAAGCCTGAACATCCAGTGCCATCCCACTGAAATTAAAACAGAAAATTAGAACTTTAATCACAACCATCATGAAAATAGGTATAAACTAACCATAGTCATTAAATACGATAAAATAACTCACATTGCGATCTGGACACTTGTAGAAAATGCGACCCTTGTTGGGACCCTCCTTCTTCACTCGGTACTCCATCACAATCTTCGTCTCATCACAACACTTGCCGCATGCAATGAGTGGGAGGCCCGGCCTAAGTTGCTTTGGAAACCCATGAGAGGCCGAGGACCCAGAAGCAGTTGCCATCTACTCTCTATACTCATTTTTTAATACACTATAACTTTCTCATTTTATAAACAAATAAAATTAAAAAACTCTAAAATTCTCTATATCTCTAAACAATGAAGTGTGTTATGCATGCTACAAATGAACGGTGAATACTAGTTTTAATAGCTACTTTAACCTTCCTTCATGTAAATATGCAAGCTTGAAGTGATTTTGAGCTCAAATTGCTTACAAATGAAAAAAAACCACAATAAAGAACCACATATATATAGTGAACAAAATGAGATAAGGCAATGGTGAAACATGAGAGTATGAAGTTGGTAACCTTTAGAACCGAAGAATCGACGGAGGAATCAAAGAAATCGATGGAGGAATCGAAGAATGGATGGAGAAAGAGCAAGAACACTGCTTAAATTTGAACTGAAGCTCTCGGGCGGGCTCGGGGAGGAAGAAGACAGCCAGCAGGATTTATAGGGGGGACCTTTAGTTCCGGTTGGTGGATCCAACCGGGACTAAAGGTCACTTTCCAGTCCCGGGCCACGCCACTAGCTGGGACAAGAGCTTTACTCCCGGTTGGAGCCACCAACCGGGAGTAAAGGTCGACCTTTAGTCCCGGTTGGTGGCTCCAACCGGGACTAAAGGTCCCCTGCCACAACGGCCTGGCGCAGGAGCCGTTGGGCAGGGACCTTTAGTCCCGGTTGGAGCCATCAACCGGGACTAAAGGTCTCTCTAGTCCTGGGCGCAATATTTCCTAGGACTAGAGCCTGGTTTGGTCTTTGGATCAAAGGTCTGTTCTCTACTAGTGGTAGGAGGGCCGGAGCTTGCGTCTAGGCTCGCGCTGCCGGGCTCCGGTGGTTGTGCGACCAGAGCTCATGGGAGGCGAAGCTGTTGGCTGGCTTTGCACGGGTGAGGGCGCGCAGCCCACGGTGGAACCGATGAGCTCGCAACCTTGCATGGATGGAAGACGGGCAAGGAACAAGCGAAACAAAATAAATGAATCGTTATTTTATGTAACTAGTGACAGTGGTGGGTAATTTTCTCGAAACTTAAGTTTTGTGGAGCACCTCTCGAGATGCTCCATGAAATCCATGAATCTGGGGCAAATCCATGGATCTCGTGGAGCTGCTACATCAAGATCTGTTTTTTGTGGATCTAGAGCTGGTGGAGCTACGCTAAACAGGCCATAATTTAAATGTTTGCAAACTAAATATTACCAAATCTTATCCAAAATAACGTTTTTCATGACGGGGGCACGTACAACCTAGTCAGACTCATGCTTCAAACCAGCTAGCCTTAAAATTGGTGCTAGATCTTGAGCGAATGACAATAATTTCCTCTTCGTCCTCCACTCATTGTATGATTGGATATACTCCCATCATCTGCGATAGAATGCAATTCTCATTTTTGATGAGTCAAACGGTTTGAAAATTAACAGAAGTTATGTATAAAAGTATAACTCCCTCTATTCTTGGATAAATAGATTCCTAGAGTTGTTTAAAGTGAAATTTTTTAAACCTTGACCGAATTTTGTCGGGGACTAATATTAGGGTACCTGAAGAGGAGGAGCTAACAACCATCGAACGCTGACTCATCCGCACAATCAAAAGCGCGACTACACCGCTTACCGGGTCACTCCTCGTCCGACCACCGGGGCCATGGGCCCCGCCCCAAGCTGACTCCGCCCCGCTCGACGTTCGGGGGTTGGCTCCGCCTCGCCCGACGTCCAAGGGCAGACTCCATGTCGCCCGACGTCTGAGAGCAGACTTCGCCTCGCCCGACGTCTAGGGGCAGACTCCGCCTTGCCCGACGTTCGAGGGCAGGCTCCGTCTCGCCCGACATCTGAGGGCTGGCTCCGCCTCGCCCGACCCCCGGGGGCTGGCTCTGCCTCACCCGATGTCTAAGGGCAGGCTCCGCCTCGCCCGATGTCCGAGGGCTGGCTCCGCGTCTCCCAACGTCTAAGGGCAGACTTCGCCTTGCCCGACGTCCGGGGGCTGGCTCCGAATCGCCCGACGTCCAGGGACTGGCACCGCGTCGCCCGACGTCTGAGGGCAGACTCCGCATCGCCCGACGTCCGAGGCTGCCTCCGCCTCGCCCGACGTCCGGGGGCAGGCTCCACCTCACCCGACCCCCGGGGGCTGGCTCCGCCTCGCCCGACGTCCAAGGGCACACTCCGTCTCGCCTGACGTTCGAGGGCTGGCTTCGCCTCGCTCGACCCCCGAGGGTTGGCTCCGACTCGCCCAACGTCTGAGGGCAGACTTCGCCTCACTCAACGTTTGGGGGCTGGCTCTGCCTCGCCCAACGTCTGAGGACAGACTCCGCCTCGCCCGACGTCCGGGGGCTGACTCCGCCTCGCCCGACGTCTGAGGGCAGGCTCCGTCTCACCCGACGTCCAGGGGTTGGCTCCGCCTCGCCTGACGTCCGTGGACTGACTCCGCCTCGCCCGACGTCTGCGCGCTGCTCCTTCATAACTACACGCGCAGATAAGGCGAGACACTCAAGTCAACCGCAATACCGAGGAACATACCCTGTGTGCCTGCAGGAAAGTACCGTCAGGATATGACAAGACGGGCGCTTTAAAGCCCTTCCGGATCAACACCCTGGTCCGTCGCGCCGTCCATCGGGGCGGGATGGGACGTGACCACTTGCTGATCAAGCTAGAGCACGGCATCATCAGCGTACAGACGCCCAGCATGGAGCTATCCCTGGCACCGTCTGCCGTGTCAGCAGGGCTCGCTTAGAGGAAAAGGAAGACCCAGCACCTTCGAAGAACCTTCTTCGCCTCTGGTTTTTCTTCTTTCTCCCATATGTAATCCATGCTTTTCTTTGGTCTATAAAAGGGAAGACAGGGCACCCCACCAAGGGGGGATCGATTCAACACATCACGCATCATATAACACACAGCGGAGAAGCAACCAAGATCCTAGCGTCCTTTCAACCTTTCTATCAGAGACTTGGGACCCGTCCCTCTCTCGTCCGTTTGTAACCCCTACTACGAACCTTTCAGCGTTAATAACACGAGCAGCAGCAGCAAACTGGACGTAGGGACATTCCGCCCGAACCAGTATAAACCTTGTGTCTTTAAGCACACAATCCGAGTCAAACGTGCAATAATACAAATTTACTCGTTGGTGTTTACTCGAAACACCAACAAAATTCTAGAAAAAAATTCAAGATTTATGGTATCAAATTAGTATAGTTAGATTTACCATAGAATATATTTTTATAAGATGCTTATTTTATGTCATATACGTTGTTACTCTTTTCTATAAAGTTAGTCTAACTTAAAAAAAAGTTTGACTGGTACGGATTCTAAGAATTGATTTATTTTGGGATGGATGGAGTAACATTTATGATACAAGATAAATACTATTAAATTATAATTATAAAATATATTTTCGTAGTAAACTTAGTTAGAACATAAATGCTAATACTATTCAGCATAAATTTAGTCAAAGTTAAACTATAGTTTGACTTGGATAAATTCTACAGTTGCATTCTTTTCGTAACCGGTGGGAGTACGTGCCTTCAACGGGCACTTACTGCTTTGCTGATCCTCTCTGCATAATTTCTTTCTACGTGGCAAACATTAGGGTTTGACTAGACCATAACCGAAGCAGGATTTGATTCTTTCTACGTGCATTTGATTCTTTTTATTGGTATTATATCTCACACCCGGGCATGGATTCTGTGAACATCCATGCAACTTTCTTGAGAGATCCCGAATGTCTTAGGATTGCACATCTAGATTAAAGAGTTTCACACCTGAATTTTCAGCTACACTGATTCTCCTTAGAATTTTTTCACCTGAATTTTCAGCTACACTGATTCTCCTTAGAAATTACATTAAAGAAACATTGAAACGAGCGCGTTCGAAAGAAAAAAAAACATTGAAACTCTAAAGTGGCAAACTCAACACCTGAATTTTGTTTTTTCCCCTTACATGAAAGCTATTTACTCCATCTGTACAAAATTATTTATCAATTTGCAAAATATATAATTTTTACTAGTATCTTGCCATAGCATGTATTAGGTGCCTAGTAAAAACTACATAATCCATTCATCTCGATAATCATGTAAGACGAAGTGGTAGAACTGTTAATTGTGAAGATCAGTTCAAGGGAAGCATATAGGATATAGCAAGACCAACAGTAACAACATGAGATCTGAAATCTATCGGATGCGAACCGATACATCTGATCAACCAAACTAGAAGTCACAGAAGGATAACAGTTTACCACTGAAGATTATACTGCCACAAACTAATATCAAAACTACTTTAAACAAGGGCCAGATGTTCCACAAAACTGATGCTGCACAAAAGCACAGCTTCTCAGTACTTGATCGGGGCAAGAATCTCCAACTGAGATGATCCCAGCTTCTCCTCGGCAGTCTTCTCAGCCTTGACGCGCAGCTTGGCCAGTTGCTTCCTCCTCTCATAGGCAACCTTGGCCTTCTCTTTCCTCTTCTCCTCAAGTTCCTGATAGAGCAAACAAAGGGCAATCAGTCAGATACCAGGACACACACTACGATAAATTCAAATGTAAAGAACAGAGCCATAAACAACAGCAACTCATACTGCCACTTTGAAGCAGTCGCATGAACTGAGTGTTTCTAATTGCAATGTAATGGGCCTCAGAGTTCTTGGTGGTTAAGATCATCAAATGGGAACACCCATCAAGAGTAGCAAATATTTTGATCACATCATAGGCACATCACAATATGAAATGAATAATTCATTATGATCTGAAAATGTTAGATGCAAAGAGACCATGCAACTCCATACAGAATCATAAATTATGATCTGAAAACGTTATATCGTCATAACAAATGTATGTATCAAATAATCAACCACGATGGCACAAAACATCAGCAAAAGCATAAGATTGCCAGATAAAAAAAGGCAAGTATGTTCTGATGTGCATGATTTTGTCAGAAGTAGCTGGTTGTTGAATCATATTATAAAATCAATCCAAATGATTTTTCTTCATCATCCAGAACCATGCACAATTCAGCATAATGTCTCTCCCAACATGTAAAAGGCTATTCTAGAAATAAGAATTCAGTAACAAAAGTGAAAAATTAACAGTAATAGAAGACGCCAGCGCAGAGGAAACTCGACGAACAACTTCTAGTAGTAATGTCTGAATCACCAAGCAATACATAACTAGAAGATGCCAGCACAGAGGAAACTAGATAAACAACTTCTAGTAGTAATGTCTGAATCACCAAGCTATTCATAACATTATGTACATACACAGGTAGATGAAAAGTGCGGACAATTCACTACCATTTAGAATCACGATACTAACCCACTCAAACTTGCAACAAGCTGCAAAACGATGGCACATAGGAACAAGCACATAAGAGGAGTGAAACACTTAACCCTAATGGTGTCATGGTAGTTCCATCCGACCTCCTTAGAGAGCTCGCCGAGGAGGCAGTACTTGTGCCCAGGCTGCAGCCTCAGAACCCTAGGAACGATCCACAACAACAGAATACCATCAGACAAGAACATTCCCTACGTTCCAAATTATAATTCGTTTGACTTTTTTATCATCAGTTTGACCACTCGTCTTATTCAAAAAATTTGTGCAAACATAGTCAAATTTAAGTCATTCTTGAAGAACTTTTGTTATTAAAGCAAGCCACAGCAAAAGAATTGATATTTTGCATAAATTTTTGAATAAGACGAGGTTCAAACTTGAGGTCAAAAAAAATCAAACGAATTATAATTTGGAACGGATTTAGTACATCAGAGGATGATAAAATCAGACAAATCTCGAATTACGAATGAAAAACACATACTTAAGAGCGTCAGGGATGACCACGCGCTTCGTCTTGTCGTACGGCGGCGGGACGCCCTCGTATGTCTTGAGCCTCGCCAGAGCCGCCTCTCCCCTCTTGGTCTTGTGCGGAATCATCCTGCAAAAAAAAAAACCGACCGAAGGCAGCACACACATAAATAAATCTCACAAAGAACGTACATCGCAAAGCAAAATGGGAAGAACAGAGAACAAAGATATACCCGCGGATGGTACGCCACAGGATCTTGGCAGGGGCGCGGAAGTGGATGGGCCCGTGAGACGGCTTGGTGTTCATCCGCTTGCGGAGGAAACGGAGGTACTTCATCTTCTGGCGGACGAGGCCACCGGACATGCAGATCTCCTCGCAGCGGACGACCACCACCTTCTGCCCATTGAGCAGCTCCTTTGCGATGATCGAGGAGAGGCGACCCAGCATGTGGTGGCGCGCGTCCACAACGATGCGCTTTGCGCACACGCCGGAGCCGGACACCATCGCTCCGTTACCTGTGAGGCGGCGGCGGCGGCGCTAGGGTTAGGAGTGGCTGGTGGAGGCGGGTGGAGAGGATTCCTTATTTATTCCCTATTTATTTAGGCTTTGTAAGGTTGGGCCCTTACCGCCCAGGCCGGGTTTGTGGCCTGATCCACGGGGATGACCCCGCCGGCCCATGCAACGGCCTGAAGCACGTAGTGACGTTTAGTTGGGTGGCTAACCTAACAAGGCTCTAGGTAGCCAACTTCTAATAACTATTTAGTTGCCTGTAAATAGCCCGAAGCTAGACCCAGCTAAGCCACATTGGATGCCCTAGCCTAGCTCTAGAAAAATGAGTTGGGATCCGTTTTTCGCTGGCCGGGCTTGGCTAGCCCGTCGGTGGCCTCGGATGTGAATCGCATCACCTCCCTCGCTTCTTCCAGCCCCCGCCCCTGCCACAGCCGTCATCGTCGAGCACTCCGACCATGTCCCCAGCGTTGAGGTCCTATGGCACCGGCAGGATTCAGACTCGAGGAGCGCAACGGGATCCGGAGACTCGAGCAGCGGCGGCTCTACACGCACCAGCAGTTGGACTTGACCACGGCGCCAGAGCTCCGGTGAGCGCTGGTCCACGCGCTGACCGAGCTCCACGCGTCACGCTCCGCACACCAAGCGGAGCTCTGGTGCATGGAGTCCGAGGCCGCGTGGCGCTCGTGTCCTCCGCGGCCACCGAGCGGGACGATGCTTCTGCCACTCCCTTCTGCTGCTCCTCCACCAACAGGCTGCTACAAGTCTGAGCCTCCATGCTGCTAGCGTCCTGTCGGCAGGAGGAGGAGGATGCTCTGCTACTGCTGCTATCACGGTCATCAAGCAAACAGGGAATGTTGTTGGACTATGAGCTTCGTCAACATTCTATAAACAATAATGAATAAATGTAGAACCGCATTATTGCTCGTATGCATTGATGATTCTATGAACTGCGCCACCCTTCCTCTCGAGAGGCATCGGCCAGTTCGATTGGCCATGGCCTCTACTGTCCTCCGCTCTGTCTGCCCGCCTTAAAGGTGTTCGACGAATTGCTTTAAAGCTGGTGAAGTTACATGCCCAAAGAAGAGGTGACTCTATCCAAGCCAAATGAGGCAACCAAACAAACTAGTTGGTAGCCAGGCTTAGATAGTGTAGGCAACCAAACAAGTCTATCTTGGCTTGCTGGAGGCAATCTTAGGCTAGCCTAGCTTATATCGTAACCAGGCTAGAAGGAAACCAGGTAACCAAACACACCCATAGAAGCCTATTTCGGTGGATCCCACCACCAATTGGCTTGATGAAGATCAATGCTGCTTGGGCTAAAAATTCGGTAGTCGTCGTTGTAGCAGCGGTCGCAAGACATGTTGTGGGAAAGTTCCTGGGTGCCTCGGCTGTGGTGATGAAGGGCCTTTTGGAACCTAACATGGTGAAAGCAATTGCATGCAAAGAGGGCCTAGCGCTTGCTAGTGATTTGGATGGTCCTTCGAGATTTTAGACTATCATGTGACAATGCAGAAGTTATTAGGAGCATCCGAGAAGGGACCATGGGCTCTTATGGACATATTGTTCATGAAATTAGAGCTAGATCACGCAATTTCAATCTCATTGATTTTGTTCATGAAGGAAGGCAATCAAAGTTTGATGCCCATGTCTTAGCTAGAAGTAGTGTCTACGATGAACTTGGTAGACATGTTTGGTTTGTATCCCCACCGAATGGCATTTGTACTTCTTATGAAGCTCAATAAAGGTTTTTTATTCTCCAAAAAAAATGTGTTTATATGAGTTTCCCCATCGTGGAAATTGCCCGAAAAAGGGTTCAGAAGGTCGGTTAGACTTTATCCAACAAATTGTACAATTTTTTTTCAAAAATCATCAAAATATTTTTTCTAAAAATAAATATACATTTAAAATACTAAAATCTGATTTAATGTTAGAAAATTTGTTTTAACTCGAAAAATATGAAACCAATTTCATATTTTTCTAAAATAATTATCTATGTTTTTTCGAGTTGATTTTAGGAAACTCATAAAGTTTGGCATTCCTAGCTCGTCTAAAACTGCGTTCCTGTTCAGCATCTGGTTTTCTAGTTGAATGGAGGTAAATCAGTCTTTTCTAGTAATAATTGAGAGATGTCAGGAGGTGAGGTGAAGAATCAACCCATAGAGAATACTTGATCCTTGCGTGGATCAAGGGGAAGTGATGTCCTTCGCGCAGTTGCTCTAACAAGGACTAGTAGAAAGTGTCGACTCTCTGATACCTTAAAAAATATCACCATGTTCCTGACCCTCTCTTTAATTTGAGCATTTACATTTGAGCAATTACATTCATGTTCTTACATTACTAAATTATCATGCTAAAACCCTAATTTGGTTTTGGATAATTGATGAAACATAGGACTAATCTTTGATCTAAGTGTGTGAATTAGATAAGGTAGTCCAATCCAAGTGATGGAGCTAGATGATGGTTATGGTGAAGGTAATGACCACAAAAGAGATGATCAAGTGCTTCACATTTGGAAAAAGAAGAAAGAGAAAAAAAACAAAAATGAGCTAAAGGCAAAGGTATAATGATAGGAGCTATTTTTGGTTTGCAATCAAAACACCATAGAGGGTGTGAGTGATTTAGGATCGATAGCCGTACTATAAAGAAGGGAAATATTTGGCTAAGCGGTTATCGAGTGTCACTAGGTGACATGATTCTTGCATATGTATTAGGAACCTAGTGTGCTAACATTTAACCCTTGTAAAATGCTTTGAAAAATGTTAACACACGTGCGCACAAGTTCTACACTTTGTGGTTAGCAACTTGAAAGCAAGGGTGAAGAGGTTGAAGTGTTAGAAAAAGAAAAGGAGAAGTGAACGGGGCATCAGACCCTGGCTCCGAGGGCGTCGGACCCTGGCTGGCCGGGTCCGACGGTCTGCTCGAGAAAGAGGGTTTGGGCGCGGCAACGTTGGACCCTGCTGATCGGCTATGTCAGACTATATGCTAGCACTGTTCTTTTTGCGTGGCAGAAGGCAAGGCGAGCGCGGGCGTGACACGTGGCACTGTTGGACCGCCCCTTGGTCCAACGAGGGGCGTCCGATGTGTTTTGCGCTCTCTGGTGCTCTTTGGACCACGTCGGACTCACCCTGTCTGTGGCAGAACTGCCCTTAATAACACGTTTTCAGAGACGCTCGTCTTTCACTAGACACTAAGCACCCTGAAAAGTTAACTACATCGGACAGTTCTGTCGAGCACACCCCCACGAGAGAACTTGAATCAATTCACATTTTACCTCTAGAATCCAATAATGAGTACGAGCTTATAATACTTAGTCCATTTCATATAACAAGAGTTCTTAGAAATTATTTATTACAATACCAGGGTTTAGAGTGCAATAATTAAACAGTGGAATAAAAATAAACATATAGCAGAAATGATACAAGGATCCATCTGTGTTCACCAGAAGAATCCTGCACATAAGAGTTACTCCTCAAGCTACCCCTACAATAGGGTAAAATAAACCCTGAGTACATAATATACTCGCAAGACTTACCTGACTAGTGGGAATAGTTTCCTAACTCCAAGGGGTATGATAGGCAATATGGGTTTACTGTTTTCTTTTTGTTTGTAAAAAGCATTACTAGAAGTACGTCCTTAAGATCAAGTTTAATTAGCAGTCATGATTACTTCATTAGCTAACCATTCTAGGTAAGCACATGTACTACCTTCAAGCAAGGGTTGAGCAATGAGAACTATTTTACCATCTTTCATATTCCAGTTCTTAATATGGTGCTAGACCATAGCCAAGTCATATCGTCTCACAAAAATGATGATTCGCGAACAAATATATCCCAGCTAGGTATCCCGAAACACACGCCCCGTTTGTACCCCAGGCACAAATAAGACCAACCCATTCCACTCCTGTCATGGGGTCTAGGTCCCCGTCCAAACTTAGACTCCAAGCCCCCACACTTAAGATCCGGTCTTAATATGGTGCTTAGATCTTCACCTTTCCCCTCCTCCAATCAGACAGTCCAGAAAGAGCCGGAACCTACGACAAGAGCGTAACCAGTCTTCCCACTCCTATAAGCAAGTATGTGCTTAGGATAATAAGTCTGTGACCTCACTACCATCCATAGCAATAGATGATCCTCAATCGACACGGACATGGAAAATAGTGTAACCAAGCTAAGCTCCGTGGCGACGGGACACAACTCGTCACACCCGCCATAACCCATACCATATCCCTGCCCAGTCTCCATTTTTCTTTCATCATTTTTATCATGAGAGTAATTATAATAATCACCTATTGTGAGTAACGGCAGGTTACTCACGCTACCGAAAACCTAAGCATATCAGCTACTCGAACCTGCACTAGTAAGACTCATAGGACAGATATATCTATGCATGTGGTTTCCATAAAATTCCTGTAACGTAAATGCACATCACATATATATACATATATATATAGTAGCACGGCGCCTACACCACCGGTCAGTCACCTCCAACATCGTGAGCCGTCGGATCGCTCGTCGTGAGCCGTCGAAATTCCGCTCAACCATAGTAAAAAATTTCTTGTATCCATATTATATTATATATATAATGCCAGAGGAGAGTAATTATATATACATGGTATATATAGACATATAGTAGAAGAAGAGATCGAGCTGGAGCCTGTATAGAGCGCCTTGCCGATGAGCACCTTGCCAAGCTAGCTACGTCACATTCATACACCAAAATATATAGGCTGCCAAATATATATATAAGTAGCACCCACCACAAGTCAGTCGCCACCGACGTCAACCAACAAATGGCCACCCGAAACAGCAGGACCGCCGCCAGAGTGCATATTCGGTAGCCAGCTACAAAATAAGTTATTCTGTAGCCACCTCTATTTACGATAATTTTATATACTAATTTACGATAATATCAATACATATTTACGATAGTTGGGTTACTATAACACATGGGGATATTTACCATAACGTTATAGTAAACCACTTAGTAAGGAGTTATTATAATCTCGTAAATTAACATAGTAATTATCGTAACTCAAAGTGGCTACAGAATACGTTATTTTGTAGCCAGCTATAGGGTAGTAGTTCTATATATATATATATATATATATATATATATATATATATATATATATATATATATATATATTCAGTGATTATTAAAAATAAGGGTTATGCATCGAGGCTTGTCTTGGGCAGGCACGGTGTCAGCTGAGTTAGTTGTTGGTGGCTCTGGGACCACCTTCCTCATGAGGATCTCCTCATATTCCTCGTTGATCTCCATGAACTCGCGATCGTCTATGGTCACTATCTCCACCAACTCGTTCTCTACATGCATGTGATGCTGCTGCAACACTTAGCATTTTGGCAACAACAACTTTTAAAATAAGAATACGCATACTAAACTACTAAGCTAGCTCTAATGACTAAGATACTAAGCTAACTATCATTTTCATCAAGCAAGGTGTTGGGTTCAACTAACAAACATTTAGCCTAGCAAAGCAAGGATATATCTTTATTTCTACTAATGATTTAATGTATATTGAAACAGAGAGCATCTAACTACCCTAATGCTTAGTCTATTCTAAGGCTACAAAAACCACAGTGAACACATAATAATACAATGAAACTGCTGTAAAAATTTCATGACTAAAGCTATCACCAATTTACCACAAAAATTCCTACAATAATCAACTTAATAATATTAAGCATTCTCATACTATTTAATAGCTCCTAGTGTCAACACATATATAGATGAACTAAATATACTAACAGATAGATCACAATTTTAGAAACCTAACAAAATTTGTTTCACAATTTTTGAACACCTACATGATTTATATTAATTATCAGACAACAGCTCAGAAATTAAATTAGAAAACTATTTCTAATTCCTTAGGAAAATGAAAAGTGAATCCTTAGGAAAATGAAAAGTGAATCTCCCACGCGGGGAAAGCTCCAAATTAGAGCTTGGCAGTGTGTGCTTCATGGCTGGGTGGGGTTGGGCAACTGGAGAACTCACTGGCAGGGCCATACACTGGTGGAATTGATTGGAGATGACCACTCGCTATCTAACATGCTGGCGTAGCTCCGACGGCGGTAGTAGAGGGAAAGAGGGATGGGTCCGAGCTTTGGCCGTCCTCACCTTGGCAGCTAGCGGTCGGCCAGACTCACGACCATGCCTATGCACTCACTACGTGACATGTGATCAGACCATGTGCGCGTGCGGGGAGGCAAGTGGGGGCGCGGCCTGCGCAGTCAGGACAACCCACGTGCCCACGGTGGTAGAGCAAGCGGCAGCAGCGCAGCACGGCATCATGGTGGCATCGGTAGCAGCAATGCGAGGTGGGGTAGCAGTGCGTGGACGCGATGACGAGGTGATGCCATCAGTAGTGGCTTCATCGCGGCTAAAAGGTCCTTGTGTGGTTTTGGTAATTGAGTGACAACCTAGGTGGACTAATTGTGTTTATCTGAGATACACAGGTGATTAGTCCACAAGTACATATGTGTGAGCAACATATGCCATGAAGGTGAAAATGGCTTAGAGATGTTGTAAAGCTCACACATGTGATGATGAAGGAGCTCATTGCACATGAGACATGACATTGAGTCATATGATCAAGGTGGAGAAGATCAAGACAAGACTTGGCTTGATGGACCGGTTGCAAGCGTGAAGGGCAAGTCGGAGGCTTTGGAGCGATGGACCGCGTGGCGGTGAAGCTTGAGCAAGACTTGATGACGATGGACGAAGGCAATGGTGAAAAGCAAGTGAAGTCAAGATCGATGAACCAATATGATCACATGATGATATGAAGTGCATCATATCATTGTTGATCATGTTGGTGCATGTGTTGCATCAACATTGGAGGAGATGGAATGGAATGCGCAAGGCAAAGGTATAACCTAGGGCATTTCATTTCACCAGTCATAGGTGTATAGAGAAGTTTGTGACCAGATTTAGGATAGATGGCCATACTATCAAGAGGGGCAAACTTGTTTGCATATCGGTCATCTAGTGCCACTCGAGTGATCTAACTTTGCATCATCGCTAGGATTGAGTGGCATGGAAAGTTGAGTGGCTAATCCTTTGGAAAATGATTGTGAAAATGCTAACACACATACACATGATGGTGTACACTTGGTGGTATTGGCACATTTACAAAGAAGATGAAGTTATAGTTGATGTGGATCAACTCGGTGAAGGAACAGAGGCAAGGGTTCGAACTTCACCGATGGAGTATCCGCCCGTAGAGTGCGGATAGTCCGGCAATGCCACCGGCGCCCTATACAGAAAAGACAGGGTCCCACATAGTGGACCGCATGCTGGTCATGTGGTGACCGGACGCTGGGGTCCTGCATCCGGTCACTGGCTGCAGAGAGCGTGTAGGCGTCGGTCTTCGACCGGACGCTGGCGCTGGAAGTGACCGAACACTGACAGGGTGCGTCCGGTCAGGCTGACGTACGGTGACATAGGTGACACATAAAACTTGGAGAAGGACCGGATGTTGACACTGCGTCCGATCGTGACCGACCGAACGCGTCCGGTCGCGACTGGATGCTTACTGGAAATGACCAAATGCTGGTGTTGGTGCGTCCGGTCACTTGAGCAGCTACGTACGGTCATCACTTGACCATTGAGATCGGGTGAACAGCGTTTGAAGCTAATGACACATGGCAAATATCAGGCAACCGGACGCTGAGGTCCTACGTCCGGTCGATCTGACCGGAGCATCCGGTCGTCCCAAAGTTTGCCAGGTGAAGGGGTAACGGCTAGTTTAGCCCATGGGGCTATAAATAGAAGGTGGTCTTGGCCATGGCTAGTGCTGAGCACCTCGGGGGACTTTGTGTCCATGCTTGAGAGTGCTTGGGAGCCCTCCATCTCACATATGCTTGATAGTGATCATCCGATTGTGTGAGAGAGCGATTATAGTGCGATTGCATCGTGAGGTTGCATCGAGTGGCACTAGGTGATCGAGCTGCAAGCCGATGGTGCTTATTACTCTTGGAGGTTGCCACCTCCTAGACGGCTTGGTGGTGGTCTCCATCGAAGCCCGCAAAAAGCTTGTGCGGTGCTCCGGAGAAGAGCTTTGTGAGGGGCATTGTGCTCGCCCCGCGGGAGCCACGAATAACAACTCTAGTTGAGCATGTCATTGAGCTACCCTCACTTTCGGGGTTGGTTCTTGTGGTGCCCGACGTGTGGGCTTGGCGGGTGATGCCAATTAGCCGCTGAACCACCAAGTGAGCGATCGACACAATGGGGACTAGCGTGTTGGCAAGCACGTGAACCTCGGGAGAAAAATCACCGTGTCAACCTTATTCTTCCTGTTGGTTTGGAATTCCTTTACACAAGCTTGTGATTACTTTTATATACATTGTGCTTGTGTAGTTGCTCTTGTAATTAGTTAGCTTATGTAGCTCACTAGTTACCTTCTTGCTTGTGTAGCATAGAAATAGCTCCCTTGCGTGGCTAATTTGGTTTGTGTAACCTTGTTAGTCACATTGCTTAGTTTGTGTAGCTAAGTATTTGCGCTCTCTAATTTGGGTTTGGTTGCCTTGTTATTGAGCATTGCTAGGGAGCTTAGTTGGCTTTGTGCTTTTGCTTACTAGCATGTGTAGGAGCTCCCTTGTTGCTTAAAGTATTAGTGGCATAGGTTTGTGTGACCTTGCTTCTAGAATTGGTTAGGTGAGTTCTAGCTAGCCTGGCACCTTTGTTGCTTAATTAATATCTTTGAAAGGTGCTAGAGAACATAAATAGAGGGGTGTAGTCTGAAAGGAACAAGATGCCCAAGAGGGGGGTGAATTGGGCTAATTCTAAATTTCTTTGCAATAATTAAATCATATGGTTAGCCCAATTAACCCCTTATGCCTAGAAAGTGTTTCTAATTGTTCTACCGCACAAAACACTTGCAACCTAAGTTCCAATCCTACTCTAGCATGACAATTCTATGAATGTAAAGACAAGAATTGAATTGCTTAAAGTAAGTGCTCAAAGTAAATGCTCAAAGTAAATAGAGAAGGAGGAACGCGGTGATGTTTTGCTGAGGTATCAGAGAGTCGCCACTCCCCACTAGTCCTCATTAGAGCACCCACGCAAGGGTGTAGCTCCCCCTTGATCCGGGCAAGGATCAAGTACTCTCTACGGGTTGATTCTTCGACACTCCGTCACGGTGAATCACCCACAACCGCTCACAACTTGAGTTGGGTCATCCACAAGCTCTCCGAATGATCACCAAGCTCCCAATCACCACCAAGCCATCTAGGTGATGGCGATCACCAAGAGTAACAAGCACAAACTCTCACTTGACCATGACAAGCCTAATAAGAACGGTGGATGCACACTTTGCTACTCTTGATCCTCACTAATGAGGGCTCTCTTTGGGATTCTCAAATCTCAATCACCTCACTAGGACCTTGCTCTTCTTAGCACTCACAAACATGTTTCTCAGCTGTTGGAATGAGCAAAAGTACCCCCACACACGAGCGGAGGTTGTATTTATAACACCGACTGAAAAACAAACCGTTATGTGCCTCTACGGGGTGACCAGACACTCTAGTCATGTTGACCGGACGCTCCGGTCAGTACACCTTGAACTCCAGTGGTTAAGTGTTGACCGAACACTAGCAGCGTCCAATCAGCACTGACCGAACGCGTCCGGTCACGTTTTCCCCTCACTGGAACCTTACTAATGTCGACCGGACGCTGGACCTCCAGAGTCTGGTCACTTGCTGAGCAGCGTCTGGTCAGTAGCCGGAACCTGATCAGCGTCCGGTCAGCATTGACCGGACGCGTCCGATCAGGATTCTCCCTCTCTGGGACCTTACTGGAGTCGACCGGACGCTGGTCCTCAACGTCCGGTGACTTGACCTCGCAGTGTCTGGTCACTTCCAGATGCTTTCAACTTGGTCAAATGAACTGACCGGACCCTGAGCCAGTGTTCGGTCACACCAGAGCCAACGTCCGGTCAGTATTTGACCCTCCATTCACTTCCAACTCTCGATCATATGTGAACGAAGTTTGCTCCATTGGATCAAAGGGCTGTTATGGAGCTACCTAGTGCTAGATTTAAAAAGTGTGCACCACACCTAACTCACTAGTCTCACCTAGGTCAAGCTACCTATTCATACCCCCCTTAATAGTACGGCCAAAGGAAAAACAAAGTCCTAAACTACTCTAAGTGTCTCTCCAACTCCAATCGACACTTAGAATTAGTCCATCCTTAACCTTGTCCTCCATCCTTTAAAAACCGAAATGATTTCCATCGTAGGGGCATGACAACCATAATTGCCCAATCGATCTCCATTACCGTGACCTAACTTAATTGTTTCTGCAAAACACACGTTAGTCACAGTAATCATGTATTGTCATTAATCACCGAAACCCAACTAGGGGCCTAGATGCTTTCAATCTCCCCATTTTTGGTGATTGATGACAATACTACCTCGAGTATGTGAAAGAGATGAGGTTTTTTAACATGCTTGGTTCATATAAGCTTTTGGCAATAAGAACAAAAGTGTTAGGCAAGCTTATATGACCCAAGCCAACATGATGTACTCAAAAGATATGAAATAAGCATGAGTACAAGTAATAAAGCTCATTTGCATCGGAGTAAAACGCGGAAGTAAAGTCAAATGAGCAAAGCATAAGTGATATGACATATAAAGAATTCAAAGTAGAGAGCACACATGTCATATATCACGACCACGTAGATATCACTATCACATAAATATAGTAGTAAACATGAATGCATAATGTATCACACACATAAATGCATAATAGTGTATCTCACATATAAAAACTCCAAATGTAATAGATAAGCTAATATAATAACTAAGCTCCCCCTAGATATGTCGCTCCCCCTAAGCCTAACATACTCGAACCCTCTCCCCCTTTGGCGTCAAACACCAAAACCTAAGGGTCGATCGGCGGGGCTGCAACGGATGAGCCGGGCGCTGAGGTACGAGGAGCGAGGTGGAACTAGGTGCCATCATCATCTGATCCGGAGCTCCGAGCAGTCTGACCCTCTATAGCTGGTAGTGATGCTGAAGCAGTCTAGGTTGGATCAGGAACTGGTGCTGCTGTAGGCTATGCTGGTATAACTAAAGCAGCTGGCTCTGATGATGCCATTGAGGAGGGGAGCATCTCTGTAGTCGCTGTGATAGGTGCAGCCATAGAAGGACTTGGAACATGCAGGTATGGAGGAGTGGGCTACCCTGTCAACTCACTAAAGGAGGCTCCAAGACTCCTAGAGACTGAAGTGTTTGGCACTAGCAACGACGACGTCTGTGCCGGTGTGAAGCCCGTCTGAAGAGGTGCGAACTGTGGGGCTATCACTGGCGAAGCGAACCACTAGGACACCTGCTCTGTCGGTGAAGCATACTATGCTAGTGGCTGTCCCTGACTCTGAAGCCCACTAGGCTGTAATGCTGGAGTCATCAAAGTGGTGGTAGGCTGACCAAGCTGAGGCGAAGCCTATGGCGGTGGGGCCCCAATCGCTGTCACTACATGCTGCATGAATCCAAGAAGCTGCTACTGCATGAGGATCTACTGCTGATGCATGGCCTGCGGCTGCTATTGTAGAGCCTGTGTCTGCTGCTGAATAACTAGCTGCTGTCGCTGGAACTCGTCCAGCTGAGTCTAGAACTAAGCAAATGTAGCAGCTACCCTCCTGAGCCTATCGTGCCCGGTCCTGCCTCATTCGCTCAAGTATAGCAAGAAGAGCGGGGTCTGTCTGCGGGGCAGGTGGCGCTAAACTAGAGCTATCGGCCTTGGCAGCATGTCGTCGTGGAGGCATTTGAGGAATGGGCTGGTAGTCATCATCAGAACTGTCACTGGGCTCGCTAGTGACTAACCCCTCCCGCTGAGCAAGCTGCTCCTCCTCTATGGCTGCAATACCCCTGATAATATTATCCTGCTAAGCTGTAGTCTCTAGCACCTCTGGACGACGGCGTGGCTGGCTAGGTGCCTGTGGCGTACTGTGGTGGATCATCTAAGTCAGGTTATAAGCAGGAAACTCTATAGTGGCACCACTGTACTCAGCAATCATCTCAGGCAACTGTAATAGCTCTATGGATAAGGAATGTGATCTAGTGAGCATAGGGTAGCTGCCTGTGACCTCTGAAGCCCTCAGCTATAGTGTCCTCCATCTCTGATAGAAGAAGATCCCAAATATCAAAAACTATCTGCTGCATCATAGAGTTGAGAAGCCATAGCTGTATCCGAGTCAGTCCCTCTCTATATCCCATCCTCGAAAGTAAAGTCCTCATGATAGCCTCAATCACACGAGCAGTGGGACTGAGATCACTGGGGTTCTTCTGTGACCCCTCGCCAAAGGGCTCTATGAAACAATAATGAACCAAGTCTATAGGGGGCACCATACCACCATGAGGGCGTCTAGGGGGTGCAATCTGTCCATAGCACACCTCATGTAACCTGATAGGCTGCTCCTAAAGTCTGAGTATCTCCCTGACCCTAGTGCTCGTCAGCTGGTAGTCTCTACCTCTGAATGCAAAGTGTATGAACCTGTGCTACGGGTCAATCCAAAGAGTAGCATAGAACTGTCGAACCCAAGATGGAACATACAGGCATGTCCATCCGATCAGATCTATCAGCCTTGGCAAATAAGATAGATACGGGCGAATGTGCTCTCTAGCTGCTGCCAGTATAGACTCTATGTTGCAGACTCTCTGTGATCTAAAGACTACGCCACTGTTAAGATAGGTATTATAGAAGTCCTCCTGCAGGGGTGTATAGAATCCCTCTGATGCTCTCTCATCCCTCCTGGGTGGAAACCACACCTCAATGTCCACGAACCTCAGCTGCTACACCTGCTTGGCCGTGGCGGCCCTCAGGTCAAGATGGGTCACTAGAGGCGGACCCTGTGGTCGAGGCGGTGGACGAGAACCCCTCCTCTGAGTGTATGGCCTCGGTGTAACTGGAGCACGAGTATGACTAGAGCGGCGTAACTGTGGCTGTGGTGCCAGCTCTGTCTCCTCGGCCTGCTCGACCTGCTCACCCTCCTAAGACTGCTATGCTGGCTATGGCTCCTGAGTCTGCTCCGCTGCCTGTGGCTGCTACTGTGGCTCCCCCTAAGGCTGAACCTCATCAATGGCAACACGCCATCCTCCAATCATGAGGGTCCTAGCTGGACCACCATGAAGGCGCTCAACTCGCTCAAGTGAAGCCCTCGCCTCTGGTGAAAGCTGATCAGCAATCTGGACTCCACTGCGAGTGCCTCCTCTCTCGGCACGCTCTGTGGCCTCTGCAACTATGGCGGCTCTTGCTGTCTCTACATCTGGATACTTGTGCTTCCTTACTACCAACTTCTTTGTCGCCTTGCCTTTCGGATCTGCAGGCTGACGAGGTGGGGGCCTCAGATCCTCATCATCGGGACCACCTCTGACATTCTTCGTACGAGCCATCTGATGGATAAAAAAAGATCAACTGCCCCTGACAAAGATCAACTGTCACTTACGAGGCTTGGCCTCGTTCTGTACTCGCGAGCTTGGCCCCGAGTTATCTGACAACTGCCACTGACACCTCAACAGAATTGGCTCACTGCATGATGGAATAGATAGGATATACAAATAAATACAATATATCTAATAGATACGAAACCCTAGGAAGCAAGCAATTTAGGTACGAGATTGAAACGGAGGCTTGCTACCTATCGAATCGGTGACCCGAGAAAAGAGAAGCGTCACGCGGGGAACCATCGAATCGGCTAGGGTTAGGGTTCGTGGTGAGCAGTGAATCGACGACCCTGGATGCAATTGAAGTCAGTGCTTTGAAACCGATCTAGGTCACGGGCAAAGCAATGTGAGTGCTAGGGCATGGCCTTACCAGCGCTGGGCGTGGGATGTGGACGCTGCAGTGGATCTCGGCGGCGTGCTAGCATGGTGGTGCGGTGGCGGTTAGGGCAGTGGATGTGCTCGACGGCGTGGGAGCATGGCTGGCGCATAGGAGAGGACGACATGGTGGCGTGGGCTTGCTCGGCGGCGCTGGTGCGGGGCTTGCGGCGGCATGCGGTGCAGCAGGGAGGCGCGCGGGCGAAGCTGTCGTTGGGGAGGCACTGTGTGGCGATGTGAGGATGGCGGCTTAGGTGCAGCGACG
This sequence comes from Miscanthus floridulus, assembly GCF_019320115.1. NCBI lineage: Eukaryota > Viridiplantae > Streptophyta > Magnoliopsida > Poales > Poaceae > Miscanthus > Miscanthus floridulus. The sequence continues at coordinate 17,700,637 of NC_089595.1, forward strand.
ATGATGGCTGAGGGCAGCGGTGGATTAGGGCCTTAGGTCAACAGAAGATGGGATTTTAAGGTGGCCCCGATGGATTAGAAAAGGAAACAAGAAAAGAGATTGAATCCCGCACGTTTCCCATTGACCGGACGCTCCGGTGGCAGCGACCGGACACAGCCACCTAGCATCCGGTCGATTCCAGTAAGGTCCAAAACCCCTGGAATCGCAACCGGACACGTCCGGTAAACACCGACCGGACGCAGCACAGAGTCCGATCAATATAGCCTTCGTCTTCGCCACACGACCGGACGCTGAAACCCTTCTGACCGGACGCTGAAACCCAGAGTCCGATCACTCTTTCTTCAACAAATCTTCAAAGTCCTTCGTGCTGCCTATTCTCAATCAAGTCCCAACTTGAATAAGATCCAAATAAACACCAATTGGGACTGATGTGAGTGACCTCTCTCAAACCCTCAAGTTTTTCAAAATATTTCGCCTTAGGCTATAATTCTTTTTAAGAAAATAGACAATAAGAGGGCAATTTGAAGACAAACGACAAAACAACATCCATGCATATGCAATGCAATACTTGTAAGTAAATCTAGTTGCTTGTCAAATTTGATCCAAGGTTAAGCTTCTTCACACGCTTTTCGATGGTTATCTTAACCATGTTAGACAAGCCCTATATGCATTACCAAAGATTTAAACATATTGTATTTTACAATGCAATGCAAGGGACAACACAAACTCATCTTTTAGTAAAGTTACTAAAATCAAGCACATTGAGCTCATTCCGTAATCTACAAAATGTTGCCTCATCTAGCGGTTTAGTGAAGATATCCGCCAATTGATCCTCGGTCCTTACACCTTCTAGTGATATATCATTTTTAGCAACATAATCTCTAAGAAAGTGATGGCGAATATCTATGTGCTTGGTGCGAGAGTGTTGAATTGGATTATTTGCAAGTTTTACCGCACTTTCATTGTCGCATAAAAGAGGTACTTTATCTAGAACTACACCATAGTCTAGCAAAGTTTGTTTCATGTAGAGTATTTGTGCACAACAAGCACCCGCGGCAATGTATTCTGCTTCGGCGGTGGACAAAGCCACACTATTTTGCTTCTTGGAGGACCAAGACACAAGTGATCTACCAAGCAAATGGCACCCTCTGGATGTGCTCTTTCTATCAACTTGGCAACCGGCATAATCCGAATTGGAATAGCCAACTAATTCAAATATAGCTCCTTTGGGATACCAAAGGCCAATGCTTGGTGTGTGCTTAAGATACCTAAGGATTCTTTTTACGGCAATTAAATGAGTTTCCTTAGGATTAGCTTGAAATCTAGCACACATACACACACTAAACATGATGTCGGGCCTAGATGTGGTCAAATATAACAAGCTACCAATCATAGAGCGGTAGAGAGTTTGATCAACCGGGTTACCTCCCTCATCTAGGTCGAGATGTCCATTAGTTGGCATTGGTGTCTTGATTGGCTTACATTCATCCATCTTGAATCTCTTGAGAAGATCATTAGTATATTTCTTTTGAGAGATGAAAATCCCTTCTCTCATTTGCTTGACTTGAAAACCAAGAAAGAATGTAAGCTCTCCAATCATTGACATCTCGAACTCTTTCGACATCAATTCACTAAATTCTTTGCATGAATATTCATTTGATGATCCAAAGATGATGTCATCAACATACACTTGACAAATGAAGATATGCCCATCAAGCTTCTTGGTGAATAGTGTGGTGTTGACCTTCCCAATGGTGAAGCCCTTCTCAATGAAGAAGTCCTAAAGGCGCTCATACCAAGCTCTTGGAGCTTGCTTAAGCCCATATAATGCCTTGGACAACCTATAAACATGATTAGGATATCCAGGGTCTTCAAACCCAGGAGGTTGATCAACATAGACTAGTTCATTAATAAAGCCATTTAAAAATACACTTTTCACATCCATTTGATAAAGTTTTATTTCATGATGTGATGCATATGCAAGGAGGATACGGATGGCTTCTAGTCTTGCAACCGGTGCAAAGGTCTCTCCAAAATCCAAACCTTCAATTTGAGAGAACCCCTTTGCCACTAGTCTTGCCTTATTCCTCACAACAACACCTTGATCATCTTGCTTGTTTCGGAACACCCACTTTGTTTCAATGACTCTTGCACCTTTCGGCCGCTCTTCAAGAGTCCAAACTTCATTGTGGGTAAAGTTGTTCAACTCTTCATGCATTGCATTTATCCAATCCAGATGTTGAAGAGCTTCTTCTACCTTAGTAGGCTTAAAGCAAGAGACAAAAGAGTGATGAGCAATAAATGAAGCAAGTTTTTTAGATCGAGTCATTACACCCTTTGATGGACTCCCTATGATGAGATCTTATGGATGATCTTGAAGTAGAGGTGTATTTCTTCTATTGACCACTTGAGGGGGAAGTTGTGGAGTATCAACATCTTATGCTTGTACCACCATTTGTTCATGGGAGACATGAGTATCTTCATTTTCTACTCTCCCATCTTTTTCACCATCTTATGGCACACTTGATGAAGAAGGTGGATCAATCACTTGTACATTATCTTCATTATCTTTAGGCTTGATGTCTCCAATCGGAATGTTCTTCATAGCCTCCCTCAATGGTTCATCACCTACATCATCAAGATTCTCATGTGCTCCTTAGGAGCCGTTAGATTCATTAAATTCCACATCATTTGTGTTTCAACCAAGCCGGTGGCATGATTAAATACTCTATATGCTTTGAACTTTGATGAGTAACCAACAAGAAAACCAATATCACAACGTCTTTGAAACTTCCCTAGGTGTTGCCGCTTCTTGTAGATGTAGCATTTGCAACCAAACACCCTAAAGAAAGAGACATCTGGCTTCTTCCCATTGAGCAACTCATAAGGTGTCCCGCCAAGGAACTTTTGAAGGAATAGGCAGTTTGATGCATAACATGCGGTGTTGATTGCTTCCACCCATAAAGCTTTGAGGGTGTTGTACTCATCAAGCATTGTTCTTGCAAGAGTGATCAATATCCGGTTCTTCCTCTCAACGACACCATTTTATTGAGGAGTATATGTTGCGGAGACCTCATATTTGATTCCAACTTTATCACAATAAGCTTCTATGTTTGTGTTGTCAAACTCCTTCCCATTATCACTTCTTATCTTCTTAAGCTTCACTTCAAATTCATTTTGTGCTCTCTTGGCAAACTTCTTGAAGCAAGATGCAACTTTGGATTTGTCATGAAGGAAGAATACCCATGTATACCTTGAATAATCATCAACAATCACAAGACAATAAAGATTTCCTCCCAAACTCTTGTATGTTGTTGGTCCAAATAAATCCATATGAAGGAGTTCTAGCACTCTTGCGGTTGACATGAAAGCTTTTGTTGTATGGGTATTTGCAACTTGCTTGCCAGCTTGACATGCACTACAAAGCTTGTCCTTCTCAAACTTCACATCCTTCAACCCTCTCACCAAATCATTCTTCATTAACTTCTTGAGTGAGTTCATCCCAACATGAGCAAGTCTTCTATGCCATAGCTACCCAAGTGTTGTTTTGGTAAATAGGCATGTCTTCAAGTTTGCACCTTCGGAGGTGAAGTCCACTAGATATAGGTTGTTATATCTAAAACCTTTGAATATCACATGATCATCATCCTTCTTGGATACAACAACCTCCTTCTCGATAAATAAGCATTGGAAGCCAAGATCACACAATTGTCCAATGGATAGCAAGTTGAAACTCAATGAAGCAACATATAGCATATTGGAGATGGAATGATCATTTGATATAGCCACTTTGCCCAATCCTTTGACCTTGCCCTTTGAGTTATCTCCAAATGTGATTCTTTCTTGTCCATCTACTTCTTCATCTAGTGAGGTGAACATACGAGGATCACAGGTCATATGTTGTGTGCAACCACTATCAATAACCTAATGACTTCCACCGGTCTTGTAGTTCACCTACACATAAGAGATCAAGCTTTAGGAACCCAAACTTGTTGAGGGCCCTTCACCTTCTCAACAAGTGACTTTGCAACCCAAATTTTCTTAGGCCTATTCTTGTTGGGAGGACCTAAGAACATCACTTTTATCTTTCCACTAGAATCCTTTCTAAGCATGTAGTGAGCATTGAATGCAAAAGGTCTAGCATGCTTGGGCAAGGGTTGTGGTGGTGGAGTTTGGCACTCATGAGCAAAGTGGCCTTCTTGTCCACACTCAAAACATCTCTTTGGCTTTGGCTTAGACTTATGTTGTTGTTGAGCTTGAGCCTTCTTCTCTTGACTTGCCAAGTACCTAATGCCACTTCTATCCATCTTCATGATGGTGTTCATAAGTAGCTCACTTTGAAGATGCTTGCCTCTAGTGAACTTGCTCAATCCAATCTTAAGATGCTCTTTCTCCAACTTAAGCTTCTTGTTTTCTTCCTTTAGAGCATCATTGTTCTTCTCTTCCTTGAGCTTCTTGTTTTCTTCTTTGAGCTTCTCATTTTCAAGCATCAATCACCATCATGATCAAGGGTTTCTAGCACAATCGTGTTGTGGCTTTTGATCTCTTCAAGATCTTTCTTGAGCTTTGCATTGTCATTCTTGAGCTTGACAAACTCATCATAATCATCGGCCTCAACCACTTGCTTGCCCTTGCTACTAGAACTTTGCTCAATGCTCTCAATAATCAAGTCATCACATGATGTAGCTATATCAATCTTAACAACATCATTAGTAGCATCATGTGGCTCATTGGATAAGAATTCTTGAGCAATAACAAGATTATCATGATTAACCTTAAGAGTAGTATATTCTTCTCTTAGCTTGTTGTGGCTAGTGATGAGCTCATTATGTGTCTTCTCAAGTTTATCATGTTTATCTTTAAGCTCTTTCTTAGAAGATTTGAGCTCCTTGAGTTTGGATGATATAGCATCATTAGCTTCTCTAAGCTCAACACTAGCCTTTTCGGCTATATCACATTTTGCTAAAAGTGCATCATTTTTAGCCTCTAGCTTTTCATTTTTAGCTCTAATTTTTATAATGATCTTAGTGTATTGTTTTAGCAATCTAGCAAGATCATCATAAGTAGGTGATTCATATTCATCATCATCACTATCGCTATCATCATCACTAGCATGCTCATCATCACTACTATCATCATTATTCGATACCTTGCGGTCACCCTTGGCCATAAGGCATAGGTGTGTAGAGGATGATGGCGGTGGTGGCGATGAAGATGATGAAGAGTTGATAACAATTGCGGCCACCTTCTCGTTGTCACTATCATCATCGGATGAGGCACTAGATGAATCAATATCCATGAGCCAATCACTGACAATGTATGCCTTTCCACTCTTCTTCTTCTTATGGAAGTCCCTCTTCTTGCCATCTCTCTTCTTGTATGGCTTGTTTCTCTTCTTCTCTTCTTCTTCTTCATTACTTGAGTCATCTTTCTTGCCCTTGTATTTGTTCTTGAACTTGTCTTTCTTGGGCTTAGTGTATTGGTGTGCTAGATGACCAAGTTCTCCACAATTGAAGCAATCCATCTCGGAGATTGGCTTCCTTCTAGAGCTAGTGAAGAACTTCTTCTTGCCATCAAACTTGATGCCACTCTTGTTGAGCTTCTTTAGCATCTTGGCGGTCTTCTTCACCATGAGAGCAAGACTTTCATCATCAACTTCATCATCACTTGAGCTCTCATACTCAAGTCTTGCTTTGCCCTTTTCTTGGCTAGCTTTGAATGCTAAATCTTTTTCTTTCTTCTTTGTAGAGGATGAGCCATCTTGAGGTGTGATGTGCATGTACATCTAATGAGCATTGATCTTCCCCAAGATTTGTGTCGATGTAGCGGTGGAAAGATCACCTTGGTGTAGCACGGTCACAATATGCCCATATTTGTTAATGGGGAGGACACTCAAGATCTTTCTTACAACATCAGATGGTTGCATTTGAGTAAGTCCAAGCCCATTGACTTCCTCTACAAGAACATTTAAACGTGAATACATTTCATTAGCACATTCTTTAGGAAGCATTTCAAAAGAGTTGAGCTTTTTCATGACAAGATGATAGTGTTCCTCACGCTCACTCTTAGTTCCCTCATGGAGCGCACAAACGTCCGACCATAGTGCATAGGCGTCTTTGTGGTTCCTCACCCAATTGAACACATCTTTGCAAAGGCCTCTAAAGATGGTGTTTCAAGCCTTTGCATTCCACTTCTCGTAATTCACCTCATCGCCTTGTAGGTGAGTAGCATCTCGAGGTTTTAGGAAGCCTTGTGAGGCGGCTCTAAGTATACCAACATCTAGAGCTTCTAGATACGCCTCCATGCGAATTTTCCAATAAGGAAAATCATCTCCCTCAAAGATAGGAGGAGGTCTATCCTCGTGAGACATCTTGCTCTAGGCAGTTAAGCCTAAATACGTGAGCACGAGGCTCCGATACCAATTGGAAGGATCAAGATGCCCAAGAGGGGGGGTGAATTAGGCTAATTCTAAATTTCTTTGCAATAATTAAATCCTATGGTTAGCCCAATTAACCCCTTGTGCCTAGAAAGTGTTTCTAATTGTTCTACCGCACAAAAGACTTGCAACCTAAGTTCCAATCCTACTCTAGCATGGTAATTCTATGAATGTAAAGACAAGAATTGAATTGCTCAAAGTAAGTGCTCAAAGTAAATAGAGAAGGAGGAACGCGGCAATGTTTTGCCGAGGTATCGGAGAGTCGCCACTCCCCACTAGTCCTCGTTGGAGCACCCGCGCAAGGGTGTAGCTCCCCCTTGATTCGGGCAAGGATCAAGTGCTCTCTACGGGTTGATTCTTTGATACTCCGTCGCGGTGAATCACCCACAACCGCTCACAACTTGAGTTGGGCCATCCATAAGCTCTCCGGATGATCACCAAGCTCCCAATCACCACCAAGCCGTCTAGGTGATGGCAATCACCAAGAGTAACAAGCATGAACTCTCACTTGACCATGACAAGCCTAATGAGAACGGTGGGTGCACACTTTGCTACTCTTGATCTTCACTAATGAGGGCTCTCTTTGGGATTCTCAAATCTCAATCACCTCACTAGGACCTTACACTTCTTGGCACTCACAAACGTGTTTCTCAGCTATTGGAATGAGCAAAAGTACCCCCACACACGAGCGGAGGTTGTATTTATAACACCGACTGAAAAATGAACCGTTATGTGCCTCTACGGGGTGATCGGACGCTCCGGTCAGTACACCCCGAACTCTAGTGGTTAAGTGTTGACTAGACGCTGGCAGCGTCCGATCGGCACTGACCGGACACGTCCGGTCACGTTTTCCCCTCACTGGAACCTTACTGATGTCGACCAAACGCTGGACCTCCAGAGTCCGGTCACTTGCTGAGCAGCGTCCGGTCAGTAGCCAGAACCTGATCAGCGTCTGGTCAGCATTGACCAGACGCGTCCGATCAGGATTCTCCCTCTTTAGGACCTTACTGGAGTCAACCGGACACTGGTCCTTAGCGTCCGGTGACTTGACCTCGCAGCGTCCGGTCACTTCCAGATGCTTTCAACTTGGTGAAATGAACTGACTGGACCCTGAGCCAGCGTCCGGTCAGTATTTGACCCTCCATTGACTTCCAACTCTCGATCATATGTGAATGAAGTTTGCTCCATTGGATCAAAGGGCTGTTATGGAGCTACCTAGTGCTAGTTTAAACAAGTGTGCACCACACCTAACTCACTAGTCTCATCTAGGTCAAGCTACCCGTTCATACCGCCCTTAATAGTACGGCCAAAGGAAAAACAAAGTCCTAAACTACTCTAAGTGTCTCTCCAACTCCAATCGATACTTAGAACTAGTCCATCCTTAACCTTGTCGTCCATCCTTTGAAAACCAAAACGATTTCCATCGTAGAGGCATGACAACCATAATTACCCAATCGATCTCCATTACCGTGACCTAACTTAATTGTTTCTGCAAAACACACGTTAGTCACAGTAATCATGTATTGTCATTAATCACCGAAACCCAACTAGGGGCTTAGATGCTTTCATAGTCTTGGCTAGACCGATAGTTTTAATTCCGCACTTGTTTCGGTTAGCCGACGCGATTAATTTTAGAAAGGACTATTCACCCCCCCTCTAGTCCGCCATCTTGACCTAACAAGTGGTATCGGAGCTAGGTCTCTCATTTTTTGTCTTCACCGACCCGAGAGGATGGCGTCTAGTAGACTAGATGTTTGTCAGACACATATTTTTGATGGCACAAACTTTGCACTTTGGAAAAATCACATGCTTGATTATTTTCGTGCAAAGGGACCTAAGTTTTGGTGGATTGTCACTAGTGATCTCACTCATGTCTTAGATCATAGAAATCTCACCAAAGCTCAAAAAATTCTCTATAAACTTGATGCACATGCTTGTTGTTTTCTAATGGATGCATTGAGTTTTGATTTGATGAAACAAGTAAACTATACGGGAACCGCTCGTGAGATATGGGAGTCCATCAAGGACACCTTCGGTGATTCCACCACATGGGATGATGGCAAATTCAAGAAGGAGGATGAGCCTAAGAAGGAGGCGCATGAGTGTGTCGAGCATGATCACAATTTGATGATTGAGAAAGATTGCTCCACCTTATGGTCAAGTGATGATGATGATGATCGATTCACTACAAGTTCACTTGACAAGGTTGATGATGATGCCATAAGTGTTGCAAATGATGATGCTACCCCATGCACACTTGATGGTGATGTTGGTTCATGCTCAAGCCATGATGATGATGATGCTACTACAATCTCTCCAACTACACCACATTATCTCATGTCACAAGGTGACACCAATGTATCAAATGATAATGTGGTTGATCATGTTGATTCATATGATGAGCTTGTTAGTAGACTTGCTTGCATGACCATGTCTTTAGAAAATGAGAAAGCTAAAACATTGAAATTGGAAAACGAACTCGTTTCTAAAGAACTCTTGTGAAGAACATAAGAAATTACTTGATGCTTTCAAATCTTCACATGATGAGCTAAAATTGAATTATGAGACACTACTTGCATCTCATGATGAATTATTAGAACAACATGCTTCTCTAATTAAAGTGTTAACAAAGAAACTTAAAAATAGCGAGAGCTCATCACATGGGTCAATTGATCAATCACATATTGTTGCTAACCCTTGTGATGTAGGCAAGAAGCATGTATCCACCTCTTGTGATGATTTATTAGCTATGACATATTCTTCGCATATAGATACTTGTTCTACTTCTATGTCTTGTGAGACTAACCTTTTGAAGGAGAACAACGAGCTCAATGAACAAGTGAAGAAATTGAGCAACAAGTTAGAGAGGTGCTATAACTCTCAAGTCACCTTTGAGCATATGTTGAAGACTCAAAGAAACTTTGGTGACAAGAGTGGAGTCGGCTTCAAGACTAGCAAAGTCAATCATCAAGAAGGTCGCAATGACATAAGTGGCATTGGCTTCAACAAGAGCAAGATCAAGGGCAAAAGATGGGGGAAGAGAAGATATGAAAGAGAGATGAAGAAGCAAGAACAAGAGAAGCTCTCTCATTTCATGTGCTTCAAGTGCCATGAAGTGGGACATCTTGCAAATGGTTGCCCCAATGAAGAAAAGCTCAAGTTGAAGAAAGAAGAAGAGAGGCTAAGGCATGTGAAGTGCTTCAAGTGCCACACTTGGGGTCACCTTACCTCAATGTGCCCAACCAAGCAATTGGTGAAGCAACTAAAAGAGCCTCAACCAAAGCCACAAGTTGAGCAAGAGAAGACGCCTCAAGAGCAAATCAAGATCAACCATGAAGATGGTGGTGATTTGATGATAAAGAAGAAGAAAACAAGAAGGGGTGGAAAGGCAAGGTATCCAATGCAAACTCAAGATGCCAAGATGATGAGCAAGAATGAAGATGAGAAGAAAGATTACGCTCACATCAAGTGCTTCAAGTGTGGAAGTATGGGACACTTTGCCTCTAAATGTCCTACCAAGTTTGAGAAGAAGGCTCAAGCAATCCATGAGAGGCAAGGAAATGAGAAGCATCACATGAGCATGGAACAGAAGGCTCAATCAAAGAGAAAGTGCTACTCATCCGGGAAAGGGGACACATGGCATATTCATGTCCCCTAGGTAACACTCCTAAGCATATTTCAATTGATGATGATTCTATGCTTGGGAAGGATGGTAATGGTACCGCTATGGTTGTTATTGCAAAACATCTCGCTATTCATACTAAGGCTATGCCTAAGTATGTTGCTCCTAACTTGAGAGGACCCAAACTAGTTTGGGTACCATCAAAAAGTGGATGATTATTTATAGGTACCATTGGCATTAGACGCTTGGTTCAAATGATATTCATCTTGTTGATTATGTAGTTGAGCCAAATATTGATAAGTGATGATCATTATCCCAATGCCATGATTAACTGAGTAAAGTCCAAGTGCTATAATTCAAGTTGTTGGTGATTCATTGGATATATTTGATGACTTACAAATAATTGAGTTGAAGCTTGCTAGTTGGATGATCATGAGCTAACCAAGGTATATCTCTTGTTGATCATTTTATTTGGGTGCATATGAGTTGATTGAATTGGATAAATATGCAATGTTGCTTGCTATGAGATGATTGAATGGATAATTGATTAGTAGTCAAGTTTGGATTGATTTGTTTTGGATAAGTTTATAAGATGATATTTAGTAAGTAGATTGAATGAATTTATGTCTTGTGAAAGTATTCAAACGAGTTAGTTTCAAGTTTGATTCATATTTGATAAAGTATAGCTCAAGTGATTGAAATCTGTCCTATATTGAAAATCTGTATGAACTGTGATCTTAGCCATGTTTGAGTAATCAAAACTTATTGGATTGGCATAAAAATTTGTGTACATGCTCTAGACTTATGGTATAAGATGCTGTAAAATTTTTATGAGAATTGGATAAGAAATGCTTCAGTCTTGGAGTGGATCTTGTCAGCTATAGTGCAGCAGTTTTCAGCATGTAGCAGTAGTGGAAGAATTGAAATCTGGTAGCAATCTAGAAGTCAAATGAAGCTTAATTTTTTACAGCTGCTAGATAACTTAGTAAATCACATCTCCACCAAATTTTGTGATATTTGGATTTGTACTTTGGAAGATATGCTTATTTCTTTGAAGAGTGCAGAATCTGCCAGAAAAGTGACAAATATTGGATTGATCTAGAGTCACTTTGATTGAAAGGTCCTCAAATTGGAAATATGTTTATAAGTAATTGAGGCATATAAGTTTGGTTTTGAGAAAATCTAGAAGCATGACAAGCAAAGATTACAAGGTCATTTGATTGTGGAGTGTACTTTGCACACTTTTGGTACTCAAGATGAAGATCAAGATCAAACTCAAGTTGAAGATGAAATTTAAGTTCTAGATATGATTGGAGATCATTTGGTAGAAAGAAAAGGACTTAAAGAAGGAATCAAGGTTACTCATCAAGTTAAGTCCATCACTTGGATCAATCAATCAAGTTATTTCAAGTGAGTGTCAAGGATGGTTTTTGGAGAGAGGTCACTTCTCCCTAGTGTAGGGGCTTGCCGCCTATGTGTAGGTGAACCAAGTGTGGTACTTGGAAGGCTAACATGGAAGTGGTGATCCGAGAAACATTTAAGATGCTTAGTTGAAGCAATCAAAAGGGTTGATAAGAAAAGCAAGCAACACCCAAAAGAGAGCTAGTCATAATATTTCAAGTGGTATTCTCATGTTGATGCTCTTATGCAAGCATTGATCAAAAGATGAAGTAAGCCAACCACAACAAGAAAGTGCACTTGATCATAAGTTGTATTTATTTCATATGGGTGAAGAATGGAATTCAACATGGTATCTATTGGTCTTCACCAAGCTTATAATTGGACTTCACATTGCTATTGGAGTAATGAATTGGAATCTATGTGACTATCCTCTACACCAACATAGCAAAGGTATCATTATAATGTGCATGATCATTTCATCCCTTACTAGTATGCGGTTAGTGCATATAGTACATGCTTCATAGGATCATGCATAACAAATGAAATGTTTAAATTCATAACCTACCACTATTGCTTGAATTATTACTTGATCTAATGGTTAGTATATGAATTTGTTCATGAGCTAGTGATCCCAAGTACTTGATCTAATTTGGATTGCTAACAAGTGACAAGTACAACATTGGCAAGATAACCCTTACAAGAGGTGTGAAGAAGCTTGTCATTGGTTCAAACCGGATTTGAAAGCTTAGGCAAAGCAATTTAGTTCAAGTTAACCATAGAAGCTCATGATAGTGATAAGAGTATAAGCACAAGACAACAATACAAATGGATATCTAGTTCGTTTGTTTCAAGTGGTATCTAGACTCAAGCATTTCATCAAGAATCTACAAATGATGTCTAGATCAACTCACAAGTGATATCCTATAAGTGGTACTCATGAAGATAGCAAATGTTCAAGAAATGGTTTTTATTGATAAATCCAACAAGTGGTTCCATACTAGAAATTTTTTTCAAGTGATATCATATCTACACATGGTATCAATCATGCAAAACGATGGTTCCACAAGTGATCCTCAACTTTAAGTGATCATCAAATGAAGAATGCATCCTTCACCTATAAGAGCTAAAGTGTATCAAATGGATGACCCATGCTATCACATAGGGGGAGGTGTCCGACAAATTGATATCAAGATCAAAAATCTTATGTGTGGTATCTCAAGAAGCCCTACACAAGATACAAGTGGTACAAGTGGTATTTACAAATGGTGTCATTCCAACAATCAAGTGATGTCCATAAAAATGCAAGATTCAAGCCTCAACCATCTACCCCAAATGCATACCTTTGCATCAATGAGAAGCACACCTTTTATGAAAATTGATGACAAAGGGGGAGAGATTATACAAAGATATGAAAGTTTTGAGATTGAGATTGTACAAGGGGGAGAGATAAGATATAAAAGCTCAAAGAAGTAAAGGTTGGACATGGACATGAACAAAGAGGGAGAAACATTGAAGAAAAGAGATGGATCAAAATTCTTGGATAAGAGAAGCACACAAGTAGGGGGAGCAAGCTCATGAACTTTGATTGATTGCATTTGATATGTGCATATTCATGTGCTTGCTTGCATTGCATAAGCTTTCAAATTCAATATGCATGCTTGTGTGGTGTATGCTAGTTGTAGAACTTGAATGATGATTTGATAACTAGCATGCATAGGATCATAGCTAGACACTTGGTATGTTTTTCAAGTAATGCTAGTACCTTGCTTTTAATGTTGATCTCACAAGGTATCTAGTGCTTTTATTTCCAAGTGATATCTAGCTAACCATGGTGCTAAGGATGAACTTAAAGGTGCAACTCCGATTGGTACATGCTTCAAAGGTTTATTCTATACACCTTAGCATCATTTAGTAGTAATTACTCTCCCACAATTTTAATCTATACATATGTGCGAGCTTCAAATCAAACACTCTAGCACATATATAGGGGGAGCTAATACTATCATCTCGGGTTTGTGGTACTTGTCCAAAATCATTTTCACATGATAAAATTGCTTGGGCAAGCAACATGAATCCAAAAGAGCTTAATTTCCATATCTTTGTAGAGTTGTCATCAATTACCAAAAAGGGGGAGATTGAAAGGTCCTTGTGTGGTTTTGGTAATTGAGTGACAACCTAAGTGGACTAATTGTGTTTATGTGAGATACACAGGTGATTAGTCCACATGTACATATGTGTGAGCAACATATGTCATGAAGGTGAAAATGGCTTGGAGATGTTGCAAAGCTCACACATGTGATGATGAAGGAGCCCATTGCACATGAGACATGACATTGAGTCATGTGATCAGGTGGAGAAGATCAAGATAAGACTTGGCTTGATAGACCGGTTGCAAGCTTGATGGACCGGTCGGAGGCTTTGGAGCGATGGACCACGTGGCGGTGAAGTTGGAGCAAGACTTGACGCCGATGGACGCTGGTGTTGGTGCGTCCGGTCACTTGAGCAGCTGCGTCCGGTCATCACTTGACCGTTGAGATCGGGTGAACAGCGTTTGAAGCTGATGACACATGGCAAATATCGGGCGACCGGACGCTGAGGTCCTGCGTCCGGTCGATCTGATCGGAGCGTCCGGTCGTCCCGAAGTTTGCCCAATGAAGAGGTAACGGCTAGTTTAGCCCATGGGGCTATAAATAGAAGGTGGTCTCGGCCATGGCTGGTGCTGAGCACCTCGGAGGACTTTGTGTCCATGCTTGAGAGTGCTTGGGAGCCCTCCATCTCACATATGCTTGATAGTGATCATCTGATTGTGAGAGAGCGATTTTAGTGCGATTGCATCGTGAGGTTGCATCGAGTGGCACTAGGTGATCGAGTTGCAAGCCGGTGGTGCTTGTTACTCTTGGAGGTTGTCACCTCCTAGACGGCTTGGTGGTGGTCTCCGTCGAAGCCCACAAGAAGCTTGTGCGGTGCTCCGGAGAAGAGCTTTGTGAGAGGCATTGTGCTCGCCCCGCGGCAGCCGCGAAGAGCAACTCTAGTTGAGCGTATCATTGAGCTACCCTCACTTTCGGGTTGGTTCTTGCGGTGCCCGACGTGCGGGCTTGGTGGATGATGCCAATTAGCCGCCGAACCACCAAGTGAGCGGTCGACACAACGGGGACTAGCGTGTTGGCAAGCATGTGAACCTCGGGAGAAAAATCACCGTGTCAACCTTGTTCTTTCCGTTGGTTTGGAATCCCTTTACACAAGCTTGTGATTACTTTTTATATACATTATGCTTGTGTAGTTGCTCTTGTAATTAGTTAGCTTGTGTAGCTCACTAGTTACCTTCTTGCTTGTGTAGCATAGAAATAGCTCCCTTGCGTGGCTAATTTAGTTTGTGTAACTTCGTTAGTCACATTGCTTAGTTTGTGTAGCTAAGTATTTGCGCTCTCTAATTTGGTGTTGGTTGCCTTGTTATTGAGCATTGCTAGGGAGCTTAGTTGGCTTTGTGCTTTTGTTTACTAGCATGTGTAGGAGCTCCCTTGTTGCTTAAAGTATTAGTGGCATAGGTTTGTGTGACCTTGTTTCTAGAATTGGTTAGGTGAGCTCTAGCTAGCCTGGCACATTTGTTACTTAATTAGTATCTTTGAAAGATGCTAAAGAACATAAATAGAGGGGTGTAGTCTTGGCTAGACCGATAGTTTTAATTCCGCACTTGTTTCGGTTTACCGACGTGATTAATTTTAGAAAGAACTATTCACCCCCCTCTAGTCCGCCATCTCGACCCAACATCTTCGGCACTACTTCAGCAGTACTTTTCAGCGAACGAACAATGTTTTTCTCTCACAACAAATCATCATAAGCCAAATTTCAGTGAAATGAACAGGGCCAGATGTTGAAAACAGTACCATTGCTAGTATGCTACGGAACACTAAGCACAGTCAAACGGATTCATGGATGTACACCACGCATGGACATGCCACGTAGTCATAGATCATAAATCTCAATAATTCAGACCAAAATGTCGTTTTACAACAAATATTTAGGCCCCGTTCGCTTCGCTGAAAAAACAAGCCGAAACATTGTTCCGACTGATTTGTTATGAGAGAAAAACACTATTCCGACTAAAAAAACAAGCTGAAAAGTACGGATTATAAGAGAATCGAACAGGGCCGAAGCATCTTCAGCTTGATGGCCCTCGAGCTTGGCATGCACCCGATCAGGGTGCCTTGAAATGGATTAGGAAGGTGGAGCCTTTTACTATGGAGCGGGATAAAAATGGGGTTGCTTTTCACCCATTAACAGGTCTACTTCTGTTCTCATAAACCGCTGTCACCCCTATAATTCGGTACAAGAATTATCATAGCACAGGAAGAAAGGAACATAATAAAATTGAAGGAATATGTGCATACGACCAACGTCTTGGAGTTAACGTGCAAGTTATTCGTGGCTTATCCTGGTTAGAGATGGCAATATTGAATTCCCCGTCGGAAGTTTGACCATTTGACGGTGAAGCTACTACGAATACAACTAGAAAGATATGTCCTATCCAAATAACATGCATGTACTGTATTGTACATTCCATATGCTGTAGAAATTGGCTCTTCTTGCAAAAATGTATTCTCAGTCATGTTGCAGTAATGTCATATTCAATTCAAGCACTATGGTGATGGCTAAAACTTCCACGAGAAGTGATTGACTTATTACAACTTTGAGCATTACAACAAATTTGGAAATAAGAAGAAAAGCCTCCAAAAAGGGTGCACTGTGTGCCTACTTCTTAGAAACGTGAAGAAAAACAAAATTTTTAGCTCTGACTCATCCTCTCTTTTTCATAAAAAATTTGGTCTACTTCAATATCTCAAAATAAATAACTCAATTGACCACCAAAAGATTTTCTAGGAAACAGACAAGAACGCGTAGCAGTATCGTGTTGCTAGCCGCTTCATCTCTTACCAACATATATATGTTGCAGGGTTGTAACACTCCGTTGTAGTCATGCATACTTTTCTGCTATTTTAGTTTGCAATAGCCAAGAATTGTGAGCTCTTCATGCCATTTCTGAGTTCTTCAGGCATTTTAGTTTGCAATAGTCCTTCATGCCATTTCTATGAGTCTTTTCAGCTATTTTAGTTTGCAATGGCCAAAGATCGTGGGCTCTTCATCCCGGTCTCCGTCTCTGTTCCCACGTGGGCAATAATCTCCATGAGGATCCCTATCCCCACATGATGCATCACGGAATATAGGCCCTGTTCGCTTGGAGGAATTTGGAGAAATCTAAATGAATCTGGAGGAATTTGTGAGAGCATAAACAGTGAATTCCAACTGGTTTTTGCACCAGCCGAACGGCACCATAGCCATACGTGACAACTTTTGGCATAACCGCATAAGTACGTAATTGGTGAACTATAATGCACACATATAATCCATTGTTAATACTCTAGCACAGGTATACATAAATATACACACTACGTAACAAATACACAAATACATCAAAATTATAGTGATATCTACGTGTGTGTGTAGGGAAAACAAGCCGGGAATGTGAGACCATCTACTCCTATATTCCTCCAAAAGACCAAAACGATTGCAAGACTGCAAGTGCATGGAATTTGTTGCAACCCCATAAGCCTTTGCCAGCTCAAAATGCAGTGATTGTCGGGTTTGAATCCAGTCGAAAATTATAAGTAGAACGGAGATATAGTGCTACGGCTCTTTGAGAAAAGGACGGCTTCGGCTGAGATTCTACAGGTAACTTCTTCAATCTTCACCACCATATCAGTTATTGAGTTATTATCCATGCAAGTGACAATCTGCACCTTCTCAAGTTAAAGATTCAAGCAAACAGAACTTGACGTAGAGAAAATTCGGTAAGCCTTGTTAAGAGAAAACCCTTGAGGCAATCACTGAAATATATAAGAGATGTGCATTCGCATCCTTGGATTTAAAACCATGCATTCCATGACAGTTACATTTTCCAGTAGTTTCAATAATACTCTTCAGTTCTTCACCGAGGGAAGAACATCCCGTTCCTGTGCCTCAAACGTGACCCAAAAAAAAAAAAAAAAAAAACTAGGAGCAGTCTGAAAGCGTTCTGAGTGAGAAATGTTGCAGCTTACCAAGCAGACAAACAAACTCATGATACTTGGCAGTTCAATATTCAGATTTAGCAGGCTAAATAGTACAAATATCACCATATCACAAACCAGGAATAGCCCAAGGGCAACAAATTCTTACACAAGTTTCTAGCTCAAGCATAATAAGTCTGAGAAATGAGCAAATACAGTTTGCTGTCTCAAACTGAAAATATAACCGTTACAACTGAATCAGCACACTGCGCCCCAAATTGGTTGGGAGCTTTTCAGTTCAGGGGGACTGACTTCCCCTTGGTGAACCACGGCGCTCGTCATCGCCGTTGTTGCCCTTGGGACTTGGGCTACGGTCATCCCTAGGGCTCGGGCTGCGCCCATTGACCACAGGGCTACGGTAGCCATCAGATGGGCTCCGACTCCTCTTGCTGTTCTCCCTGGCCCCAGGGCTGTCTTCACGGTCTGAGCCGTTGCGTGCACCATTATCCTTTGGTGGTGGGTTCACATCATCCCTTGGGCTGGGGCTCCTTGGGCTCCTGCTGCCATCAGGTGTGCGGCTGCGCTCCTTTTCCTTTGCAGGTGAGACAGAACGCCTAGGGCTTGCGCTCCTGCTGTAGCTAACACTCCTTGATCTCCTCTCGTCACGGTCACGGCGTCCACTCCTCGGAGATCCAGATGGGGACCTGGATCGGCTGATTGTAATAGAAGGATTGTTAACACAAGCTGGTTTACTAACAGAAATGAAAGATAAAAAAAGAATAAAAAACAACTAACACAATCAAAAAAGCCTATAGAGAAATAACACACAAGGGGTTTCCTTTCCTGAGCATACCTATAGCTCCGGCTTCTGCTGTAGCTCCGGCTGCGGCCCCGTCCACGGCGTGGGGATGGAGACCGTGAATAGCTTCTCTCACGCCTAAACATATTTATCAAGCAAATGCTTAGTAAAAGCATTCAATGTTAAGCTAAAATGTGATTAAGTGCCATATGGCAGCGGAATGTAGCTGAATAGGCTTATATCAATGAACACCTGAGACTCCTTGGACTGTTCTGGCAATTTCTTTCTATATGGCCCCTTTCGCCACAGCGGTAGCATTTGTTCTTCCAGTCACCAGCCTTGCAGTCTCTTGCCCAGTGACCATCAATTCCACAGTTAAAACAACGACCTGTTCCTGGTGGAGGTCCTCTTCCCATATGTTCCCGTGAACCACCAGAACCACGAGGAACCTGCAAACACGAGTTATTTTGGAAAATCATAAGTTCAATATCGATATGCTCGTTTCAGCGGACGCTTGATAAATAGAGAGATTTTGATAGGACACCAACTTACCCCTTTAGCAAATTCAACAATAATGCGGCTTCCATCAACTTCCCTGCCATCTAGGTTGTACTGCGCATCATCAGCATCTTGGGGGTCGCTGAATTCCTGTTTTGCAATTAACCGGACAAAATAAAGAATACAAAACGTAAAATAAATGTGTGTTCTCAATTTCCATAATATGAGTTCACTAACATTAAAATGCTAACAGTTGCAGAATTGAACTGAGGGTAGTAAAGAACACATACAATGAATGCATAGTCGCGCTTCAACTCCACTTCACGTATTCTGCGCAAATGGTTTCCACAAACAGTAAGCTGACATGAGTCAAGTACTCAAATGCATCATCAACTTGCAACTTCATCTACAACAGTCAATAAGATTACACCAAGGGCGCCCTTCACCAAAGTCCTCCACAAATTTCGGAACAATGGCCACCAATTCCACCAAGGGCACCCTTCCACCACAGACCTCCATGGTTGTGTAAAAAACCGACAACCTTCAACAAGATCATTCAAGTCAAACAGGCCCGGAGGTCAAACATCTATGTTGTGCTTAGTGATGTAACAGAGCATACACCAAGAAAGAAAAAAGACTTGTACGACCCCATCCACAAAAACCTCAGAATGACTTGAAGCATCACGAAACCCAACACCTTCATAAACCGCATATAATGAACACAATAGGAAGGACCCTAGCTTTGCTAGTGTATTTTAGCTGGATTGATGTGTAGCTGTGTACCGCAAAATTAAACCGCGCAGAGTTAGCATCAACTGCTCATGATATGTACTAGGACAGAACTGGTGTCTGACCCTCATAACAAAAAGTAACACACTCCAAACTTCAGAATAACTCTCTGTGGTTCTTACCTTCCATATTTGCTGAAAAGATATTCTAGGTCGCGGGAACGGGTGCGGGGGGCCAATCTTCCAACATACAAGCGTGTATTCCCATGGCGATCGTCATAGCGAGGCATATCTCCTGAACAAATAAGAGTATTCCATCAGTATTGTATAATGAAAAAAAGTATAAAATCTAGCTTAAGTAGACACAATATGATTTGAACCCTATAGTTAAGAGACAGTAAATAGAGTAAGAACATATATCTGAACCCTCTAAATAATTCGACAAGCCAACTAGAAAATTGAACCCAGGCTCAATCTACACAACTAAAAAGTTGGAACATCACAGCAATTGCAGCATCTAACATCGCAAGCTGTAATAAGAAGCTCAAGCCCCCTCGCACCATATATCAGATACAAAGTTAGCTAAGACACTAAGTAGAAATCAGGAGCAACCAAAGGGGTGGGGTGGGGGCATGAATTATACGCCTATTACTCAAGCTGCAAAGACCCCTAATCGCTGAGGTAGTAAATAAATCTGAGATCCGAGCAAGATCGCCCCCCAGCAAAACCCTAAGCAACACGCCGGGCAGGTAAATCACGAGCTCAGCAGCCCAAGAAGTTGGAATATGCCGCCCGGAAATTACCAAAAGACAGCCAGGACGGAGAGTATTATATTATTTACAAATTCCTCGAACAACGCGGGGCGCTCAGGAAAGCAAATCGATACTTACTCTCCAGCGCGCAGCAAATCGAACGTCAAACAAAAGGCAATATAAATCCGCCGCAAACAAGACGCGACGATTGAAAAAAAAAAGATTCCAGGGCTCGCAGCAGAGCGGAGATCCAGCGGAACACGATGAGCAAGCCGCCGGGTCCTTACCAACATCAAACGGGAAGACCGCGAGGGAAACTAGTACTAACTCTTGAGGAGAAAGAGGGCGGGGCGGCGGAGGCGCACGGTGTACCTGGATCTGGATCGAGGTGGGCGCTTCCGGCGGCGGCGGCGCGGAGGGGAAGAAGGATTTGGGGGGAGAGGGTGTGCGAGGAGCGGGGTGGGGAACAGATATGGTTGGTCTGGTCTGACTCCAACTCGCTACTCGCCTCGTGGCTGGTGCTGACTAGGCCAGGCCCAGGCCTTCCTTTCCGGCCCGTGGGCCGAAACGTGGAGCAGGCCCATCATCCGTTCCAGCTCGCCCCGGCCCTGCACGACAAGAGGAGGATTTCCACGTTTCCACCTCCACCGCCGAGGCTCTAGTAGAATTCAGATCCCTCCCACCACATCCGTTCCCTCCTCCCCCCTCCTCTCCTCTCGTGCGCCGCCGGCTCTGCCCAGATCCAGGTACCCCCATCCTCCCGCCGCCCCCTCCTCTCTCGTCTCCCGCCGCCGAGCGTGCGCCGTACAGCTCGCTCTCCACGGCTGGTCCCGTCTTCCTCCACGTTCCGCGGGGCCGCGAATCGGGAGTTCGGCGGGACGTTCGTTCGATTCTGGCTTGCTGCGCTGCGTGGTGGCGGTCACGTGCCCGTCGGTGTTTGTATTCCTGAAGCGATTCTAGGGTCAAGATGAACCCCCATGCGCCCCGCGTGCGGTTTGACTCGGGGATTTGTGAGCCTTTGGCCCCGCGCGATCTACAGACGCTAGGGTTTTCGAGGGTCGCTTAGGGTTTTGTTGGGGGATTAGGCTGTTCTCGGTCGGGTCCGGTGGAGGGTATCTAGTGCGATTTTTAGTTTCTGTCCCCTCGAATTGAACTGTTGTGGAATTAGAGACAGCAACAGCCAACAGGTCCAGCCTTGGAATGAAAACCACAAGGCTTTAGACCTTATATTATTTTGGTGATGAAGGGCTAGTACAGTTGAGCCCAAATCTATGGGGATTAATTCTATCCTAGGGAGATACGCTGTATGGTTGCTCTCATAAGTGATGAGCACCAATCAACCATGACCATGGAGGCCCTCCAAGTCGCAATTTCTGCTGCCCTCTTTGTTGATACTCTCTTGCTCATGGTTTTTGTTGCAGGACTAGACTGAGGTCGGGGAATTCTAGTCTAAATTTTTAGTTTCTGTTACCTTGAATTGCATAGTGTTGCAACTGTATTGCAGCTGGCAACTAGTGACAACTGCTTCTCCGTGTTGCAATTGCAGCTGCCAGCTTTGTCGATTTTCTCTTGTGATGTGAGGTCGCTATGGATATATGCACTGTCATCAGAGACTGTCCAAGGCAACAGTGAAAATCTTCTGGTCTAGCACCTACCATTCATATAGGGCTCTGATAGATTGCTTGTACTCCCACCACTTGCTATCGCTCAACCGTATTGTTAATTCAATTCGGTGTAGTTGTGTTCTGTCACTTTATTCATTAAGTTCTTGATGAAATAACTGATAAGTGTTTTTGCTTGTGGGCAGGAGATATGCCTCGCTATGATGACCGCTATGGAGGCACGCGCTTGTATGTTGGCAGATTGGCCCCCCGTACTCGTTCCCGTGATTTAGAATATCTGTTCGGCAGATATGGAAGGTAAGAACAGCACTATGCGCACTCAGAGGTTGCCAAGAGTATCCAGAAGTAGAAGGATGTTGCAATGCTTTACTTTTGTCAAAAAAAGTGATAATTTGTTATAATGGTAAACACAAGTTTTGTGCAATGAACCTTTAGCTTATCATGGGAAGTCTGAGTCAGGATATTTCGGTGAAACATTTGGGCTGTCATTATGTTTGGTCTGTAGAATGAATTAGTGAGGATGTTCTCCTTCTCTTTTAATAGGTAGTTGATACCAGGTGTCAGGTAAAGTGATAAGCTACTTGTTAAATTCGATATCAGTGGGTAAACAGTGATTGGTCTGGACTGGTTGATGTGCAAACCATCTGATAAATAGGAGAGCCTAGTAAGCTAGGGGCCCTTATTACCCTTCTCATAGGCATTTTTAGCAAGTGCTGGGTTCAGTGATATTATTGAGTCTCTTCAAGTTACTTGCGGTTGAGTCTCTCTCCAAACCATTGTCTCTGGTAGTTTCTGTTACTTACATAATGTAGAAGTTTGCCCCCTCAGAAATTGTGTGTTTGACTTGAATGATCTTGTTGAAGGTTTTTCGGTTTTTACCGGGAGGTCTTTGGTGGAAGGGTGCCCTTGGTGGACTTGGTGACCATTTGGTGAAGGGTGCCCTTGGTGTAAATGTTATTGACTGTTTTAGTGGAAGTTCCAAGTTGGTGATGCATTTGAGTACTTGACTCATGACGGCTTACTGTTTGTGGCACCCCTTTGCGCAGAATACGAGAAGTGGAGTTGAAGCGCGACTATGCATTCATTGTACGTTAATTTTACCTCCCTCAATTTAATTCAGTAGCTATTTACATTTTCTGTGTTAGCATGCTATTTATTTTGTGGGAAATATATTTTTATATACATGATTTTGTCTGTTTTGCTCTGCTCCAAATTACCATACAGGAGTTCAGTGATCATCGTGATGCTGATGAGGCTCGATACCAACTAGATGGCAAGGATGTTGATGGGAGTCGCATTGTTGTTGAGTTTGCCAAAGGGGTAAGTTGCCTCTTCAATTACATGATTTCTGAATGAACTGATTATAATTCTTATCTTCATTTTTTTATCACTCAAATTACCATGCGTATTTTGATTGGATTTGCTTACAATCTTGTGTGTAACTTGTGCTTGCAGATACCACGTGGTCCAGGTGGCTCACGTGAATATATGGGAAGAGGCCCTCCACCAGGTACAGGCCGTTGTTTCAACTGTGGAATTGATGGTCACTGGGCAAAAGACTGTAAGGCTGGTGATTGGAAAAACAAATGCTACCGTTGTGGAGAAAGAGGGCATATAGAAAGAAATTGCCAGAACAGTCCTAGGAGTGTCAGGTGCTTATACTGATAATATTCTTGTCCTCCAGCCCAATGCTATCTAACATAAATTGTTGAACTGTAGCCTATCTGTTAACGGTATTACCTGAAAATGATCTTTATGAATATGTATATTTCAGGCGTGAAAGAAGTTACTCACGGTCCCCAACTCCACGCCGTGGAAGGGGTCGCAGTCCAAGCTATAGCAGAAGCAGGAGCCGGAGCTATAGGTATCATGTTTTTTCCTTGAGCAGTTGAGCTGTTTGTTTGTATTGGTTATTTTTTTTATTGTTTCTCTGGTATCAGGTTTTTGTTATATCACTTGTTTTAATATTCCCTTTTTATTATCCTCAGCCAATCGAGATCCCTGTCTGGATCTCCTAGGGGAGGTCGCCGTGACCGTGACGATAGGAGATCAAGGAGTCTCAGCAGGAGCCCCATGCGATCTGCCTCACCGCCTCCAAAGGAAAAGGAGCGCAGCCCCACACCTGATGGAAGCAGGAGCCCGAGGAGTCGCAGCCCCCAGGATCAGGTGATGAGCCCACCACCAAAGGATAATGGCGAAGGCAATGGTTCAGACCGTGGCGACAGCCCCAGAGGGAGGGAAAACAGCAGGAGCAGGAGCCGCAGCCCATCCGGTGGTAACCGCAGCCCTGCAGCTAATGGGCGGAGCCCGAGTCCTAGAGGTGACCGTAGCCCAAGCCCCAAGGGCAATGGTAACAACGACGATGATGATGCTGCCCGCGGTGGTTCCCCAGCAGGAAGCAAGTCACCTTGAACGTTGCCCCTCCCCGTCTGTGGTGCTTCGTGATGCAATGGGCAGATTCTATCGTCAGCTATTTTTACTACCATATATCAAAAGACATGATAGCCGCATCTTTTTCCTGTCTGAAACGTGGACTTATTTTGCTTGTTTTGAGCTAGCACTCTTAATTCTTCTCTTATGGATATGATATGGTGCCTTCGGGCTGGCTTGCATCTGAATAAGTGAATGTTCGCATGTTGTGTGCCATGCTGATACTGCCTGATGAGTGCTGCAATGCTAGTGTCAGTCTTGTTGAGTCCTGAACAAAAACAACTGAACAGAGTTGTTTTGTTACAGTTAGGCCATTTCTTCTTTTTCTCCCTGCTAGTTGGTGAGTGAGTGGTGATTCCGGATGAAAACGGATCGGATACGGACGGATATTACTGATATTATATTTGTTTTCATATTTCTGTCCGGATTTGGATTCCAATACGGATAGTGTCAACTATGTCGGATAGGATACGATTGGATATCGATATCATAAATATGCGATTTGAGTATTCGGATACGGATACGGTATCAGATGTTGGATATCCGGACTCGGATACGGACATATCTCAACCCCTCTAAACGGATTCGGTTTCGAATACGGTCGGAAAATATCCGTACCGTTTTCATCCCTAGTGGTGATACAGGTGCACGGCAGAGTTGTTGCGCGACTTGTGCTTGCCGCTTGGCCAAGTCTTGCTCGTCCTCGCCGGTCACCGCTCCCGTCTCCTGCTCCGAATTTTTTATTTTTCAGTTTTTTTTTAAAAAAAAATATTCACAAATAGACCTCAAATGGTTTGATTTTCGTTTATGGACCCTGACCTCGGCGCCATGGACAATGACTTTGAGGTCTTGGCGAGGCGCCAGACATGGTGGTGACCTGGCGCCTACGTGGACAAGGCCTCGGCGCCGTAGATCTTGGCGCCAAGCTATTATTTTATAAATCTTAGCGTTTAAAATGAAACAAGTATAATTGTTTCGAAAAATATGCAACTAACACTATTACGGTTCAGTTGGTTAGAACGCACGTGACTTAACTTAAACGTCTGGGTTCAAACTCTAGCGCTGAATTTTTTTTTTTGCTATATTTTTATAAGCAATGAAACAAGAAAAATTATTTCGAGAAACATGCTATATCTGAGTTGTAGTAACAATCTTTCGTTTCGATTTTTTTTTTCCATTAGCTGGTGATTCCTCGTGTTGGCGCCCAAACGCAAGCTGACGAAGCTACAGCAAGAGATGGCGCAATCGATCAGACACCATGGCGACGCGATAATTCGCCGGGTTCCAAGAGACGACGAAGACCACCTTGGCCAAGCTAAGCATGCTGGAGACACGGCGTTCTTCCGCAGACAAGTCATTCGAAACTTTGCTGCAGAAGACGACGGAGACGACCTCCCATGTCGTGCGACGTCGAGCGCGGAAACGCCCCATGGGCACGACCATCCGCACAGCAACCGGGATGTCGGCGCCGGGATCCTCGGATCCTCGCCGCCACACCTTCTTTGCTCGCGAACAAGAACAAGTCATTCGAGACTTTGCTGCAGAAGACGACGGAGACGATCTCCCATGTCGTGCGACGTCGAGCGCGGAAACGCCCCATGGGCACGACCATCCGCACAGCAAGCGGGATGTCGGCGCCGGGGTCCTCGGATCCTCGCCGCCACACCTTCTTTGCTCGCGCACAAGTGTCATTCGAGACTTTGCTGCAGAAGACGACGCAGACGACCTCCCATGTCGTGCGACGTCGAGCGCGGAAACGCCCCATGGGCACGACCATCCGCACAGCAACCGGAATGTCGGCGCCGGGATCCTCAGATCCTCGCCGGCACACCTTCTTTGCTCGCGAACAAGAAAAATTATACCTTCTTTGCCTGTGAACAAGAAAAATTATTGGCACCGGGATCCTCGGATCCTCGCCGCCACACCTTCTTTGCTCGCGAACAAGAAAAATATACTTTCTTTGCTCGCGAACAAGAAAAATTATTTTGAGAAAAAGAAAAATTATTGGCGCCGGGATGGTCAGATCCTCGCCGCCACACCTTCTTTGCTCGTGAACAAGAAAAATTATACTTTCTTTGCTCGCGAACAAGAAAATTATTTTGAGAAAAAAAGATTTAGCGCTGAGGTTCGAACCCAGGCCTTTGAGCTAAGTCACACGCTTCCTAAGCAGCTGAACCGCAATGGTGTTATTAAGTATTCCTTGGAATAATTATACTTGTTTCATTTCAAACGCCAAGATCTATAGAGTAACAGCTCGGCGCCAAGATCTACGGCGCCCCGGCCTTGTCCACGTTGACGTCAGGTCACCGCCACGTCCGACGCCTCGCCGAGACCTCGGCACCAAAAGCCATGGCGCCGAGGTTAAGTCTTGTAAATATTTTTTTTAAAGGCTGGAAAATAAAAAATTCGGTCTCCTACTCCGACTCGCCCTGCCGCCCACCCCGCGCGTGCTCCCGCTCCACTCCTGGCCTTCCTATAAG
Source organism: Miscanthus floridulus (assembly GCF_019320115.1). NCBI lineage: Eukaryota > Viridiplantae > Streptophyta > Magnoliopsida > Poales > Poaceae > Miscanthus > Miscanthus floridulus. Next base: position 17,727,449 of record NC_089595.1, read on the forward strand.
TAAACGCTCCCACGCCACGCTCTCCAATCCAAGCTCAACCACCTGCCCGCCTTTGCCCGCGCAACGCAGCGCCGCAGCCGACCGGGACCCGACCGAGGTCTCCGCAGCGACACGCCACCACCAGAGCGCGCCAAGCTCGTGCAAGTGTGCAACCAACCGCCTGACGCTCGCGCATGGCGGCCACCTCCGGCCACGCCGTGGTGGTCGACATCGACGAGCCAGCCTCCTGCGGCAGCAACAGCGACGCGGCAGGCATGCGGCAGCTCCAGCCGGTGCTCCCGCCGGTGCCGTACGTGCTCCGCTTCACCGACCTCTCCTACAGCGTCAAGAAGCGCGGCGGCGGGCTGGTGGGCTGCCTCCCGTCGCGCCGGCCCAGCAACCGTCTGGCGTCCTTGGACGCGCCGGCATCATCCGACACCACCACCAACGGCAACACGAAGACTCTCCTCGACGGCATCTCCGGGGAGGCACGGGAGGGGGAGCTGTTCGCGGTCATGGGCGCGAGCGGGTCCGGCAAGTCCACCCTCGTCGACGCCCTCGCGGGGCGGATCGCGCGGGACAGCCTCCACGGCGGCGGGGCCACGCTGAACGGTGAGCCACTCCACGGGCGGCGCCTGCGCGCCATCTCTGCGTACGTGATGCAGGACGACCTGCTGTACCCGATGCTCACCGTCCGCGAGACGCTGCTGTTCGCCGCCGAGTTCCGCCTTCCCCGGGCGCTGTCGGCCGACCGCAAGCGCGCGCGCGTCGACGCGCTCGTCGACCAGCTCGGCCTCGCCCGCGCCGCTGACACCATCATCGGCGACGAGGGGCACCGCGGGGTGTCGGGAGGGGAGCGCCGCCGCGTGTCGATTGGGACGGATATCATCCATGACCCCATCGTCCTGTTCCTCGACGAGCCCACGTCTGGGTTGGACTCGGCTAGCGCGTTCATGGTGGTGCAGGTGCTCCGGCGCATCGCGCAGAGTGGGAGTGTCGTCATCATGACCATCCACCAGCCCAGCGCGCGTATCCTTGGTATACTTGACAGGCTCCTCCTGCTCTCGCGTGGACGCACCGTGTATGCCGGCACGCCGGCGGGGCTGAAGCCGTTCTTCGCGGAGTTTGGTGCGCCGATCCCGGACAACGAGAACCCCGCCGAGTTCGCGCTCGATACCATCCGTGAGTACGAGCGCAGCCCCGACGGCGCCGCCCCAATCGCCGACTTCAACGTCAAGTGGCAGCACCAGCACGGCAGCAGCGCGTCGTCCGCTGCCGTGGACAAGGACAACAAGCTGATGCCGCTGGAGCTGGCCATCGCCGAGAGCGTGTCCCGGGGGAAGCTGGTGGCCGGGAGCGGCGGGCCGGGCGGCGGGAGCGCGGTGATGGTGCCGACGTTCGCCAACCCTCCGTGGACGGAGGTGTGGGTGCTCATCAAGCGCTCCTTCACCAACACGGGGCGGATGCCGGAGCTCTTCGTGATGCGGCTCGGCACCATCATGGTGACGGGATTCATCCTGGCCACCATCTTCTGGCGGCTCGACGACACCCCCAAGGGCGTGCAGGAGCGGCTGGGCTTCTTCGCCATGGGCATGTCCACCATGTTCTACGTGTGCGCCGACGCGCTCCCCGTGTTCGTGCAGGAGCGGCACATCTACCTCCGCGAGACCGCGCACAACGCCTACCGCCGCATCTCCTACGTGCTGGCCAACGCCGTCGTCGCGTTCCCGCCGCTGGTGTTCCTGTCGCTGGCGTTCGCGGTCACCACGTTCTGGGCGGTGGGGCTGGCCGGCGGCGCCTCGTCGTTCCTCTTCTTCGTGCTCATCGTCCTGGCTTCCTTCTGGGCGGGCAGCGGCTTCGTCACCTTCCTCTCCGCGGTGGTGCCGCACGTCATGCTCGGGTACACAGTGGTCGTCGCCATCCTCGCCTACTTCCTCCTCTTCTCCGGCTTCTTTATCAACCGCGACAGGATCCCGGACTACTGGATCTGGTTCCACTACCTGTCGCTGGTCAAGTACCCGTACCAGGCGGTGCTGCAGAACGAGTTCAGCGACGCCTCCCGCTGCTTCTCGCGCGGCGTCGAGATGTTCGACGGCACGCCGATCGGGAACATGACGGAGGCCGTCAAGCTCAAGGTGCTGGAGGCCATCAGCAAGACACTGGGGACCAACATGACGGCCACCACCTGCGTCACCACCGGCGCCGACGTGCTGGCGTCGCAGGCCGTCACGGATATTGGGAAATGGAAGTGCCTGCTGGTGACCGTGGCGTGGGGCTTCTTCTTCAGGGCGCTCTTCTATGTGGTCTTGCTCGTTGGCAGCAAGAACAAGAGGAAGTAGTAATAAATTAGTAGGTTGATGAAACTTATATAAGTTCTGTGATACTGTGATCTAGTGACGATGAAGCAGATGTATAGCTCGAGAAGTAAACGTATTGTTTTTGTTTTTTTAAGAAATATATACACACTGTTTGTCAAATTTTTTTTTCCAAACATGTGCTTGCCTAATGAATCAATATGTGGCTTGGTGCACAAAATTCTTAAAAGTTTGACAACAGGAACTACCAAATTATGTGTTATGCATGACTGCGTCGATGAATCTGTATATATGTTTGGGTGTCCGGCCGCGTGTTTTAACATGCATGTATGCATACATGTCTGTTTCAACATTCCCCAAATATGATTGGCGTAGCAGCAAGGAGCGTGGCATGTTCTTTAAAGAAAAGCAGCAGCAAACGGTGGTAGCACTCATATAAATAGCATGAAGACCTCTCACGGTTGCTGCCTGTTGCAAAAGGAATAGCATCTCAGTAGGCATGCCTTAGTGTTACCAACCCTATATATATAAAGATACATATACATGCTGCTAGGAGATGAAGCGGCTAGCTGTTTGATATTGCAAATATGTTCTCCCATGTGTTTTCTCTTTCTACACCTTTCAGAAGATTTTGGTGCCTAATTAAGTTATTGTTTTGGGATATTGGAGTACACCAAATTTGATGATGAAAAGGAGGCCACGAGTTGGAGTAGACAAATTTTATGAGTTGTAGCAGTGAAGTTTTCACCAGTTGTAGCAGAGAAATTTTCTTTATTTGTGTCTTGCTCACCTTTATGTGCTCCTAGTTCATCTCATTTAATTCCCCGTTGCTGCTAGAGAACAAAGATGAAATGAAACAGAGAAATTTACGCAAGAAGACACCCGGCCGTGCACAAGAGCAAGAAAGGAGGTAGGTTGTCTATTAGCGCGAGTAATACATTAGTGTCAATGTTCAGTGGGAAGGCATTAGCTGAGTTGCAAATCTTATACAACAAACTCTTTCTATCTTAATATAGAGACGTGCAAACCTTTTGCGTGATCGAGAAAAAAATCAAGAAAGGAGTGAGACTACCACCTTCTAAGTGAAAGGAGTGAGACTACCGCCTTCTAAGTGCCAACGTTTCATGGTTTTCATTCATTGAGATTGAGTTTGTTTTCTGTCGACTTTATTTTTGTTTTTGTTGAGTTTTAGTTCCTTTTGTCTTTTGGTTTGGCTATTGTATTTGTGTGCACTCCTTTATTAATAGAATTTAGCTCACTCTGGTGTTGGTTTCTTAAAAAAACAAATATGGTGTTGTCAAGATTTTTTTAATGTATTGGCTTAACGTTATATATGGCACATGCTAATATATTTTGTACACCCAAATGTAACATGAATATGATGTGACCAAAGTTAACTTGAGAAACAACAAGGATACTAATGTATTGAATTAGAAAAAAAGGCATGATGAAGTTGTATAACAATGCTTCAATATAATTCGAACATGCTTCAAATTTCAAAAAATTGTACTAGTACATCATTATCCTTCACTTTTTTTTAATCTTGTCCTTATAATTGGAGTGGTCTTTCTCGTTCATTTTTTTTAATCTTGTCCTTATTCTTACCAAAATAATAGAAGTGGTCTTGCTCGTTGGCATAAAAAAATAAGAGGAAGTAAATTAGTAGGTAAACATATATACATACGTGTGATGTAGTGATGCTGAAGCAAATGTATAGCTCGAGATGTGAATATATTGTTTTTGTTTTTAAGAAATATATACACGTCTTTTTCTCAATTATGGGCTTGGTGTACAAAATTCTTAAAAGTTTTTATAGTAGGGACTATCGAATTATGTGGTGTGCATGACTTCATGGATGAATCTTTATGTGTGGGTGTGCACGACAGCGGTGTCTTACATGCATTTACTCTCTCCGTTCAAAAAAATGCAATTTTAATTTAGGTTTTGGATAAGTCAAACTTTTTATGTCTTCAGCTATGAAAATATATTCCATGATCAATTTAGTGATATTTATTCAGTATCATAAATGTTTGTGATTTTTGTATATATTTAGTCAATTTAAAATTGTTTTACTCACTACTAAAAATATCCACTTCTATGACGAAAATATTAATGACGAATCCAAAATTGTCATAAAATATCGCTTTTTATGACGAATATTTAAATCTCGAAAAGTGAGAATTGTTTTTTTAACGGAGGGAGTATCACGTATGTATGCTGACGTTTCTTTCATGTCTGTTTCAAGTTACATTCCCCAAATATGATTGGCATGCCAGAAAGCAGCAGTAAACGGTAGTAGCACTCATATAAATAGTACGAAGAGCTCACGCCTCCTGCCTGTTGGAAACGGAATAGCATCTCAGTATGCATACCTTGCCTACTGTGGGGCGTTACCAGCCCTATAAGATATATACATGCTGCTAGGCTGGTAGGAGATGAAGCAGCTAGCTATTTGATATTGCAACATTCTCTCATGTGTTTTCTTTGACTAGACCTTTGCATTTCTGAGAAGGTTTTGGTGTCTAATTAAGTTATTTATTTTAGGATATTGGTGCCCAATTAAAATATTTATCTTGGGATACCAAATTCGATGAGATGGAGACCACAAGTTCTACCATAGAATTTTTCTTGGGTCTATGAACTGTTCAGTGCAAGAACCTATTGACGGTTGATCAAAGAAGAATTAAGAGGCTGGTGCCTTATACATGCCCAGAATTTCAATGCCTTCATTCATTTAGATCGAGTTTGTTTTCTCTCGATTTTTTTTTGTTGGGTTTCGCTACCTTTTTGTCTTTTCGTTTGGCTCAAGTTTTGTGTGCGTACATCTCATAGCACTCCTTTATTAATAGAATTTAGCACACTCTATTGCCGGTTTGTTAAAACAAAAACAAATATGGAGCAATCAAGATTTCCATTCATATTGGCTTTATTATATGATACATGCTAATATATATTTTTTTGTATATAACCAAATGCAAAATGAACATTGTGTGACCAGAGTTGACTTGAGAAATAACAAGGATACACTACTAGATTCAGGTTCTTTGTCGAGTGCCTAAGGCACTTGGCAAAGGCCAAATTGCACTCAGTAAAGCCTTTGCCGAGTGTGGCACTCGGCAAAGAACACACGATAAAAAATTGATCGGCAAAGATCTCTTTGCCGAGTGTCTTTTATCGGGCACTCGGCAAAGAACACACGACAAAAAATTGATCGACAAAGATCTCTTTGCCGAGTGTCTTTTATCGGGCACTCGGCAAAGAAAAGCGACCGTCACGGCACCGGCCCCGTTCACGGTGGCTTTGCCGAGTGCCAACCCTGCAGGCACTCGGCAAAGATTTTTTATTTTTTATTTTTAAAAATTCTTTGCAGAGTGCCCCCTGGCCGGTGCTCGGCAAAGTTTGAAATTTTTTTTTTAAAAAAAATCTTTGCCGAGTGCCCTCTGGCCAGCACTCGGCAAAGTTTGAATTTTATTTTTTTAAAAAAAAAATTCTTTGCCGAGTGCCCTCTGGACGGCACTCGGCAAAGTTTGAATTTTTTTTAAAATTCTTCGCCGAGTGCCCTCTGGCCGACACTCGGCAAAGTTTGAATTTTTTTTAAAAAAAATTCTTTGCCGAGTGCCCTCTGACCGGCACTTGGCAAAGTTTGATTTTTTTTAATTCTTTGCCAAGTGCCCTCTGGCCGGCACTCGGCAAAGTTTGAATTTTTTTTTAAAAACAAATTCTTTGCCGAGTGCCCTATGGCCGGCACTCGGCAAAGTTTGATTTTTTTTTAAAAAAAATCTTTGCCGAGTGCCATGGTCATGGCACTCGGCAAAGCTGGAAAAATGGTTTTCCGAGCGCCCATTTTTCCAGCTTTGCCGAGTGCAGTGACCATGGCACTCGGCAACGGGGTCCTTTGCCGAGTGCAACACTTGGCAAAGTGACTCAAAACAGCAATTTTTATTTTTTTTTAAATTCCATCATGACAAATAAATTCATACAAACATATATCACATATATATCTCATCCATCCACACATCCATCTGCATATATCACATCCATCACAATATATATCACATATATAATAATAAGTGCTCAAGTCCATCTAAATAAAATCACAAGTCCATCAAAGTCCACAAGTGCATCATAAGTATATCAAAAGTCCATCACCAAGTGAACAACAAATGAAAAAAATACAACGTGCACTCATCTCGGCCACTGCGACTGTGGTGAAGGTCCGTCATTCGGAGGTGCATGAGGTGGATTATTCGAACCACCGTTAGATGGAGACTGCACAAAGGAGAAAAGATTAAGGTAGATTAATGTAAGACAAGATTATTTGGATAGCTAATATGGGAAGGTAGTGACCATACAAGCAAAGCACAAGCGAAAGTAAAAAACTTTCATGCTCACAGGAGTAGCTGCAGCTGTAGGACGCGGAGGCGGAGGTGGAACCAATAGCCCAGCTGGCAGAGAGAAGCCCACACGTTGCCCAAGCCCTTGTAGGAACTCCGTAATGTCCGTCAGCCTCTGCGTCTGGGCCTGCCGCTCGGCCCGCTCGGCCTCCCGCTTGGCCCGCTCGGCCTATAGCTGGGCCACCATCCTCTGGTGCTCGGCCTCCAGCTCCTGACATTGCCTTATTTCTTGTTCCAGCCGGGCCTGCAATATTTTACTCCAATGTTTCAGTAATGCAAAGCTAATTAAGATGTGTAAAGATCAATGTATGACGAGTAAAACAGGAATAACCTCGAGTGCGTCGACCCGGTGTTGTGCAGCGATCGGCCGTGTGCGAATGGCCGAGCTCTCGCTCGTGCTCCGTGCTCGGATCTAGGAGAGAGAGGGAGTAGAGGCCATGTCGATGACGTCGTCGCCAAGCCAGAACCGCCCATGCTTCTTGCCTTGCCCCGCCCCCATGACGGCCTCTGCATTGAAGTCCTGGGTGCTCAGATCGTGGTCTGACCCATGGAGCGACCTCGCCACCTCAGTGTACTCACTGATGCAGGAGTGGGCGCTCGGGTTCGTGTATGCCTCGGGCGGGTCCTCCAGGTTGAAGGAGACGTCGGACGTCGCCTTGCCCTTGTGGGCCATACACCATGCCTGGAAGTCCGAGCAAGCCTGGCCACTATGTGACGCCGACTGCGAGAAAGACAGCACGATGATTAGAAATCAGGCAGAACTGAGCGTCACAATAGATAAATGAATTCGCGTACCCATGTTTGTTTGTATCCAGCGAGGCTGCAGCTACCTTGATGGCGTGCTGGACCTTGCATCTGTAAACGACGGTCTCGGGCATCCCTGTGCATCTTGAGGTACTCCTCCATGAACCACCTCTCCACCATCATCGCCCAGCACTCGGGATACGCTTGGCACCACCAGGGAATCATCTACACGTCATCAAGTATTAGACATATAAGAAGATTAAATTAAACCAACTTAATCTCAAAATGAATCAATATTGATGTTCTTCATTTACCTCAAGGTACTGCTCCCAGGTCAGCTGCATCTCTCTTGCGTCTTTCTTGGTTTTCCTCTTTCCAAGCTTCGACCTGTAGTAGGTTACGATGGCCTGGATACGCACCTCGTGATGCATGTTGGAGACGAGTTTTTTACAGGCTTTGGTAGTCACCTGCTCCGCCCTGGCCTCAAATCCCTCCTCGCATCTGTAATAAGTCTGCATACAAAAGCGATATATCCATTCATTATTTCAAGAAAAGTCCAATGAATGCGACGTATTGAGCAATGTTGTGTGAGGGAGACTTCCCAAAACTCTGCCTTCATCCGCGCCGCCTTGTTGGGGTACTCCGTATCAGTGGCGACGACGTAGTGGTCAAACGAGTAGGCTGGCTTCGTCTTCGATGCGTACGTGACAATGTCAGGGAAGTGTTGCCTGCACAGAAGACCCAGGATGCCGTTGACTAGCCGTGCGCAACCACCTGACACAACCACCCAGTTCCTACACAAGTGATTAAGAAAAATTATTAGTTTTTTTCGTCATATCATATGAAGTAGTGGTGATAACATATAAAGTTACTTACTTTTGCCCTTCGGGGCGAATCACTGGGCGTTGGTGAGGAAGCGGAACCTGTGGGAGGCTCGTGGGACCTCACAAGTAGACACTCGAAGAGGAGTCAGAGAAAGCAGAACCTGTGCCTGCCGCCTCCAACTCGTCGTCCTCGTGCGGCCCCTCCTCCTCGTCCGTCTACCGAACCAACTCATCGTCCGACTCGTCCACGGGCGCCACCTCCTCCTCTGGCTCCTCCTCACATGGCGTGGGAGGAGACGGCCCCCTCCTACGTCTGGCGGTCCTCCTCCTCCTCCTGTCCGATCCCTCCGGTGCCCCCTCCGCCTCCTCCTGCAGCCGACTGCATCTTTGGTAAATCGAGTTCATGGACCTATGACGGTCGTCCGCCATCTTTGTTCAATCACCTGCAATAAAAAAGAAAAACAAGACGTAATTAGAAATAGGTGCAAAACTGAACAAAACATAATTACAAAAAACATAGTAATACATGTATTAGAAATATTTGCAAAAATGAACAAAACATAATTACAAAAAACATAGTATTACATGTATTAGAAATAATCTTCATGATTGAGATTAGCTGGATCATAGGTCTCGTCATCACTATCAACATTGTCCAACTCATCAACACTATCCGAAGGAGGAATGTTGTCTTCATTGTCATTGCCTAAACGTAATCGCTCAAGCATTTGTATGTCCTTCAGATTTTGCACCTCGTCTCCCGCGTCCTCATCATTATCCCTTTCATTGTCTACTTCCATTCCTATCTCTTCGTTTAAGTCTATGTCAAACCTCCCTTGTAGGCCCTCTTCTTGATAGAACTCTCCATCATATGTGTTTGGGTTGAAGTTGTAATCTTCATCGTTTGGGACAGGTAGTTTACTGTGTGGCGATACCTTGTGCACAATAGACCAACCCTTAAGATGCTCGGCGTCTTTGCACGGGTATGACGTATAATAAACCTGGATGGCCTGTTGAGCCACAATGTAGACATCTTTTCCTGGATAGATGGAATCCTGTCGAATCTCGACTAGCCCAAGCTTAGGGGTCCGTCTTGTTACTCTAGGATGAAACCAGTGGCGTTTGAATATGACAGGAGTAAGAGGTTTGGAACCATAGAATGATAGTTCGTAGATTTCTTCAATTCTTCCATAATAGTCGAGTCCATCAGTGCCAGGCGTAACAACTCTGTTGTTTGTGGTTTTTTCGATTGGGCCGACTCTGCTCGTAGCTTGCTGTGTGAAAACGATATCCATTCACATCATAACCGGTAAATGACTTGACCCTAACGGCATAGCCGTTTGTAACCCATCTCAGCTCGTCACTTATAGGCGCATCAGTTTGGGCTTTCTGTTTGAACCAACAAATGAAATCGAGGCTCCTTGGTCCCGTACCCTGTGAAAGAATGGTATCATTTTCTTGCGGGGTAGGTTGCCTTGATCCATGCCAGGATTGATGAAGAAATTCCCTGTACCAACGAGAAACAAGGGGGTTGGACGAAGAAACAAGGACATACGGTGAAATGAAACAAGTTCGTTCAGAACTTACCCAATGAACGGCTGCACCTCGACAAGGTTGGTCAACACATATAGCATGATACTGCGCCACTCTTCATTTTTCAATTGCTTAGTGGTCAATGCACTTGCGCTTCCGAGTTGCCCTTGGAAAAGGCTGAGGTTCGATTCATTTTTACCAGCATTGTAACGAGGTGGTAGATTATAAACGCTAGGAAGTTTCTCAGTGTAGTATTTCTCTGTGAAGTTCGACACCTCTTCTAGAATGTATGCCTCTACAATGGAAGCCTCAATTTTGGCTTTATTTCTACATTTTTTGCGAAGAGTCTTCAGACATCTCTCGATTGGATAGCACCAACGGTTCTGCACGGGCCCCCCCATCCGTGCCTCATACGGGAGGTGTACAATCAAATGCTGCATTGGCAAGAAGAAGCCGGGTGGAAAGATCTTCTCCAACTTACATAGCAACACGGGTGCCGCTTTTTCCAAGTCATCAATGACGGTCCGAGAGAGCTCCTTGGCACAAACCTAGCGGAATAAGTAGCTCAACTCTGCCAGCACTTGCCAGACATGCTCTGGGACATAACCTTGAACCATCACTGGAAAAAGTCGCTCAATCCATATGTGGTAGTCATGACTCTTCATCCCGTTGACTCACAGAGTGCCTAAGTTCACTCCCCTCTTTAGATTCGCTGCATACCCATCAGGGAACATTAGTGTCTTGATCCATTCAAGTACTTCCCTCCTTTGGTCCTTTTTCAAGACGAAATCGGCCTTAGGCCTTCTCTAGGTCTTGCCACGACTAGGAGGCTGCATCTCTTGATTTGGTCTATCACACAACATTGTCAGGTCCACTCTAGCCTTAGGGTTGTCCTTAGACTTTTCAGTGTCCATGAGTGTTGCCCAAAGTGCCTTGGCGACATTCTTTTCAGTGTGCATTACATCAATGTTATGTGGCAGAAGAAGGTCATCGAAATAGAGGAGCCTCGTCATGCCCGAGATATGAGTCCACATATGTTGCTCACCATATCCCACAAAACCACCTTCTTCATTGGGCACGAGAGCATCTATCTGAGCATGAACCTCGGCACCAGTCATCATCCGTGGTGCAGGGTTTGTTACTTTGACACCTTTCGTAAAGTTCTTGATGTCTTGTCTGAATGGATGGTCAAGAGGTAGGAATTGATGATGTCTGTCGAACGATGAATACTTGCCACCCTTCTACAACCAAATGAACCTCACACCTTCCTTACATATTGGGCATGGGAACTTCCCGTGAACACACCAGGCGCAGAATATCCCATACGCCAGGAAGTCATGCAGGGAGTAGTGGTACCAAACATGCATTTTGAAGGTTGTCTTTGTAGCTCGATCGTATGTCCATACCCCTTCGTCCCAAGCACGGACCAATTCATCAAACACGGGCTCCATGAACACACCCATATTACTCCCTGGGTGTCTAGGAATTATCAACGACAAGAATACGTTATGTCGTTGAAAGGAGACACCGAGGGGGGGGAGATTAAGGGGGGTAACAAAGATGTGCTAACATGTGTATGGGGCAGCCATCATTCCATAAGGATTGAACCCATCTGTTGCCAGCACGACACATATATTACGAGCCTCATCTGCTTTGTCACGATGTTTGTCATTAAAGCAGATCCAAGCTTCACCATCGGATGGATGTACCATCTTGTCAGGATTGTACCGTTTGCCATTTTTGTGCCATGTGATCTGTTTCGCGGATTCCTCAGTCATATATAGCCGTTGGATCCTTGGTAGGAATGAAAGGTACCATAGGATTTTCACGGGGATCGTAAGTTGCCTCTTCTGGCCATCATCAGAGTCTACCTCCAGGTACCTGGAGGATTTACACTTTGGACAGAACTTTGCATGCTCATATTCTTTCCTAAATAGGACGCACCCCTTCGAACAAGCATGTTGAAAGGTCCTTGTTTGGTTTTGGTAATTGAGTGACAACCTAGGTGGACTAATTGTGTTTATGTGAGATACACAGGTGATTAGTCCACAGGTACATGTGTGTGAGCAACATATGCCATAGAGGTGAAAATGGCTTGAAGATGTTGCAAAGCTCACACATGTGATGATGAAGGAGCTTATTGCACATGAGACATGACATTGAGTCATGTGATCAAGGTAGAGAAGATCAAGACAAGACTTGGCTTGATGGACCGGTTGCAAGCGTGAAGGGCAAGTCGAAGGCTTTGGAGTGATGGACCGTGTGGCGGTGAAGCTTGAGCAAGACTTGGCGCCGATGGACGATGGCAATGGTGAAGAGCAAGTAGAGTCAAGATCGATGAACCAATATGATCATGTGATGATATGAAGTGGATCATATCATTATTGATCGTGTTGGTGCATGTGTTGCATCGACATTGAAGGAGATGGAATGGAATGCGCAAGGCAAAGGTATAACCTAGGGCATTTCATTTCACCGGTCATAGGTGTGTAGAGAAGTTTATGACCGGGTTTAGGATAGATGGCCGTACTATCAAGAGGAGCAAACTTGTTTGCATATCGGTCATCTAGTGCCACTCGAGTGATCTAACTTTGCATTGTCGCTAGGATCGTTGTTTGTGGTTTTTCGATTGGGCCGACTCTGCTCGTAGCTTGCTGTGTGAAAACGATATCCATTCACATCATAACCGGTAAATGACTTGACCCTAACGGCATAGCCGTTTGTAACCCATCTCAGCTCGTCACTTATAGGCGCATCAGTTTGGGCTTTCTGTTTGAACCAACAAATGAAATCGAGGCTCCTTGGTCCCGTACCCTGTGAAAGAATGGTATCATTTTCTTGCGGGGTAGGTTGCCTTGATCCATGCCAGGATTGATGAAGAAATTCCCTGTACCAACGAGAAACAAGGGGGTTGGACGAAGAAACAAGGACATACGGTGAAATGAAACAAGTTCGTTCAGAACTTACCCAATGAACGGCTGCACCTCGACAAGGTTGGTCAACACATATAGCATGATACTGCGCCACTCTTCATTTTTCAATTGCTTAGTGGTCAATGCACTTGCGCTTCCGAGTTGCCCTTGGAAAAGGCTGAGGTTCGATTCATTTTTACCAGCATTGTAACGAGGTGGTAGATTATAAACGCTAGGAAGTTTCTCAGTGTAGTATTTCTCTGTGAAGTTCGACACCTCTTCTAGAATGTATGCCTCTACAATGGAAGCCTCAATTTTGGCTTTATTTCTACATTTTTTGCGAAGAGTCTTCAGACATCTCTCGATTGGATAGCACCAACGGTTCTGCACGGGCCCCCCCATCCGTGCCTCATACGGGAGGTGTACAATCAAATGCTGCATTGGCAAGAAGAAGCCGGGTGGAAAGATCTTCTCCAACTTACATAGCAACACGGGTGCCGCTTTTTCCAAGTCATCAATGACGGTCCGAGAGAGCTCCTTGGCACAAACCTAGCGGAATAAGTAGCTCAACTCTGCCAGCACTTGCCAGACATGCTCTGGGACATAACCTTGAACCATCACTGGAAAAAGTCGCTCAATCCATATGTGGTAGTCATGACTCTTCATCCCGTTGACTCACAGAGTGCCTAAGTTCACTCCCCTCTTTAGATTCGCTGCATACCCATCAGGGAACATTAGTGTCTTGATCCATTCAAGTACTTCCCTCCTTTGGTCCTTTTTCAAGACGAAATCGGCCTTAGGCCTTCTCTAGGTCTTGCCACGACTAGGAGGCTGCATCTCTTGATTTGGTCTATCACACAACATTGTCAGGTCCACTCTAGCCTTAGGGTTGTCCTTAGACTTTTCAGTGTCCATGAGTGTTGCCCAAAGTGCCTTGGCGACATTCTTTTCAGTGTGCATTACATCAATGTTATGTGGCAGAAGAAGGTCATCGAAATAGAGGAGCCTCGTCATGCCCGAGATATGAGTCCACATATGTTGCTCACCATATCCCACAAAACCACCTTCTTCATTGGGCACGAGAGCATCTATCTGAGCATGAACCTCGGCACCAGTCATCATCCGTGGTGCAGGGTTTGTTACTTTGACACCTTTCGTAAAGTTCTTGATGTCTTGTCTGAATGGATGGTCAAGAGGTAGGAATTGATGATGTCTGTCGAACGATGAATACTTGCCACCCTTCTACAACCAAATGAACCTCACACCTTCCTTACATATTGGGCATGGGAACTTCCCGTGAACACACCAGGCGCAGAATATCCCATACGCCAGGAAGTCATGCAGGGAGTAGTGGTACCAAACATGCATTTTGAAGGTTGTCTTTGTAGCTCGATCGTATGTCCATACCCCTTCGTCCCAAGCACGGACCAATTCATCAAACACGGGCTCCATGAACACACCCATATTACTCCCTGGGTGTCTAGGAATTATCAACGACAAGAATACGTTATGTCGTTGAAAGGAGACACCGAGGGGGGGGAGATTAAGGGGGGTAACAAAGATGTGCTAACATGTGTATGGGGCAGCCATCATTCCATAAGGATTGAACCCATCTGTTGCCAGCACGACACATATATTACGAGCCTCATCTGCTTTGTCACGATGTTTGTCATTAAAGCAGATCCAAGCTTCACCATCGGATGGATGTACCATCTTGTCAGGATTGTACCGTTTGCCATTTTTGTGCCATGTGATCTGTTTCGCGGATTCCTCAGTCATATATAGCCGTTGGATCCTTGGTAGGAATGAAAGGTACCATAGGATTTTCACGGGGATCGTAAGTTGCCTCTTCTGGCCATCATCAGAGTCTACCTCCAGGTACCTGGAGGATTTACACTTTGGACAGAACTTTGCATGCTCATATTCTTTCCTAAATAGGACGCACCCCTTCGAACAAGCATGTTGAAAGGTCCTTGTTTGGTTTTGGTAATTGAGTGACAACCTAGGTGGACTAATTGTGTTTATGTGAGATACACAGGTGATTAGTCCACAGGTACATGTGTGTGAGCAACATATGCCATAGAGGTGAAAATGGCTTGAAGATGTTGCAAAGCTCACACATGTGATGATGAAGGAGCTTATTGCACATGAGACATGACATTGAGTCATGTGATCAAGGTAGAGAAGATCAAGACAAGACTTGGCTTGATGGACCGGTTGCAAGCGTGAAGGGCAAGTCGAAGGCTTTGGAGTGATGGACCGTGTGGCGGTGAAGCTTGAGCAAGACTTGGCGCCGATGGACGATGGCAATGGTGAAGAGCAAGTAGAGTCAAGATCGATGAACCAATATGATCATGTGATGATATGAAGTGGATCATATCATTATTGATCGTGTTGGTGCATGTGTTGCATCGACATTGAAGGAGATGGAATGGAATGCGCAAGGCAAAGGTATAACCTAGGGCATTTCATTTCACCGGTCATAGGTGTGTAGAGAAGTTTATGACCGGGTTTAGGATAGATGGCCGTACTATCAAGAGGAGCAAACTTGTTTGCATATCGGTCATCTAGTGCCACTCGAGTGATCTAACTTTGCATTGTCGCTAGGATCGAGTGGCGTGGCAAGTTGAGTGGCTAACATCCTTTAGGAAATGATTGTGAAAATGCTAACACACATACACATGATAGTGTACACTTGGTGGTGTTGGCACATTTACAAAGGAGGTGGTGTTTGCAGGGGTGAGATGAGTTTTGGGTCCCTATTTTCGGGAAAATGGGATGCCTATTTTCTATTGCGCCAGATGTAAATTCCTGTGGTTAGCACACTTGAGCAAGGGTGAAGAGAATGGAGAAGATGCTGGCATCGGTCAACTGACCGGACGCTGGATCTGAATACACCGGACGCTGGCAGGCTGCGTCCGGTCGCGCTGACGTGGAGTGTAGCAGTAGCTGGAGAGTGACCGGACGCTGGCTGCGTCCGATCGCGTTCGACCGGACGCGTCCGGTCATGCTCGGGAGCTTACTGGAAACGACCGGACGCTGGGGGTTCAGCGTCCGGTCAGTTGAAGCTGCTGCGTCCGGTCAGGTCAAGTGACTGTTGGAATCGGGACACGTGGTTGTCTGCGAGCGACCGGACGCTGAGGTCCAGCGTCCGGTCAACACGACCGGAGCGTCCGGTCGGCCCGACCGTTGCCCAGTGAAGGGGTAACGGCTAGTTTAGCCCTTGGGGCTATAAATAGAAGTGGCCTTCGGCCATGGCTGGTGTTGAGCACCTCAAGGGACTTAGTGTCCATGCTTGTGAGTGCTTGGGAGCCCTCCATCACACATATACTTGATAGTGATCATTCGATTGTGTGAGTGAGCGATTCTAGTGCGATTGCATCGTGAGGTTGCATCGAGTGGCACTAGGTGATTGAGTTGCAAGCCGGTGGTGCTTGTTACTCTTGGAGGTTGCCACCTCCTAGACGGCTTGGTGGTGGTCTCCGTCGAAGCCCGCAAGAAGCTTGTGCGGTGCTCCGGAGAAGAGCTTTGTGAGGGGCATTGTGCTCGCCCTGCGGGAGCCGCGAAGAGCAACTCTAGTAAAGCGAGACACGAAGGGCGACAAGTGGTCCGGCCGGGTCAAGTGCTAGAGCTTGTGGTAAGCACTCCACGTGGGAGAGTGTGACTTGCGAGTCACCACTAGCAAGAGGACCGGCGGCAACCTTGAAGCTTGTCTCAACGGGGACTAGCGTGTTGGCAAACACGTGAACCTCGGGAGAAAAATCATCGTGTCAACTTTGTTCTTCCTGTTGGTTTGCAACCCCCTTACACAAGCTTGTAATTACTTTCACTTACATTGTGCTTGTGTAGTTGCTCTTGTAATTCGTTAGCTTGTGTATCTCACTAGTTACCTTCTAGCTTGTGTAGCATAGAAGTAGCTCCCTTGAGTGGCTAATTTGGTTTTAGTAACCTTGTTAGTCACATTGCTTAGTTTGTGTAGCTAAGTATTTGCGCTCTCTAATTAGGCATTGGTTGCCTTGTTATTGAGCATTGCTAGTGAGCATCGTTAGCTTTGTGCTTTTGCTTACTAGCATGTGTAGGAGCTCTCTTGTTACTTAACATACTAGTGGCATAGGTTTGTGTAACCTTGCTCTTAGAATTATTTAGGAGAGCTCTAACTAGCCCGGCACCTTTGTTGCATAATTGTTATCTTTGCAAGGTGCTAGTGAACATATATAGTGGGGTATAGTCTTGGCTAGACCGATAGTTTTAATTCCGCACTTGTTTCGGTTAGCCAACGTGATTAAGTTTTAAAAAGGACTATTCACCCCCCCTCTAGTCGCCATCTCGACCCTTCACATGTATCTGCTCATACGGCATCTTAAGTGCACGAAGGAGTTTCTGTGACTCGTACATGCTCTTTGGCAGAATGTGGCCCTCCGGAAGCAGGGTGCCAATCACGACCAACATCTTATCGAAGCCAGGTCCACTCAAGTTTAACTCGGACTTCAACCCCATTAAGCGTCCAATGGCATCCAGTTGAGACACCGTTGACCGATCATGAAGGGGTTTCTGTGCCGAGTCCATCATGTCGTAGAACGCCTGTGTGGATGCCTCCATCTCCTCCTTCTCATGTCCCTCATCGTACTGTCCTTGGTGAGAGTCATCTAACATGTCTGCTACCCGGCATCAGCATCAAAAGCCTCCACCCGTGGTCTCACCACCTCCTCTCTCATACGATGGGCTTCACCATGGTGGAACCATCGGGTGTAGTCCGGCGTAAATCCATTCTTCACAAGATGTTTACCCATTTCCACCTTGTTTACCCTTCTCCTATTTCCACATTTGCTGCAGGGACACAAAACTAGGCAATGTCCTTTAGCAGCCTTGCCAAATGCACTGTTTAAGAAAGCATCGATCTTGTTCATCCATTCCGTGGTGTAATCGCTCTGACTTCTCCAGCCCATGTACATCCACTGACGGCCATCCATCCTCTAACATATGTATCAGCGAGTAATGTAACCATCAATTGCATCTACATGGTGTTCCTACTGTCTAATAGGTGAGGATAGGTCCTAATCCCACCCGCGGATGCGTAGATGAGGTTAGTTTCCATGCTCTACTCCTATCCGAGACAGAATTTCGGCAGCACCTCCCCGCTGTTCTCCAGATACACGTACTGCCAAAGAAGAGTGCGTATCCAGAGAACAACAGGGAGGTGATGCCGAAACTCTGTCTCGGACCGGAGCAGACCATGGAAACTAACCCATCTACGCATCCACGGCCTGTCCAAAAAATGTGGACAATCCAAAACAGATACGGTCATAGATATGCAAAGATCTGCATACCTCCAACCGTATCTCTTTCGAACGGGACACGCCTAACTGGGTTACGCGATCTACGACCATGATACAGAAAGAGGGGTTATACCTAGGGTGGCGGCGGAGTCAGGCTAGCGGGGCCGTGGCGGGTCGGTGCAGTGGCGAGGCAACACGGTGCAGGCAGACCGGCACGACGGCGGGAACTCCGACTCGGCTCCGACGGGCTCTTCTCTACAAAAATGGAACAAAATACTGTCATTTAAAAAAAATTCAGCAGAACCTCCCCTGAACGGTGAGGTTTCCAAAATCTACAAAAAACGATGACACGATGGCCGACAAGCACATATGTCTCAAGAGAAGCCATGTAGTTTGGATATCAATCCATGCAGAAGAATATATCCAAGTAGTACCACTACTTCTACTACTACGTCCACTATTGCTACTACTACTACCACTAGTTCTACTACTACTACTACCACTATTGCTACAGCTACTACCACTAGTTCTACTACTACTATCACTACTTCTACTACTACTACCACTAATTCTACTACTACTACCACCACTAGTTGTACTACTACTACCACTACTTCTAATACTACTACTACCACTAGCACTACTAGTACAACTAATACTACTACAACTATCACTACCACGACAACAACAAGAGAGAAGGCATACCTGACGGGCGTCGGGGGTAGGGGCGGGCGGCGTCGGGGTCGAGCGACATCGGGGTCGCCGGAGTCGGGCACGGGCGGCGTCGGGGCGGCCGGTCCACGGGGCGCGGCCAGGGGCAGGGCGTGGCCGGGGGAGATGTCCTGGTTTGTAAGCATCGTACGTGACAACGTGCACCAAACCTTCTCAAATTTTTATCATAGCCTCCACATACGATATCATGACATCTCAACAAGTTTCATGATTTTCGGACTTCTGCTTTTTATAGAATTTAAAAACACTTCGCACGCAAGTTCGCGGTCATGTTTTGTGAACAAGATGTCCGAAATTTTGGGTCCGTTCCTGGATACGGCCTCACACTACACTCAGTAACATGACTATCATTTTTTGAATCATTAAATTCCATTATTCGTACCACGTGCAATTCTAATTTATATTTTTTTGAAAAAATTCAAGTAAATGAAATAAAGTAACTAAATATATCAAAAATCCAAAAAAAATTCCCAAATTCTAACTAGGAGTTCCTGGTACTTTAAAAGGGCTGCACAAAAAATTTGGAGGCCAAAAACAAAAAAAAAACTTTGCCGAGTGCCGGGGCATGGCACTCGGCAAAGGGGGTCTTTGCCGAGTGCCAAGAATAAGACACTCGGCAAAGAGGGTTTTGGATTTTTTTTAAATATCCTCTTTGCCGAGTGCCTTCACAGGGCACTCGGCAAAGACATTTCAAAAAAAAATTCTTTGCCGAGCGCCGTGTCAGGGGCACTCGGCAAAGTATTTAAAAAAAATTCTTTGCCGAGTGCCAGATCTGGGACACTCGGCAAAGAAATTTAAAAAAAACTTCTTTGCCGAGTGCCTAACAGCAGGCACTCGGCAAAGAAGGACGTGGTCGAACACCGTTACGCGGGGCAGCCTATGCCGAGTGCCGCGCTTTTGCCGAGAGCCTGGTACTCGGCAAAGAAGTCCTTTGCCGAGAGCATTTTTTTGCCGAGTGCCCAGCACTCGGCAAAGAACTCTTTGCCGAGTGCAATTCTTTGCCGAGTGCGGCACTCGGCAAAGAACGTCTTTGCCGAATGCCCGATTTTTGACACTCGGCAAAGCAGTTTGCACTCGGCAAAGATCCCGTTTCCAGTAGTGATAATGATGTATTGGTATTGGAAGAAAATGAATAACAAAGTTGTAAAACAGAACTTCGATACAATCCTAACATGCTTCAACAAAATTGTACTACTACATTATCATCTTTTCCTTTTTTTTAGGGGTTGTTTGATTTCTAGTTGTAGGTTGGCACAACTAATCTTAGGCAAGTATGTCAAGCCACAAAGTGTATGACTGGAAAATTTGAAGCCACACTTTACCTTGCCTATAAGAAAATCTACTATGACATACGGAGCTTAAAAGAAACTCGTCAAATCTTTAGGTGCCGAACAACCACTTGTTAGCTTTATCAAACTTGCATAAGGTGAAGTGTGGCTAGGAACCAAACACCCTCTTAATGTTGTCATTTTACCAAAATAAAAAAAGCGCTAATATTATATCCAATTAGAACTGCTGGGCAAGTTCACTTTATGCTCCATGGCAACGGAAATAATGACATGGTGACACAACCGATCAACAAATAAGAATGAAACAATAAGTCGCTGCATATATATTTGACCTTTAAGTTATGTACTCTTTATTTTAAAAAGACAATTAGTTGATTTGTTCGTACTAAGTTTTATATACTCTCTATTGTTTTTTTAAATAATTAGTTGATTTGATCGTATTGTTTAACTAGTGCAGTTTAAGTAGTTGTAGGTCTACTACTCGTCGGTAAATAAATAAAAGAGAAAAAGAAAGAGGGTTTGCTCTTGAGTGAGTGACACTTGTGAACAAACTCCAAGTAGAACTTGTGCATCTTAGAAAGGTTTTCTCACCATACACGATTTGTTATTTGATCATCCCTGTCAGGTGTTTGCCTGTGGTCAATTACCTACTCGATGGTGTAGTCAGAATGATGAGACTTGTAACGCAAATTGGATTCAAATAAGTGGCAGTAGGTGCTGATCATCCATACATCCTCGGTTCCTTCAGTTCGTCTGATATATGGTTATTGAGAAACTTGAGTTTCCAATTCAGAGTTTTCAGCTAGACACCTCCTTTGTTTCAGACGCTGTACATGCAGCAGCCTTGTTAACCTTGTCAAAGAAAAAGAAAAGGAAAACTTGGCCTCATGCACAATCCTGAATGTCGTGCAGTGTTTACCAACGCCTTATTTCTGACGGCGCGATGCAATCCAGCCGAAACCTTTTACGTGCTGCTCCACTTGTAGCGAATCGAAGCAGGCAGGCACGTGGACGATCGATGCAACCGTACGCGTAGGTATCTGTCTCGTATACGACATGCTCTGCACGCATCGCACGTTACTTTACCTAAGGTAGATACACACGTGTGTGACGTGTGGTCAAATACCTGTGTCGAAAGCAACCCTCCAAGACTAGTGGTTTGGCACGTTGCTCTCGCAAGTCAGACAATGCATTATGCATGGGCCGCCTCTAGCTGCATGCAAACCTGATAAAACCCTTCCGGCCTTAGCCGTCCAGACACCACAAGGAAAAAGTGCCTGCTGTCTGCTGTCTCGCTGGCTAGGCAAAGCACCAAGCAAGGGAGCTTGCTCAACAAGAGATCGAGCAGTGTGAGAGGGATGCCAAAGGCTACCGCGACGACGACGATGATCCATATCTGAATTTGCTCTGAATTTCTGTTGGAAGCTGGAGACTGGCCGTATATATGTCAGACATCAGGGAAATGTGATGCCCGCACGGCTCTCGCGGAGGCGGCGTCGCCATTGGCTGCCGCCTTCTTGCTCCGGTTCTCGGGCTACCTCCGATCATGATGGGGCCTTGCGACTAACCAACCAAGCTTTTAACTTGTTATATATATCGTCTCTTGCTTAGGCGCTGCTTTCACAGTGACAGGGGGTACGGTGGTGTCAGTAGTAAAGATGACACCAGCCAACTAAACCCATTACAAAAACTGATGGGTGGTGTCAGTAGTAAAGATGACACCAGCCAACTAAACCCATTACAAAAACTGATGGGTGGTGTCAGTAGTAAAGATCTAGGATATCAGTGTCATAGCTTCTCTTAAAAGGAAAAAAAAACACTTCTCTAAGAAGCTGCACACAAATGAAGGAAAAACGTGTGGCCACGTACGTGCGATAATTTGGTCTGGTCCATTTTTTGCATTTTAATACAAATGATCATGGCACCTCCTCCTAACATATTTTTAGAGATCCACACCCCTGCAACAAATAGCGGTGACTATATTTTTCGATACAGCTTCTCTGAAATACGTGCTTCTCTAAAAAAGTTGCACACAAATTAGGCAAAAAGCTAGTTTTCAGGATAATTTGGTCTGGCGGCTCAGTTTCTATGTTCACCCCCAACAGTATGAGCTAGTTACTAGCTCTAAGATAACTTTTCCAATGATGTTAACTTTCACCAATAGGTCATAATGTGAATAGATCTACATGATAATAATCCCACGTGATCTTAATTATTTTAGAATATATGTGTGTACGAGACTAGCTCTTGGTCAAGAGATATTTTGTCTCTCTTCTATTAAAATATAGATAAAATAAAATAAAATGGTTAGTTAGCTCACAGGTCACTATTGGATAATGTGCCTTTGTGATACACATATCAGGGCAAGCTAAGAAACATATCGATGTCAGCGTCATATATCAGTGCACGGCCATAAAATGAACTGCTGAAAAGCATGTTGTCCCACTTTTAATGTGAACTTTTCAAAAAAGATTCGGAACAAGGCCAGCATATATTAATAAGGAGGAGCGATAATAATTACACGTGCCATGGGCGCAAACAACTACAGATTTATTGACAGACTATCAAGGTAACAAGCGAAAAGAACTAAACAGACTACTCATAATTTAGCTAGGGCCAGGGTACAAACGAGGGGCAATTAACAACCTGTCATTATCCGAACAGCAACACAATAATCAATCTGCATGATCTTCTAATTCACCAAATAAACCAGTTACCGGCCAGCTATAATCTCCTTATATATTCTGATGACATCTAGAATTGAACTTATTATTTTGGCTATATATAATCTCCTTATTATGAACTTATTGTGCCTATAAGTAACACAGCAGCAGCCAAAATTAGCTATACCGAATCAACAATTTGGAAAGTACGCGGGTAAACACGCACGCGCAGATACATAGTACAGTACAGGGAGGAAAAATTTGGCAGCCAAATTTGGGCATGTTGCTTGCACCTAGCAGTCCTTGGCTCCTTGCTCCTTGGATGCTTCTTGCTTGCTACCTCGGAGAAGAGAACCGAACAGCAACAGCCAACAGGAGGAACAGCAACTGCATGTGTTTGTCATGCATGCATGCTCGATCTGCTTCCGTTTTCCATCCTCCTCCAGCACAATCGGAGACCAAGGAAACGAAACCGATCGATGGTCAAGGTGAAGCGCAGCTACGAGACACACGACCGGAGGCAGGAATTCAGCTACAAACATCCAATCCAAGAGGAAGCTACAAAGGCGGCAGCGGCTCCGATCCTGCCCAACTTTTTTTTGCTGATGCTGAGTCACGAAAATAGCAGCGTTCTTACATGATGTTGATGTTAATAATGGTACTCTAAAATCATATCTAGGTGAAAGCATATGAATGACTCGTGCTCAAGATGTAGTTGGAAACATATATCAAGATGATCTTTGATGTACGCCTTTCACCCATACGGATGCGCGCGGCAACCAAAGCTAGCTATCAATGCAAACTGTATCGAGCTATAGTTATTAGTGACGACGACTCTCCTGATGCGATGTGGTGTACCATCTTCATTTTGAGGTGCCGAACAACCTCACGCGTGCTCTGCAGCCGGCCGTATGGAAAGAAGTTGGCCGTGTGTGTGAGACTAGACTAGTCCATGGAGACGGAGAATCAGGACTGTGATTTGAGAGGCAGGCAGTGGCCAAGTCCAAGCTTGTGTAGGCTACCTCCGTCAGATCAGCCACACTTGGCGGCCCGGCCGTCCAACTACTTCTCTGGGTGTGTCTTGTTGCGCCGGATGGACCAACTGAAGATTTGATCTGAACACCGGACGAGAAAAGCTGCTGCCTGCCTGCCGCACATCAAGGAGGAACTGACGCAGAGAGGGATCCGATTGGCCGGCCGTGACCGTGATGATGAATTTGACAAGACCTCAAGACTGATCATCAGGCTGCCTGCACAAGGTTGTTTGTACTACTAGCTAGATACGGAGTAGATGTGGCGTTCTTCCATGAATCGACCCCCAACTTTCAACTGCCTGCCTCCGCGAGTCAATCACGTGCCATCCCCTTTTTCCCCATCCGAGTCTGCTCGTTGAGGCAACAAGGGTGCCCAAAGCCATATTCCATACACAAAGAATGAAATTCTAGTTTGATTTGAGTTATAAATTATCTTAACTATTTGACTAAGTTTCATAGGAAATAGCTTCTATATTTATGACTCCAAATGAACATGTTACAAAAGTATATTGTAGGACGAATCATACTTTTTTAGTACAATAAATAAATTAATAATAACATATAGTATCTTTCTATATAAATTTGTACTGACTTAAGAGTGTTTGACTTAATGCTATTCTAGAATTATATATTTTTTCTGCAATTGTTCGAGGTAGTAATATTTATGATACCCAGTAGGTATACTGTGATGATATATTCTATGATAAATTTGTATATGTGTTTGACATCATAAATATAGATAGATATTTTTATGAATTTAATTAGACTCTATATGGTTTAGTTTGAAACCACGACAAAATTGCATTTTTATATCAAGCGAGTACCTTGCAGTCCATATTTGTTCTAGGAAAAATTCCTTTTGACACCGGGCCCTTAACTTTTGCGTCGTCTGATTTTTTTGACCGAAGTCAGCAGGGGAAACCCCAACCTTTTTTTTTATTTTTTTTATTCCAGACCCTTTTAATTCGTTCCCACGGGGAGTCGAACACAGGCCTGTTGATGCTACTGAGGTGCTCTAACAACTAGGCTAGAGGCCATTTCACTGCGTCCTCTAATTTACCTCCCTCATTTATAAAACCGGTTTTATGTTCTCCCTCAACCTCTAAAACCGTTTGATTTTCCCTTTAAAAATTCATAGAAATTTGGTTTTAGATTGACAAAATATGAACTTAGTTTTTTTTCTGAAATCATGCTCTATCTTATGGTGACTAGGTTTCATGTGCCCTTTATTTAATATATTTAATTAAGTTTTATAACCTTTTTCATTTAAATTAATATGTTTTACACTCTGTATGAAATATGCTTGCCATTTCAGGGCAAAGGGAGTAAACAGTTTTCCTATAGGAGCACACAAAATCGGCAAAAGAGTGAAGCATCATCAGTTGTGGGCTTTATTGCTGGATAATACTTGATGGATCAAAAGCCCACAATGCACTGAAGTCCTTTTGTGGCCCCATGACAAATCCAATATTTTTTTCTTCAGTCAGTAAGCTCATAGAGCCCACTAGCTAGGCCAATATATAATCCAATACAGTAGCGGGCTTCCTAGCGCCCGGACGTTCGGACGGACGGGACGTCCGGGGCGCCCGTGCCTGCAATAATTTTTCATGCCATTTCGCACGTCCACATGGGGCCTGCACCGTCCCGAACGTCACCAGCATCCAGAATAGAGAGAGGAGGCGGCGGATGCCCAGCCGGCGTCGCGAGTAGGAGGAGACACCGAGGCGAGGCAACACAAGGCGAGGAGGAAGATGCAACACCCGATCTACGTACTTTTGAAACATTTAAATGCAACGCTTGCAACATACGTTTGAAGGCAGATGAATCGGTTGAAATATGCATCTGAAACACTTACAAAACACCTGAAAAAACACTTGAAACCAATGCAAAACACATACACAACATCCAGATAAAACACTTGCAAACATATATGTAAAACATATGCAACATTAGGATAAACACAATTGCAACATACGTCTAAAAACAGATGAAACATTGGAAACAAAAGCTTGCAACATATGTGTACAATCATTGCAACATATACAATATCTCGATCTAATTTTGCAACATCCATATGAAATACTTACAACATACCTCTGAAACACTTAAAAACAGATGCTTGCAATATGCGCTTTGAAGCGCAATATCTACTTGCTGCTTGGACGAAAATGGAGGTTCATCGACGCAGAGCTCAATGCCGACATGAAGCTCGATGCTACGGAATGGCGCGGAGGTCGCCTGTGTGGAGGTCATCGGCGGCATGGACCTCGGCAAAGGCGCGGCAGGCAGATGGAGCGTGCCCGCAATGGGAGGCGCGGGTACTGGTGGGGGCGGCATGGGGAGGGTGAGATCCATCCCACGAGTAGGGGCGCGTGGCGGGGGCGATGTAGATCTGTCCCACGAGTAGGGGCGCGCAGCGCGCAGCGCGCAGCGCCACAGAATGAGCAAGCGATGTAGACGAGTGCGACACAGGCAGGGCTCGTTCTGCGAGAGAGCGACTCGGGTGACATACGTCTGGACGTATGGACGACCGAACAAGAGCATTACCGATACAGTAAAATAGTCCGCTGGTCCATCTCCGGCTGCTACTTCCTGGTGTGTCTCGTAGGCCGTAGAGGAGCGGACCAACCATTTTTTTATCTGAACAGGTAGTGGAGGTTTATGTGGCAGATAAGCCTGCTGCTGTTTTATTATGAGAGAAAAATAATATATCATGACTGATAAGCCGGGCTAATAAATTCAAACAAACAAGACGAAAAGCTGCTGTGTGTTGCCTGCCGCGCCAGCGCCGCACATCAAGGAGGAACTAACTCTCGCAGGGAGGGATACGATTAGCTAGCCGTGATGATTTTGACAACACCACCACCACCAGCCTTGTGCCCTGTTCATTTGGCTTATAAGCTATACTTTTTCAGTCAATGAACATTATTTTTCTCTCACAACAAATTAACCAACAGTACTTTCAGCCACGGCTTATCAGCCAAGCGAGCGGGGCCAGCAGCACCGGCCGAGCAAGTTGGAGTAAACATGCGGCGTTCGAACGGGACGGACCCACATCCTGTCATTCAGCCTGTTCGCGCTTAGTCGTAAACGATCGTGTATTATAAGCCAGAACAGTATTTTTCTCTCACACCAAACCAGCCAGCAGTAATAATCTACGATCGTTTCAGCCGAAATAAACAGGCTGATTATCGATTTGGTAAGGATGCACGTGAACTGACTGATGACTGATCAGGCTCGTCGAGGCAACTTACTACACCGTAGTAAGGATGCACGTGAACGTTGTTATGTTTGGCAGGGAAAAGAAAAGGTATTTATAACAACACTAAATCAACTTAGCACTCTGTCTATGAAAATATATTCCACGACAAATCTACGTATTTGGTATCATGAATATTGATGCATTATTATATTATATAAATTACTTATTTAATCGAACTATATATACATGCATGGTTTCGCATTCTAGCAAATAAAGGGAGTAGTACCTTGCAGCCTTTTTTTTTTGTTCCAGCATTAAATAGAGAGTCGTTGACTTTATTATGGATCGTAGCCCACAATGTAGGGAAGCAAGTTTCGTAGGCCCACAGAACGATGCCTTTTTCTTGGCCCGGTAAACCCGAGGGTGGGTTCTCGGAGCCCATAACGGTTGTCATAGGCCGTAACTGCAAGGACCATATAGCCTACTACTCTCTCACTAATAGCCTACTACTCTCTCACTAATAAAAGGCTTTTGTCATTTGTGTGAGTCAAACTAGCTTAACTTTGACCAAACTTACAAGAAATAGTATTAATATTTACATCTCAACAACTAGACTGGCTATAAAATATATTTCATAATTCATTTAATTATATTTATCTTGTATTATAGTGTTAATATTTTTTATATAACTTTGATCAAACTTTAAATCATTCAACTTCTCGTAAAGTGAAAATTGCATCTTTTTATAGACGGAGGGAGCATTATACACTCTCTCTTTTATGATTTATACATGTCGCGTACGTATGAATATTCAAAATAACTTTACGATCTTTGACTACTAATTTGGCCTACTAGCTATATATTATCACTAGTACAGAACATACTTTTGGTTTTAGGCTTCAGTCCCGACTATTTTTGGGCTCGGGACTAAATATAGGATTAGTCTCGGTTGAAGCCCTCAACCGGAACTAAAGTCCCCTGCCCAATGGCTAGAGCCACAGGCTTTTGTAGGAGGGGACTTAGTCTCGGTTGGTGGCTCAAACCAGAACTAAAGGTCATCCTCTAGTCCCGGTTGGTGGCTCCAACCAGGAATAGAAGTCCACCTATAGTCTGGGTTTGAACTACAAACCGGGACTACAGGTCCCAGGCTAAATACTCTCCTTCCTCCCCAAGCCCGAGCCATTTTAAGCTCTCTGTTCTTGCTCGTCGCCGGTCGCCATTTCAAGACTTCATTCGATTCCTCCATCCATTCTTCGGTTCTAAAGGTTAACAACTTCATCCTCCCATGTTTCATCACTAGCATGTCTCATTTCGTGGTATAGAAATAGAGAAATTTGTGGTTTTCTAGATTGGGAATAATGGTGGATATTTTTATTTATATGTCATTTGAGCTCGAAATCACTTGATAGTTTGCATATATAGATGAAGGAATCTTATAGTAGCTCATCAAAACTAGTATGCACCTTTCATTGCCTCATTTCATGGTTTAGAAATAGAGAAATTTAAAGTTTTTTACATAAGAAAGAACGATGTATTTTTTTTGGATTTAAACACCATTTGAGCTCAAACTCACTTAATAGTTTGCAAATGTAGTTGAAGAATGCTTAAAGTAGCTGATCAAAATTAAACAAGTATCCACCTTTCTTTGCTAGTATACAACTCATTTAATTTCATGATTCACAAAATGAGAAATTTATAGTAGTTGATGAAAATGAGTACAGAGAGTCATAGATGGCGACTGCTTCCAGGTCCTCGGCCTCGCATGGGGTCCCTAAGAGATCGAGGACGGACCTCCCTCTAATTGCGTGCGGCAAGTGTGGGCAGAAGACTGTGAGGGAGTACAGGGTGAAGAAGAAGGGTGTCAACCAAGGATGCATCTTCTACACGTGTCCGAATCACGAAGTGAGTTATTTTTTGTCATGTTTTGTAGCCATTTTTCGTGATAATTTTGATTAAAGTTCTTGACACTGGTATAGAGACGGCCTTTACTCCTAGTGGGGAACCCCCTCTAGTCCCGGTTCCCCACCCGGGAGCAAGCATCCGGGACTAAAGGGGGGTCCTTTAGTCCCGGGTTAGGAATCGGGACTAAAGGGTAACACCAACCGAGACTAAAGGTGCCTCCTGACATGCCACGAGGCCGGCACCCTTTAGTCCCGGTTGGTAATACGAACCGGGACTAAATGTTTTTTTCTTTTTTCTTTCTTTTCATTTTTTTGTTTTCTTTTCAAAATAGGTTTTCGAAGTCGTATTGTACGCTGCTAATAATACATTTATACGCGCGTATAGTATGTTTCGGTTCAAGCACAATGAACGTATTAAATCACACAATTCAAGCATAGAAATATATATATATATATAGAAATATATATATATATATATATATATATATATATATATATATATATATATATATATATATATATATATATATATATATATATATGCATGCATGCATCATATATATATTTACATGCATGCATGCATATGTGTATTTTACATTATATTATTTTATGTGCATATATTACAAAAGATTGCATTATAGTTGTTGTGATATAACAAGTTTCCTCTCATCCTCTAGCTTGGCTTCCATGGCAGTGTTGGGTCGAAGTAGAACTCGCCCTTGGAATCGATGACCTGGTCATTAAAAAATCCGGCTATAGACTCTTGAATTGCTTTGATTTGGTCTTGTCGTATGACCTTTTCCTCCAACCATCGAGCCTACAGGTTTGAATTAAAGGAAAATAAATTAATATATGTACATACATATATATATATATATATAAAGACATAGTAACACAATCAATAATAATAATTAAATGAATATATAGTGTATTTTTAACGTACTTTGAGTCTCTCTGTAGGAGTTCTTTAGGAGACCTCCTTGATAAACTTGCAAACAAAGTAACCACAATAGTTGTTCCCCTGTTCCTGCCTCAGACACCACTTTACGAGAAAAAGATTTGTCATTCAATCTGGTGATCCATTGAAAGCTATATGTTTAATTAATAAAGATGATGCGATTTAGGGGACTTACTTTCAAAGGGATTACATTCAGTGGCGCTTTGCATTTTCCCATGTGTTGCTTCTCAATAAAGGTTTTCCAAACACTGCCCAATAAAAAATTTGCCACATCATCAGATATAGTTAATCATCATGTTTGTGTGTATATATAGTTGCTAGAGATACCGAAATTACCTCTGGATAATATCTATCATATCTTGGTAGTCTTGTTGTGGTTTTCTCATCGAGTCATAGATTATCAAGTGACTTTTCACCAGATCGATGTCCATCAATATCCAGAGATTGTTGCATGTGTTTATAGGATATAACGCATAACACTCATTAATTAACTAGAATCAACATATGAGCCATTAAGGATGATCGACATTATTAACACTCACTTAAAGTTGTAGGGAAAGAGTATATCCTTCTTGTGGCGTTGGTTCACTAAGAAGTTCATGAGGTTACTCTCTGACTCAGACTTCCAATTAGGCTTTGGAGTAACTGGGTCTTTGAATACTATATGGGGATCAACAAAACTAATTTCATTGCAGCCTTCCTTTCTGCGCTCTGTCATTGTAAATCTGCATATATATAGTACTTGTTAGGATAATTTATATGCATATATACACATATGATGAGTTTAATAATAGATCGAAAGAATTATTACTTATAGGCAATAGCAGCTAATGATAACTTTGTCCAGAGAGGTCAGGTGGCATAGTTGATGAAATTCTGCAAAGTCAACATACATAACATCATCGCCACGGAACCAATGTTCGTCTCTAATTCTGACACCAACGCAGAAGTCTCCACCAGTAGACGCCTGCATGTACCACTTGTTTAGCAGGTACATTTGCGTCCCCAGATCACCTAAGGCTTGAGGGTTGTATAGACTCTGGCCTAGTACAAATTTTTTCTTCCAAATATCAACCTCCGCCGCACTCTCAATGTTTCCATCACCAAACATCTGGTAAAGGTCGAGACCAGTCTCTTCAATAAATTCACCAAGGTGATCCAAATCGACATTCGGAGGTATGTTTGCCTGATGCATTAATCCTAAATTCGAACCATATTCATTACCAACAACTAGCGGGGAGACTGATTGGTGCGATTGTTGTTCGAGTTGTGCAACTCCTTTCTCTGCCCGCTTCTTTTTCTGTGCCACCTCAATTGACTTGGTGAGAGTGCGGTCATAGTCCGTTAACGTTGATTTGGACGGCTTACGAGATTCCCGCTGTTGTTGCTAGTAAGAAGCCACCTTTTTTCTTAGAATATCTGGAGCTACAAAGAAGTATGGTTTCTCTGGATTTCTCCTTGCTTCTTGATCCTTTTTAAGTTTGTCATAGAATCTAGACATATCTTTTTTATATGCATCAGTTACTTCTTCCTTCTCTTCAGATATTATTTTGGGAATAGCCCTTGGTTTCACAGTGGCTTTCTTTACCGGCGGGGACTGGTTCTTTGTTTTTGGGGCTGGCCTCTTGCTAGTACTTGGCTTCTTGGTAGGCGGGGGCGGGGGAGGCGTTGGAGACCTCCTTGGAGGTGGTGGCAGCGGCGTTGGAGACCTCCTTGGAGGTGGCGGCTGCGGCATTGGAGACCTCCTTAGAGATGGTGTGGATGCAGCCTCGCCTTCCAACACATTGTCATCATACAGAGCACTATGATGATCTGGCGATTGAACAATTAGATTTAGGTTGGGGGAGGATCTGCTACAAAGAAGGAATGACATATTATTATGAGCAGATTGTTAATTATTTAAGCCAATATAAATTAATGATGTAGTGTTTTCATCCACACCTATGGTGAGGTAGTTCAGGAGGAGGTTGAGGCAACATCCTGTGAATGATGATGTAGCGCTTGCGCCATAGAATGAATGTCTTCTCTGCTTCTCCTAGAGTCTTCTCGCCATCACCTCCAGGAATGTCAAGAGGCAAATCACTAAAACCTTTTTCAGCTTTATCTACCGAGATGGTAGCATATCCTTCTTGGATTATATCCCCATGAATCCTTGGTGTCTTGGTTCGGTCGATAGGATTAACAAGACCGATAGCCACCTTGATTGTGGAATTCCCCTTCGGAATGTGTAGCTCACACGATGTACAAGGTTCAGTGACGTCATCCACAGGAAAGCGCAGTCCTGTGTCCCCTTGATTTGGTATCTCCATGGAAGCGCAGCTGCTTTTCAACTGAATAGATTGGCTAATGTTGATTCCTAGCTCTGATGCCTGCTTGCTTGCACTCACTGCTATTTGCACTTGCCTTCTGATTTCCTCCTGCATTCTCGCTTCAAGTTTTTTTTCCTGCTCCTGTGCTTCACGCACCGCTTCCTCCAACCTCTGGAGCCGCTGTGCCTCTTCTTCCTTCTTTCTCTGGCGGCTTCTGTAGGAAGGTCAGTCCTGAGGGAATTCATGCTCCCACAAGACACTTCCTTTGCCTCTAGTTCGGCCACCGTGTTCAATAGTCCTGATGGCGTATGTTAGTTCATCCTTCTCTCTGTTGGGCCTGAACGCACCACTAGCAGTAGCTCTCTGAGCATAAAATAATCTTTCTACTGCTTCTTGCAGTCTTGCACCACAAACGCACTTCCCTGTCTCCTGGTCCAGTGTTCCCCCATGAGCAAAAAACCAATTCTTTGCACGCTCTCCCCACTCAAGTGATTCTGGTGTGATACCCTTGGCAAGAAGGTCTGCTTCCATTTTGTTCCACTTCTTAATGGCAGTCGGGTAGCCACCTGATCCCAAGTTATGGTGGTATGTCTTCTGTTGAGCATTACGTTGGTTCTTTATCACCCGACTCACACCCTCTTCTGACATCTTGTACTGTACAAACTCATCCCAATAGGGCCTCTGCTTTGAGATCGGGCCTGGGACAGTGAAATCTGGTGCTATGTTCTTCTTGACATACGTCGTGTATAAGTGTTTCTTCCAAGTCTAAAACTGGGTGGCCATCTTCTTCATTGCCCAATCCCTAACTCGCTCCTTCAATTCATCACCATCTATTATATCATCATAACCATCTGTTTGGAGCGTGAAATGTTCCAAGACATCATTCCAAATTAACGTCTTGTTACGATCGGAGACAAAACTGATATGAGGAGCATTGGTCTTCTTCTTCCATTCGTGGGTACTGATCGGGAGCTGGTCCCGTACAAGGTAACCATAGTGGTGGACGAATTTCATTTTATTTGGCCCCCCTCCGGTTCGCCTGTATCCACATTGAACTCCGAGATGATGAAGCGGCCCTCCAATGGCTTTTTGGGACCTCGAACACTTTTACTCTTCGTTGTAGTTGTTGATGTCGATCCAGAGGGCTACAAAACATAAACATTATTTTTAATGTCATGAGCACACATAAGACATATGATAATATAAATAGCTAATAATAAAAAATATATACTTGGCCAATATGTTGTTGCTCATTTTGTTCAAGAGCTAAGTACTGACTCCCGTCATCTGCATCCTCTTGCACGTTATTTTTAGCACCATCATCGCCGGCAACTTGAGTGCCAGTGTTGATCAAATTCATCATCAACTCCTCCTCATCCATGTTTCTCGGGTCGGCCATCTAGCTTCAAAAAACAAAACCAATATATAGTACGTCAAATCTTTTCTTACATGCGTAAAATCTACGAACAATATGCATTATTAAATCTTGCCCCTCGATTACGGACGCAATTCACCATACTAGGGCGAACTGCGTCGGTACTAGGGTGAATTAGGGCTATACATAAATGGCCGAGGGCGAATTGCGTCGGTGACTAGGGCGAACCACATCGGTGACATCAACAACGCGGTTCGCCCTAGTCACCGACGCAATTCGCCCTAGTGTGATTGTTTAGCGTTAACGATAACGATAATACGAATGTTGATCGACTAGGCCATGAGAGAGGGCGGTGTGACGAGAGTGGCGGTGCTCCACTCCGCCGTATATATGTTTGTACACATGGGTGAACGAGGGCGGCGGTGCTCCACCGTATACATAGAAACACATGGGCGAACGAGGGCGGCGGTGCTCCGCGACGTATATATACATGCATATGAATACAAATGACGTATATATACATGTCGGCGCGGTGGCTGGTGTGCTGACGACGATGATGTGAGGTAGGCCAGGGCGGTGTCGGTGCGGTGGAGGGCGTCGGCGGCGCGGAGCGGCCCGGGCCAGGGCTGCGGTCAATGCGCTGGAGGGTGTGGCCCGCGCATCGGGCCGGGGCTGTGATCAAAAGGAGTATATTATATATCATGCATGCATGTCCACATGTGTTTTTTCTTTTTGCAAAACACAGTACAAACGTCAATATATAGCATTGCAAACCAGCAAAAAAATAAAAAAATTGCGAAACTCCATAGCCACGACCGCGAGGACAACATGCTTCACCCCCGCACACGTAGCTCCTGCGCTCCTACCGCCGCCGTTGCTCACACTCATACCACGCCTGCAGCCACCACCGCTCACACTCCTACCGCAGCCGCCGCTCCTTCCACTTGCTGATGTGCCAACGGATGCAGCGGCCGGCAGGAGAGGCGAGGAGGAAGAGGCCAAGGAGACTAAGGACGTCATGGCCACATTGTCGTCCTCTCGCTTTGCGAGGGCAGGGACAGGGCCTGCACATGGCCAGCAAATCGGGATGGCGAGGGCGAGCGAGCGGCGTGTGTTCCGCGAGGACAGGGGTGTCGGCAAGCACAGGGGCGGCCCGCGGCCTGCAAGCGCACTAGTGGCATGCGACCGATAGGCGTATGGGCGGCACTAGTCGCTGGTTGCTACCGCTGCGTAGCCATGGTGGTGCACCCTCCTCATCCTTCGCATGCAGGGGATGCTGGCGCTCGTACCGTGGGTGCAGAGCGAGTATGGCGGACGGGTGAAGCAGCTGAAATCGGACATCGCGTTCCACATCGGGAAGTAGGAGAGAGAAAGCCAAGAGAACTCACCTCGGGCGCGTGCAGTGGAGGGCCGCACAAGGCGAGGCGCGGGCTCCGGTGTCACGGCGGCGGGCTGATGCGCAGGCGAAGTCGAATCGGCGGCGGCGCGAGGAAGAAGAGAGAAAGGGCGGCGGTGTTCGATGAGGAAGAAGAGGAGGGGATCGATCTGCGCCAGGCACTGGCGGTTATATACTAGGGAGATTTACTCCCGGTGCCAGCCACCAGCCGGGAGTAAAGGTCCTTTACTCCTGGTGCCAGCCACCAGCCGGGAGTAAAGGTCCTTTGCTCCCGGTGCGTGTTACTAACCGGGAGTAAAGGTATACCTTTACTCCCGGTTGGTAACACGCACCAAGAGCAAAGGTTTTTTTTGGCGGGCCATGAAACTGCAGCCCACCTTTACTCCTGGGTGGGCTTCCCACCCGGGAGTAAAGGTGGGCTGCAGTTTCATTTCCCGCCTGTTTTGAGCAAATTTTTTTAATAGAAATACAATAGTCTTGTTAAATACATAGTAAATTAAATAAAAGGCATAAAATTATTTTGTTAAAAATATGGATTTTCTTTTTCTTTATTGCACATAGGAAAAATCTATAACCTAACTTTTTTTATTTTTTGTTATAATTATAAAACATAATGTAACTAATATTTATTATTTTGTTAATGCAAAAATGTAGTGTTTAATTAAAATTATTAAAACTATTGGTTTTGGACAGGAAATTTGTTTTCACATCATTTTAACGTTAATATTTTAATTTTTCATCACTCAATATCCTAATTTAACTTTTCGAGAGAGAAATCCCACCAAATCAAACATTAATTTAATTTGAAATACGACATAATAAACATCTGAATTCACAATTATTACATAATATCTCAAACACACACTACATTAAATCACTATATCATCAAGTGGGCACAGTAGTGAACTTCTTCTTTATGTATGTCCCTTGGTTATGATCGCGTCGTAACCATGGAGTGTCCTCATCATTTACCAAGATGCTAGGGTCTTTGTTCACTTTGAAGGGTGAAATTCGGTCATCCTTTTCATAATCTTCTGACATGTCCGACTTGTCCTCAATTCCCACGATGACTCTTTTCCCTAAAAGAACTATGTGGCGCTTTGGCTCTTTGGTTGAGTCATTATCGTTTTTCCCTCTTTTTGGTTTGGTAGACATATCATTGACATAGAACACCTGATTCACATCCTTGGCAAGGACGAATGGTTTGTCTTTGTACCCAATATTACTAAGGTCTACTGTTGTCATTCCATACTCGTTGTCTACTGTTACTCCACCTCCGGTCACCTTGACCCATTGGCACTTGAACAATGGGATCTTCAAAGTAGCTGCATATTCTAGTTCCCATATTTCATCTATGCGGCCATAATATGTCTGCTTATTGCCATTCGGGTCTGTGGCATCTATGCGGACACTACTGTTTTGGTTGGTACTCCTTTTATCTTGGGCTACTGTGTAGAATATGTTCCCATTTATCTCATATCCTTTGTATGTGATGATATGCCATGATGGTTGCATAGCCAATAAATACAGTTGCTCATGGATGCTCTCATCACATTGACATTTTTTTCGCAACCAACCGCCGAAAGTTTCCATGTGCTTACGCGTAATCCAAGCTTCAGTCTTCCCTGGAAACTCGGATCGTAAGAGATCCTTGTGTGTCTCAATATACGGATCTACCAAAGAGGAGTTCTGTAGAACTGTGTAGTGCGCTTTATTGAAATAATCATCCTCCGTACCAATATATGTTTTCCTCCCTAGTGTCCCCTTTCCGCTTAGTCTCCCCTCATGTCTCGATTCAGGAACACCAATCGAGTCAAGGTCGGGAATAAAGTCAACACAGAACTCAATGACCTCTTCTGTTCCATAGCCCTTGCCGATGCTTCCTTCTGGGCGAGCACGGTTGTGAACATATTTCTTTAGGACTCCCATGAATCTCTCTAAGGGGAACATGTTGTGTAGGAACATAGGACCGAGAATGAAAATCTCCTTGACTAGGTGAACTAGGAGGTGTGTCATGATATCAAAGAAGGAAGGAGGGAACACCAACTCAAAGCTGACGAGACATTGAACCACATCATTCTATAGTTTAGCTAGATCAGTTGGATCAATTGCCTTCTAAGAAATTGCATTGAGGATGCACATAGCTTCACGGTGGCTAGACGTACATTTGGAGGTAGAATTCCTCTTAATGCAACTATAAGTAATTGCGTCATAAGAACGTGACAGTCATGGGACTTTAAGTTACAGAATTTCTTCTCTGGCACATTTATAATACCCTTTATATTCGAGGAGAATCCAGATGGTACCTTGATGTTGTTTAAGCATTCAAACATGATTTCCTTCTCCTCTTTGCTTAGAGTGTAGCTGGCAGGATGTAAGTAATGGCGTCCATCATCTGTCTTCTCTGGATGCAGGTTGTCTCTTTCTC
Organism: Miscanthus floridulus; assembly: GCF_019320115.1. Lineage (NCBI taxonomy): Eukaryota > Viridiplantae > Streptophyta > Magnoliopsida > Poales > Poaceae > Miscanthus > Miscanthus floridulus. Next base: position 17,764,713 of record NC_089595.1, read on the forward strand.
TTAAACAATGCAGGTCCTATCGTGCTTCAAATGTGTCCTTAGGCTTTCCATACACACCCATGAAGCCTAGCAGGTTCACACAAAGATTCTTCGTCAGGTGCATCACGTCGATCGAGCTGCGGACCTCTAGGACTTGCTAATAGGGTAGCTCCCAAAATATAGACTTCTTCTTCCACATGGGTGCATGACCGTTAGCGTCGTTCGGAACAGGTTGGCTGCCATGTCCTTTTCCAAAGACGACTTTCACATCATTGACCATATCGAGTACATCCTCACCGGTTCGGTTGCGAGGCTTGGTCAGGTGGTCTGCCTTCCCTTTAAAATGCTTGCCTTTCTTTCTTACGGGGTGATTTGTAAGAAGAAATCGACGATGGCCAAGGTACACGACCTTTTGACATTTTTTCAAGAATACACCTCTAATATCACCGAAGCAGTGTGTGCATGCATTATATCCCTTGTTTGACTGTCCTAAAAGATTACTTAGAGCAGGATAATCATTGATTGTTACGAACAACAATGCTCGTAGATCAAAGTGTTCTTGTTTGTACTCATCCCACACATATACACCTTCTTTATTCCACAAAATGAGAAGTTCGTCAATAAGTGGTTTCAGGTACACATCGATGTCATTGCCAGGTTACTTTGGGCCTTGGATGAGCACATGCATCATAATGAACTTCCGCTTCATGCATAACCAAGGAGGAAGGTTGTAGATACTTAGAGTAACAGGCCAAGTGCTATGACTACTGTTCTGCTCTCCAAAAGGATTGATACCATCTGTACTTAAAGCAAACCTTAAGTTTCTTGCGTCATTTGAAAACTCTAGGAATTCTCTATCGATTGCTCTCCACTGGAACCCATCAGCAGGGTGTCTCAACATATTGTCTACCTTATGGTCTTCTTTGTGCCATCGCAACAATTTTGCATGTTCTTTGTTTCCGAACAGATGTTTCAAGCGTGGTATTATAGGAGCATACCACATAACATTGGCAGGGATTTTCTTCCGCGGACGTTCGCCCTCAACATCACTAGGGTCATCTCGCCTGATCTTATACTGCGATGCATGGCATACCGGGCATGCATCCAATTTCTCGTACTCTTTGCCATGGTAGAGGATGCAGTCATTAGGACATGCATGTATCTTCTTGATTTCTAGCCCCATAGGACAGACAACTTGTTTTGCTTCGTAGGTAGTGGCGGGCAATTCATTGTCCTTCGGAAGCATCTTCTTTTGGATTTTTAGTAACTCTCCAAATCCCTTGTCAGATACACCATTCTTTGCCTTCCATTGCAGCAATTCTAGTGTGGTTCCCAACTTTTTCTGCCCTGCATCACAAGTTGGGTACAACAATTTCTTGTGATCTTCTAGCATCCGCTCGAACTTTATCTTCTCCTTTTCACTTTCATATTCTCTTTGTGCGTCACGAATGACCTGACAAAGATCATCAGCAGACTCATCTTCTGTGGCTACCTCTTTTTCAGCTTCTCCCATTGCAGTATCATTGAAGCACGCACCATCGGGAATAATATCATTGTCGTCCCATTGTTCTTCTTCACCTTCTTCCATTACAACGCCGGTTTCTCCGTGATTCGTCCAACAAATATAGTTTGGCATGAAACCTGACTTGAACAAGTGTGAATAAAGAGTCCTTGAGCAAGGATATTCCACCGTATTCTTACATACGGCACATGGGTAGCACATAAAACCATCGCGTTTGTTTGCCTCGGCCACACGTAACAAAGAATGCACGCCGTCCATGAACTCTTGGGAGCGACGATCAGCATTGTACATCCAATGCCGACTCATCTGCATTACATGACATAAATATCGTATTAAAACCTAGAACATAATTAGTTAATTATACAACATGCATACCACCACAAAAGCTATAAATTTAAGAAATCATCGCTATAATGTAGACAATCCCAACTACCACTAAAAACACTAAAGCTAAAATGTACTTCAGCAGCACAAGGATTTCGCGACCAATTCCAACTAAAACAGACAGATCCCCCATTTGTTCAACATCTTTGGGCTTCTTCGGCTGGATCACTGCCTCATTAGCCGCCATATCTGCCTATTGTGCAAGATATTTTTGTACGAGTTCAACATACTCTTCCTCCTAGTAGAAGCCTGAACATCCAGTGCCATCCTACTAAAATTAAAACAGAAAATTAGAACTTTAATTACAACCATCATGAAAATAGGTATAAACTAACCAGTCATTAAATACGATAAAATAACTCACATTGCGATCCGGACACTTGTAGAAAATGCGACCCTTGTTGGGACCCTCCTTCTTCACTCGGTACTCCATCACAATCTTTGTCTCATCACAACACTTGTCGCATGCAATGAGTGGGAGGCCCGGCCTAAGTCACTTTGGAAACCCATGAGAGGCCGAGGACCCGGAAGCAGTTGCCATCTACTCTCTATACTCATTTTTTAATACACTATAAATTTCTCATTTTATAAACAAATAAAATTAAAAAAACTCTAAAATTCTCTATATCTCTAAACAATGAAGTGTGCTATGCATGCTACAAATGAACAGTGAATACTAGTTTTTAATAGCTACTTTAACATTCCTTCATGTAAATATGCAAGCTTGAAGTTTAAAGGTTTCCAGGGCGTTTAACACTACTCTGCTTGCCGAGAAAGTTGCTAGTGTTGTGTCGTTGGCATTTTTCATGGCCGTGGCCATGGTCATTGTGTTCTCATCTTTTACTACGGCAGGTAAGTAATTCACATGATATTTCCGCAAATTAACAGAAGAATGGGAGTGTACACACATAACAATCAATTATCATTTATATTTATATATATACTACATTTGGGTACGGTGATTGACAGACTACTGCGACAATATCGGGACATGTAAATAAATAACCATCCATACTAGTTGACCTTGCTTATGTGATCATCTCGGCGAGCATTTCTTCACCGGACGGCACCGTACTTGGCCACGGAAGAGCTCCGATTCTACGAGGAAGGGAACACGGTCTTCCACGACCGTTGCCGCTCTCCCTCGTAGAATCAAGGCTCCTCCTTGATGTCCGTTACCGCTCGGCAGAGAACATGCTCACCGAGATAAACACGGTCCGCAAGTTCAACTAGCTACTTTAACCTTTGTTCATGTAAATATGCAAGCTTGAAGTGATTTTGAGCTCAAATTGCTTATAAATGAAAAAAACCACAATAAAGAACCATATATATATATATAGTGAACAAAATGAGATAAGACAATGGTGAAAAATGAGAGTATGAGATTGGTAACCTTTACAACTGAAGAATCGACGGAGGAATCGAAGAAATCGACGGAGGAATCGAAGAATGGATGGAGGAACAATGGAGGGAGGAAGCAAGAACACTAGTGCAGTGAGCTTCAAAATGTGTTGAGCTCGGGCTCGGGGAGGAAGAAGGAGACGGCCGGGATATAAAGGAGGGAGCTTTAGTCCCGGTTGGTGGCTCCAACCGGGACTAAAGGTCCCTCCCAACGGCTACTATGCCAGACAGAGGTGGCAGGGACCTTTAGTCTCGGTTTGAGCCACCAACAGTCCCGGTTGGTGGCTCAAACCGGGACTAAAGGTCCCTACCACCTCTGTCTGGCGCAGTAGCCGTTGGGAGGGACCTTTAGTCCCGGTTGGAGCCACCAACCGGGACTAAAGGTATCTCTAGTCCCGGGCGCAAAAAATGCCGGGACTAGAGCCAATTTTGGCCGAGGATCAAAGGTCTGTTCTCTACTAGTGTGATTTGTTGTTGTAGTTTTAGTGGGATGGCACTGGATCATGTGATGGTTGGTACTAGGAGAAAGAGTATGTTGTGCATGTCCAAAAATCTCTTACAAATGAGACTGAGGTGGTTGATGAGAGTGCACCTGTGTATGATGAGGCAATGAAAGGTGTGGATGAAAGTGAATGAAACAGTTTTTTAATAGTCATTCTCAATTATTAGCTTCTCGCGTAATAACCATGTACTCCCAATCATTTTTGTACTTACAGATCTCCCAACCTAAGTCCAGTTCTTCCATCCCCTGATAATCATCAGAGTGCTCTGGACGATGATGATGTGTTCCACGGCACAGCTGCATCTCCATCTCCATCTCCTCCAAGTCAGTCTCCCCCACCTCCGCTTCCCGCACCGAAGAGCCATAAGAGGCGGCCCCCGCCCTCGGTGAAGTCCCCGGTGAAGAAGAAAGCCAGCCGTCGTAAAACAAAGCCCCTTCCGAAGAAGCTGCCTTACGAGAAGTCTGAACAGGAATCAAAATCGGTGGCACAAAAAGATTTGGATAACTAGCAGCAAAGTTTAGCAGAATCAAGAGCAAAGAGGAAGGAACTTATGAAAAACCCGCCAAAGCCGCAGTACATTGCTCTACAAGAGCTAAGGAAAAAAGTCTCTGAACACGAGAAAAAGTGGCGTGATGCACGTAAGCCCTCGTCATTATCGGACTATGAATGCTCTTTCGACAAGTCATATAAGTCATCACTGAAAGCGAAGAGAGCAGGGAAAGATGCTACACAGCTCGGGCAACAATCTTTGTAATCTATTGACCCACTAGTTATTGAGGATGATTGTACAAACGCACAAGGCGGTACAATTGATAGGGAGAAACTCCAAAACTTCATGGACACAACAGGTCTCACATCGGAACAACTCATGGAGGGGCATCGATACCAATAGCCAAGTTTGATCTATTCCAGACCTATAAGTATGGCGGGAGTCTTGTCAACCCTGCTAACTGGCCATCACTGGGTACACAAATGTTCTTGTTAAATAAGTGGTACTTAGATGCGTGTGCGAAGGATGAGGCATGGCTTCTTGTCAGAGTTAGACTAGAGCATTACTTCAATGGCTATGACGTTATACATATTGAGTTCAATGAAATACACCAACTATTGCACCAGGAGGCTCTCGGCAAATCTCTCCTCAACTGCTGGTGTCTGTAAGTGATTCTTTCTACAATTAAAGTAACTTGCATGTTAGTTCGTTGTCTATATATAGTTATCCTCACACTATATATATTCTTTTGTACTATATATATGCAGATATGAGATGCTGAAACTAAAGAAAAAACGGATGACTGATGTTGGTTTCATGGATCTGAATCGCACTTTCAAGGACACGGTTACTCCATATGATAGATGGCGACCTCAAATGGAGAAGAATCTGTTCAGGTTCTTAGATAACCAACATGACAAGACACTGCTACTCTTCCCTTACAACTTCAAGTGAGTGTTAATGTCTTGTGCACATTTTATTTTACTTACTCCATGTTGACTTTAGTTAATGAGTTATGCCTGCGTATAAACATGCAGCTTTCACTGGATATTGCTGGTCATCGATATGCCCAGGAGTCGTGTAAAAATCTTTGACTCAGCGACAAAACCCCGAGAAGATTACCAAGATATGATAGATATTCTCTGGTGGTAATTTCGGTCTTGCACACTGTATACTCTCTTATGCTATTTTATTGATATAACTCCATTTATTTATTTTCTTGGGCAGTGCTTGGGCTACGTTCGCGCAGAAACACCATAATGGTAATTGGATCGTGCCTCTAGATGTAGTTCAATACCCAGTAAGTACTAGCTAGGTCACCGCATATTTATTTAGTTCAATTCTATATTACCATGCTTCATTGGTTGATGATAAATCTTTTTCTCGTAAAGTGGTGTCTGCAGCAGGGAACGGGAAACAACTTATGTGTATACTAATTTTCTGAGTTCCTCATGCAGTACTCAATGAAAACAAGTGAAGAGATCCTCGAAGTACGTAAAAAATATACACAATTTATTTATTACCATTGTGTTGATATATATATATATATATATATATATATATATATATATATATATATATATTCATACTTTTCCTTACCTTCGAATTGAAGCATACATGGAGGAAGGAAAAGGTCCCGCGAGCTGACCAGATCGAAGCAATTCAAGAGGGACTATCAGAATTTCTTATGGACGAGGTCATAGATCCCAAAGGCGAGTATTACTATGACAGAAAAGAAATATTACCTAATAGCCATACGACTGAAGATTAGGGTTGAATGAAATCCCAAGGACATGAGTACAAGCTTTTTGTGACTTTATTATGTACATATTCCATGCACGTACGACCTCCTGAGAAAGGTTAAATTGTAATTAGTGAAGATTGCATGGTATGCGTCATTCACGTTGGGAAGCATAGATGGGGTAGTGGCCCTAACGCAGTAGCAAACGACAGCAGGTGCCTCCTCAGCGCATGGACCTGCTTCCTCGCCACGTGGCGGCTGGCGGGAACATACCCGTCGTCGTCCACGCACAGGGCGATGGCAACTTGCATGCGGCAGTGGACATCACGCTGCGCATATAGGCTACTACACGCACGTTGATGGATCGAGGAGGTTCTCGGACTCAGACTCCTCGGACTCAGACTCACTATGTATATACGTCATGTTCGGTTGGCTGATTCGTATCATTGCTGATTCGTTTATGTGAGAAAGAAATACTGCTTATTGATTTATATAAATAATATTTATATGAGGGGGCTGGCCAGCCAGCCCAGCCAGCCCCAGCCGAACGCGCTGCTAGTGGACGATGATTTTAGCCAGCGACGACGACGGTGTTCATCTTGTCTTATTTAGCCTCTGATCTGATCCCTGGGGTAGCTAGCTAGTAGTACTTTCATCTCTATTACTCCACTATATAGCATGCAACTCTACTAGTGTACGAGGTACTTAAAATTAGACTGTCTCAAAAAAAAAACTAATATAGACATCCAAACCCAAAATAGGTAGTAAAAGATTCAAAATCAGTCTCCAATAGAGTACCTATACGAGAGACATATTTTAGATTGCCTGAGAGGCATAATCAAATATGGGCATCATCTCTCCTAAAAACCTATTTGCATGAAGGATTCTTTTTTGGGTCTTGTTGTTGGAGAACATGCCGAGTAGGTATCGAACCTTTTGCATGTAGTGTTACCCAAAGGACGAATGGGTCTTATATTTTAGGTGTTGTTGTTGGATAGCATTAGTACTAGTAGGCTGTTGGGTTTATTTGTGTTGGTGGAACCCGTACATCTTATTAATAATTATTACTTTTATTATACTAAAAATAAAGGCCAACCGCACGCGTGATCACCTTCATTCATTGTTTAGGCCAGTCTTTGCGGGAGATATTTAGGTCAGTCTTTGCGGGATGTTTCATATCCCAGTTTCTAAGACTTTATGTTTTGGAAACAGTGTAGATGAGTTTCATCCTTATGAAATTTTCATCATCTCTCTCCTCATCTATTCCATGCCATATCAGTCTATTTAATGTCATGAAACTTTCATCGAGACTGGCCTTAAGTGTGTGTCTATATTTAAAATAATAAAAAGTGGGTGAGGCTATATTTAAATCAAGATCGAAAAAGGAATAAAAATTAAAAATGAGATTGTCCTCACAAATTATAAGAGAATGACGGGTTCACCATTTTAGACATTAATACAAGCCTGTATATCTTTTTGCATTAATAATGTTTGAGATGGAGAGAGATACTAGGAAAAGAGAAATGTGTATTGGGAAAGAGAGAAGTATTGATTGAAAGCGAGAAGGACAAGTATTCCGTGACAAAATTTGAATACTATAATGTCAACTATATTCACAACCAAAATATTAAAGTTCTCCTAGTGAGGTGGAGTTCTCCTAGTGTTTTGGTATTCAAAATTTAGTATAAATTTTCCCTACTAAATGCCTCCTAGTAAGATTTTCATGTGCCATGACTAGTGATAGTGTATTATTGCTACTTAAAAACACTAGGAGAATTCTACCATTTTGATAGTGATTATTTCGGGACAAAAGGAGTACATAATTTGACTAACTGCTAATTAAAGTTTATAAAGTTTACTTTTTTCCCTTGTGAAATACGCTTGTCATTTTAGGACGGAGGAGCGAAAAAGAATTGTTTCCCCTCTAGGAGCACACAAATTCCTCAGAAGAGAAAGAAGCGTCATCAGTTTTTTGGAAGAAAAAGAAGCATAATCGGTTGTGGGCTTTGTGTGGCGTTGTAATACTGAAGTCCACAATGCACTAAGTCCTTTGTGGGCCCAAGACAAATCCAGTATTTTCTCAGGTCAGTAAGCTCATGGGGCCCATAATCCCATTATCTAGGCCCATATACAATCCAACACAGTATAGTAGCCCGCTGGGCCTAACTGCAAGCAAGGTTTTCAGCCCATATTATACCCAACTATTTATTATCTTCTATTAAATTTCCTACTATAGCACGGAGCAAAACTATAATGTGCTATTACAGTAACAAAAAAATGCACCATACTCAAGGGAACGACGTGCTTTTTAATTTCTGATGTCCTGATGCTGTGTTCTGCCAGTGGAAGGCAACGCTGGAAACAGAGGCTTCATCATCAGTTCACACCCCACTTCGTCGATCAATCACCTGTATTATTTATCTATATATGAAAAAGTTCACACTATCACTGCCATAATAATGCATGCACACTTGGCATGCAGCTAGACCTTACTCTTTACTGAATCCTGATGGTGATGGATGGGTCTGATCTAATTAACATGCTTGCAGTCCAGTGTCGCCCGATCAGCAGCTAGCAGTGCAAATGATGATCCTGCACCGCCAGATGGATCGGCGCCACGTCTATACTGATATACTACATATCATCACATGCACATTGTTGCTCCTGTACGTAACGTAGTAACCATGCATCATGCATGTGTATGTGCATGTATGGGATCTCTCTCTCTCTCTCTCTCTCTCTCTCTCTCTCTCTCTCTCTCTCTATATATATATATATATATATATATATATATATATATATATATATATATATACCATGCATGTGTATTCTCATGCTCATACACCGTCCGTCTCTCTTTGCTTGCAGTACGAGCCAAGGTATATAAGGTTGCATGCAAGAAGAAGAAGAAAAAAAGAAACCCACAGCTAGCGGCGCCAGAGAGCACCAGCAGGACCAGCTGAGAATGAAGAAGTTCAGAATAGTCTGCCGCCTGTCTGTCTGTGTCATGATGGTGTCTCGTCACTTGGTCAGTGAACATTTTGCTGCTGCTGCTTGTGCAGTTGTGCTACCACGCGCGTCTTCAGGCTTGCTCCTGCAGTCCTGCCGGCCTCCTGCACTACGGGAAACAGCGAAAATACCGAGTGCTTTATGTTTGTCTAGTGCATTATATCGGACACTCGGCAAACGAAAGATTTGCCGAGTGTTTTCTTCGAGACACTCAGCATACTATTATACTCGGCATATTTATGATTTGTCGAGTGTCAACACTCGGCAACCATCAGACACTCGACATATTTAATATTTACCGAGTGTCAACACTCGGCCTCTATGGGACACTCGGCAATAACCAACACGTGACCCGCGCGTGCGCCGTCCTACCGGACGGCGTGCCGGCCATTAGGACTTCGCCGAGTGTCCGTTAGAGGCACTCGGCGAAGTACGTATTTACCGAGTGTTTTCTTCCGGCACTCGGCGAAGTATATGGGTTTGCCGAGTGTTTATGGAGACACTTGGCAAATCCAAAACTATTTTTTCGTCCTCGGCCCTCCACAATTTTTCTACTCCCCACATACGACATTTGGTACTGCATGTTAAAAGTTGGTCTATTTCTTGGTCTGTTTGCTATATTTAGTGAATTAATTTCATTTTGAGTAATTTATTGATTTAAGTGAAATTTGAACTGCAAGTGATTGAAATAATAGAATAAAATGAGTGGAAAATCATATTCATGTCTTTGAGTCCAGATTGATGTCTCATGCAGGAAATGAAAAGAAATTTCGAACATTTTGTTTAAGAAACACGACCACGAACGTGTGTCCGAATGATTTTTAAATTCTACAAAAACCAAACGAAGTCTGAAAATCACGAGATTTGTCAAGATGTCATGATATCATATGTGGAGGCTGTGGTAAAAATTTGAGAATGTTTCGCACAATTTGTGACGTATGATGCTTACAAACGGAAGCATCTCTAGAGAAGATTCGTAGAACTTAGAAGGATCTGATAAGATTTAGAGTCCAAGTGATATGTGAATTGGGGTTTGAGTTCAAATTTTTTTGTATAGGCAATACACAACATAGATTGGTTCATGTCAAATTTTGACAATTTTTCAGATCCGTTTGATATTTTTTATTTATTAATTGCAATTATAGAATTTTAGTTGATATAAATTAATTTTGAGCAATAACTGCATGAAATAATGAAATAATATTAGTAGAAAAAACAAATATGCATTTTTGGGTGAATTTGACAAGTTTTTTTTTTCAAAATATATAGGAAAAAAGTTACTAAAACTAGCTATTAAAGGTATACATGAAATATTAGCGTAATTTGTCGGGTGTTTCTATATAACACTCGGTAAAGTAGCTCTTTGTCGAGTGTCTTATACAAAACACTCGGCAAAGTCTGGGTGCTGGCCCACTACCAGACGAGTAGACCTTTTGAAAAAATAAAAATAAATAAAAAAGGGGTATGCCAAGTGCCAGATCGCGGACACTCGGCATACCCCCTAACAGTTAACCCGCCGCGACCCCGCACGCCACACACACACACAACGCACACACGCCACAGACACACGCCGCGACCACCCGACCCCGTCCCGCCGGTGCCCCCGCCGCCTCCCCCCACCAGCGTCCCCACCCCCGCTCCATCCCCCGGTGGCGCCCTCCCGGCCCCGGCGGCGCGCCACCCCCCCCCCCCACACCGGCGGCGCCCGCGGTGGTGAGGCTACCGACTGGCCGGCGGTTGCTGCCTCTTCTTCTCCCGACACCCCTGCCCCGGCCCTCCATCCTTCCCCACCGCCCCCTCCGCCAACCGCGCTCCCCCGCCCACCGAATCCCAGCGCACTGCCCAGTCGAGCGAGGATTGTTCTTCGATCGCAGCCGCCAAGCTGGTGCTGGGTCGGTGTTGAGCGGAGCGGGAATCGGAACAGAATCGAGTCGAATTCGTCCTCACCTTCTCGTCGTTGTGGGTAAGGAAGCCCTAACATTGCTTGCTCGGATTGAAATTGTATTCCCTGTTCTACTAAGGCTTCTGCGGTTCCGCCCTTGAATTTTCGGCAGATTCGAGCAATCCAACCAGAAATTCCCGTAATTCCTTGTCGGGATGGGTTATCTGACCCATCGATCCCCACTAGCTGCAGGATTGGTTCTTGATTTTCAATACATGAATTTCTGACGCTTGCTGTCAGTCTGGCTAAACACGCAAGTGAACCGAACGCCTGCATTTTTCTTATCGCACTTGTTGCCTTATCCCCTAATTCCATTAGTGCTCGGTTTAAAGATGTGGCCTACCACATACACTTCCACACACTTCCCTTAAACCTTTCATGCAATTTGGTTAGTGCAATATTATGTGGGGAAAATCTGAAATATCGTTATACTGCAGTCTTCACTACTGGATTCAGGCGCTTTGCCGAGTGCCTAACGCACTCGACAAAGGCTACTTTGCCCTCGGCAAAGCCTTTGCCGAGGGCAGCACTCGGCAAAGAGCCTCCGATAAAAAATCCGTCGGCAAAGAATTCTTTGCCGAGCGCCTTTTATCGGGCACTCGGCAGAGTCTTTGCCGAGTGCAATCTCGGCACTCAGCAAAGAAAAGTGACCGTCACGACGCCGGTTGCGTTAGCACATGCTTTGCCGAGTGTCATGTTAGAGGCGCTCGGCAAAGATTTTTTTAATTTTTTTTCAAAATTTCTTTGCCGAGTGCCCTACCGGGGAGGCACTCGGCAAAGATTTTTTTTTATTTTTTTTAATAATTTCTTTGCCGAGTGCCCTGCCAGGTCGGCGCTCGGCAAATATTTTTTTAATTTTTTTTGTAATTTCTTTGCCAAGTGCCCTGTCAGGGCGGCACTCGGCAAATATTTTTTTAAAAAAAAAACTTTGCCGAGTGCCAGGGTCAGGGCACTCGGCAAAGAGGCTAATTTTTTTGATTCTATATTCACAAACACAGCATATAAGAGATATATATAACATCTGTGACATCACAAACACAATATAGCACATATATATCACATCTATCTCATCACAAAGGTAATACCACATATATATCACATGTCGATCACATAAATATCTCACATACACGACATCACAATCATAATAGGTCCAATATCCATCGAAACAAGTCGATAGTTGATCACAGTGCATCACATGTCCATCAAACGGTGAAAAAGAGATACAAACTACCGGTGGGGAGGAAACTGATATGTGGAGATGTCTGGCTTTTAGGCATCCGACGTCACAACTTGCTCCAAACTTTCTCAATTTTTTACCACGGCCTCCACATGCAATAACAAGACACCTCGACAAGTTTCATGATTTTCGGACTTCGTTTGGATTTTATATAATTTAAATACACTTTTCCCACAAGTACATCGTCATGTTACGACAACAAGATGCTCATAATTTCATGCGAGTTCCTGGATACGGCCTCAACATACGCCAAACATCATGAATACTATTTTTTGAATGACCAAATTCCATTATTTCATGTACATGCAGTTCAAATTTGAAATAGTCGGAAAAATTCAACGAAAAAAAATAATTAAGAAAATATAGTAAAAAACTCAAAATTGTCCCAAATTTTGAAATTGAGTTTTAATTACTGTAGCAAGGCCCCAGAAAAATAGGGTGAAAAAAACAAAAAAAATTAATTTGCCGAGTGCCAACCTTCGCACTCGGAGGTCACAGGGCACTCGGCAAAGAATTTTTGCCGACGGCTAAAGTTTGTCGAGTGTCTGGTTCTCGGCAAAGGCAGATTTGCCGATGGCCTATCTTTGCCGAGTGCCTCTGGGTCCGGCTCTCGGCAAAGATTGCCTTTGCCGAGTGCCCGATAGAAAGCACTCGGCAAAGCTTTTTGCACTCGGCAAATCAGCCGTGTTTGGTAGTGCTTGTATGTCTAGGATTGTTGTTTAGGCCCTTTTGTTGTTTCGTAGGTTGGAGCACTAAAATGTTGTAGGTTAAACCAGAAACTTCTTTCGAAAGTAGCCTAGTATGGCCACTATCAGTGTTGTTTTTAGAAATTATAAAAAGGTAGGATGAATTAGAAATTAGAAAAGAAATTAGAAAGTGATAGAAATAGACTTTTTTAGAGAAGATTGAGAGGTAGTAGGATGTCTATAGAGGTGATATGACTTTTTTTAGAAATTAGAAAAGGATAAACCATGAATTATTTGCTTTCTTATGAGCTATATGTGGTTGTCAGCCATCGTGCCGTTCTATTGGTGTGGATGTGGTTGTCGGCCATCGTGCCGTTATATTTGATGCAGGTTTTGGAAACCTCCCCGTTCAGGGGAGGTGCTGCCAAAATTTTGACTTGACGCTACTATGTTCATTTTCTTGCAGGAGAGACTCACAAGGACCGTCCTTGACTCGTCACTTTGCCGGATAGCAAGGTGAGGCATCATACACGTCTCTTTTCGTTTGATGTTCGTATATCACGTAACCTAGTTAGGTGTCTCCAGTTCGAAAGAGATACGGTTGGAAATATGTGAATTTTTGCATATCTATAACCGTATCTGTTTCGAATTGTCCATGTTTTTTGGATAGCCTGAGGATGTTTAGCGGATTTAGTTTCCATGGTCAACTCCAATCCGAGATAGAGTTTCGGTAGCACCTCCCTGTTGTTCTCCGAATACACAATCTCCCTTTCGGGACGTGTATTTGGAGAACAACGGGGAGGTGCTGCCAAAATTCTATCTCAGATCGGAGTAGAGCATGGAAACTAAACCCACTACACATCCTCGGGTGGGATTATGACCTATCTTTACCTAATAGACATTATAGGAATGTGTAGATGCAACGTGATTTTATATATTACTCGCTGATATGCTAGAGGATGGGTGACCGTGAGTGAATGTACATGGGCCGCTCTAGTCAGAATTCGTTGACCAATGAATGGATTGACAAGACATATGCTTTCTTGGAATAGGCGTTTGCAATTGTCAAAGGAGCTAGATCGACTTGGTGTCCGTGTAGCAAATGTGGAAACATGCGTCGGCAAACCAAGCTAGACATGGGCAAACATCTTGTGAAGAACAGATTTACGTCAGACTACACCAGGTGGATCTACCATGGTGAAGCCGATCATGGGAGAGATGAGGTCTTGAGACAACGCATCGAGGAATATGATGATAATGCCGGGGTGGGAGACATGTTAAATGACTACCATGGAGAACACTTCGATGAAGCAAGTTGGGAGGAGGGGCCAGAGGCTACCGCAAAGGCGTATTTCGACATGTTGTCTGCGACACAGCAACCCCTTCACAGGCATACCAAGGTTTCTCAACTGGATGCCATTGCACGCCTAATGGCCGTGAAGTCTCAATTTACCTTGAGTCAAGACGCCTTCGATATTATGCTGGTAGTTTTTGGCAGCCTGCTCCCAGATGGTCACATCTTGCCAAAGAGCATGTATGAGGCACAAAAACTCCTTCGTGCACTTAAGATGCCATACGAGCAGATACATGCTTGTCCAAAGGGATGCATCTTATTTAGGAAAGAGTATGCGGAAGAAAAGTACTGTGTGAAGTGTGAATCGTCTAGGTTCCTAGAGGTAGACTCTGGTGATGGTCAGAAGAGACAGCTCGCAATCCCTATGAAGATCCTACGGTACCTTCCTTTCATATCGAGGATCCAACGTCTTTACATGACTGAGAAATCCACAAAACAGATGACATGACTAATAATTTATATTAATCACTTGTGTAGGAGTTGGATTAAGCTCAGTGGGGGTGATCACAACCGCAAGGTCAACGACATCCTTGGCCTTTTGTGTAGGGAACACTTCCCTGGCTTGGTGGCGTACGTCGGACAACAGTAGCCGGCCTACATGTGGGACCACTACGTCGCCGCCCCTGACGTCCCTGATCGTGATCGTAGGAGATTCACCAACATAGCGGAGCGGGTGAAGGGCGAGCCGTGGATAAGTATTCCTCGCACTACATTGCTCAATACATTACCTTCACTGGACATTCTTGAAATAATAACTTTATACATTGCCTCTATATGCAGGACTTCTATAGATGCCAGGAGGGATTCGAGGCCAAGGCGAAGTCCGTCTCTGAACAAGCCGCCAAGAAGCTCATGAAGGACATGCACTACGAGGTGCGCGTCTAGGCCATCATCGAGTTCTACGCTCAATACAGAACCATGAAGGTTAAAAAAGAGGAGGCAAGGACAATGAACCTGACCAAGGACCAATTCATGAGTGTAAGCAAAGAACGTTGATACCTACTTTATTTAAGATTAATTACGCTTAATTTCTTTTTTCATAAGTCACATGCTTGATGATGTAGGTGCCTCCATGGTGGTGCCGAGTGCATATCCGGTGCTAGGAAAAGATGGTGGATGAGTGGTTGCAGCCCGGGTGGTTGGAGCACCACCTTGCTTGTCGGGAGCGGCGTTTGTAGATGCCAGGTGCATCACACCATCAAGGCAGCCTGAGCCTTGATGAATATAGGGAAAAATGGGTACGCAACTTCATTTCTTTATTCTAATGCTCAATTCTGCATAATTTCTAATCATTTTGCATTTTTGCCATAGTCATTGTCACATGATGGCCAGTCTTGCTCCCAGCTCAAGGCATGGGTTCTATCCAAAAAGGGCAAGGCGACGGCCGACAGCGACTTCAACCCGGAGGACCCGCTTGAGGTGTACAACCATCCAAGCATCCACAGCCATGTCACCCAGTATACAGCGATGGCAAGGGAGATTCATGGGCCAGAGTTTGATCCAAGCTCCTAGGATATTGACGGAGAAATCATGATGATGGTGGGAGGAGGCAAGAAGCATGGTCGGTATTGGATTGGCGACAGCGTAATCGACATGGCCTCTACTCCTACTCTCTCCCAGGTCTGAGCAAGGAGCACGGACTTGAGCCCAGTGATACGTCCATGGCCGACCACTACACAGTTCCAGATAGAGGCTCTCTAGGTTCTTTCTCTTCCATTCATCATTTGTTGGTTCTTACATACTTTAGCTTTGCATTGTAACATTGCGATGAAATATTTTAGGCCTAGGTGGAAGTAGAAAAGAAGCAACGGGAGGAGATGGAGGCGAGGGTGGAGCGGTTAGAGGCTGAGCGGTAGAGGATGGAGGAAGAAAATCAGATGAGGATGGACCAGATGTTCCAATACATGTAGAATTTTGCTTTGAGCATGGGTCAATCTTTTCCACCGCCACAGATGCTATTCCCTTCACGTTAGCCACCCACAACTACTCCTGTGAGTCACTTGACACATTAGATTGAATACTTTAACTTAGACAAGTTCCTTAGTTAGCTCAAATGATATCAATATTGTCTCACACATGTCTTCTCCTATGTGTAGAATCAATCGGTGGCTTCGAATACTCAACCACAAGACCCGGATCAGCCGGGGATGCGACACGAGCGGGTGATGTACTGCTGACTTGGCTGCTTGCTTCCCTCGCTGGCGCATGGGTCACCTCGCTAGTTGTTTCGTTGCGCCCTGACACCGACTGAGCGCTGCCACACCATGTCCTGCCCCGCTTGGCTAGAGGCGCACCGGGTCACGCGCTGCACGCCACTAGCGGCCAAGCCCGACACTACGCCGTTGACTCCACTTGGCTGCTTGCGTGAAGGACGACAGCCTGACTCCACCATCACCTCCGTGTCACCCGCCCTGCGTTCCTTGTCTGGCGCCGCCCGCTGCGTCCGTCATGCCAAGCCTCGTCGGCTTGCTGCCGCGGCCGTGCAGACAGTCGTCTGGGGCATGTCCCGTTGTCCCCTTCGTGGTGTGTGTTGGCTTATTGCGTTGACTACCGCAGCAGGACCAAGCCAAGCCATGCTAGGCCCCCCTGCCTCCGCTGTCTCCATGGCTGTTGGGGTGGCTCCTCCTAATTCGCCGTGGCAGCAGTGCCTCATTTCAAATTGAGCACGTTTTCGACTTCGCTAGGTAGCCTGCAATCGTACCAACCCCACATCGTTGCCTGTAGCTCCATCATGTGCTCCAATTTTGAATCGCCGCTCGCCAGGTCCTTAAGACCGCACGAACGTGCGCTGTTGGCTAACCACATAGTCAGGGCATCCCAGGCCAATTCAGTGCACCCTCAGCTTAGCCGTACCCTCCTGAGCATCCCGCGCACCTTAGCCGTAGCTTTATAGCAGGCCAACCACCACCGTAGTGGCCATGCCATCATCGGGCGCTGTCGCCTTGTCGGTGCGCACATGGCCAGCTCAACTAGGGCCTTCTCTGGCCAGACCGTCACCTCTAGGACCTCTGTGGGTAGTACCTCGAGCTCGCTGGTTATTGAGTTTGCTTTGTTTGTGTGGTAACTCATGGGAACATATCCGCCATTGTAGGTCTGAGCTCACCACCAGGGAGGGAACTTGGGACTACGCCTCCGCTCGCCGTATCACCCCCTGTCGCCGCGCGTTGTCTTCAAGGTACTCATCGGCCCCTTAGCTAGGCCTGGGAGGCTCGGGTGGTGCCGGCGTAGTCGCTCGGTGCCCGCGTCGTCACGCCAGCGCGCACACGGCTGTCGAGGACTTCACCGCGGGGAAGAATGAGAAAGGGGAGTGTGCAGCTGTAAAACCGTAGACTGGTGAAATAGTGTCCTAGAGCTTGCTGCGAATTCATAGTAGTTCAGGGGTGTCCGTGCAATTCTACCATCGCGCGCGGGCCTTCCTTTGTTGTGGGCCGTTGGCCGGCTGGGCCACGCTCACACATGGGCCGTGCTGTGGTCTGCTGGCGCGCGTGGGCGGGAAGGCGGAGTGGGCCGAGCCAGCGCGTGTTGGGCTAGGAGTAGAATTCGGTTTTCTTAATTCCAGTAAATAAGAAATGTTTAATTATTTTAGTTATGAATTGAACTTTGATAAATCATAGTAAATTGCATAGTTGTCCAAAAATAGTGAAACTAATTTTGTTAGGTTCGCAAAAATATCATCTACTAGATAGTCCAGTTGGATTACAGTTAGGTGTGGCGAGTATTGGGTGATAAATTTAAAACTAGGGTACTAATATTAGGTGGATTAATACTTGTAGGAATATTTGTGGTTAATTGGTGATAGCTATGGACATGAAAATTTTACAGTAGACTTATTAGGTCATTAGGTACTTGCTGTAAATTTTGCAGCCATAGACTAGGATGTTAAATAAAATAGCTATTACTCTTGTTTTATCGTACCTCGATTAAATCGGTATTAGGAGTAGCAATACCTGTAGTTGCTATAAGAATGTAGGTTATGCTTCATACTTGTTAGTAGTGATGGTACGTAGCTTAGCCGTTTGTAGGTAGACCCCACTTAGTAGTTTAATAGATGTACTTTTGGGTTAAGAATTGCTGTTGTCATATTGTTAAACATTGCATCATCATTTCATGTAGAGCACGAACTGGTAGACTTCGTGCTCGTTGGCGAGCCGAAGATCGACGAGGTGATCGAGGAGTACGAGGAGGAGATCTTCGCACAGAAGGAAGCCCAGGAGCCTATTAGTGTTGATCCTGCTGACCCGGCGCTTGCCCAAGGCAAGCCTCGGCGCATAACCCCTATTTTTAATAATCACTGAATATATATATGATGTGCATTTACGTTACAGGAATTTTATGGAAACTACATGCATAAATATATTTACCTATGAGTCCTACTAGTACAGGTCGAGTAGCTACTATGCTCAAGATATCGGTAGCGTGAGTAACCTACCGTTACTCGCACGTAGGTGATAAAATGTGATCACTCATAATAAAATGATGGAAAGGTAAATGGTGACCGGGTAGGGAAATGGTTTGAGTATTGGTGGGTGTAAAGGGTTGTGTCCTGTGGCCAATAGGGCATAGCTCGGTTACACTTTGTCCCTGTCCATGTCGATTAAGGACCGGTTGTTGCATATGACTCTAGACAAGTCACAGATTTATTGTCCCGAGCGCATACTTGGGTATGGGTGCAGGGAAGACTTGTTGCTCTCTTGTCGTGGATCCGGCTCTTTCCGGACCGACTGATTGGAGGCAGAGATGATAGAGGTCCTTGCACCACACTAAGTTTAGGACTCAGGGGTGGGGGCTTGGAGTCCAAGTTTGGATGGGGACCTGGACACCCAGGACAGGAGAGTGGTGGGTTAGTCCTGCTTGTGCCTAGGGTACAAGTGGGGCGTGTGTTTTCGGGGCACCTAGCTGGGCATATTGATTCGCGAATCGTCGGACGATCTGGTATGGCTTGTCTGCGGTTTAGCACCGTAGTAAGAACTGAAAGTGGAAAAGGAGAAGAAACAGAACTGATTGCTCAACCCTTGCTTGAAAGTAGAACATGTGCTTATATAGATTGGCTAGATGAAAACTTAATACGGCTGATAATAATAATACATAAATAAGGACTCACTATTAGTATTGCTTTTTGCTAAAGAAAACCAGTAACCCATAAAGCCTATCATATCCCTTGGAGTCGGTAAATTGTGTACTCAGGGTTATTTACCCCTGTTGCAGGTAATGCTTGAAGAGTACCGTTGTGTGGAGGATCCTTCTGGTGGGCTCAGACGGAATCCTTGCCCCTACCGCTAGATGTTATTTTTAAATTCCGCTGCTTATCATCCCGCACTCTGGTATTTGGTATTGTAATAATGTACTTTTTAAGAAACTCAGATGTATGAAATGGACTTGTATTGTAACTCGTTCTCATTATTGGATCCTTAGGAAAAATGTGGATCTTTCGGGTTCTCCCTCGAGGTGTGCCCAACGAACACCGCTCGCTGTAGCTCGCTTTCGGGGTGCTTAGTGTCTGGTGGAAGACGAGCGCTCTGTAAGTATGCTATTTCGGGCGGTTCTGCCATAGTTGGTACCAGAGCCAATAATGGTTACGTGTTTCATCACTCTTTTTCAAAACTTAAAAATTTGACCAACAAAAGCTTTGTGAAAAGTAAGATGCGATTACATTATGTAAATAAGTATAAGCCCTAGCAATATGGTATATCTAGGATAGCGGCATTGGTTTTATCTAATCAATTTTCTCTAGGTACACTGACTTACGTTGTGTAAGAAACTGTTTAGTATACGGAAAGTGAGTGTGCGATGTGTCGAAATTTTTACGAAGGCCGCTATATTTCGGCTAGAGTGAACGTATAGGTCGAGCATGCATCATTAATGGCATCTTACTTGAACTAAAATCCCCCTTCATGTATAAGTGAGTAGTAAATTGGTAGGACTAACTAAATGAATGCTTTAATAATTGTGCTGCCATCTCTCTAATCCCTTGATTCTGATCGGGAGGGTGTTCTAATGGATGGTTCCTATCCATTATAGATGAACCTAAGGTTTGGACACGGGAGCACCAGTTTGGGGGCGGCTCACGAGGGCTAAGGTGACAGTGGCCGGGCCATTGAGCGCGGCAATGGGGGAGGTCAGGAGGTTCCACCTCTGGCTCCTCATCCTTTCTCGCCACCGCCACCGCCTCTGCCATTGAGTCCCACAGAGATTATGGTGGAGCTGTTGGCTGCTTGGTGGGAGTCAGCTGTTGCTCGCCAGGAAACAACCCGTGCCATGGACATTATGGCGCAGGCTGTCGCGGGACTCGCCCGCGGAGGCCACGGGGGTCACGGTGGGAACGAGGGTGGTGCCCGCCACCCTAAGGGACAGTCCTCTTATCAAGACTTCCTCAAGACTCACCCACCCACCTTTACCCCATCTGATGAGCCTCTAGAGGCGAAGCATTGGCTTCGCACTATGGAGCAGAAGTTTCGGCTGCTCAGAGTGACCGACGAGCAGAAGGTGTACTTTGTGGCGCAGCAACTTTTGGGGTCCGCAGGTGCTTGGTGGGAAACCTTCTAGGCCATGGAGCTGCCGGATCATTCGGCAACATGGCAGGAGTTCTCCACCACCTTCTGAGAGTTCTTTATCCCTACTGGTGTCATCAACCAGAAGGTGACGGAGTTTCTGGAGCTACGCCAGGGGAACAGCACAGTAATGGAATATGTGACCAAGTTTAATCACTTGGCTCAGTATGCTGGCAGTCAGGTGGATACTGATGATAGGAAGAGGGAACGTTTCTTTCATGGTCTAGCTCCCCTCCTTCAGGAAAAGCTCTACACGACGAACTATCAGACCTTTGGGGCTCTGATGAACGCCGCCATTGCTATTGAGGGTTTTCAGCGGGCATCTTAGGCTGATTGGAAGAGGAAGCGGGTGGCGGCTAGATCCTCCAGCCACCCTCACACACAGAAGATACAGGTTGTCTAGCGAGGGCCCTATCAACCATTCGGTGGACCTTTGTTCTAGTCACCCTAGCAGACATCGCAGACTTCCTCTACAACAGGGGCAGCCTCAGTAGTCTCTGGGATAGCAGGTCCCACCTCGTTAGGGGTTCAGGAACAAGCTTGGTGCTTGTTTCAAGTGTGGCAAGGATGGCCACTATGCCAGGGAGTGTCCCCAACATCAGCCAGTTCAGTCATCTCAGCCGTCCGCAAATTCCAGGCTTATCAAGAGGACCATCATCAAGAAGAAGGTGCCCAGCAGATCCGGCCAGGTGCACTTCACGGATGCTCAGCAGGTTGTGCAACAGGAGGTAGTTATGGCTGGTATGTTTACCATCGACTCCCATCTATCTTTGGTGTTGTTCGATTCTGGTGCATCGCATTCCTTTATGAGCATGGGGTTTGTAGAGCGGCACAACCTATCACTTATGGCTATACCGTATGCCTATAAGATCCGTACTATGGGTTCGCAAATGTTCATCAATACCCGCATGGATACAGTAAGTTTGGTATTAGCCACCCACACTTACCGTCTACAGTTCATGATAATGCCTGGGCAAGGCATTGATGCTATTCTTGGAATGAACTGGTTGCGGGTGTATGGGGTAGTATTGGATATACAAAGGAGAAGTGTGGAGTTCCGGCTTCCTTCTTCTGAGGATAGGATGTCTCTTATTGTACCCTCAGATCCAGTCTTACCTGTTGCTGCCCATGCTGAGGCCTCTCCTGATCTTACCTCCATCCCTGTGGTTTGTGAGTTCTCAGATGTTTTCCCTGAAGATCTTCTAGGGTTGCCACCAGACAGAGAGGTAGAATTCTCCATTGAGCTTGAGCCTGGTACTACCCCTATCTCTAGACACCCGTACCGCATAGCTCCAAGGGAACTAGCAGAAATGAAGAAGCAACTGGAAGAGTTGATGGACAAAGGTTTCATCCGCTCGAGTTCTTCACCATGGGGTTGCCCGGCTATTTTAGTAAAGAAGAAGGATGGTACCTTGTGGATGTGTGTGGATTACCGCTCTCTTAATGCGGTAACAGTTAAGAACAAGTATCCCTTGCCCCGTATAGATACTTTGTTTGATCAATTAGCTGGTGCCAAGGTGTTCTCGAAGATAGATCTCCGATCGGGCTATCATCAGATCAAGATCAGGCCACGTGATATACCAAAGACAGCTTTCTCTACTAGGTATAGGCTGTATGAGTACCTAGTAATGTCTTTTGGTCTCACCAATGCTCCTGCCTTCTTCATGTACCTGATGAATTTAGTTTTCATGCCGGAGCTGGATAAGTTTGTGGTGGTTTTCACTGATGACATCTTGATCTATTCCAAGAATGATGAAGAGTATACCCGACACCTCCGGATAGTACTAACTTGACTAAGGGAAGCTGTATGCTAAATTCAGCAAGTGCGAGTTTTGGTTAGATCGAGTGTAGTTTTTGGGGCATGTGTTGACCCCTAAAGGCGTTTCTGTAGATCCCAGCAAGATGCGAGATGTATTGGATTTGAAGTCTCCTAAGTCTATGCATCAGATTCATTAGTTCCTTGGTCTAGCTGGCTACTATTGATGTTTCATTCCTGATTTCTCCAAGATAGCCTAGCCCATGACCAAGCTGCTCTAGAAAGAAGCTAAGTTTGATTGGAACCCAGCTTGTGAAGAAGCTTTTCAATCTCTAAAGACTTTTCTAACCACTGCTCCTGTGTTGGCTCAACCAGATATTGATAGGCCCTTTGATGTATACTGTGATGCCTCGAAGATGGGGTTGGGGTGTGTGCTGATGCAAGATGGGCGTGTGATTGCTTATGCTTCACGCCAATCAAAGAAGCACGAGGTGAACTACCCCACTCATGACTTAGAGCTGGCTGTTGTGGTCCACGCTCTGAAGATTTGGAGGCATTATCTGTTGGGCAACAAAGTGCATATCTTTACAGACCATAAGAGCCTCAAGTATATTTTCACTCAGTCTGAGCTGAACATAAGGCAAAGGAGATGGTTAGAGGTGATAAAGGATTATAATTTAGAAGTCCATTATCACCCAGGAAAGGCCAATATTGTAGCTGATGCTTTGAGCCGTAAGTCACATCAGGTTGAGGAAATACCCTTGTCTCTCAACCACACAAAGGTGCTAGCCCATATTGCATTGACCTCGGAATTGCTAGAGCAGATTATTCGAGAATAGAAGGAAGACCCCGAAGAGATTCCTCACATCAGGAAGTTGATGACAGAAGGGTGTGGCCCTCATTTTAGCATTGATGAGCAGGGGGTCGTGAGATACAAGGATAGACTGGTGGTTCCGTCCAATGAAGAGCTGAAAAGAAAGATTTTGAATGAAGCCCATCATTCAAAGCTGTCTATCCATCCTGGCAGCAACAAGATATACCATGATCTACGCCAATTGTACTGGTGGTCCTACATGAAGCAAGATATCACCCAGTTTGTTGCGGAGTGTGACACTTGTGGTAGAGTCAAGGTAGATCATATGCGTGCTCCTGGATATCTACAGCCCTTGCCCATTCCTGTTTGGAAATGAGAGGATATTTCCCTGGATTTCATTGTGGGTTTACTCCGCACCTCCACGGGCTTTGATTCTATTTGGGTCATTGTGGACCGTCTTACCAAGTCTGCCCAATTTCTTCCAGTGGATACTAAATACACTGCCAGGAAGTATGCAGAGATATACTTTGATCAGATTGTGACCCTACATGGAGTTCCTCTTACTATCATCTCTGATATAGGGTCGGTCTTTGTCTCTCATTTCTAGGAGCAACTCCAGGAATGTCTGGGTACTTGTCTTCTCAGAAGCTCAGCATACCACCCACAAATTGATGGTCAAACTAAAAGGGTGAACCAGGTGCTCGAGGATATGTTGAGGGCTTGCACCATTTCTTTTCCTGAGAAGTGGGATAAGTGTTTGAAGTTAGCTGAATTTTCATATAATAATAGCTACCAAGAGAGTATCCGCATGGCACCATTTGAAGCTTTATATGGGCAGAAGTGTAGAACGCCACTGAACTGGGTTGAAGTAGGAGACCGTGGGTACTTCAGGCCTGATTTCATAAAGGAGGCTCGAGAGAAAGTAAGTATTATTCGTAGCCACTTGAAGGCAACTCAGAGTCGACAAAAGGCTTACGTAGACAAGCGAAGAAGGCCCTTGGAGTTTGCAGCTGGGGATTATGTGTATCTCAAAGTATCCCCTATGAGAGGGGTGTATCGGTTTGGTGTCCATGGCAAGTTAGCCCCTCGGTATGTGGGTCCATACAAGGTGTTGCAGTCGTGTGGCCCCGTTGCTTATCGTCTCCAGCTTCCTAAAATTCTCTTAGCGGTTCATAATGTGTTTCACGTATCACAATTGAAGAAATGCCTGCGGGTTCCTGAAGAAGCTAAGGAAATTGAAGAGCTTCTGCTCCAACCTGATCTGTCTTATGTTGAGCATCCTGTGAAAGTCTTGGATGAGAAGGAGAGAGTGACCAGGAACAGTGTGATAAAATTTTTCAAGGTGCAATGGCAAAATCATTCTGAGGCGGAAGCCACTTGGGAACAGGAGAGCTACATACTAAAGCATTACCCCCACCTCCTCTCTAGTTCTGTTAATTAGTTGCTGCGTCAAAATGTGTTCCCTGTCTCTTTCTCACACTAGGCACATGAAATCTCAGGTCGAGATTTTGTTTTAGGGGGGTAGATTTGTAACACCCTCGGTGTTACATTGCACTATTTTGCTAAACATCGCATGAGCATCATGGTTTTGTGCATATGTGTATAACATGAATGATAAAGCAATGTTCGGTCCTTGAAACATTTATATGAAACGAGAAAGCAAGTGTTATGTTTCGTGTCACATAACGTTGTTTATTATCCTAATCAAATTCTTGTTAAAACAAAAAGGGCTATAGAATGTTTTGTGAACGGCGATAAAACATGTGCGGTCGAGGACAGGGACAACTCACTAGTACATCCCGTAGGTCGGATTTGGAATTCGACGTGAAATCGTTCGATTCGACGTCGTTCGCGTAAGTTTCAGAAGAGGTCGACGAAGCCACTTTAGGTGAGCTTTGTGGAGCGATTGGCTTAGGAGGTAGTGCATTGTCTTGACTGCGGTTGATAGCTTGATGTACCCTCTTGCGCATCGAACCATTAGTTTAGCATTTGGAGCATTGCGTACAAGTTTTCTAACGGCTTTAGAAAGCATGCATGACACATGGCTTAGCCCTGGGCATGGTCACGACCACTGCTGGCTTGCCAGCGCCCACTGCCGCCACGCCGGTTACACCAACCGCCGTGCCTGTGCTCGCGCGTGGCCCTTGCGCTGTGCGCCAAGGCCGTCTGCCTCCACTGCTGGCCACGACCACCGCTGCTGCTCGCCTATCGCCGCGACTGGCTCACCCAGCACGCCAAGGCCTAGGCCACTCCTTCATGTCACTAGGGATGCGACCTGAGCGGGCGCTGTACTGCTGACTTGGTTGCTTGCTGCCCTCGTTGGCGTGCGGGTCACCTCGCCGGTTGTTTCGTTGTGCCCTGACGCCGACCGAGCGCTATCGTGCCATGTCCTGCCCCACTTGGCTGGAGGCGCACCGGGTCACGCGTTGCATGCTGCCAGCGGCCAAGCCCGGTAGTGCGTCGTTGACTCCACTTGGCTGCTTGCGCGAAGGACGATAGCCTGACTCCACCATCACCTCCACATCACCCACCTTGCGTTCCTTGTCTGGCACTACCCGCTGCGTCCGCCGTGCCAAGCCTCATCGGCTTGCAGCCACGGCCGTGCGGACAGTCGTCCAGGGCACGTCCCGCTGTCCCCTTTGTGGTGTGTGTTGGCTTATTGCGTTGACCACCACAGCAGGACCAAGCCAAGCCACACCAGGCCCCCTACCTCCACTGTCTCCATGGCCGCCGGGGTGGCTCCTCCAAATTCACCGTGGCAGCAGTGCCTCGTTTCAAATTGACCACGTTTTTGACTCCGCTAGGTAGCCTGCAATCGTACCGACCCCACATCGTCGCCTATAGCTCCGCCCTATGCTCCAATTTTGAATCGCCGCTTGCCAGGTCCTTAAGACCGCACAGACGCACGTCGTCGGCTAACCGCACAGTCAGGGCATCCCAGGCCAATTCAGTGCACCCTCAGCTTAGCAGTACCCTCCTAAGCATCCCGCGCACCTCAGCCGTAGCTTTACAGCAGGCCAACCACCATCGTCGCGGCCATGCCATCATCGGGTGCTGTCGCCTCGTCGGTGCGCACGTGGCCAGCTCAACTCGGGCCTTCTCTATCCAGACCGTCACCTCCAGGACCTCCGTGGGTAGTACCTCGAGCTCGCTGGCTATTGGGTTTGCTTCGTTTGTGTTGTAGCTCATGGGAACATATCCGCCATTGTAGGTCCGAGCTCACCGCCGAGGAAGGAACTTGGGACTGCGCCTCCGCTCGCCATATCACCCCCTGTCGCTGCGCGTTGTCTTCAAGGTACTTATCGGCCCCTTAGCTAGGCCTGGGAGGCTCGGGTGGCGCCGGCGTAGTCGCTCGGTGCCCGCGCTGTCGTGCCAGCGCGCGCATGGCTGCCGGGGACTTCATCGCCGGGAAGAATAAGAAAGGGGAGGGTGCAGCTGTAAAATCGTAGACTGGTGAAATAGTGTCCTAGAGCTCGCAGTGAATTCATAGTAGTTCGGGGGTGTCCGTGCAATTCTGCCATCGCGCGCGGGCCGTTGGCCGGCTGGGCCGCGCTCCCGCGTGGGCCGCGCTGTGGTCTACTGGCGCTCGCGGGCGGGAAGGCGGAGTGGGCCGAGCCAGCGCGTGTTGGGCCAGGAGTAGAATTCGGTTTTCTTAATTCCAGTAAATAAGAAATGTTTAATTATTTTAGTTATGAATTGAACTTCGATAAATCGTAGTAAATTGCGTAGTTATCCAAAAATAGTGAAACTAATTTTGTTAGTTTCGCAAAAATATCATCTACTAGATAGTCCAGTTGGATTACAGTTAGCTATGGCGAGTATTGGGTGATAAATTTAAAACTAGGGTACTAATATTAGGTGGATTAATACTTGTAGGAATATTTGTGGTTAATTGGTGATAGCTATGGACATGAAAATTTTACAGTAGACTTGTTAGGTCATTAGGTACTTGCTGTAAATTTTGCAGCCATAGACTAGGATGTTAAATAAAATAGCTATTACTCTTGTTTTATCGTACCTCGATTAAATCGGTATTAGGAGTAGCAATACCTGTAGTTGCTATAAGAATGTAGGTTATGCTTCATACTTGTTAGTAGTGACGGTACGTAGCTTAGCCTTTAGTTGGTAGACCCCACTTAGTAGTTTAACAGATGTACTTTTGGGTTAAGAATTGATGTTGTCATATTGTTAAACATTGCATTATCATTTCATATAGAGCATGAACTAGTAGACTTCGTGCCCGTCGGCGAGCCAGAGTACGACGAGGTGATCGAGGAGTACGAGGAGGAGATCTCCGCACAGGAGGAAGCCCAGGAGCCTGTTGGTGCTGACCCTGCTGACCCGGTGCCTGCCCAAGGCAAGCCCCGGCGTATAACCCCTATTTTTAATAATCACTGAATATATATATGATGTGCATTTATGTTACAGGCATTTTATGAAAACTACATGCATAAATATATTTATCTATGAGTCCTACTAGTACAGGTCGAGTAGCTGCTATGCTCAGGATATCGGTAGCGTGAGTAACCTGCCGTTACTCGCACGTAGGTGATAAAATGTGATCACTCATAATAAAATGATGGAAAGGTAAATGGTGACTGGGCAGGAAAATGGTTTGGGTATTGGTGGGTGTAAAGGATTGTGTCCTGCGGCCAACAGGGCATAGCTCGGTTATACTTTGTCCCTGTCCGTGTTGATTAAGGACCGGTCGTTGCATATGACTCTAGACAAGTCACAGATTTATTGTCCCGAGCGCATACTTGGGTATAGGCGCAGGGAAGACTTGTTGCTCTCTTGTCGTGGATCTGGCTCTTTCCGGACCGACTGATTGGAGGCGGAGATGGTGGAGGTCCTTGCACCACACTAAGTCCGGGACTCGGGGGTGGGGGCTTGGAGTCCAAGTTTGGACGGGGACCTGGACACCCGTGACAGGAGAGTGGTGGGTTAGTCCTGCTTGTGCCTGGGGTACAAGCAGGGCGTGTGTTTTCGGAGCACCCAGCTAGGCATATTGATTCGCGAATCGCCGAGCGATCCGGTACGGCTTGTCTGCGGTTTAGCACCGTAGTAAGAACTGAAAGTGGAAAAGGAGAAGAAACAGAACTGATTGCTCAACCCTTGCTTGAAAGTAGAACATGTGCTTATATAGATTGGCTAGATGAAAACTTAATACGGCTGATAATAATAATACATAAATAAAGACTCACTATTAGTATTGCTTTCTGCTAAAGAAAACCAGCAACCCATAAAGCCTATCATATCCCTTGGAGTCGGGAAAGTATTCCCACTAGTCGGGTAAATCTTGCGAGTACATTATGTACTCAGGGTTATTTACCCCTGTTGCAGGTAATACTTGAAGAGTACCGTTGTATGGAGGATCCTTCTGGTGGGCTCAGACGGAATCCTCGCCCCTACCGCTAGATGTTATTTTTAAATTCCGCTGCTTATCATCCCGCACTCTGGTATTTTATATTGTAATAATGTACTTTTTAAGAAACTCGTTCTCATTATTGGATCCTTGGAAAAAATGTGGATCTTTCGGGTTCTCCCTCGGGGTGTGCCCGACGTACACCGCTCACTGTAGCTCGCTTTCGGGGTGCTTAGTGTCTGGTGGAAGACGAGCGCTCCGTAAGTACGCTATTTCAGACGGTTCTGCCATAGTTATACTCGGCAAAGTCTTTGTCGAGTGTATTTGGAGCTTCGCCGAGTGTCTGGGGCACTCGGTAAAGTAACTGTTTCCCGTAGTGCTGGATAGTTAAAGGCGCATGCATGTTTTGTGGATCTACTCGTAACCAACGACGACTGGTAATCTCTGGAAGGTCCTAGTAGCTGCCTTTGACGATCGTCCATTCAGAGTGCTACTGCTTACTCCTAGTACACTGCATCACTGCATGCATATGCGGCGGTGCCGGCGCGCATGCTGCATGGGTGACCACAATAATGATGGCTCATGCATGTGTGCTGCTGCCCGCGGTTAGCTCTTGAAATCTTGATGCCATTGCCGAGCGGAGTGGTGATGAGGCTGATGGATCATGGATGGACGACACACGATATTGACCCGCCTAGCCTAGTGCTTCACAATGCCCTCCCTGGAGAAGTCTATTTTTGGTCTTCTTCAATCTGTTGCTAAAGACTCTGAGTTTGGTTTTAGCCACGCAACTCCAATCAAAAACTAGAAATCCCTGACCACCTACCTGTCACAAATTTATCCATCTAGACTAGATGAGATGGATTTGTATTTTAGCACAAAATGGTGATATAAATAAATAAAAAGCTTGATTATTATGAGCAATAAAACAGTAGGAACCACTACAAATAATATCCAAATTAAATTACTCAAAATCTAGCACCAGCAGACACGTTTTTTTAAAAAAATACATTAGTTTCATATTTTTAATTTAAAATGAATTACTTATGATCTTTTAGAAAATATAAAACCACCTTTGAAACTAGCAAGATGGCCAAATAAATTTAACCGGTATTGATTGTTAGTGGTTAAAGATTTCTAGTTTTGGAGCTGCATGGCCAAAATCAAACTCGGACAATAGTTGGAAGGCGAAAAATAAATTTCTCACTATATTTCAAAATTCTCAGTTGTTAAACGTACCGTGCCCCTGTTTTGCATTGCACATGACAAGGTTTTATAAGTAACTCAATAAAAAAAAAGGTTGTATATATAAGTAACAAATTTGTTTATTGATTCTTTAGACCCTACAAGCTGAACAAGCCAGGATTGCATGCTGCAGGGCAATGAGGCCAATTATATGTAGGAGATGAAGTTAGGTATTTTTTAGGTTACTGCCTGCATCTGCTCTTAGTCATGTTAATTTTTCCTCCCTATATGTGCTACGCTGTGTCATGCTGAGTAGTTGTTGACAAAATAAAGCTACTGCCGTATTCTTCTTCCTAGCTAGTGAACGTAAACTCTATTCCTTGCATTGATTAAAAAAAGTTTCCAAACAGGGATGAGGGGTATGTATACCTCGTTGCTGCATGTGTCCCCATACATATATATAGCCCAAAGATGTAGACCTGAAGTACTTGTAAGTAATAAGAAAAATAAAAATAAAGGTACCCGGTCTGAATAATTTAATTTCCAACAAGATTTATCCAGGTAACGAAAAGGCCTCCTTTTTGTAATCTAGTACTACACACCACCACGCCACCAGGCACCAGGCACTAGCACAAAGCTAACAGTTTCTTGCCAACGCACGCTTCAATCCAGTATGATTGTGATTAACTAAAAAGGGCAACCGATCATTTCGGTCACTTTGCTAGTGCGTGCTCAGCTCCACGTCACAATTCACAAACTGTGGACCTGCCTATTGTTGCCTTTTCGTAACTGGACCTGCCTATTGGCTATTGGCTTTTCGTTCTGAACCAACAAATATAAACTAACGAAATCGCAGGAAACTGAAGTTTTACAAGTGTCCAGCTCATATATGGGTGCAGATTTTTCAAGCTCAGTGCAGCTACCCTACTGTTGAGTGTTCACGAGGGACGTGCTACTCTACTGGCACTGGCATCAAGAAAGGAGCCAGCTACTAGAGACCTGTTGCTTTCACTACTGCTGGGAATCAGTTTCTCTCTGGCCATACTGCACCTGTGTCCTGTCCCTTTCTTCCTGCCTCACCTCACATTTGACATTTCTACTGAATACTGATACATGCATGGCAGAGTCAAATGGCCAGTACAACAGCTAACAGTCTGTTGTTGCTTATCTCAGCTGATTTAATAGTGTTATGTGACAGAGAATAAGTTCAAACAAGCTTGACCAGCCGAACACGCTGACTGCCATGTCCTTAATTACAGCCCACTGTATAGGATATATAGGAGTATAGTAGCTGTATTTGCTAACAGTAAGCGGCGTGTCCCTTGGAATACGCACCCTGAATATGCGCATCATGAGCCCTTAACCACAGGTTTCAATACAAAATCATTTCAATCCATGCACGCTCTTGCCTCTGTCGAGCTG
The DNA here is from genome assembly GCF_019320115.1 of Miscanthus floridulus. Taxonomy (NCBI): domain Eukaryota; kingdom Viridiplantae; phylum Streptophyta; class Magnoliopsida; order Poales; family Poaceae; genus Miscanthus; species Miscanthus floridulus. Next base: position 17,796,051 of record NC_089595.1, read on the forward strand.
TCTTCCTTGAGCTCAACACGCGGATCTACCCAATTGCTTGGTCAAGCAGGGTTCATCATACTGCCATGCATGGAACTGACCAACAGATAAAATGTGAAGTTTTCAAGATTGTGTCCCTAAGTCAAATTGATTTCTTCGAGTCTGAGCAAATTCATAGAAAGCTGTAGATTTGCTGAAATAGATGTTTACTGGTATGTTTTTCTATCTAGTTAGCGATGTTTGACTTTGGACGAAACCAAAACATCTCACATTTTGAAATGCGGGGAGTAGCTTCTATCCAGCTGATGTATATGCATGTTCACTCCACTGTTGCAAGCATACATTGATACATCGACATGGTAGGCTTTCGTCCTGACAGAAAAAAAATATAATAGGCACGGCGGTCGAACACGCCACATAATTAACACGATTAATAATGAACTTCATGTCTAAATTCCTGCCAAACCACGAACAATATAACAAGTTAACAACCCATGGACCTTGACCAAACTGAGATATCCTCAGAACCGAAAATGCGACCAAACTGATGAGTTGTCATGCAAGTTACTTCATGTCAGGTTTTTGACATTGTTTCACCTTTGCACTGGATTATTGAGACTCTCAGAGCTGAAGGCCTCACATTTTGACTGCCCAGGCACTACTCATTGCACAGCACGAGAGTGACCACGACGCATGATGATGCCATATGATTCTCGCGGCAAAAATCGCAACACCTTTCCTTGCAACCAAAGCCAAGGGCTCTCCTCCTTCCACCACCTTTTCACCCTGTCGTCCCTCCTCACATGGCGCCCATGTCGTCCAGTCCCTGTCGCCCTGTCTCCCTTATATACCCCGGCCACACACCCACACCGATCACCGCCTCCTCTCCACAACTGACAGCGAGCTCCGGCCGGCGCGCGCGGCTGGTGCAAATGCAACCAGATCAGTAAGCTAGCTAGTTGGATAGGTAGCTGGCCGACTAGCTCGGACGACGGCGGACGCCATTAATGGCGGCCGGGTGCAACTGCAAGGCGGCCATCGGGTGCGTGGACGCGCGCGCGCCGGTGCGGGCCAGCTACGTGAGCCTGTACAAGTGGCCCGAGTCCGACGCCGAGTTCGTCAAGTCGGTGGCCATGGCGCGGCGCCAGGGAGGAGGAGGAGGAGGGCAGGAGAGCCCCGCCAGCGGCGGCGGCGCTAGCGCGTCAGCGTACCACTACTACTACAACGGCAGCGGCAGCATGCGGAACAGCGGCGAGCTGCTGGCGCCGGTGGGGTACTGCAGGCCCCGAGTGGTGGACAGCTACTCGTGCCGGCAGATGTACCTCCGCAGCTACACCTTCTCCAAGAGGAAGGAGACGGTGCCGGAGCGCACCATGGCGTGCCTCGGCCGCGTCAGGGAGCGCGGCGCCGCCGTGTTCCCGCTGTTCCTCCCGCAGCGGAACGGAGGGTCGTCCACGGACGCCGGCTCGGTCGGCAGCGCCCGCAACCGCATTGCCGTTGCGCGCGGCGAGAGCAGAGTCGTCAGGGAGGACGACGACGTGCTGGGGCTCCGTGGCAGCAGCAACCAGCAGCAGCAGGGGAGGAAGCAGAGCAGGCGGCGGAGGAGGAGGAGGAAGAAGAAGGGGTGCGCCGTGGTGCGGAGGCTGCATGAGGCCTCCTGCGGCGCCGTGCGCGCCATCTTCCGCCGCCTCCTCGCTTGCACCACCAGCGTCGACGTCGCCGACGACACCGGTGCGCCGCCGCAGCCGTGAGCCGTCTCCTAGCTGAAGAAGAGAGATGGCCATGCATGTCACGTGCTGCGTTGCTGCCATCGGAGGTGCTCTGCGTCGTGCATGCTTTGTTCTGGCTTTTGTTAATTTTCGTGTGCATGCCTGGTTGCTACTAGTACGTAGTAACAGTAATTAAATTAAATTACTAGAGTACATTCCTCTCTCCAGCTGCAGTAGAGTAGCAGGCATTAAACACTAGTGAACATGCATGCGCGTGGACGCAGATTAAATCAGGGTCGAGTCGACCGTACGTACTGTAGTAAGTTAATATACTCAATCTGTGCTTGTGTTATTTATTTATTTGGTAATATATATGTGATACACTTGTTGTGCATGGTTATATTACATTAAGACCAGACTTGCTACATTTTTACTACTCGAACGAAACAATGTTACTAGTTGGCATGTGGCACCCATCAGAGATTGTGACACACGCTGACTGCGGAGCACCATTACTCACTAACAGTGTAGCACCAATAGCCATGTTGACTACTGCAAGCTTCATGAGAAGGACCGGAAGCTGCTAACCGTCAGAGAGGATTGTGACATCGATCGATCCACGCATTGCAATGCGAGTATTTACACATCTATATGTATGTATGTAGTATATTTACACATGTATGTATGTAGTATATGACATCGATTGATAATAATAAAGACAGGAACCGATGTGTTGGCATATATATGCGTGTGTCCGTACGTAACTTGTTGGCTAGCACGTACCAGCAGGCCGAGGATGGCACCACGCCGGCCGGCGTCCAGCAGCCGTCAACGCAGGAGACGCCAAGGTGGCGCGGACGTGTGCCGGCCGGCCGGCTGGCCGAGGCCGCTCCCTCGATCGCCCTGCAGGACCAAGATGAAGACACCGATCGACGACCATCTGCTTGCGTTGCTCGCTCGTGACGCACCAGCGACCATGACGCGTTCCGAGCCGGCACCGGCATCCTGCGCGGCAGGCAGCAGTGTGTGCGCCTCGTCGTATTGCACGTCTGCGAAAACACAGGGCGCGAGCTGCAAGCACGGCAAGGAGAGCCACGCGGCTACGGGGAGGGCCAACCGGGCACGGCAGTGCACGCGAGCGGATCCGGCCCGGAGACACATCGGTGCGACGATGTTTTGCGAGTGCTGAGTGCGACAGACAGTTAACGACAGACACATGTTCTGAAGCCACCATTGCAGTGACCTGTTCTGAAGCCACCAGAAGACGGTGCGTTTACTACAGAATGATGAGGTTGTTTGGTTATGGTCTATCAGAGGGAGTCGATAAACCATTGCCCCATTCTCCAGAATATACACCCAACTCTGAAGAAAAACTGAAACCTTCAAACAAAAAATTCACTACATGGGGCGCGGACAGCAGTAAAATGTGGGATGGTCTGAAACAAAAAGAAGGCGCAACCAACAAGGAGAAAGTTGAGCAGCAAGAGGAGTACAACAAGACCGTCCGAGACCTGGCCGTGATTTTGCCGAAGAAAAAATGAGAGGTACGTTTGCTGATTTGCAAAATTCTGCAATACTGGAATATACTGAACTGGAAATGGAAAAGATATGTCTCCTCATGAACCGTAAAGCTGAGCTCTTCATCATCGTTACTTGTGTTGTCTAAACTGCCTTCTGGTCTCCATTTGATAAACTGGCGTCTTTTGTTTCATCTTAAGTCACCTGAATCTATTGCTCACATGGCTCTGGGTTTTATGAAACAGTGGAAGAGGTTCCTCAAGAAGAAGGATGTACAGGTGATGGAAGACGTCATTCAGAAGCTCCAGTAGGGACTTCGAGCTGCAAAAGAAACTTGGCACTTGTTTGCCTACCTTTTGTCTTTTCGTTTCTCTTTTGCTGTTAGTGCGTTCTGTGAGGTGTTGGGTCTGTAATATTCTCATCTTAAACGTTGAATCTTGGCGCGTACTTTGCAAGCTGGCAAACTGGCATGGAACTTTCTTCTTTGTGGCTTCTTGTAACCTGAAAGCAAGGGCACTAAGCTTTGTTAGCTTTAAATGCAGAGTTGGAATTTGCAGATCCTATCCTGGTCTTATTTCTAGAATAATTTTGTGCATTGTGCTGCTAAGGTTTAGAAACTGCAATGCCATTCTTTACTCTCTCGAATTTCAAAAAAAAAAATCTTTACTCTCTATGTTTTCCTTTAATAATATAAGTTTAATATAGCCCTTTAAAAGTTAATATGTATACGTCTTCCTTTGCTATGCCTGTACATGCATGGTTAGTAGTAAGGGGCGGTACAGGAAAAATTCCATACCAAACTACCACTGTTGTTTTCTGTATTGTAACACCATTTCTGTCTTCATCAAAAACATTTTTTTTCAGATTTCGACATAACTGTTGTTACCTTTTTACGTATTATATACTTTTTTGATAAAAAAAAAGAAGAACATCATACTGATCGTTCTCGGATTTTGTATTATAGCATCGTCTCTGATCACTTTTATCTCTACTACCTATGTTGAATACTAGAAACTTTCGATACTAGAGTAGAATTTTTTTTTACTAATTTCGTAAAGAATATGTTAGTCCTATCCCGTAAAACACGGCCACACTACGTGCATTATCAATCACATATTTTATTACTTATCTATAAAACTGTGGTCCAAACCAAGAAAGCAACATAGTACAAGCAAGGGTAGAAACGGGATATACCATAAAACACCCTAAAGAATGGCATTGACTATCTACATGGCCAACACACACGCAAATCTCTTCCAACACCACTCCTTTGGTTGTAACCCTCCACACATGAGTGTGCACCCGTATGCGTGGGAGGGGGCGGCTCCCGAGCGGAAGCCCCGAGCCGCCGAGCACCTTTCGCCGCCCTAACTACGGCAACGTGCGCGCCACCCACGATCGATGCCGGGGCGGGGCGAGCTCCTCCGCGTTGTCCAGGGGGACGCGGAAGGAATTGAATGCCGCGCTCTGCCATGCCCGGTAGCAGCAGGAGCGCGAGTAGGGGCTGTTTGGATACTATCCTGGACAGACTGTCTGGCCTGGATGCTTCCTGGATGTTGCCTGTACCGCGTTTGCTTGCAGCCCTGTATCCTTGCTTGGTCCAGGCATTCCAGGCACACAAAAACGATCTCCTGGCCACAGGCAACGTTGCCTGCTTAGATTTCTTCACAGTTAACGAAGATCAAATTGTCAGGCAGATATTTCAAACCAAACAACGTGTCTGTGATATAGCCTGAGCAGGCAAACCATGATGACTCAACAGGCAACATCCAGGCAGTCATTTTTCTGAGGCAACAGCTCCAGGGTTCCATACAAACTAGCCCGTAATGCATCCCGACCCGCCCGCCCGCCTACCAACCAACACGCAACGCTTACTGCTGCCGCTGCCTGCTTGGGGGATTGGGAGTTGGAGCAGCAAGCACTACGCCATATTTGCACATCACTGCCGGATTTGTGAGAATCGGCAGTGATGTACCTTCATTGCCGGTTATAAGCTTAAAAATGAAAAAATGATTGGTGCTGGGCTAAAACCGGCAGTGAAGGACTAGATCACTGCCGGTTTGTGGCTTGAACCGGCAGTGTTTTGGCGGGCACTCATCACTGCCGGTTTAAGCCAAGAGCCGACAGTGATTGGGCACTATCACTGTCGATTCTAGCCAAAAACCGACGGTGATAAGCCTACAACACAAAAAGGCTGCAGCCGTCCTCTCCTTCCTCCTCTCTTCCATCCCGAGAACAGAGGCGCGCGTTTGGACCCTTCCCTCTATTGTTGCGGATGCTCTTCACCATGAAGCTAGTGCTTGGATTTTGAAAAATGGCTTGATCTTTTTGCTTTAAGGTTAGTAACAAACATCCACTCCTTTGATTTTGTTGCTTAATTAGCCTCGTTTTGATAGCTACATTTCTTGATTCTCATTCTAATTCTTTCTCCATTCTAGAGAGCACTTTTCCAATTGGACATTTGTGCAAGGTTCAAATTGTGGTGAATCCATCATCCAAAAGGTTGGTGTCTATGAACACATTTAAATTCCTAGCTAATTATTCCATGGTGGTCAAGATCATCATTGTTAGTATGTGATGCTATAATTAGTTCTTAGAAGTAGAGTAGAATAGTTGTTCTTCAATATTGTGCAATAATTGTTTTTACTACGATTTTCAATTTACAGGGCCGGGGCTACCAATTTCAATTTTTCAATAATTAGTGTACAATAATATTTTCCAAAAATAGTACTTTCGAGCTACAATTGTTGTTCATGAAGCTCGATTTCTTATTAATTCTTTATAATTACTATTTCAGTATTTTTTTGTGCAGAGATGGATCGAGAGTGGATGCATCTGTCCCGAATGGACAAGCGATACATGCATGGTGTCAGCCAGTTTATCACCGATGCCAAAGCCCATGCTGGGAATGGGAACCATGTCTTCTGCCCATGCAAAGATTGCAAGAATTATAGAAACTTTCATCAAATTGAGTCTATACGATCGCACTTGATTACCAGGGGGTTCATGCCAAACTATACGATATGGACTATGCATGGCGAGGTTGGTGTGAATGTTCTGCAGAAAAACGATGATGATGTGGACATGCCTGACGTAGCCATCCACGATGCTGACGAGGAACCCGGTGTCAACACGGAACCTATGGCCACAGTTAATAATGTGTTTAGGAACACGCTAGCTGACGACACCGAGGATAACGATGGCATTTCTCAGCTGTTACGTAATGTAGAGACCGGATGTCTTAGTGAAAGACAGCTGAGAAAGCTAGAGAAAATGAGACAAGATGACAAAACACCATTGTATAGGAATTGTCCAATGAGCAAACTGGAAGTCGACATTATGCTATTAGAGTTTAAATCGACAAACGGATTGAGCGATAAAGGCTTCGATCAGTTGTTAGGTATAATAAGGAAAATGCTCCCAGAAAAAAATGAGTTGCCAGAAAAGACATACTTGGCCAAGCAAATGATCTGCCCCATTGGCCTCAAAGTTGAAAAAATCCACGCGTGTTCCAATAATTGCATATTATACCGTGGAGAAAAATACAAAGACTTGGACAAGTGCCCCAAGTGTGAAGCTCCACGGTACAAGGAAGGGCCGTCAGATGAGGGTACCAAGACCAGAGGAGGTCCCGTAAAGGTCGTTTGGTATTTCCCTATAGCTCCCCGGGTGCATAGGTTGTTTGCATGTGCAAAGTCAGCCAAGCTGTTGCGCTGGCATGGCGAAGAGCGTAAGAAAGATACAATGATGAGGCACCCTGCCGATGGGCATGACTGGAGGACTGTCAATACTATGTTCTATAAGGACATCGGTGGAGAGGTAAGGCACCTTTGGTTTGCTTTGAGCACGATGGGATGAATCCTTTCGACCAGGTTAGAAGCAATCATAGCACCTGGTCAGTGACGCTCTGTATATACAACCTTCCACCTTGGGTCTGTATGAAGCGGTCGTACATCCAGATGCCACTACTGATCCAAGGGCCAAGACAGTCTAGGAATGACATCGATGTGTTTCTAGAACCAGTGATCGATGAACTAGTGGAGATGTTTGAAAAGGGTGTGCCGGATGTTTGGGACGAGTACAAAAATGAACATATCACGATCAAGGGAGTACTTATCGCTACAATCACCGACCTGCCAGGTCGAGGTTCGTTGTCTGGAGAGAAGACAAAAGGCTATACTGGATGTGTCGAGTGCTTGGACGACACCGATGCAGTAAATCTGCTAAATAACTCAAAGATAGTTTATATTGGACACCGTAGGTTCCTACCTAAGGATCACCCTTACCGCAAGAACAGAAAAGATTTCAACAATACTATTGAGAAACGCTTAGCTACAAAATATCGAGACGGGCCTACGATACTTCGAGAACTCAACAAACTGGAGGTTGTCCTTGGGAAGGGGGACAATGTAGTAGCAGCGCCTGATGGGAGCGTTTGAAAGAAAAAATCGGTTTTCTGGAAACTACCTTACTGGCCATTTCTGAGTGTACGCCACTGTCTTGATCCCATGCACATCACTAAAAACATATGCGCTAACACTCTTAACACCTTGATGGACACCGGGGGGCATCGAAGGATTCACTAGCCACACGCCTGGACATGCAACACTTGGGAATCAGGAAGGAGCTGCATCCCGTGGAGCTAGAGAATGGCCAGTTCAAACTTCCGGTTGTGTCATGGATATTGAAGAAGGAAGAAAAGCGTGCGCTTATTTCTTTCTTCAATGAACTCAAAGTCCTAATGGGCTACTGTGCGAACCCGAAGATGCTAGTGAACATGAGAGAACTCAAGTTCAACTATGGCCCTATGAAGGCCCATGACTGTCATGTCATTATGACTCAGCTGCTCCCTGTTGCCCTGCGTGGTATCCTCCCCCCAAAGGTCCGCGCCCCAATCATAAAGCTTTGCTTGTTCTTCAACGTGATCTCAAAAAAGGTCATTGATGTGTCCACGCTAGAGCAGCTACAACGGGACTTAGCCGAAACTCTCGTTAGGCTTGAGATGCATTTCCCACCGACTTACTTTGATATCTCATTATATCTGCTCATTTATCTTGTTGACCAAATTAGAGCCCTTGGCCAATGTACCTGCATCAGATGTTTCCTTTCGAAAGATTGATGAAAGTTTTTAGGAGGTATGTTAGGAACAGATTCAGGCCAGATGGGGTCATGGTTGAAGGATGGTCAATGGAGGAGGCCACTGAGTTCTGCACATATTATCTGGACATCAAAAGGGTCAGAGTCCCAGAATCTCGTCATGAGGGAAGACTACGTGGCAAAGGAACGATCGGAGAGAAATCTGTTACAGTAGACGACCCTGTTTCTTTCAGACAGGCACAGTTCGCTGTTCTCCAGCAAGCCAAGGGTGTGATGTCATACATTGATGAGCACAGGCAATCGCTGCAAACTCTGTATCCGAGCAGGTCACATGCTTGGCTGGATAAAAAACATAAGGAGGAATTTGTCAGCTAGTTACAACGTCGCTTGCTTGGAATAAAGTTGGGTAATCAACTGAATGCCTTAGCCAAGGGACCTTTGAGTACATATCTTAAGTACCAAGGGTATGAGATCAATGGATTCATATTTTACACAAAAAAGCAAGATGGAAAGAGCACATACCAAAATTGTGGTGTTCGTTTTGATGCTCACGACGAGAACGGCAATGTGCAGGCGACATACTATGGTTTCATAGAGGAGATATGGGAGCTAGCCTACGGTCCGTTGAAGGCAGCTCTTTTTCGCTGCCAATGGGTCCGGCTCGAGGAAATCAACACTGACAGCGAAGGGTTCACTACCGTTGATCTCACTAAGACCGCATACAGAGACAACCCCTTCGTCATTGCAAGAGATGTTATGCAAGTCTTCTATGCAAGGGACAACAAGACCAAAGGAAAGCTAAAAATAGTCCTAGAAGGGAAAAGGAAGATTATCGGTGTCGATGGAGTGACGGACGAAGAAGACTACAGGGGCTATCAAGAAATGCCTCCATTCAGAGCGAACGTACCCCTACCTATCCTTCAAGAGGGTGACGAACCTGCTTATGTATGAATTGATCACAATGAGGCCCTCATTGTTGATGCACCTATAGATAGTTAGATTATTGTTAACTATGTAATCATTATGCAGACGTTGTATCAGTAATTCGCACTAAATATTTAATTTATATTTTATGCGCATCTCTACAATTTAATTATTGACTATGTAATCAAATATTAAGATGATGTTCACAAACACTATTATTTGATAATTATAGACCATTAATTAATTATCATAGAATTAAATAATCAAGACACAAATTTTTATGTTATTTTAGAATATAAACTAACTGCATTATTTCTATTAATAAATAAATAAAGAAAAGCAAACTAAGCGAACTCCCTATCCTAGCTCAGCGGTTAAGGCCGCGCACTCTGTACTCTGAGACCCACGCTCGAATCCCAAGCGGGCCAAACTTTTTTGATTTTGCATTTATTATTTAGTAGTGCATTATAATGGGATAAAAGAAAAAAATAAAACCATTCTACCGAACTCCCTATCCTAACTCGGCGGTTAAGGCCGCACACTCTTGACCCCGTGACCCGCGCTCAAATCTCAGATGGGCCAAACTTTTTTATATTTTTTATAAAAAGGCTACGATGGCAGGCTCCAAACCGAAGTGTTTTTTTTATATTTTTTACTAAAAGTTGGCGGCAGGGCCCTTCACTGCCGGTTTTGGTTTTAAAACCGGTAGTGATAGCTTCTATCACTGTCGGTTGCTCAAACCGACACAGAAGGGTCCATTCACTATCGGTTTTTAAACTAAAACCAACAGTGATGTGTAGATGCTCCTCACATGTCAATAGTGCTCCCATGACCACAACAGTTGGACCACTGCTCCCACCTACCCCGATAACTTTAGTTCAGAAATAAAAATGTACCACGACTGCTAGCCCCTATAAAATGGCCCTCGGCCAGGAGCTAGCCTCTCCATGCATGTTGGTTTCAGCCATGCCTTATCAGCCATGATACAATGTTTTCCTCTCATAACAAACCACATATATCGTTATGCATCGTAGTCCACCAAAATGGTGCACACATGAGGTACTAGAAGAATGCTACTAAAGATAGAGCAACGCTGAAGATTGGAGATGCCACGAGGTTCACAGAGCCATCCGCTATGGTGCCGAGCTGAATCCGATGTGCTATGGACTGTACCGAGAAAAAGGCCATGTACACTAGAGGCATGGATTCATCGATGCCACCTTATCATCTCCAACTGGTATAGCTCGTAGACCACCTCGGTGCTGTTGTTTGAACCCTAGTTGGTGCAAGAAGAATGCTACTGAGGTGGTTAAATTATAATGTGTTGATACACATTGATGGTAACATTGACCTGTACGCAAATAGGTCTTTGTTATCGTATATGGAATTTTAGTGTAAGGTCTTTGTTATCGTATATGTAACTTATTTCTAATTTTTTGTAATTTTTTGATGTATTTCATTACTATCTAAATAAATATATCGTTCTTGTTAAAACTTTCCCACTGTAGTATCTAAATAAATATATCCTTTACATATATGCACCTTTACTATCGGTTCTATTTAGAAACCGACAGTGATAGCCACCTTCACTATCGGTTCTATTTAAAAACCAGCAGTGATGTCCATGCCCCCCTATATAAAACAAACTACCAGCCACATACATCGATCCCACCCACCCACGAACTCTCTTAGTCTCATTTCTCACGTTTCACTCTCACTTCTCAAGACTTCCACACTCTCTCTACGTGATTTGGTCATGGCTCCTGCATTTTTCAATGGTATTGATATGTTGTCTTCTCCAATATTCTATCTATATTCATTTGATCTATATTTATATTCATGTTTCTTTGCATTCTACATTTATATATATTCTTATTCCTTACATTCAATCTATATTTAATTATGTTGCCACATTTTACTTGGAAGAATTGTTTTGTGCATATATTTTATGATCATATTTTTTTTTTCATTTTATCGATCAGGTGGTATGAACAATGGACCTCCCCCACTACAAGAACTAGGTTTCCACCCCGGCGATGAGCCATTCGCTCCAAGTGTGGCCATTCCACGGTTCCCTGGTCCAGCGATTGTATGAAATATTTTCCAACATCTTTTATTTTTTGATGCTAACAAATAAGTGTAATTAGTTTAATATCATTGTTGCATGCATATATGTCGCAGACTATATCCCCAATAGATTGGCTGCGAACAGCACTTAGCTGGTTCTTTATCTTGGACATCGTCGAGAACACGACATCTAATGCAAGTAGTCGGCTATGGACGTGTGAACTTAGTTTTTTCATCCCTGTGAGGGGTTCAAATCATCGGAACCATATCCACGTGACGTGATAAGCGCCCAATTAAGTGCCGTGCGCATCTGTTTAGAGGCACTTCGACGTATTTGCTATGATGTGCCTGATTTCTCGCACTTTAAGGCACTTGCTTTGAATGCTGGAGATATCCCCGTCCCGCAAGCAAGCGAATGGTTTGCGAGCTACAACCATACGGATGTGGTAAAATGGCCACTTATACTTGAGTCGTGGTTATTTGTTATTTATTATTATAATAACATTCTCTTATTTTTTTCCTTTTTCTCCACATGCAGATTGCGCTACAGGACCTTACCTATGCTGCATGTGGCTTGTGGGCTGTTCTAGACCAAGCTACTGAGCAACTCGGGTATGATTGGGACTTCTGCAATGGAAACCTCAGCCAGCTCACTATAGAAGGACGCCAGTACTGCATAAGGATTACTAACAGGGGCAGTGGTCATTCAGTAGGTTACATCTATGGCCGACCATTCTTTCGGTATTGTGAGGCACGAGAGAGTGCACTCATACGGGCATTGGACTTCATCGATACAAGCGGATACATAATCCGAGACATCAATTACCATATATGGCTACAGAGGCATGTTAGTGTGCGTGGCCCGATCGATCCCGGCAGTGATTTCGATAGTAATTAATGTTTATTTAGCTATGTTTTTAAGGTCGTAGTTTAATTGGGTTCTAATTTTAATATGTACGGCTTTGTGTGTTTAATTATTGTCATGCATGTAGTTCGTGTAACATTTGTTGGGCAACTAGAAATATACATTCCGGTGTCGTATTGGTCTCAAAATTATTCTTAGGCTTGCACATGCCACGTGTGAAGGAAACACCAAGTTTGGGATTTTCCGGAGATGGTTTGCTACTTTCTGAGGTTTAATTGAATTTTCGCGCGACGACACCTATTAATTATAGGTTGAACTGAGTCTACCCACGAAAAGATCCGGAATGGTGCCAAACTTTTACACAGGCTCTAATGTGCCCTAGGGATAAGAATTTTATAGAGGTGGATGAAAAAATCTATTGGGTCCAAGATGAAATTCACCCTCTTTTGTCTCATTCAGCACAGAGAAAAATATAATAAATACAAAAATGATCAGAAAATCCTAAGATCCTGTGTGGTGTCTTAATTTGGGTGTACATGCTTGCCAAAAAAATTCAAGCCATTTCGACATAGGCGGAGTATACATGCTTCACAGAGGTACATGTGCCCTTTCATCGAACCAAGACTATACACATAGGTTATCAAGGTTTCTATGGTTCATAGGCATTTCGATGTCGTATTAGTCTCAAACTTTTTCTTAGGCTTGCACGTGCCACGTGTGAAGGAAACACCAAGTTTGGGATTTTCCGGATATGGTTTGCTACTTTCTGAGGTTTAATTGAATTTCCGCGCGACGACACCTCTTAATTATAGGTTGAACTGAGTCTGCCCACGAAAAGATCCGGAATGTTGCCAAACTTTTACACATGCTCTAATGTGCCCTAGGGATAAGAATTTTGTAGAGGTGGATGAAAAAATCTATTGGGTCCAAGATGAAATTAACCCTTTTTTGTCTCATTCAGCACACAGAAAAATATAATTAATAAAAAAATAATTAGAAAAACCTAGGATCCTGTGTGGGATCTTAATTTGGGTGTACAAGCTTGCCAAAAAAATTTCAAGCCATTTCGACATAGGATTACATATGCTTCTATTTATTCAGTATATAAAAGAATTTTTTAATATATATAAACATCACTGTCGGTTTCAAAAAACCAGCAGTGATGAGAAGAAACCGACAGTGATGCTTGTTATCACTGTCGGTTTATTTTGAAAACCGGCAGTGATATATAAAAAATTAAAAAAAAATTGTGCCAGCCCTCAGGTTTGAGCTCGGGTCTCGAGCTACAGAGTTCATACACTTAACCGCTGCGCTAGTATAGGATGTGTGTCAAGTTTATTTATTTTATCTTTTTGACCTTTAGACCGCTTAATAAATTATAAAATTAAACCAAAAAAATCGGGCCGCCCGGGATTCGAACACGGGTATCGAGGGCTAAGTTGCATGGTCTTAACCGTTGAGACAGTAGGAGGTATTCGAAAGAAGTGGAAAAGATAAGTTACTTATGCTGTAATCGCTACACGACAATCACTGTCGGTTTGAAGAATGGCCCGGCAGTGATGTACCCCATCACTATCGGTTTCTACTTACAACCGGCAGTGATGTACCCCCATCACTGTCGGTTTCTAATTAGAATCGGCAGTGATGAGGTCTGGTATAAAAGCCCGCCGCGGGTTGAAAATTTTCAACCCCGCGCCAACCGTTCCCAGCCCCGCGCTCCTCTTCTTCGATGCCGACGCCCGTGCACCGCCCCACGCCGGAGCACCCATCCACCGCCCCCACGCCGCCGTTCCCAGCCCCGCGCTCCTCTTCTTCGACACCGACGCCCGTGCACCGCCCCACGCCGGAGCACCTATCCACCGCCCCCACGCCGCCGTTCCTAGCCCCGCGCTCCTCTTCTTCGACGCCGACGCCCGTGCACCGCCACGCCGGAGCACCCATCCACCGCCCCCACGTCGCCGTTCCCAGCCCCGCGTTCCTCTTCTTCAACGCCGATGCCCGTGCACCGCCCCACGCCGGAGCACCCATCCACCGCCCCCCGCGTCACCGTTCCCAGCCCCGCGCTCCTCTTCTTCGACGCCGATGCCCATGCACCGCCCCACGCCAGAGCACTCCCCACGCCATCCACCGCCCGACGCCGGAGCACCGCCGAGGCCTTTAGGAGCACGCGCGGACAACTGCTTTCCCAACCCCACGGTGAGTGTGTGGCTCACTGCCCGCTAAGTGTTCGATGAAATGCCCCACGGTTGTTGTCTTCCCAATAGTAGCCGATTCCTATTCGATTGAGTTACATGCTGTTACTCCTTGGTTTAGCTATCCTTATATGTACATGGTGTTACATAAACCAGTTAGTTTTTCCCTGAAGAGATTATGCTACCTACTGATTTGTTGAGGACCTAGTAATCATGGCCCTAAACTATTTAAGAACCATTGGTGTTATTTGCATGTTGTCGCAACAAGTTATTCCCTCGAGTCACAGCTAAGTGACCTTTTGCGCTGTGTGCAGTCTAAGTATTTAAACATTGATCATCAACACCTCTTGACATAGTTAGATTGAATATGTGACAATGATATGAGCATATCTGTCTCGAATAGTAGTTGCATAATGTTATGATATCTCTGTACTTTGTAATTATTGCAAGCAATGGAAACTAGCAGTCAATGGAAACTTACCACATGCCTAATTTACTTAAATGTATAGGCAACCATGGCATGGTATGTAGTGCATGTTGGTCACATGCCTGGGATTTATCAAACCTGGGAAGATTGCTATGCTCAAGTCAATCGCTACCCTGGTAATTTGCACAAAAAATACAACACAAAAGCTGAAGCTTTGAAGGCCTACTATAGTCATCCGGCCTACCTTGCAAACCATGGGCAACCAGCCTACTATGGTCCAATGAATGCAAACCATGGCCATCCGCTGGCACTAGAGATCAAAGAGAAGCCACCCGCCGAAGATGTGAAGATTAGGAGAATTGCTCCTTGGTCTTGGAAAGATGTCATGCTTTTATTTATGGCTATGGTCATCGCTTTTCTTATTTGGAAGTTGATGTAGGCTTAGTTTCATAGAAGAGTAGGTGGACTTTGTTGTATGTGGTCAATCAAAGAATGAATTTGTTCTAGGTGAACATATGCTATTATTTGACTTTGTTGTATGTGGACTTATTATTAGACTTTGCATTAAACATATTATATATATATGAACATATGCTATTAGTAGTTGTCCGCGGCCAAAACTAACCATGATCGTGTCATAGCCATGACTCATCATCGCCTGTTACCCCATCGCCGAAGAACTGATCGGCAACAAGAAGCAGCTGATATCGCTGGGACGGGAGAGCCGCATAATCCGACAAACGGTGACGGTGTCAATCAGGTCGGTGAGAACGAGCAGCCATGGACCTAGTCCGGCCTGCTCAATCTGGGTCAAAATGACCAAGATGGCCAGGTAACTTTGGTATCATATCAGTATGTAGCCACACACGCTAATCAATTGAGAGGGTCATAGCTTACTTGGTGTCTCTAGCAGGAGCCTCCACTGGCCGAGGAGCCAGAGGGTTTGGGTAGCAGGAAGGCCAGATCCAAGCGAGGCGTGTCAAAGATTCCTATTGGTAGGAATGCACACTGGCACATTACTGAGTTTGATGAATTCGGGGATCCGCTCTCACTGCCTATAGCTTTGACCAAATACAAGACTATCCTTGGGTTACTTGTTAGGGACTTCATCCTGATTAAGTACATGAAGTGGATTGGGAAAGATGATGACCGGTGGAGGGTTCCCAAAAGTGAGAAGGATTACATATGGGATGTCAAGATCCTAGAGTATTTCACTTTCCTAGCCGAGTATGACAGGGAGTTAGTCAAGAAAAAAAGCAAAAGAAATCATGGGAACATGCTTCAAGAATTTCAAGGGGATATTGTACAAGAATTTTGTCCTCCAAAATAAAGAGCCAGATTTTGATGGTGGACAGTTTAGCAAGCAGAAGGACTTCTAGCAGGCTTTCAAGGAATACAGGTTATCCGAGAAGTACTTAGAACTGAGCAGGAAGAATAAGGAGAATTCACAGAAAGCGACGAATCCTCATCATCTCGGCTCTCGTGGCTACGCCAAAAAGATGTCAGAATTTGAAGCAGAACTTCAAAAGATGGATCACCTTGCTGAGGAAGGCGTTTAGGTTGAGACCATCGATTAGGAGCCCAGATTGGTATTATACCGTATGAGGAGAAATGTACGGCACACCGAGGATGGGAGCTTTAGCTCCTCAAATCAACCCATGAGCGAACTCATCTAGAGGATCTCCCAGGTAACTAAGGAGGTGAGGCAAGGGACTCGCACTTCTAATAGGGAGAAAGACGTGCTCACCCAAGCACTCGGAACCAAGGAGCACCCTGGTCGCACTAGAGGAACCGGTGTTGTTCCTTGGAAACTAGCATTCCCCCAAGAATCTAACACTTATCGGAGCCGCTCGAGGGGTAGAGCGGAACATGAGGTAGAGTATTAGAGGAGATTAAAAGAGATGGAAGATAGAATGGAAGCACGGATTGAGGTGACCGTTGAAGCGCGAGTCAAGCAAATTTTGCTGTCTAAGGGGTCAGTAGTACCATAAAACTCTACTCCTAGTGCCTTTAGCTCATAGTTTAGGGGTCACAACAGCTGCGGATCGACCCCGCTCGACGAAGAAGAGGCAAATGTGCCTCATCTGATGGACGACATCACTGAACCCATCAATGTCAGGTTGTACATCTGTCAGGAATGGACAAAGGACAAGGTGGTGCTCGGCCAGGCCTGGCCTGCGGGAGACAGGACAATTAATGGCCGCCCAATTCCACTGGGGTACACTCGCATCACCATTGACAGAATACTTGATAAGAAGTATAACAAGATACCCATTGAGTACCCCGTAGCAGAAGACAGGCCGAAACTTGGTCAAAACAAGGGCTCTCAAGTGGCCTGGCGCAAGCGCTTCATTAAGCTTGACCATCAATTGTCCTCTGATGATGAGGACGACTGCGAGTCTTCGCCCACCCGTGATGATCACTCACCATCTCCCAACAGAGATCACTCCCCTCCTCATTCAGAGCCATCACCCCCGAGAAGACAGAGGTCTCCTTCTATTCCTCCTCGTCCGACTCCATCTTCATCAGCCCTGAGAAAAGAGACTCCTCCTCCTCCTCCTCCTCCTCCATCTTCATCAGCGCCGGCAAAATAGAATTCTCGTCGTCATCCTCCTCCACCTCAGCCCAAAACAAGATCAAGGACATCCTCGCAGTCGCAGAAAAGGTCCTTAGATTCGGTCGCTAATGCTCCCAAAGTGGACCAACAGAAAAGAAAAAGGCCATTCAGTGGCAGCGTTACCACCTTGATGAAAGAAAAATTTACAGCACACATCTCGAAGGAAGATTGTGTTAGTTTCTTCAATCTATGTGCCTCACTGCCTCCGTTTTTGTTGAAGTCCAAATTCGAAAGGCAAACACAGAATAAATACGCTATAACAAGAGATGAAGAAATACACAATAAAGATTTAAGGAACATTATGAAGTTAGTTGAAGACAACCCTGATTTAACCATAAAGAGGCTGCGAACATCTATTATGATGTACAAGGTGAAAGGATCAAGATGCCCAAGAGGGGGGGGGGTGAATTGGGCTAATTCTAAATTTTCTTGCAATAGTCAAATCCTACGGATAGCCCAATTAACCCCTTGTGCCTAGAAAAGTGTTTATATCAAACTAATGCACAACAACCTCGCAACCTAAGTTCCAAACTTACTCTAGCAAGCAATTCTATGGATGTAAAAACAAGTATTGAATTGCTCAAAGTAAATGCTCAAAGTAAGTGCTCAAAGTAAATAGAGAGAGAAAGGAACACGGCGATGTTTTGCCGAGGTATCGGAGAGTCGCCACTCCCCACTAGTCCTCGTTGGAGCACCCGCGCAAGGGTGTAGCTCCCCCTTGATCCACGCAAGGATCAAGTGCTCTTTACGGGTTGATTCTTCGACACTCCGTCGCGGCGAATCACCCAAAGCCGCTCACAACTTGAGTTGGGTCACCCACAAGCTCCGCCGGGTGAACACCAAACTCCCAATCACCACCAAGCCGTCTAGGTGATGGCGATCACCAAGAGTAACAAGCACGAACTCTCACTTGACCACGCGAAGCCTAATGAGAAGATGGATGCACACTTTGCTACTCTTGATTTGCTAGTGAGGCTACTCTCTTGGATTCTCAAATCACAAACACCTCACTAGGACCTTGCTCTTCTTGGCACTCACAAACGTGTTTCTCAGCTGTTGGAATGAGCAAAAGATACTCCACTCACGAGTGGACCTTCTATTTATAAGCCAGCCTGAAAAACGAACCGTTATGAGCTTCTGCGGGACGACCGGACGCTCCGATCGTGATGACCGGACTGCTCCGGTCAGTTCAACCCGCGAACCAGTATTAAAGAGTCGACCGGACGCTGGCAGGGTCCGGTCAGCACTGACCGGACGCGTCCGGTCACATAAAACCCTTACTGGAACCTTACTGGACTCGACCGGACGCTGAACCCTCAGGGTCCGGTCAGCACTGACCGGACGCGTCCGGTCACTCTTTCCCAAGTCTGGACCCTTACTGGAGTCGACCGGACGCTGGCCCTCAGCGTCCGGTCACATGACCTTCCAGCGTCCGGTCACACCAGACTTGTTCACTTCAGTCAAATGAACTGACCGGACCCTGCGGCCAGCGTCCGGTTGCACCGGAGCCAGCGTCCGGTCAGTGTTTGACCCTCCATTCACTTCCAACTTCCGAACATATGTGAATGAAGTTTGCTCCAAAGGATCTTAGGCATTCATAGGAGCTACCTAGAGCTAGTTTTAACAAGTGTGCACCACACCTAACTCACTAGACTCAACTAGGTCAAGCTACCCGTTCATACCCCCCTTCATAGTACGGCCAAAGGAAAAACAAAGTCCTAAACTACTCTAAGTGTCTCTCCAACTCCAATTGACACTTAGAACTAGTTATCCTTAACCTTGTCGTCCGTCCTTTGAAAACCGAAACGATTTCCATCGTAGGGGCATGATAACCTCGATTGCCCAATTGATCTCCATTACCATGACCTAACTTAATTGCCTCTGCAAAACACACGTTAGTCATAGTAACTTTGTATTGACATTAATCACCGAAATCCAACTAGGGGCCTAGATGCTTTCAATCTCCCCCTTTTTGGTGATTGATGACAATACCACCTCGAGTATGTTATGGAGTGAGGTTTTTGACGGGCTTGGTTCATATAAGCTTTTGTCAATAAGAACAAAAGAGTTAGTCAAGCTTATATGACCCAAGCCAACACAATGTACTCAAAGGATATGAATTAAGCATGAGTACAAATAACAAAGCTCATTTGCTTCGAAATATAAGCGCGGAAGCAATAGCAAATGAGCATTACCCAAGTGATATGACATATAGATAAAGCAAAGTAGAAGTCACACATGTCAAATATCACAACCACGTAGATAGCACTATCACATATATATAATAGTATGCATGAAAGTAAACACACGAATGCATAAGTAATAGTGTATCACACAAATAAAACTCCAAATGTATATAATAAGCTAATACTAGATAACTAGCTCCCCCTAAAACTCGCTCCCCCTAAGTCTACATACTCAAACCCTCTCCCCCTTTGGCGTCAAACACCAAAAACTAAGGGTCGGTCGGCGGGGCTGCAGCGGACGAGTCGGGCGCTGAAGTACGTGGAGCAAGATGGAACTGGGCGCCATCATCGTCTGACCCTGAGCTTTGAACTGACTGACCCTCTGAAGCAGGAAGTGTCGCTGAAGCGGTCTGGGTCTGAGCTGGGGCTGGTGCTGCCTGTGAAGCTGCAAGTATGTCTGTCGTAGGATCTGACGAGGCGACAGATGAGGGGAGCCTCTGAGTAGTCATGATAGCTGGAGCTGCTGTAGACGGACCGGCAGCATGCATGTGAGGCGGAGTAGGCATGCCGGTCAACTCACTGAATGATGCTCCAAGACTCCTGGAGACTGACGACTCAGGCACGAATAGTGAGGAAGTCTGCTCTGGTGAGAAACCCGTGTGATAAGGAGTGAACTACGGGGCTACACCAGGTGAGGCTAACCACTGGGACACCTGTACAGGAGGTGAAGGAAACTGAGCTGGAGGCTGTCCCTGACTCTGAAGCCCACTGGGCTGTACTGCTGGAGTCGTCGAAGTGGTGGGAGGCTGTGGCAGTGGGACCCCAATAGCTGTCACTACATGCTGCATGAATCCCATGAGCTGCTGCTGCATAAGTAACTGCTAGTGCTGAAGAAGCTGCTGCTGCCGCTGAAACTCGTCCTGACGAGCCTGAAACTGTGCGAAGTTGGCAGCTGTCTCCTGTGCCTATCGTTTCTGATCCTGCTGCATCCGCTCAAGAATAGCAATGAGAGCGGGGTCTGTCTGTGGAGCAGGTGGAGCAGAACTGGAGCTACCTGCCTCTGCATCGTGTCTGCGTGGAGGCATCTGAGGTATAGGCTGGTAGTCGTCGTCAGAGCTGTCACTGTACTCACTCACCTCCTGCTGTGCCTCTAGCTCCTCCTCCTCAGTGGCTGCAATCCCTCTGATGATCTCATCCTGCTGAGCTGCAGACTCTGGCACGTCGGGGCGACGACTAGGCTGACTGGGTGCCTGAGGAGTGGCGTGTCTGATCCTCTGTGACAGGTTGTAAGCCGGGAACTCTGTAGTGGCACCTGTATACTCATCCATCATGCCAGGGGGCTTATCAAGCACAACCCTGCGGATGAGGAACGTGATCCAGTGAGCATAGGGAAGCTGCCTGCGACCCTTGAATCCCTCAGCTATAGTATCCTCCATCTCTGAAAGAAGGAGGTCCCAGATGTCAAACACTGTCATCTGCATGATGGCATTGAGAAGCCAGAGCTGTAAGCGAGTTAGGCCCTCCCTGTATCCCAACCTGGGAAGCAGTGTTCTCCTGATGATGGCCTCTAGTATCCTCGCTGTAGGAGTCAAGTCACTAGGGTTCCTGCTCGACCCCTCTCCAAACGGCTCCTTGAAGCAATGCCGCACTAAATCTGTAGGGGGCACCTGCCCTCCATGAGGACGCCTGGGAGGCTCCTGATGTCCATAGCACACCTCATGCATCTTTACAGGCTGCTCCTGTAGTCTCAGTATCTCCCTGACTCTGCCACTAGTCACTCTGTAGTCTTTGCCTTTGAAAGCAAAGTGAATGAATCTGTGATGAGGATCAATGTAGAGCGAGGCATAAAACTGACGGACCCAAGAAGGTACATATATGCCCGTCCGTCCAATCAAATCTGTCAGTCCTGGCAAATATGACAAGTATTGCCGAATGCCCTCTCCGGCTGCTGCCACAATGGACTCTATCTGACAGACCCTCTGTGATCTGAACACTGCCCCACTGTTAAGATATGCATTGTAGAAATCCTCATGCAGTGGCGTGTAGAACCCCTCAGCTGCTCTCTCATCCCTCCTCGGAGGAAACCAAACCTCAAACTCAACAAACCGCAGCTGCTGAACCTGCCTGGCTGTAGCGGCCCTCAAGTCGAGGTGAACCACTGGAGGCGGACCCTGTGGTCTGGGCGGAGGGCGAGAACCCCTGCGCTGTGTAACTGGCCTAGGTGGAACTGCAGCACTGGTACGACTCGAGCGGCGTAGCTGAGGTGCTGGCTCGGTCTCCTGACTCTCCTGAGTCTCCTGGGCTGGCTGAGGCTCTGCTGGTGGGGGCTGCTGCTGTGCTGACGGACCCTCCTCAATGGCGACCCGTCGTCCTGCAAACGTGGCAGTCCCAGCTGGACTACCGTGACGACGCTCAACCTCCTCAATCGCAGCTCTGAGTGCTGGTGAAACCGGCTGATCTGCAATGACAACTCCGCTGCGGGCACCTCCTCTCTCGGCACGCTCTGCAGCCTCTGCAACAGCTGCTGCTCTCGCTGTCTCTGCGTCGGGGTACTTCCGCTTCTTGGATGTCACCTGCTTGGTTGCCTTGCCCTTCGATCCGGCTGGCTGGCGAGGCGGGGGCCTCCGATCATCATCACCTGGGCCACCACCAACATTCTTGGTGCGAGCCATCTGAACTGACAAGATGGTGAACTGACGCTGATGAAGATCAACTGTCAACCTGCCGCTTTCGAGGCTTGGCCTCGATCCTTACTCGCGAGCTTGGCTCCGAGTTAACTGCCAACTGCCAGACGAAACACAACGGAACCGACTCGCTGCACGATAGAATAGATGGATATACAAATAAATACCATATATCTAATAGATGCGAAATCCTAATAGAGAAAGCAATGTAGATGCGAAATTGAATCGAGTGGCTTTCTACCTGACGAACGGCGATCCGAGAAGAGATAAGATATCACGTGGGGGATACTCGGAACCGGGCTAGGGTTAGGTCAAACGCCCTGAATGCAATGGGGAATTAGAGCATTTAGAATTGATCTAGGTCACAATTGGAGATCAAGATTGAAACGCAAAAACTCGCCTTACCAAACAATGGGAGGATAGGGCAAGATCACTTGGCGAAGATTTTCAGCCTTGGCACCGATGGAACGACGAGCTTGGGCGCGAGAAGGCCGGCGAGGAGCTGAGCAGGCGGTGGCGCGTTGGATGAGCCGCGAGGCTTGGTGGCGCGCTAGGCCGGGGCGCGAGGCTCGGCTGCGGGCACGGGGAGGCTACGGCGGCAGCGGCTGGGCAGGGGCACGGAGGCGCGGGCGCGAGGTGAGGCGCGAGGAGGCGGCGGCGCAACCGTGCGGCGGCTTGGCGAGGCAGCGGCGGCGCGGCTTGGTGGCTTGGGCTAGGGCATGGCGGCGGCTCGGGCTTAGGTCAAGGAAGAAGAAAAGGTTCGGATAAATAACCCCCAAAACGCGACAGAAAAGGAAACGGGAAAAGAGTCCTTAAGACGCGCGAGATCCACTGACCGGACGCTCCGGTGGTAGCGACCGGACGCTACCACCCAGCGTCCAGTCGATTCCAGAGAGGTCCAAATCCTCTGGAATCGGGACCGGACGCGTCCGGTGGTCCATGACCGGACGCAGGCAGGGTCCGGTCAGAACAACTTGATCATCCTTCGATCGACCGAACGCTGAACCCTTCCTGACCGGACGCACAGACACAGCGTCCGGTCACTCCTTCAACAGCAGTTCACATCCTGTGAACTGACCGGACGCTGGACAGCAGCGTCCGGTGCAGCGTCCGGTGCACCTTTTCCAGCAATCCTTCAACATTCCTTCGCGCTACCTATTCCCAATCAAGTCCCAACTTGAATAAGATCCAAATAAACACCAATTGGGACTGATGTGAGTGACCTCTCTCAAACCCTCATAATCTTTCAAAATATTTTGCCTTAGGCTATAATTCTTTTTTTAAAAAAAATAGGCAATAAGAGGGCAAATGGAACAAAACGACAAAACAACATTCATGCATATGTAATACTTGTAAGTAAATCTAGTTGCTTGTCAAGTTTGATCCAAGGTTAAGCTTCTTCACACGCTTTTCGGCGGTTATCTTAACCATGTTAGACAAGCCCTATATGCATTGCCACAAATTAAACATGTTGTATATTACAATGAATGCAAGGGACAACACAAGCTCAACTTTTAGTGAAGTTACTAAAATCAAGTACATTGAGCTCATTCCGCAATCTACAAAATGTAGCTTCATCTAGCGGTTTAGTGAAGATATCCGCTAATTGATCTTCGGATCTTACACCTTCTAGTGATATATCATTTTTAGCTACATGATCTCTTAGAAAATGATGGCGGATATCTATATGCTTGGTGCGAGAGTGTTGAACCGGAATTATTTGCAAGTTTTACCGCACTTTCATTGTCGCACAGAAGAGGTACTTTCTCTAGAACTACTCCATAGTCTAGTAAAGTTTGTTTCATGTATAATATTTGTGCACAACAAGCACCCGCGGCAATGTATTCCGCTTCGGCGGTGGACAAAGCCACACTATTTTGTTTCTTGGAGGACCAAGACACAAGAGATCTACCAAGCAAATGGCACCCTCCGGATGTGCTCTTTCTATCAACTTTGCATCCGGCGTAATCCGAATCGGAATAGCCAATTAATTCAAATAAAGCTCCTTTGGGATACCAAAGGCCAATGCTTGGTGTGTGCTTAAGATACCTAAGGATTCTTTTTACGGCAATTAAATGTGTTTCCTTAGGACTAGCTTGAAATCTAGCACACATACACACACTAAACATGATGTCGGGCCTAGATGCAGTTAAATATAACAAGCTACCAATCATGGAACGGTAGAGAGTTTGATCAACCGAGTTACCTCCCTCATCTAGGTCGAGATGTCCATTGGTAGGCATTGGGGTCTTGATTGGCTTACATTCATCCATCTTGAATCTCTTGAGAAGATCTTTTGTGTATTTCTCTTGAGAGATGAAGATGCCTTCTTTCATTTGCTTTACTTGAAAACCAAGAAAGAATGTAAGCTCACCAATCATTGACATCTCGAACTCCTTGGACATCAATTCACCAAATTCTTTGCATGAGTCTTCATTTGATGATCCAAAGATGATATCATCAACATATACTTGACAAATGAAGATATGCCCATCAAGCTTCTTGGTGAATAGTGTGGTGTCGACCTTCCCAATGGTGAAGCCCTTCTCAATAAGGAAATCCCGAAGCGCTCATACCAAGCTCTTAGGGCTTGCTTAAGCCCATATAGTGCCTTGGACAACCTATAAACATGATTAGGATATCTAGGGTCTTCAAACCCGGGAGGTTGATCAACATAGACTAGTTCATTAATAAAGCCATTTAAGAATGCACTTTTCACATCCATTTGATATAGTTTCATTTCATGATGTGATGCATATGCAAGAAGGATACGGATGGCTTCTAATCTTGCAACCGGTGCAAAGGTTTCTCCAAAATCTAAACCTTCAACTTGAGAGAACCCCTTTGCTACTAGTCTTGCCTTGTTCCTCACAACAACACCTTGATCATCTTGCTTGTTGCGGAACACCCACTTCGTTCCAATGACTCTTGCACCTTTTGGTCGCTCTTCAAGATTCCAAACTTCATTGCGAGTGAAGTTGTTCAACTCTTCATGCATGGCATTGATCCAATCCGGATCTTTGAGAGCTTCTTCTACCTTGGTAGGCTCATAGCAAGAGACAAAAGAGTGATGAGCAATAAATGAGGTAAGTTTTTGAGATTCGAGTCATCACCCCCTTTGTTGGACTCCCTATGATGAGATCTTGTGGATGATCTTGTAGGAGAGGTGTATTTCTTCTATTGACCACTTGACGAGGAGGTTGTGGAGCATCAACATCTTGTGCTTGTACCACCATTTGCTCATGGGAGATATGAGTATCTTCATTTTCTACTCTCCCAACTTTATCACCATCTTGTGGTACATTTGATGAAGAAGGTTGGTTAATGACTTGTACATCATCTTCATCATCTTTTGGCTTGATGTCTCCCACCGGAATATTCTTCATAGCCTCCCTCAATGGTTCATCACCTACATCATCAAGATTCTCATGTGCTCCTTGGGAGCCGTTAGATTCATCAAATTCCACATCATATGTTTCTTCAACCAAGCCGGTGGCATGATTAAATACTCTATATGCTTTGGACTTCAATGAGTAACCAACAAGAAAACCTATATCACAACGCCTTTGAAACTTCCCTAGGTGTTGCCGCTTCTTGTAGATGTAGCACTTGCAACCAAACACCCTAAAGAAGGAGACGTCCGGCTTCTTCCCATTGAGCAACTCATATGGTGTCTTGACAAGGAACTTTTGAAGAAATAGGCGGTTGGATGCATAACATGCGGTGTTGATTGCTTCCGCCCATAGAGCTTCGGGAGTGTTGTACTCATCTAGCATTGTCCTTGCAAGAGTGATCAAAGTCCGGTTCTTCCTCTCAACTACACCATTTTGTTGAGGAGTATAGGTTGCGGAGACTTCATGTTTGATTCCAACTTCATCACAATAAGCTTCTATGTTTGTGTTGTCAAACTCTTTGCCATTGTCACTTCTTATCTTCTTTAGCTTCACTTCAAATTCATTTTGAGCTCTCTTGGCAAACTTCTTGAAACAAGATGCAACTTCGGATTTGTCATGAAGGAAGAACACCCATGTATATCTTGAATAGTCATCCACAATCACAAGACAATAGAGATTTCCTCCCAAACTCTTGTATGTTGTTGGTCCAAATAAATCCATGTGTAGGAGTTCTAGCACTCTTGTGGTTGACATGAAAGCTTTGGTTGGATGAGTGTTTGCAACTTGCTTGCCGGCTTGACATGCACTACAAAGCTTGTCCTTTTCAAACTTCACATCCTTCAACCCTCTCACCAAATCATTCTTCATAAGCTTCTTGAGTGAGCTCATTCCAACATGAGCAAGTCTTCTATGCCATAGCCACCCAAGTGTTGTTTTGGTGAATAGGCAAGTCTTCAAGTTTGCATCTTCGGAGGTGAAGTCAACTAGATATAAGTTGTTGTATCTAAATCCATTGAATATCACTTGATTGTCATCTAACTTGGATACAACAACCTCCTTCTCGGTGAATAAGCATTGAAAGCCAAGATCACACAATTGCCCAACGGATAGCAAGTTGAAGCTCAATGAAGCAACATAGAGCACATTGGAGATGGAATGATCATTTGATATTGCCACTTTGCCCAATCCTTTAACCTTGCCCTTTGAATTATCTCCAAATGTTATTTTTTCTTGTCCATCTACCTCTTCATCTAGTGAGGTGAACATACGAGGATCACCGGTCATATGTTGAGTGCAACCACTATCAATAACCCAATGACTTCCACCGGTCTTGTAGTTCACCTACACACAAGAGATTCAAGCTTTAGGGATCCAAGCTTGTTGAGGGCCCTTCACCTTCTCAACAAGTGACTTAGCCACCCAAATTTTCTTAGGCCTACTCTTGTTGGGGGGACCTAAGAACATGACTTTCATCTTTCCACTCGAATCTTTTCTAAGCATGTAGTGAGCATTGAAGGCAAAGGGTCTAGCATGCTTGGGCAAGGGTTGTGGTGGTGGAGTTTGGCACTCATGAGCAAAGTGGCCTTCTTGTCCACATTCAAAACATCTCTTTGGCTTTGGCTTTGGCCTTGATTGTTGGTGTTGAGCTTGAGCCTTCTTCTTCTCTACACTTGCCATATATCCAATGCCACTTCTATCCATCTTCATGACGGTATTCATGAGTAGCTCACTTTGGAGATGCTTGCCTCTAGCAAACTTACTCAATCCCACCTTGAGATGCTCTTTCTCCATCTTGAGCTTCTTGTTCTCTTCCTTGAGAAGATCATTGTTCTTCTCCTCCTTGAGTTTCTTGATTTCTTCTTTTAACTTCTCATTCTCAAGGATCACCTCTTTGTCATGATCAAGAGTTTCTAGCACAAAGGTGTTGTGACTTTTCATCTCTTCAAGATCTTTCATGAGCTTCTCATTGTTACTCTTGAGCTTGACATACTCATCATAGTCATTGCACTCAACCACTTGCTTGCCCTTGCTACTAGATCCATGCTCAATGCTTTCATCAATTAAATCATCACATGAGGTAGCTATATCAATCTTAACAACATGGTTAGTAGCATCATGTGGCTCATTTGGTAAGAATTCTTGTGCAATAATAAGGGTATCATAATTGATCTTTAGAGTTGCATATTCATCTTTTAGCTTATTGTGACTAGTGATAAGCTCATTGTGCACCCACTCAAGTTTATCATTTTTATCTTTAAGCTCTTTCTTAGAAGATTTGAGCTCCTTGAGTTTGGATGATATAGAATCATTTGTTTCTTTGAGCTCATCATTAGCCTTTTCTAATGTATCACACTTAGCTAAGAGTGAATCATTTTTAGCATCAAGTTTTTCATTTGTAGCTCTACTCTTTCTAATGATCTTAGTATATTTTCTTAGTATTTTGACAAGATCATCATAAGTAGGTGAAGTCATCATCATCGCTATCACTATCATCATCACTAGCATGTTCATCATCACTACTATCATCACTCTTAGTTACCTTGCGTTCACCTTTGGCCATAAGGCATAGGTGTGTTGAGGATGATGGCGATAGTGGTGGTGAAGATGCAAGATTCAATAGCAATGGCGGCCACCTTTTCATCGTCACTCTCATCATCGGATGATCCACTTGATGAATCAATGTCCGTGAGCCAATCACCGACAATATAGGCCTTGCCACTCTTCTTCTTCTTGTAGAACTCCCTCTTTTTGCCATCTCTCTTCTTGTATGGCTTGTTCTTCTTCTTTTCATCTTCATCACTTGAATCATCTTTCTTGCCCTTGTTCTTGAACTTGTCTTTCTTGGGCTTTGTGCATTGATGAGCTAGATGACCAAGTTCGCCACAATTGTAGCAATCCATCTCGGAGATTGGCTTTCTTCTTGAGCTAGTGAAGAACTTCTTCTTCTTGCCATCAAACTTGATGCCACTCTTGTTTAGCTTTTTTAGCATCTTGGTGGTCTTCTTCACCATGAGGGCAAGGCTTTCTTCATCATCTTCATCACTTGAGCTCTCATACTCAAGTCTTGCTTTGCCCTTGTCTTGGCTAGCTTTGAATGCTAGGTCCTTCTCTTTCTTCTTTGTAGAGGATGAGCCATCTTGTGGTGTGATGTGCATGTACATCTCATGAGCATTGATCTTTCCCAAGATTTGTAGTCGGTGTAGCGGCGGAAAGATCACCTTGATGTAGCACGGTCACAATGTGCCCATATTTATCAATGGGGAGGACACTCAAGATTTTTCTCACAACATCGGATGGTGACATTTGAGTAAGTCCAAGCCCATTGACTTCCTCTACAAGAACATTTAATCGAGAATACATCTCATTAGCACTTTCTTTGGGAAACATCTCAAAAGAATTTAGCTTTTTAATCACAAGATGATAGCGTTCCTCACGCTCACTCTTGGTTCCCTCATGGAGCGCACAAACGTCCGACCATAGAGCATGGGCGTCTTTGTGGTTCCTTACACGATTGAACACCTCTTTGCAAAGGCCTCTAAAAATGGTGTTGCGAGCCTTTGCATTCCATTTCTCATAATTCACTTCATCGCCTTGAAGTTGTGCGGCATTCCTAGGTGCGGGGAACCCTTGAGAGGCGGCTCTAAGAATTCCAACATCTAGAGCTTCTAAGTATGCCTCCATGCGGATTTTCCAATATGGAAAATCATCTCCCTCAAAGATAGGAGGAGGTCCATCCCCGTGAGACATCTTGCTCTAAGCGATTAAGCTTAAAAACGTGAGCACGAGGCTCTGATACCAATTGAAAGGATCAAGATGCCCAAGAGGGGGGGGGGGTGAATTGGGCTAATTCTAAATTTTCTTGCAATAGTCAAATCCTACGGATAGCCCAATTAACCCCTTGTGCCTAGAAAAGTGTTTATATCAAACTAATGCACAACAACCTCGCAACCTAAGTTCCAAACTTACTCTAGCAAGCAATTCTATGGATGTAAAAACAAGTATTGAATTGCTCAAAGTAAATGCTCAAAGTAAGTGCTCAAAGTAAATAGAGAGAGAAAGGAACGCGGCGATGTTTTGCCGAGGTATCGGAGAGTCGCCACTCCCCACTAGTCCTCAGTTGGAGCACCCGCGCAAGGGTGTAGCTCCCCCTTGATCCGCGCAAGGATCAAGTGCTCTTTACGGGTTGATTCTTCGACACTCCGTCGCGGCGAATCACCCAAAAGCCGCTCACAACTTGAGTTGGGTCACCCACAAGCTCCGCCGGGTGAACACCAAACTCCCAATCACCACCAAGCCATCTAGGTGATGGCGATCACCAAGAGTAACAAGCACGAACTCTCACTTGACCACGCGAAGCCTAATGAGAAGATGGATGCACACTTTGCTACTCTTGATTTGCTAGTGAGGCTACTCTCTTGGATTCTCAAATCACAAACACCTCACTAGGACCTTGCTCTTCTTGGCACTCACAAACGTGTTTCTCAGCTGTTGGAATGAGCAAAAGATACTCCACTCACGAGTGGACCTTCTATTTATAAGCCAGCCTGAAAAACGAACCGTTATGAGCTTCTGCGAGACGACCGGACGCTCCGATCGTGATGACCGGACGCTCCGGTCAGTTCAACCCGTGAACCAGTATTAAAGAGTCGACCGGACACTGGCAGGGTCCGGTCAGCACTGACCGGACGCGTCCGGTCACATAAAACCCTTACTGGAACCTTACTGGACTCGACCGGACGCTGAACCCTCAGGGTCCGGTCAGCACTGACCGGACGCGTCCGGTCACTCTTTCCCAAGTCTGGACCCTTACTGGAGTCGACCGGACGCTGGCCCTCAGCGTCCGGTCACATGACCTTCCAGCGTCCGGTCAACCAGACTTGTTCACTTCAGTCAAATGAACTGACCGGACCCTGCGGCCAGCGTCCGGTTGCACCGGAGCCAGCGTCCGGTCAGTGTTTGACCCTCCATTCACTTCCAACTTCCGAACATATGTGAATGAAGTTTGCTCCAAAGGATCTTAGGCATTCATAGGAGCTACCTAGAGCTAGTTTTAATAAGTGTGCACCACACCTAACTCACTAGACTCAACTAGGTCAAGCTACCCGTTCATACCCCCCTTCATAGTACGGCCAAAGGAAAAACAAAGTCCTAAACTACTCTAAGTGTCTCTCCAACTCCAATTGACACTTAGAACTAGTTATCCTTAACCTTGTCGTCCGTCCTTTGAAAACCGAAACGATTTCCATCGTAGGGGCATGATAACCTCGATTGCCCAATTGATCTCCATTACCATGACCTAACTTAATTGCCTCTGCAAAACACACGTTAGTCATAGTAACTTTGTATTGACATTAATCACCGAAATCCAACTAGGGGCCTAGATGCTTTCACAAGGGACGGGAACACTGGCAATGAAGTATGAAAGGGGCAATCTTTTGGTTTCCGATCACGAGTATAAAAATCTAACAACATATATGTGCCAGTTACATGAATATTACATGGCTCAAGCAACAAAGACAGACGACTTTGGTTTTGAGGTTATTATCCGTTCACCACATGTTTTCTAATATCCTGAAGAAGAGAAGTTCAATGTCGAGTGGGAGTGCTTGTTCCAGCTATACCAGAAACGCTCTCTCGATGTTCAAATATTGACGCTGTGGACTATATAAGTATCCTACACGCACGATATTACAAATAACTACTCTCTCGAGACACAAATTATTAACTTTTGAGCACTTCCCATGATTTTATGTAGGTGTATAGCAAAATTTTGCATTCTAAAAAGCAAATGAGATTACATAGGCTTCTTGGGCCCCATGCGAGTCAATGAGAGGACATGTCTAGGCCTCTATGGATGTGACATGGAAGACCTGAAACAGAGATTGATTGCTGTTTTCGACGAATTCACGACGAAGAAGAAAACCCACATACTGCTAGCCTACAACTGCGAGTATGTGTTCTAGGCTTTTAATTTTATGCTTCTTTTTTCGTTAAGATTATTCGATAATTAGGATTCTGTGATTGCAGCAACCATTTCGTCTTCATTTGTGTTAATCTTGCCAAAAATCTGCTCGAGGTGTGGGACACGAAGAAAAAACCATTTCATCATCTAGATGCACTGGTGGCAGTGTTGAATTAGTAAGCGATCCTAATAACTATTATTTTCTAATCACACATACCGCTTTCTAATGTTTCTCCTTTCAATGTTGCTCAATGTCCGAAGAAGACACATCGGTGGGACGCCGGTCCCATTCAAGGTTGTCGAAATGGAGGGGAAGTACCTATCACAGCCGGTGGGAAACAATGAATGCGGGTTTTATGTATTGTGGGCAATGCTTCGCTACATCGGCGGGAAATCGGAAGAAGCCGATAAGTTGGTGTGTATAATCCCCATTTCATTTATGTCTGTTAATAATTCAACAAAATGATTTACTATTCCTCTTTGGATATCATCTTTTTTGAACGATAGCGCAAGAAATAGAAGCACCAAAGACTGCTAGACATGGAGATCGTCGCACTACAATCGGAGCTGGCAACATTCATCTTAGCCGAGGTATTGGAAAAAGATGGAGTATTTTCCATTGCACAATCCATGAAGTATAAGGACCAGTATGGCCTAGAGTGGCTCACCAGATTATTGTAAGAAGTCTGAGAAGCATGTGTGAAGTCCAAGAACATTTCTTTTTTATTTTGAGGGATCGAGATGTGGATAAGAACATTTGAATTGTAATCGTAACATTTGTAATGTTTAATATTGATGGACCTGTCGTCTACGTAGCGTATATAAAGTGAAACCCAATTCCACGAATAATTATAAATTAAAATAAATTAAAAAACTATAAAATACGAACGGGCCATCACCGCCGGTTAGCAACAAATCGGCAGTGTTTTCGTAACCATCACTGCCGGTTAGAAGCAAACCGATAGTGTTGGCTTGCTCAACACTACCGGCTTGAACCATGAACCGATACAGATAGTTATGAGAACACTGTTGGTTTGATCCATGAACTGACAGTGATATTTACTATAACACTGCCGGTTTAATCCATGAACCGACAGTGTAGGCTTGCTCAACACTGCTGGCTTGAGCCAAGAACCGACACTCTTGAAGCAACCTTCGATGTCGGTTGGCACTACAAACCGGCAGTTTTGTTCAACTAGACACTGTTGGGTGGAGCCAGGAACCAACACTGTTTCCTATAGATCAGTGTTGGTTTTTAAGCACCGGCAGTGATGTCAACCCTCCATCACTGCCGGTGTGCCACTGTCGGTTCAAAATCCGGCAATGAAGTGGGTTTTTGAACTGGCAGTGATGTCTAGATCTGGGGTAGTGAAGCCAGCCCCGGCCGCCGTGTCGCCCCCGGAACTGGAGCAGCCAAGCACGCCGTCTGTAGCGTAGCGTGACGATGGTGAGATCCGGTGGAGTGAGGCGGAGCACGCGTGTCAGTGGATCGAGACATCGAGTGGCACGAGGCCATCGAGCGGCGGAGTGCGTGCTGGGTAGGCCAAACGACATCGAGAGCGTTGGGAGGTACTGACCGGTAGTCGTAGGCGCAGGGGCTGGCCACCAACGAGCAGTTGGCGAGGGACGCAGGAGGTGCACATGTCGTGGACCACACGATGGGCACCCACAACTTGGACTCGGCGGGGCGGAACATGCGCGCCAGCTAGCGTCGGAGCAGCGCCGGCGCCGTAGCACTTGACCCAACTCCTAAGGTGAGGTCGCTGCGAGCGGTGTCGGATCAGCCACCAGCACGAACGGCTGCACGGGGGTGCCCACGAGGAACCACACCAAGTACTGTCCCGTGTGCTGGTGTACGCCCCCGACGAGAGGGCCATGGCGAACGCGCTGGGACCTGAACACCTGATGATGTATGCGTGGTGGTGCACGTTGTTAGATTGATCCCACCAGGCCCAGCGACCAATTGGGCCTTGATCTGCGTCCTGATCAAAGGCGTCCAACCCTAACTATGGTTGGTGGGCCTCCGTCGTACAGCGCTATAAAAAAGGAGGTAAGGGCTAGGGCACAAGAAATGAGTTTCACCTGAGGCACCAGACACCCCACCTACAAACCCTAAGCCGATCTAAAGAGGGGGCGTTACCCGCGACAGGAAGCACCGCCACCGCCTTCACCTCGCCTCTGCACCACCGCCCTGCGACTGCGCCTCCACCGCGTCACCGTTGAGACTTCACCGCATCACCACCGCACCTCCACCGCACATCAGCGATGGTCAGCTCGTCTTCTACGAAGGCGGACGATGGTTTGCCACCCCGCATCTCTCTCCCTCTCTCTATTTCTCGCACTAAATCACGTTTTAGGGGTTACTACTTCATTCAAATGTCAGTTCTACATGCTAGATCTATCATGTCAAGTCTATCACATGTGAGGACGTCGTCCCTCATGCGCGCGGTGGACACACCCGGGAATGAGCTCCCAGCCGCGGCCACACCGGCTTCCTCCCATGCTGCCGGTGCGGCTAGAGCCGCCCACTGCCACCATGGCCACCACGAGCAGCGCTAGTAGCAGGTGGCCAAGCGATGCCATTTCTTGTAAGCTGGGCCTTGTTCGCTTGGCTTGTAAGCTGTACTTTTTCAGTCAACGAATAGTATTTTTCTCTCACAACAAATTAGCCAACAGTACTTTCAGCCATGGCTTATCAGCCAAGCGAACGGGGTGTTGATCCTTCCTTCTTGACTCCCCCCTTCTCCGATGGCAACACGAGGTTCTGCTACACACTAGTAGTAGTAGGAGGAGGAGGAGCAGCAGGAGCAGGAGCAGCTATTTGGCCTCGGTGCTCGGTTGTTCATTACTCCTCGATCCAAGCCAAAGAAGAGGTAGGCGGAGCAGAGCTTCCGTCACGGCGAGGGGAGGGAGACACCGTCTTTTTCTTCTTTTATTATTATTTTTATAAAGAAAAAAAACAAATGCCGCTGGCGCTGCGCACGGTCGTGTTGTGCCTTGTGCGCACATCGTTGGCATGCGAAATCTGTTCTGTGCTGTGGTAAAAAAAGGCCGCAACGTTCGGATCAACAACGAACTGTAGATACCACCCTTCCCGTGCCATCTTGTGTGCGTCCAGGCATGTCCATAGGTGAAAGGCCCCCTGTCATGTTTGCGTCGTGACAGACACAGACCCTTTTGGTGAGTGGCACAGCCGACCAATGACGCGGCTACACATTCGCTGCGACTACAGGCTACAGCAGCCTACTACTCCTACACAGTACTGTACATACCTCGCTCGCTGCCCGCGTCATCGGGAGTGTTCGGCTGGCCTGAAAAATAAGCCAAAATATTGTTCCGGCTAGATTGTTGTGAGAGAAAAATATTGTTATGGCTAGAAGACACTGTTTATGTGAACAGGTCCACTACCCCAGATCTGGACATCACTGTCGGTTCAAAAACCCACTTCACTGCCGGATTTTGAACCGATAGTGGCGTACCGGCAGTGATGGGGGGTTGATATCACTGCCGGTCCTTAAAAACTGACACTGATCTACAGAAAACAGTGTCGGTTCCTGGCTCCACCCGACAGTGTCTAGTTGTACAACACTGCCAGTTTGTAGTGCCAACCGACAGTGAAGATTGCTTCAAGAGTGTTGGTTCTTGGCTCAAGCCAGCAGTGTTGAGCAAGCCTACACTGTCGGTTCATGGATCAAACCGACAGTGTTGTTGTAAATATCAATGTCGGTTCATGGATCAAACCGGCAGTGTTCTTGTAACTATCAGTGTTGGTTCATGGTTCAAACCGGCAGTGTTGAGCAAGCCAACACTGTCGGTTTGCTTCTAACCGGCAGTGATGATTACGACAACACTACCGGTTTGTTGCTAACCGATGGTGATGGTCCGTTCGTATTTTATTATTTTATAATTTATTTTAATTTATAATTTTTCGTGGAATCGGGTTTCGCTTTATATACGCTACGTAGATGACATGTCCATCAATATTAAACATTACAAATGTTACTATTATAATTCAAATGTTCTTATCCATGTCTCGATTCCTCAAAATAAAAAAGAAATGTTCTTGGACTTCACACATGCTTCTCGGACTTCTTACAATAATCTGGCAAGCCGTTCTGGGCCATACTGGTCCTTGTACTTCACAGATTGTGCAATGGAAAATACTCCATCTTTTTCCATACCTTAGCTAAGATGAATTTTGCCAGCTCTGATTGTAGTGCGACGATCTCCATGTCTAGCAGCCTTTCGTGCTTATATTTCTTGTGCTGTCATTCAAAAAGATGATATCCAAAGAGGAATAGTAAATCATTTTGTTGAATTATTAACAGACATAAATGAAATGGGGATTATACACACCAACTTATCGGCTTCTTCCGATTTCCCGCCGATATAGCGAAGCATTGTCCACATTACATAAAACCCGCATTCATTGTTTCCCGCCGGCTGTGATAGGTACTTCCCCTCCATTTCGACAACCTTAAATAGGACCGGCGTCCCACCGATATGTCTTCTTCGGACACTGAGCAACATTAAAAGGAGAAATATTAGAAAGCGGTATGTGTGATTAGAAAATAATAGTTATTAGGATCGCTTACTAATTCAGCACTGCCACCAGTGCATCCAGATGATGAAATGGTTTTTTCTTCGAGTCCCACACCTCAAGTAGATTTTTGGCAAGATTAACACAAATGAAGACGAAATGGTTGCTGCAATCACAGAATCCTAATTATCGAATAATCTTAACGAAAAAAGAAGCATAAAATTAAAAGCCGAGAACACATACTCGCAGTTGTAAACTAGCAGTATGTGGGTTTTCTTCTTCATCGTGAATTTGTCAAAAACAACAATCAATCTCTATTTTAGGTCTTCCACGTCACATCCATAGAGGCCTAGACATGTCCTCTCATTGACTCGCATGGGCTCGAAGAAGCCTATGTAATCCCATTTGCTTTTTAGAATGCAAAATTTTGCTATACACCTACATAAAATCATGGGAAGTGCTCAAAAGTTAACAATTTGTGTCTCAAGAGAGTAGTTAATTGTAATATCGTGCGTGTAGGGTACTTACATAGTCCACAACGTCAACATTTGAACATCAAGAGAGCATTTCTGGTATAGCTGGAACAAGCACTCCCACTCGACATCGAGCTTCTCTTCTTTAGGATATTGGAAAACATGTGGCGAACGGATAATAACCTCAAAACCAAAGTCGTCCGTTTCTGTTGCTTGAGCCATGTAATATTCATGTAACTGGCGCATATATGTTGTTAGATTTTTATACTCATGTTCGGGAACCAAAAGATTTCCCCTTTCATACTTCATTGCCGCTGTCCACTTTGGGAGCATTAGCGACCGAATCCACGGACCTTTTCTGCGAATGCGAGGATATCCTTGATCTTGTTTTGGACTGAGGTGGAGGAGGAGGAGGATGACGACGAGAATTCTATTTTCCCAGCGCCGACGAAGACGGAGGAGGAGGAGGTGGAGGAGGAGGAGTCTCTTTTCTCGGGGCTGATGAAGATGGAGTCGGACGAGGAGGAATAGGAGACCTCTGTCTTCTCAGGGGTGATGGCTCTGGATGAGGAGGGAAGTGATCTCTGTTGGGAGATGGTGAGTGATCATCGCGGGTGGGCGAAGACTCATAGTTGTCCTCATCATCAGAGGACAATTGATGGTCAAGCTTAATGAAGCGCTTGCGCCAGGCCACTTGAGAGCCCTTGTTTTGACCAAGTTTCGGCCTGTCTTTCGCTACGGGGTACTCAATGGGTATCTTGTTATACTTCTTATCAAGTATTCTATCAATGGTGACGCGAGCGTACCCCAGTGGAATTGGGCGGCCATTAATTGTCCTGTCTCCCGTAGGCCAGGCCTGGCCGAGCGCCACCTTGTCCTTTGTCCATTCTAGACGGATGTACAACCTGACATTGACGGGTTCAGTGATGTCGTCCACCGGATGAGGCACATTCGCCTCTTCTTCGTCGAGCGGGGTCGATCCACAGCTGCTGCGACCCCTAAACTGTAGGCTAAAGGCACTTGGAGTAGGGTTTTGTGGTACTACTGACCCCTTAGATAACAAAATTTGCTCGACTCGCGCTTCAACGGTCGCCTCAATCCGTGCTTCCATTCTGTCTTCCATCTCTTTTAGTCTCCTCAAATACTCTGCCTCATGTTCCGCTCTACCCCTCGAGCGGCTCCGGTAAGTGTTAGATTCTTGGGGGAATGCTAGTTTCCAAGGAACAACACCGGTTCCTCTAGTGCGACCAGGGTGCTCCTTGGTTTCGAGTGCTTGGGTGAGCATGTCTTTCTCCCTATTAGAAGTGCGAGTCCCTTGCCTCACATCCTCAGTTACCTAGGAGATCCTCTGGATGAGTTTGCTCATGGGTTGATTTGAGGAGCTAAAGCTCCCGTCCTCGGTGTGCCGTACATTTCTCCCCATACAGTATAATACCGATCTAGGCTCCCAATCGGCGGTCTCAACCTGAACGCCTTCCTCAGCAAGGCAATCCATCTTTTGAAGTTCTACTTGAAATTCTGGCATCTTTTTGGCGTAGCCACGAGAGCCGAGATGATGAGGATTCGTCGCTTTCTACGAATTCTCCTTATTCTTCCTGCTCAGTTCTAAGTACTCCTTGGATAACCTGTATTCCTTGAAAGCCTGCCAGAAGTCCTTCTGCTTGCTAAACTATCCACCATTGAAATCTAGCTCTTTATTTTGGAGGACAAAATTCTTGTACAATGTCCCCTTGAAATTCTTGAAGCATGTTCCCATGATTTCTTTTGCTTTTTTCTTGACTAACTCCCTGTCATACTCGGCTGGGAAAGTGAAATACTCTCGGATCTGGACATCCCATATGTAATCCTTCTCCCTTTCAGGAACCCTCCACCGGTCATCATCTTTCCCAATCCACTTCCTGTACTTAATCGGGATGAAGTCCCTAACAAGTAACCCAAGGATAGTCTTGTATTTGGTCAAAGCTATAGGCGGTGAGAGTGGATCCCCGAATTCATCGAACTCAGTAATGTGCCAGTGTGCATTCCTACCAACAGGAATCTTTGACATGCCTCACTTGGATCTGGCCTTCCTGCTACCTGAATCCTCTATCTCCTCGGCCGGCGGAGGCTCCTGCTAGAGACACCAAGTAAGCTATGACCCTCTCAATTGTTTAGCATGTGTGGCTACATACTGACATGATACCAAAGTTACCTGGCCATCTTGGTCATTTTGACCCAGATCGAGCAGGCCGGATGGGGTCCATGGCTGCTCGTTCTCACCAACCTAATTGACACCATCACCATTGGTTAGATCATGCGGCTCTCCCGTCTCAGCGATATCAGCCACTTCTTGTTGCCGATCAGTTCTTCGGCGACGGGGTAACAAGCGACGATGAGTCATGGCTGTGACATGATCGTGGTTAGTTTTGGTCGCGGACAACTACTAATAGCATATGTTCATATATATATAATATGTTTAATGCAAAGTCTAATAATAAGTCCACATACAACAAAGTCAAATAATAACATATGTTCACCTAGAACAAATTCATTGTTTGATTGACCACATACAACAAAGTCCACCTACTCTTCTACGAAACTAAGCCTACATCAACTTCCAAATAAGAAAAGCAATGACCATAGCCATAAATAAAAGCATGACATCTTTCTAAGACCAAGGAGCAATTCTCCTAATCTTCACATCTCCGGTGGGTGGCTTCTCTTCGATCTCTAGTGCCAGCGGATGGCCATGCTTTGCATTTATTGGACGATAGTAGGCCGGTTGCCCATGGTTTGCAAGGTAGGCCGGATGACTATAGTAGGCCCTCAAAGCTTCAGCTTCTGTGTTGTATTTTTTGTGCAAATTACCAGGGTAGCAATTGACTTGAGCATAGCAATCTTCCCAGGTTCGATAAATCCTAGGCATGTGACCAACATGCACTACATACCATGCCATGGTTGCCTATACATTTAAGTAAATTAGGCATGTGGTAAGTTTCCATTGACTGCTAGTTTCCATTGCTTGTAATAATTACAAAGTACAGAGATATCATAACATTATGCAACTACTATTCGAGACAGATACTGCTCATATCATTGTCACATATTCAATCTAACTATGTCAAGAGGTGTTGATGATCAATATTTAAATACTTAGACTGCACATAGCGCAAAAGGTCACTTAGCTGTGACTTCGAGGGAATAACTTGTTGCGACAACATGCAAATAACACCAATGGTTCTTAAACAGTTTAGGGCCATGATTACTAGGTCCTCAACAAATCAGTAGGTAGCATAATCTCTTCAGGGAAAAACTAACTGGTTTATGTAACAGCATGTACATATAAGGATAGCTAAACCAAGGAGTAACAGCATGTAACTCAATCGAATAGGAATCGACTGCTATTGGGAAGACAACAACCATGGGGCATTTCATCGAACACTTAGTGGGCAGTGAGCCACGCACTCACCGTGGGGGTGGGAAAGCAGCTGTCCGCGCACGCTCCTGAAGGCCTCAGCGGTGCTCCGGCGTGGGGCGGTGGACGGCATGGGGAGTGCTCCGGCGTGGGGCGGTGCACGGGCGTCGGCGTCGAAGAAGAGGAGCATGGGGCTGGGAACGGCGGCGCGGGGGGCGGTGGATGGGTGCTCCAGCGTGGGGCGGTGCACGGGTGTCGACGTCAAAGAAGAGGAGCTTGGGGCTGGGAACGGCGGCGCGGGGGGCGGTGGACAGGTGCTCCGGCGTGAGGCGGTGCACGGGCGTCGGCATCGAAGAAGAGGAGCGCGAGGCTAGGAACGGTTGGCACGGGGTTGAAA
The DNA here is from genome assembly GCF_019320115.1 of Miscanthus floridulus. Taxonomy (NCBI): domain Eukaryota; kingdom Viridiplantae; phylum Streptophyta; class Magnoliopsida; order Poales; family Poaceae; genus Miscanthus; species Miscanthus floridulus. The sequence goes on from NC_089595.1 coordinate 17,836,477, forward strand.
ATTTTCAATACCAGACCTCATCACTGCCGGTTCTAATTAGAAACTGACAGTGATGGGGGTACATCACTACCGGTTGTAAGTAGAAACCGACAGTGATGGGGGTACATCACTGCCGGTTGTAAGTAGAAACCAACAGTGATGGGGGTACATCACTGCCGGGCCATTCTTTAAACCGACAATGATTGTCGTGTAGTGGTTACAACATAAGTAACTTATCTTTTCCACTTCTTTCGAATACCTCCTACTGTCTAAATGGTTAAGACCCTGCAACTTAGCCCCTGATACCTGTGTTCAAATCCCGGGCGATCCGATTTTTTTGGTTTAATTTTATAATTTATTAAGTGGTCTAAAGGTCAAAAAGATAAAATAAATAAACTTGGCACACATCCTATACTAGCGCAGAGGTTAAGTGTTTGAACTCTGTAGCCTGAGACCCGAGCTCAAACCCGAGGGCTGACACAACTTTTTTTAATTTTTTTATATATCACTGCCAGTTTTCAAAATAAACCGACAGTGATAACAAGCATCACTGTCGGTTTCTTCTCATCACTGCCGGTTTTTTGAAACCGACAGTGATGTTTATATATATTAAAAAAATTCTTTTATATACTGAGTAAATGGAAGCATATGTAATCCTATGTCAAAATGGCTTAAAATTTTTTTGGCAAGCTTGTACACCCAAATTAAGATCCCACACAGGATCTTAGGTTTTTCTAATCATTTTTTATTAATTATATTTTTTTGTGTGATGAATGAGACAAAAGAGGGTAAATTTCATCTTGGACTCAATAGATTTTTTCATCCACGTCCACAAAATTCTTATCCCTAGGGCACATTAGAGCCTATGTAAAAGTTTGGCATCATTCTAGATCTTTTCGTGGGTAGACTCAGTTCAACCTATAATTAATAGGTGTCGTCGCGCGGAAATTTAATTAAACCTCAGAAAGTAGCAAACCATCTCCGGAAAATCCCAAACTTGGTGTTTCCTTCACACGTGGCACGTGCAAGCCTAATAAAAAGTTTGAGACCAATACGACACCGAATACCTATGAACCACAGAAACCTTGATAACCTATGTGTATAGTCATGGTTCGACGGAGGGCACATGTACCTCTGTGAAGCATGCATACTCCGCCTATATCAAAATGACTTGAAATTTTTTTGGCAAGCATGTACACCCAAATTAAGACCCCACACAGGATCTTAGGATTTTCTGATCATTTTTGTATTTATTATATTTTTCTCTGTGCTGAATGAGACAAAAGAGGGTGAATTTCATCTTGGACCCAATAGATTTTTTCATCCACCTCCACAAAATTCTTATCCCTAGGGCACATTAGAGCCTGTGTAAAAGTTTGGCACCATTTTGGATTTTTTCGTGGGTAGACTCAGTTCAACCTATAATTAATAGGTGTCGTCGCGCGGAAATTCAATTAAACCTCAGAAAGTAGCAAACCATCTCCGGAAAATCCCAAACTTGGTGTTTTCTTCACACATGGCACGTGCAAGCCGAAGAAAAAGTTTGAGACCAATACGACACCGAAATACCTATGAACCACAGAAACCTTGATAACATATGTGTATAGTCATGGTTCGATGAAGGTCACATGTACCTCTGTGAAGCATGTATACTCCGCCTATGTCGAAATGGCTTGAAATTTTTTTGGCAAGCATGTACTCCCAATTAAGACCCCACACAAGATCTTAGGATTTTCTGATCATTTTTGTATTTATTTTATTTTTCTCTGTGCTGAATGAGAGAAAAGAGGGTGAATTTCATCTTGGACCCATTAGATTTTTTCATCCACCTTCACAAAATTCTTATCCCTAGGGCACATTGGAGCCTGTGTAAAAGTTTGGCACCATTCTGGATTTTTTCGTGGGTAGACTCAGTTCAACCTATAATTAATAGGTGTCGTCGCGCAGAAATTCAATTAAACCTCAGAAAGTAGCAAACCATCTCCGGAAAATCCCAAACTTGGTGTTTCCTTCACACGTGGCACATGCAAGCCTAAGAATAATTTTGAGACCAATACAACACCGGAATGTATATTTCTAGTTACCCAACAAATGTTACACGAATTACATGCATGACAATAATTAAACACACAAAGCCGTACATATTAAAATTAGAACCCAATTAAACTACGACCTTGAAAACATAGCTAAATAAACATTAATTACTATCGGAATCACTGTCGGGATCGATCGGGCCATGCACACTAACATGCCTCTGTAGCCATATATGGTAATTGATGTCACGGATTATGTATCCGCTTGTATCGATGAAGTCCAATGCCCGTATGAGTGCACTCTCTCGTGCCTCACAATACCGAAAGAATGGTCGGCCATAGATGTAACCTACTGAACGACCACTGCCCCTGTTAGTAATCCTTATGCAGTACTGGCGTCCTTCTATAGTGAGCTGGCTGAGGTTTCCATTGCAGAAGTCCCAATCGTACCCGAGTTGCTCAGTAGCTTGTCTAGAACGGCCCACAAGCCACATGCAGCATAGGTAAGGATCCTGTAGCGCAATCTGCATGCGGAGAAAAAGAAAAAAATTAGAGAATGTTATTACAATAATAAACAACAAATAACCACGACTCAGGTATAAGTGACTATTTTACCACATCCGTATGGTTGTAGCTCGCAAACCATTCGCTTGCTTGCGGGACGGGGATATCACCAGCATTCAAAGCAAGTGCCTTGAAGTGCGAGAAATCAGGCACATCATAGCAAATACGTCGAAGTGCCTCTAAACAGATGCGCACGGCACTTAATTAGGCGCTTATCACGTCCGGGCTCTGTATTCCCGTCCTGTGGATATGGTTCCGATGATTTGAACCCCTCACAGGATGAAAAAACTGAGTTCACACGTCCATAGCCGACCACTTGCATTAGATGCCGTGTTCTCGACGATGTCCGAGATAAAGAACTAGCTAAGTGCTGTTCACAGCCAATCTATTGGGGATATAGTCTGCGACATATATGCATGCAACAATGATATTAAACTAATTACACTTATTTGTTAGCATCAAAAAACAAAAGATGTTGGAAAATATTTCATACAATAGCTGGAACAGGAACCGTGGAATGACCACATTAGGAGCGAATGGCTCATCGCCAGGGTGGAAACCTGGTTCTTGTGGTGGGGGAGGTCCGTTGTTCATACCACCTGATCGATAAAATGAAAAAATATGAACATAAAATATATGCATAAAAAAATTCTTCCAAGTAAAATGTGGCAACATAATTAAATATAGATCGAATGCAAGGAATAAGAATATATATAAATGTAGAATGCAAAGAAACATGAATATAAATATAGATCAAATGAATATAGATAGAATATTGGAGAAGACAACATATCAATACCATTGAAAAATGCAGGAGCCATGACCAAATCACGTAGAGAGAGAGTGGATGTCTTGAGAAGTGAGAGTGAAACATGAGAAATGAGACTGAGAGAGTTCGTGGGTGGGTGGGATCGATGTATGTGGCTTGGCAGTTTGTTTTATATAGGGGGGCATGGACATCACTGCCGGTTTTTAAATAGAACCGACAGTGAAGGTGGCTATCACTGCCGGTTTCTAAATAGAACCGACAGTGAAGGTGCATATATGTAAAGGATATATTTATTTAGATACTACAGTGGGAAAGTTTTAACAAGAACGATATATTTATTTAGATAGTAATGAAATACATCAAAAAATTACAAAAAATTAGAAATAAGTTACATATACGATAACAAAGACCTTACACTAAAATTCCATATACGATAACAAAGACCTATTTGCGTACAGGTCAATGTTACCATCAATGTGTATCAACACATTATAATTTAACCATCCTCAGTAGCATTCTTCTTGCACCAACTAGGGTTCAAACAACAGCACCGAGGTGGTCTACGAGCTATATCGGTTGGAGATGATAAGGTGGCATCGATGAATCCATGCCTCTGTTGTACATGTCTTTTTCTCGGTACAGTCCAGAGCACATCGGATTCAGCTCGGCACCACAGCGGATGGCTCTGTGAACCTCGTGGCATCTCCAATCTTTGGTGTTGCTCTATCTTCAGTAGCATTCTTCTAGTACCTCATGTGTGCACCATTTTGGTGGACTACGATGCATAACGATATCTATGGTTTGTTGTGAGAGAAAAACATTGTATCATGCTGATAAGGCCTGGCTGAAACTAACATGCATGGAGAGGCTAGCTCCTGGCCGAGGGCCATTTTATAGGGGCTAGCGGTCGTGGTACATTTTTATTTCTGAACTAAAGTTGTCAGGGTAGGTGGGAGCAGTGGTCCAACTGTTGTTGTCATGGGAGCACTGTTGGCATGTGAGGAGCATCTACACATCACTGTCGATTTTAGTTTAAAAACCGACAGTGAATGAACCCTTCTATGTCGGTTTGAGCAACCGACAGTGATAGAAGCTATCACTACCGGTTTTAAAACCAAAACCGGCAGTGAAGGGCCCTGCCGCCAACTTTTAGTAAAAAATATAAAAAAACATTATCGGTTTGGAGCCCACCATCGCAACCTTTTTGTAAAAAATATAAAAAAATTTGGCCCACCTGAGATTCGAGCGTGGGTCACGAGGGTTGAGAGTGCGCGGCCTTAACTGCTGAGTTAGGATAGGGAGTTCGGTAGAATGGTTTTATTTTTTCTTTTATCCCATTGTAATGCACTACTAAATAATAAATGCAAAATCAAAAAAGTTTGGCCCGCCTGGGATTCGAGCGTGGGTCTCAGAGTACAGAGTGCGCGACCTTAACCGCTGAGCTAGGATATGGAGTTCGCTTAGTTTGCTTTTCTTTATTTATTTATTAATAGAAATAATGCAGTTAGTTTATATTCTAAAATAACATAAAAATTTGTGTCTTGATTATTTAATTCTATGATAATTAATTAATGGTCTATAATTATCAAATAATAGTGTTTGTGAACATCATCTTAATATTTGATTATATAGTCAATAATTAAATTGTAGAGATGCACACAAAATATAAATTAAATATTCAGTGCGAATTACTGATACAACATCTGCATAATGATTACATAGTTAACAATAATCTAACTATCTATAGGTGCATCAACAATGAGGGCCTCATTGTGATCAATTCGTACATAAGCAGGTTCGTCACCCTCTTGAAGGATAGGTAGGGGTACTTTGCCCTCGAATGGAGGCATTTCCTGATAGCCCCTGTAGTCTTCTTCATCCGTCACTCCATCGACACTGACAATCTTCCTTTTTCCTTCTAGGACTACTTTTAGCCTTCCTTTTGTCTTGTTAGTCCCTTGCATAGAAGACTTGCATAACATCTCTTGCAAGGACGAAGGGGTCGTCTCTGTATGCGGTCTTAGTGAGATCAACGGTAGTGAACCCTTCGCTGTCAGTGTTGATTTCCTCGAGCCGGACCCACTGGCAGCGAAAAAGAGCTGCCTTCAACAGACCATAGGCTAGCTCCCATATCTCCTCTATGAAACCATAGTATGTCGCCTGCACGTTGCCGTTCTCGTCGTGAGCATCAAAACGAACACCACAATTTTGGTATGTGCTCTTTCCATCTTGCTTTTTTGTGTAAAATGTGAATCCATTGATCTCATACCCTTGGTACTTAAGATATGTACTCAAAGGTCCCTTGGCTAAGGCATCCAGTTGATTACCCAACTTTATTCCAAGCAAGCGACATCGCAACCAGCTGACAAATTCCTCCTTATGTTTTTTATCCAGCCAAGCCTGTGACCTTGCTCGGATACAGAGTTTGTAGCGATTGCCTGCGCTCGTAAATGTATGACATCACACCCTCGGCTTGCTAGAGAACAGCGAACTATGCCTGTCTGAAAGAAACAGGGTCGTCTACTATAACAGATTTCTCCCCGATCGTTCCTTTGCCACATAGTCTTCCCTCATGATGAGATTTTGGGACTCCGACCCTTTTGATGTCCAGATAATATGTGCAGAACTCAATGGCCTCCTCCATTGACCATCCTTTCAACCATGCCCCTTTCTAGCCTGAATCTGTTCCTAACATACCTCCTGAAAACTTTCATCAATCTTTCGAAAGGAAACATCTGATGCAGGTACATTGGGCCAAGGGCTCTAATTTGGTCAACAAGATGAATGAGCAGATGCAATGAGATATCAAAGTAAGTTGGCGGGAAATGCATCTCAAGCCTAACGAGAGTTTCAGCTATGTCCCGCTGCAGCTGCTCTAGCGTGGACACATCAATGACCTTTTTTGAGATCGCGTTGAAGAACGAGCAAAGCTTTATGATTGGGGCGCGGACCTTTGGAGGGAGGATACCACACAGGGCAACAGGGAGCAGCTGAGTCATAATAACATGACAGCCATGGGCCTTCATAGGGCCATAGTTGAACTTGAGTTCTCTCATGTTCACTAGCCTCTTTGGGTTCGCACAGTAGCCCATTGGGACTTTGAGTTCATTGAAGAAAGAAATAAGCGCACGCTTTTCTTCCTTCTTCAATGTCCATGACGCAACCGAAAGTTTGAACTGGCCATTCTCTAGCTCCATGGGATGTAGCTCCTTCCTGATTCCCAAGTGTTGCATGTCCAGGCATGTGGCTAGTGAATCCTTCGATGTCCCCCCGGTGTCCATCAAGGTGTTAAGAGTGTTAGCGCACACATTTTTAGTGATGTGCATGGGATCAAGACAGTGGCATACACTCAGAAATGGCCAGTAAGGTAGTTTCTAGAAAACCGATTTTTTTCTTCCAAACACTCCCATCAGGCGCTGCTACTGCATTGTCTCCCATCTCAAGGACAACCTCTAGTTTGTTGAGTTCTCAAAGTATTGCAGGCCCGTCTCGATATTTTGGAGCTAAGCATTTCTCAATAGTACCGTTGAAATCTTTTCTGTTCCTACGGTAAGGGTGATCCTTAGGTAGGAACCTACGGTGTCCCATATAAACTATCTTTGAGTTATTTGGTAGATTTACTGCATCAGTGTCATCCAAGCACTCGACACATCTAGTATAGCCTTTTGTCTTCTCTCCGGATAATGAACCTCGACCTGGCAGGTCGGTGATTGTAGCGATAAGTACTCCCTTGATCATGACATGTTCCTTTTTGTACTCGTCCCAAACATCCGGCACACCCTTTTCAAACATCTCCACTAGTTCATCGATCACTGGTTCCAAAAACACAACGATGTCTTTCCCAGGCTGTCTTGGCCCTTGGATCAGTAGTGGCATCTAGATGTATGACCGCTTCATACAGACCCAAGGTAGAAGGTTGTATATACAGAGCGTCACTGGCCAGGTGCTATGATTGCTTCTAACCTGGTCGAAAGGATTCATCCCATCTGTGCTCAAAGCAAACCAAAGGTGCCTTACCTCTCCATTGATGTCCTTATAGAACATAGTATTGACAGTCCTCCAGTCATGCCCATCGGCGGGGTGCCTCATCATTGTATCTTTCTTACGCTCTTCGCCATGCCAGCGCAACAGCTTAGCTGACTTTGCACATGCAAATAGCCTATGCACCTGGGGAGCTATAGGGAAATACCAAACGACCTTTACGGGACCTCCTCTGGTCTTGGTACCCTCATCTGACGGCCCTTCCTTGTACCATGGAGCTTCACACTTGGGTCACTTGTCCAAGTCTTTGTATTTTTCTCCATGGTATAATATGCAATCAATGGAACACACGTGGATTTTTTCAACCTCGAGGCCGATGGGGCAGATCATTTGCTTGGCCATGTATGTCTTTTCTGGCAACTCGTTTTTTTCTGGGAGCATTTTCCTTATTATACCTAACAACTGATCGAAGCCTTTATCGCTCAATTCGTTTGTCGATTTGAACTCTAACAGCATGATGTTGACTTCCAGTTTGCTCAGTGGACAATTCCTAAACAATGGTGTTTTGCCATCTTGTCTCATTTTCTCTAGCTTTCTCAGCTGTCTTTCACTAAGACATCCGGTCTCTACATTACGTAGTAGCTAAGAAATGCCATCGTTATCCTCGGTGTCGTCAGCTAGTGTGTTCCTAAACACATTATTAACTGTGGCCATAGGTTCCATGTTGACACCGGGTTCCTCGTCAGCATCGTGGATGGCTACGTCAGGCATGTCCACATCATCATTTTTTTCCTACAGAACATTCACACCAACCTCACCATGCATAGTCCATATCGTATAGTTTGGCATGAACCCCCTAGTAATCAAGTGCGATCATATAGACTCAATTTGACGAAAGTTCCTATGATTCTTGCAATCTTTGCATGGGCAGAAGATAGGGTTCCCATTCCCAGCATGGGCTTTGGCATCGATGATAAACTGGCTGACGCCATGCATGTATCGCTTGTCCATTCGGGACAAATGCATCCACTCTCGATCCATCTTTGCACAAAAAAATACTGAGATAGTAATTACAAAGAATTAATAAGAAATCGAGCTTCATGAACAACAATTGTAGCTCGAAAGTACCATTTTTGGAAAACATTATTGTACACTAATTATTGAAAAATTGAAATTGGTAGTCCCGGCCCTGTAAATTGAAAATCATAGTAAAAAACAATTATTGCACAATATTGAAGAACAACTATTCTACTCTACTTCTAAGAACTAATTATAGCATCACATACTAACAATGATGATCTTGACCACCATGGAATAATTAGCTAGGAATTTAAATGTGTTCATAGACACCAACCTTTTGGATGATGGATTCACCACAATTTGAGCCTTGCACAACTGTCCAATTGGAAAAGTGCTCTCTAGAATGGAGAAAGAACTAGAATGGGAATCAAGCAATGTAGACATCAAAACGAAGCTAATTAAGCAACAAAATCAAAGGAGTGGATGTTTGTTACTAACCTTAAAGCAAAAAGATCAAGCCATTCTTCAAAATCCAAGCACTAGCTTCATGGTGAAGAGCAGCCGCAACAATAGAGGGAAGGGTCCAAACGCGCGCCTCTGTTCTCGGGATGGAAGAGAGGAGGAAGGAGAGGACGACTGCAGCCTTTTTGTGTTGTAGGCTTATCACCGTTGGTTCTTGGCTAGAACCGACAGTTATAGTGCCCAATCACTGTCGGCTATTGGCTTTAACCGATAGTGATGAGTGCCCGCCAAAACACTACTGGTTCAAGCCACAAACCGACAGTGATATGGTCCTTCACTGCCGGTTTTAGCCCAGCACCAATCATTTTTTCATTTTCAACCGGCAGTGAAGGTACATCACTGCCGATTCTCACAAATCCGATAGTGATGAGGCCAGCAGTGATGTGCAAATCTGGCATAGTGGTCGGCACCCCTTGGTGATGTGCCGTGTCGTGATCTGTGCATGGTGTCAAGTGAGCAAGGATCGGGTCATCACTTCCTTAGTGGCGCGCTACATCGGCGCCCGGGTGTAGTGAAAAATGAGCAAGGGTCTTCACATCTGAGTCAACGGGTGCGAAGGGTAAGGAAGTTAGTCGAACCAACTAGGATCTGTTTAGGTAGTTGGAATGTAGGGTCGCTTACAAGTAAGTTAAGGGAATTAGTTGATACTACGACTAGGAGGCGTGTAAATATATTATGTGTTCAAGAGACTAAATGGAAGGGTCAGAAGGCGAAGGAGGTGGACAATACAGGTTTCAAGCTTTGGTACACAGGGACAGTCACGAATAGAAATGGAGTAGGAGTTTTGATTGATAAGAGCCTCAAGAATGGTGTGGTGGGAGTGAGAAGGCAAGGAGATAGGATTATCTTAGTCAGCTAGTCGTTAGTGATATGGTCTTGAACGTAATTAGTGCGTATGCCCCCCAAGTAGGCCTCGACGAGAGTGCTAAGAGACAGTTCTGGGAAGACTTAGATGGCCTGATTAGAGCTGTACCTAATAATGAGAAGCTTTTTATAGGAGATATTAATGGGCATGTAGATACTATAAGCGCAGGTTTCGAGGCAGTTCATGGAGGTTTTGGGTATGGTAGTAGGAATCAGGAGGGGGAGGAAGTTCTGGACTTCGCGATAGCTTTTGACATGATGATAGCCAACACTTTCTTTAGAAAGAGAGAATCTCATCTAGTGACCTTCAGTAGCGGACAACACTTTAGCCAGATTGACTTTGTCCTCGTAAGAAGAAAGGACAAACGAGCATGCTTGGTGTGGGGGTATTAACCCGTATACCCTTACGGGTAGGCTTGGGCCGGCTCGAACCAGGGGGTCTGGCCCACTAGAAGACGACGCGTGGCCCAGCCAATCTGTTCGGAGTCCTGTGCAAGGAATCAAGGCAGATTTGAAGATCAAGCAAGATCCTGGTCGGTTAGAATAGGAATCCTTATCCGGTCTCCTATGGCAATTGTAACTGGTTAGGATTAGTTTCCGGATCTGTAACCCTGCCCCCTGGACTATATAAGGTGGGCAGGGGACCCCTCTAAAAATCATCTCTCATTGACATACAGCAATACAATCAGACGCCCGAACCTGGATAAAACCTCATGTCTGTCTTGCGTCACCATATTATTTGTAGCTTGCGCATCTGTCTGCCTATAAATTACTACCTTGGGCATACCCCTAGGTAGACTACTGACCATATTTCGTCGACAGTGGCGTGCCAGGTAGGGGGTGTGCGTACTGCTCTCCAAGCGAACAAGATGGTCATCATCCCCGGTTCCATGGCTACGCCGAACAGCCTCACGTTCACCATCGGACAGATCACCTGGACCACTGGCTCTGACGACTTCATCGCCATGACCACGGAGGAGGCGCGAATTCAATCTGCATTGACCACTGCTTCACCTGCATCAGCTACGGCTCCGACCATGGTGGATCTGGCTCTGGCCATGTCAGCATCGTCTTCAGCCACACCGACAACCCGTCATCCGCTTCCTCGCTACAAAGGGAGGCAGATCGACAACACCGACGTGCTCGACTCCATCGATCGGGTCGACACCAAACTTGCTGAAACCCTAGCTCTGGTAAGTTCGATTCAAAGTCAACCTAATGAGCAGGTAACCACTACCCATAATAGATCTACCCGACTAGCTCGGGCCAGTCGTCCTACACGACTCGGTACGGATCTCGTGGTCACATCTACTCCTGAAGGGCGCTCCGTTCGTCATCGGCCAGCCCCTGCGACGGGTCTCCGGCTCTCTGAGTACGAAGCCTCGATGGAGAACTACCAGGCCTAGCCCTATGGCCTACGCAACTTCGTCAACATGGTCTAGATTGAGGATTATCAAGAAGGATCGGTCCACACAGTTCAAGAGGGTGGCTCAAGATCCTCGTCCGGCATCGCATCTAATGGCTCTGTCCACACCGAGCTCCAGCATCATGACAATGAAGGCGTTGAATATGATCTGGATATCCTAGACCATGCCCCAGGGTTCCCACGATTCCCATCCTTCCCACCAAGGTGAGGAGACTTGATCAATGTTGTCAGTAATGACGAACCACCGGCAGTTGGCGAAACAGAACAAGAAAGGCTAGCACGCGAAGCACGCAATATTGACCGGTTTAATCGCCGACAAATCGAAGTCGAGGCAGAAGAGGAGGCACGACGCATAAGGGTCCAGCCACGTGACCTTAATAATGCCTTTGACAGGGTGGGGGACAAGCAGGTCTTCAGGACTCTAAGTGCCAACATAGCCATTGCTATGGTGACAATGCAACGACTACCCAATACCCCAGAAACCCAGGCAATTCATGATGATATACAAGCTTACTTGACGGCTGCTATGGCCCAGACCGCAGAGATTGTAAATCAAGCCCGGGGTCCATCCATCTCAGTCGAATCAAGCCACAGCCGCCAGTACTCAAGTCGCTCACAGCCACCCAACCAACGTGGCTCGTGTAACAACGACCCATCAGACAACCGTCAAGGCGGAAACGGTGGCCATGATGGTGGTCGGGACGATAGCCGCCGCAACTACCAGGACGATAGCTACCGAGACAACCGTGACAATCGCCATGATAACCGCGGTCGTAGGGTTAACCAGGGTGGCAACCAGGATCGCCGTGATGGCAATAACGATCTCCGCCATTACCTCGGAGAACGCAATCTGCGCGATTGCATTAACCAAAGAGCCAACGATCGTGCATCCCACGAAAGCTATCGCCGTATGGAATATGATACTACCCATGGCCCTCCGAGTTTGAAGCAGTTTACTCCACACCTTCGCCAAGTCATATGGCCCAAGAACTTCAAGCTCGAAAAACTTCAAAAGTACGACGGCAAGGAGAACCCCGAATTATGGGTCATGCTCTATGAAACCACATGCAGGTCAGCCATGGCCGACGAGCACATCATGTCTAATTACTTCCCCATCGCCATCGGCCATGCAGGCCACCAATGGCTGGTCAGTTTGCCGGTGAACTACTTTGATTCTTGGCAAGAGCTCAAGCAAGCATTCATCGACAACTTCATCACTGGTCTCCGCTTCCACGATGCCCTAAGGGACAAGCTCCTCCGCAAGAGACCTGAATCAGTCACAGCGCTCCTAGCCACTACTAAAAAAATATGCAGATGCCGATGATGCTAAAAAGATAATCATCGAAGAAGCAGCAAGGGTTCCGCGCTCCGACCACCCTCCACACCATGTCGACTACCGTGGCAACCATGGTCAGAACGACAATTTTGATCGCCGCAACCAGCGCAACGATTCCCGCGACCACCGCGACTAGCGTAATCAGCGGCGTAATCGCCGTGACGATTACAGGGGGAAGCATGCTCGGGAAGACGATGGCGAGGTCAACACCGTTAAAAAAGGTGGCAGACATCGCAACTACGTAGAGGACTATGCCAAAGCATTGAAATGACCCTGCCAGCTCCATCCCAAGTCAAACCATACCATGGAGAATTGCCATATTCTCAAATCTATCTACACACGCCAACAGGCTTCGGATACATCCGACAAGCCTAACGACGCAGGGGAGCAGCGTAACAAGGACAACGACGATGAAGACGTAGATCCCCGTCACAAGTACGTCAAGCCAACCGATCGCGTCCACACCATCATCGGGGGCAAAGTGTCCATCGAGACCAAATGAGAACGCAAGCTACTCGCCCATGTTTGCTTGAATGTCGCCAACGCCGACAACCTCATCGCCGATCCATGGCTCCCTCCTTGGTCTCACCGCGAGATCTCCTTCAGCAGAAAGGACCAATGGGCTGTGATACCTGAGCCAGGGCGTTTTCCTCTGGTTCTTGATCCTTGTATCAACAAGGTTCAGTTCGATAGGGTGCTGATTGACGGCGGCAGTTCCATCGATATACTGTTCAAGAATAGTTTGCCGGCGCTGAAGATAACCCAAGCTGATCTCAAGCCATACGAGGCATAAATCTGGGGTGTTCTCCCCGGATAGAGCTCCACACCTCTCGGGCAGATCACACTACCTATGCAATTTGGTACCCCAGACCACTTCCGCACCGACTACATCAACTTCGTGGTCGCTGACTTCGAAGGCACCTACCATGCTATCCTTGGCAGACCAGCGCTCACCAAGTTCATAGCCATACCTCACTACAGGTATTTGGTGCTCAAGATGCCTACTGAGAAGGGGTTTCTAACTCTCAGGGGCAATGTATACGCAGCTTACACCTACGAGGATGATAGCTTCAAAATAGCAGAGGCTCACGACCTCTCTATTCGCATGGCCGAGACTGCGCTCGACGCCAAGAAGACCCCAGTCGACCACCTGGAGATCCCAGAGCTCGAGGCCCCATGCAAGAACATCAAGTCCAAAGAGCACAAAGTGATCCAGCTGGTCGACGGTGATCCCAGCAAAACGGCCCTTATCGGGGCCAACCTGGATCCTAAATAGGAAGACGCGCTCGTCAGGTTCTTGAGGAGCAACGTGTGTGTGTTCGCATGGAAACCCGCTGACATGCCCGGTGTACCTCAGAACTTGATCGAGCACTCCTTAAATGTCGATGGCAAGGCCAAACCTGTCAAGCAGAAGCTACGATGGTTCGCTCGCGACAAAAAGGAGGCAATTAGGGTAGAAGTTACATGGCTTTTGGCAGTCGGATTTATCAAAGAAGTGTACCATCTGGAGTGGTTAGCCAACCCGGTTCTTGTATGCAAAAAGAATAATGAATGGAGAATGTGCGTTGATTATACTGATCTCAACAAACATAGCCCTAAAGACCCTTTCAGCTTACCTCGCATAGACGAGGTCGTAGATTCAACTGCCGGTTGCGAGTTGCTTTCCTTTCTCGATTGCTACTCTGGTTATCACCAGATCGCTCTCAAAAAGGACAACTAGATCAAGACATCCTTCATCACGCCCTTCGGCGCTTACTGCTACATGACCATGTCGTTTGGGCTCAAGAACGCTGGGGCTACCTACCAACGCGCCATACAGGCCTGCCTCAAAGACGAGATAAAAGACGACCTCATCGAGGCTTATGTTGACGATGTAGTTGTTAAAACCAAGGAAGCATACACCCTTGTTGACAACCTCGAACGTACCTTTACAGCTCTTAACACATTCCAATGGAAATTAAACCCAAAGAAGTGTATCTTTGGTGTTCCATCTGGTATATTGCTCGGCAACGTCGTTAGTCACGACGGCATACACCCTAACCCAGAGAAGGTAAAAGCTGTCTTGGACATGAAGCTGCCCAAAAAGGTGAAGGATGTTCAGAAGCTTACCGGATGCATGGCTGCCCTAAGTCGTTTCATATCAAGATTAGGCGAAAAAGGACTACCGTTTTTCAAGCTGCTCAAAGCATCCGAGAAGTTTGAGTGGTCGGAGGAAGCAGACGCTGCCTTTACACAGCTGAAACAATTCCTTACATCACCTCCGGTCCTCACTGCTCCCAGAGAAGACGAAACCCTCCTGCTTTACATTGCGGCAACTAATCGAGTTGTCTCCACTGCCATGGTGGTCGAGCACGACGCGCTTGGCCACGTCTACAAGGTACAACGACCAATTTATTTCGTCAGTGAGGTGCTCAATGAATCTAAGACCAGGTACCCACAGATTCAGAAACTGATCTACGCCATACTAATCACATCCCGAAAGTCGAAACACTACTTCGACGGATATCGCATGGTGGTCATGACTGAGTACCCTCTGGGAGACATCATTCGCAACAAGGATGCAAACGGGTGCATCGTCAAATGGGCAATGGAGCTATGCCCTTTCTCCTTGGAATTTGCAAGCCATACTACAATCAAGTCTCAGGCACTTGTCGATTTCATCATTGAGTGGATAGACTTAAGCACACCTGCCTCTCAAGGGCCCGATGAGTATTGGAAGATGTACTTCGATGGCTCTCTTAACATCGATGGCATAGGAGCAGGAGTCCTTTTCGTGTCACCATCCAAGGAGCAGCTCCAATACGTCCTCAGGATTTATTTCCCGGCGTCTAAGAACGCCGCCGAGTACGAAGCATGCCTACATGGTCTGCGCATTGCGGTTGAGCTCGGTGTCAAATGTCTCTATGTCTATGGAGACTCAACTCTGGTCATCAACCAACTCAACAAGGACTGGGATACGACCAGCGAAAAGATGGATGCATACTACAAATCGATCAGAAAGCTGGAAGGCAAGTTCTATGGCATCGAATACACACATGTGGTCCAGGACAAAAATCAAGCAGCAGATGCGCTGTCAAAGTTAGGATCATCCCGAGCCAAAGTCCCACATGGCATATTTGTTCAAGACCTGCTCATGCCTTCCATCAAAGAAGAAGATCACGCGGTCGACAAGCCTCTAGACCAGCTATTGGTGGCTACGGTTCCAGCGTTAAACACCACCGAACCACCTCTGACCACTAAGGAGCCTGACTGGAGAGTACCTTTCATCAAGTACCTAACAGATGGTAGCGGTTACACTGATCGGACAGAAAACGAACGCCTGATGTGTCGCAGTAAGCAGTATCTGCTCGTCGATGGCAAATTGTGGCGCAAGAACGCGAAGGAGGAAATCTTGATGAAGTGTATAACCTAGGAGGATGGTGAACATCTCCTGGACCAAATCCACTTTGGCTCCTGCGGCAACCACGCGGCCTCGAGAACGCTGGTTGGCAAGGCTTTTCGAGCAGGTTTCTATTGGCCGTCAGCCGTAGCCGATGCAGAGAAGCTAGTCCGCCATTGTGAAGGTTGTCAGTTCTTCGCCAAGAGAATCCACGTACCAGCACACGAGATTCAGATGATACCAGCCTCTTGGCCCTTCATATGCTGGGGACTAGATATGATCGAACCTTTCAAACTGGCCCCTAGGAAATTTACATGCGTCATTGTGCTGATCGACAAATTTTCCAAGTGGATAGAGTACATGCCCCTGGTCCAGGCATCTTCAGAAAAGGCTGTCACGTTCATCGACCAGGTCATCCACCGCTTCGGCATACCCAACAGCATCATCACTGATCTGGGTACTCAGTTCACCGGGAACGCTTTTTGGGACTTCTGCGATGGAAGGAGCATAGTAGTAAAATACGTCTCGGTGGCGCACCCAAGAGCTAATGGACAGGTCGAGTGGGCAAATGGTATGATCTTGGACGCACTTAAGAAGAGGATGTACAGAGAAAATGACAAAGTTCTCGGAAGATGGCTCAAAGAGTTACCAGCTGTGGTCTGGGGTCTCAGAACCCAGCCCAGTCACAATACCGGCGTATCACCATACTTTATGGTTTATGGCGCTGAGGCAGTGCTCCCAGCAGATATAGCCTTCAGATCAGCACGGGTAGAAAACTTCGACGAAGACAAGGCCAATGAAGTACGGGAGCTAGAAGTGAATAGTGCAGAACAGAAGCGGCTCGATTCTTGTGTACGTACAGCCAAATACCTTGCTGTTTTGCGCAGGTACTACAACAAGAACATCAAGGAGCGGTTCTTTGTGGTTGGGGACCTAGTCCTGAAGTGGAAGACGAATCAGGCTGGTGTCCACGAACTCGCAACCCCATGGGAAGGGCCCTTCATGATCAAGGAGGTTACACGACCAACATCTTATAGGTTAGCTCACCTAGACGGTACAGACGTACCCAATTCATGGCACATCGACAAGCTTAGGCATTTCTATGCTTAACTACTAAGAT
The DNA here is from genome assembly GCF_019320115.1 of Miscanthus floridulus. Lineage (NCBI taxonomy): Eukaryota > Viridiplantae > Streptophyta > Magnoliopsida > Poales > Poaceae > Miscanthus > Miscanthus floridulus. Next base: position 17,853,470 of record NC_089595.1, read on the forward strand.
ATGTACTCCTCTTGTACTTTTAATTTAATTCAATAAAGCTATTATGATTTCTCCGACAACTCTAATGTGTCACTTCAAAGTCTATTGTTATTCTAACTCAACCAGTTAAAACCGACCACCATTCCTTCTCGGGTTTTTAGAGCAGGCCCTGTCTCCAGTTCCTCCCAACGCGTGCATGGGATCCGCTCTCTACGCTACGGGTGATCGGCAGGTCCTCTCTGGTTTGACTTGTGTGTGTCTACGTGTGCACAAGCTACGCACCTCACACTCCGACCACAAGACAAACCAAGGCCATACAAACCTTTTAGGATGACGTTTCGACTAAACTAGTACAACTAAACAGAACGCTAACATGTTCTCACTTAGTTACACCAACACGATATCCAAGCTTAAATACGTTTTCTACAAAACAAACAAGCTTATGCTGATATACAGTTACGTTATTACAAGCTTGCCTGAAAAGGTCCAAGTTTATAATAACACAACTACATCTTCTTCCACAGCTATAGCCTATACTATTGGCTGGTCGGGGCACGCGGCACCTGCTGCTCGCTGGGCCTGACATCGTGCAAGGGTCTCGGGGACTCTGACATTGATCGAGCTAAAGAAGATGGCCCCGCCGATGCCTGGCTGGTCGAGACCGCAGGCTTCGCTGGTTGGCTTAAAAATGACGGCGCTTCCAGCTGACTTGTTGATGGCATTCCCTGTACAGGTGGTGTCGCGCCTCCACACAGGTTAATGTCGTCAATTATTTTCACCGACAAGTCCAGCTGGGTCATCCGTAGCTCCTCAGCCTTGTCTAGATCTACCTCCTTTGGGTATCCACCTCCAGGCGCTTGAGATCGATCAAGGGGTAGTGAGCACGTACCATGCTTAGCACATGTGCGCCTGTGTACTCACCCGCCTCCTTCATGAACTCCTGGAACCATCCCTATGCCTTTCGGCATCTCTCGATCAATCCCAGCTGTGGCGTCCTTGGCACGTCCTCTGTTAGCGCCGGATCGATGAGGTTAAGGACCGGCAAAATGCCTGTTGCCACATCCTGGCACCGGTTTTTCCAGGTGTCACAATCCTTGGTGATCTCTTGGCACTACGCCTTCCAGCCGTCATGGCCTTTTATCATGGCCTCTAGATGCTTCTTCGCATTGATTTTTATAACTGCAAACCGTACATGCTGTTAAGACGCTATATTACGCCAAACTATGGTAGGCAACAAAAATGAGCAAAGGGGTTTGGAAAACTTACTTTTCAGCTCCTCTGTCATATTGGGCATGTGGTCCCAGAGCTATGACTGGTCTTGCACCAGTTTTCTGTTGTCATCTTTCAGGCGATCACACTCCACGACCGCATGACTGTTCTCCTCTCGGAGACGGACCACTTCGGCTTCTAAGCCTGCACTACAGCTGTTACTACCAACAATGCAACATCACTTGTCAGTAGTCGTTGTGATAAAGTGGCTACTTACTTGTTCTTTCCCGCTCTTTATTACTGAGCTGGATGACCAGGTTTTGGTTCTGGGACTCTTGCACCGTTTTTTCATGGTTGGTGGCTTCAAGTCGCTGGCGCAAGCGTTCCACCTCCACCGTCAGCTCCTTGTTGCTAGCAGCGATCCCCTTGATCTGGTCGAAGCATTTCTTGCAGTACCTTGCGGTCTTCATTAAGTCCTGTGTGCAGATTGCTAAGTAAGACAGCTGCGACTAGACAGCGAGATCAGAGGGTGAAGCAAAGCTTACCTGCACTTCCGTCACCAGCCGTTTCACCGCCCGTTCAACTTTCTTGGTCTCTTCGACCTCTGGGATTTCCTCATGGATAACCCATTGGTCGTTCCGCCAACACGACACATACACATGTTGTCGCTTGTCCTACGGACGGCCCAGGACCTCCTCCACTTTGTCCTCTTCGGGCTCTTCTTTGGGTCTCGGTGTTGGTCCAGCGTTAGCAGCTTCTGCGATCACTATGGCCTTCCCACGGGCTACAGCATCGACAAACATGGTCTGTGCTCTCACCTTCGGCCGCTGCTCCTCGGTCTGTTCCATTACCCTTGACGCTGAGGTGTTGCCCTCAGCAGGTTTAGCGCTCGGAGCACTCGTGCTCGGCTCAGCACTTCCCTTGACCCCCTGCTCGGGGACTGTTGTCTGACTGTTTGTTTGCTGAGGCCCCGACGGATCTTCTACTATGGGTTCCTCGATGGTCGGCCGCTGGGCAGTCTACTCTGCACTTATTGGCGGCGCCACGCCGCTTCCGGCTAGCTGGTCCGAACTTTCAGTGGACGTCGAGCTAGTACATACGAGATAAGTTCAGAAGGCAATCATATTCAATACAAATTGCTAGCTTACATCAAGGTTACAAATACTTACATGTTGGAAGCACGGAATGATGTGGCAAAGGCGCGTCTCTTCAGCCGTGCTTGCTCCATGTGCTGTGCGGGTGACTCCTGGTCTCCCTCTACATCCAGCACTGTCGCTGGGCCTTGGTGCTCGACCCCTCCGCCGCTTGTCCTTTGCGCTGCAGTGGCTGGTGCCATGCTCGGTCGAGTTGTCGCTCCCGTCGCCGGTCGTGTTCCTTGCCTAGGTACTCCCGAGGTCGACCCGGCTGCATCCTTCACCGCCGTCGGCAATGTGGGTCCCATAAGCGTGGAGGAGACACCTTGCTCCATCGACTCTAGTTGTTTCCTCCTCTTTTGAGGGACAAGTCAAAAGGTGTTTGCATCCCCTCCCTCCTCTGCATCATCGTTCGACCAGGCAAAAATCGCCTGTCGACGCTTGCTGGCCGTTTTCTCCTTCGGGCCCCCCTCAAGCTCATTGATACTTAGCGCCCCCCGGTGAGCAGGGTGGTCGCTGATCTCTTCTTCGGCTATTTGGGGGCAGCCGGCTGCTTACCTACGGCTAGGGCCGCTGCCTCCTCTCCAACTCCAAGCACCGCCCAGTTGACGTCCTCGTCTTCGATCTCGATGCTAGTCTGGGTGGTGGGAGCAGCTCCTTGTGGCCACTCCACTCCAGGGGGTGGTGACACAAACACTATCGCTCTATCCCGATCATTAACCTGGGTAACAAAAATGGGTGAACACAGTAAGTTTCCACTTATCCTACCACAATATAAAACTATGGGTACAGGGCAAGACGAGTTACCTTTCGGGGAGGTCGGGCAAGCTTGAAAGCGTGCTCGATGTCGTTCAATCTGGCATAATTTGGATCAGCTAAGTTAAATAGCTCTCCAATCTTGGCTTTGACTTTGATTTTGTCAAGCGCCTCGTGCCTCGTCCTCATCGGGTCTACGCTACCTTGATATTCATAGCTAGGATGTACTCTCCTCTAGCAGGGCTGGATCCATCGGCTGATGAAGTTCCCGACCACGCTCGAACCATCCAGTTTTTTCCACGGGATCATTCCAAATATTTCTGGAATTTGTTCTAGGTGCTCGGGCTTCTCTGACTAGCTTGTCCTCTTCTCCGAAATGTACCCCACGTCGCACAGTGTAATCGTGTTCGGCTCTTCGCGGATGTAGAACCATTTCTTGTACCAGTCGTCTAGCGACGTGTTCCATGGGCAGTGCAGGTACTGGGCTTTCATGCCGTCATGGAGGTTGAGGTACACACCCCCGGCTATCTTCGAACCACCGCTTCCTTTCTTCCGCAGACAGAAAAGATGGCGGAAAAAATCGAAATGGGGCTGGAAGCCGCCATATGCTTCGCAAAGATGTATGAAAGTGGCGACAAGGAGGATCGAATTGGGATGCAGATTGCAAATCCCAATCTCGTAGTAAAGACAGAGCCCCTGAAGAAAAGGATGTACCGAAACCCCAAATCCCCGATTAAAGAAGTCTTCGAACACCACGATCTCACCTGGTTGTGGATCGGGGTACCCCTCGCCCTCCGGCGCACGCCATCCTGCGAGCTCCTTGTTGTGGAGTACTCCCATGGTGACGAGGTCTTCAATGGTCTGCTCGTTGCTTCTCGATTTCCACCACTCCTTCGCCATGACTCCTGCTTTCTTCTACGCGTCACTTTTCGCCATGAATCTGGCCTTGCTGATGAATGAGGAAATGGTGGAGGATTGATTGGTGGTGATTTCGGAGGTATTAGGGTTGGCGAGAGGAAGAAGATGGCTGCGGCTGTGAATGGCAATGGGGTTCAGTAAAAAGTAACTTACCTATCCTATACTATATTTAACCCAAGAGTTATGCCGTTTTGTCTGCCCGAGATTCTTGGGAGACGTGCGCACGCGCCGTAGACGGTTGTTTTCACAGCCTTGAGATCTATGCCAATATATGCGCCTCTTTGTTGCCAGTGTATGCGCCTCCTCATTGCCAGTGTGAGAGGGCCCACGCTGACGCACCTACTTACAGGTGCCACGCAGCTGTTTGCTTGAAAAGACAAGAAGGCAGTATGACGTGCTATACCCGTCTACTTTTTTGACCAGACGTGTCAGATTGGACTTGACAGAGCAAGTAAATAAATAAATACAAAAAATAATAGTACAAGTGGCATATGGTTTTTTGCTGCACTTCTCGTGCTTAGGGACTATCGTGACTATCCTTGTGCTTGGGGACTGTCCAGACCACCATTGTGCTCGGGGACTGTCCAAACCACCATTGTGCTCGGGGACTATCCAGACCACCATCGTGCACGAGGATTGTCCAGACCACTATCGTGCTCGGGGACTGTTCCGACCACTCTCATGCTCGGGGACTGCCCCGACCACTCTCTGAACATTGCTCGGAGACCGCTCTCCTCGGCTACATGTGATTTGTACTCACATATAGTTGAGAGGCATTTATTTAAACCTTGCTACAAGGTTGATACCTCGCCTTCCAGCAAGCTCGGGGACTACATCGGTACGATGCACCTGCCGGTGCATCTCATATTGCTTGTACGACGATTGGATTCTAAACTTTAGTGGGAATTCTTTTTAGACCCTGGCACCACGTGCCTACGTCACCTACTACCAGGCTCGGGGACTAAGTGAGCACACTTCACCTTGCGGTGAATGTGCTTATTTTATCGACCCCTACGCTCTGACTGTTGGCCATAACTACTATTGTCCAAGGGTCACTTACATTTCTTTTCAGAAATACAAGTGGGCACACTTGATAAGGAAAGAAATCTTTTTCTTTTTTCTTTAGAGAACCATGTATTCTTCGGACAATCGGAATCTTCGGCTATAATCGTGGTCTACTGCTCTCTGTTCTGACCAGAATACTGGCACATTCTATTGGTCAATGTTTCAACCAGTTAGAGATGACATGAAGACGGATCACATTAGCCGAAGGAGATCGAACGGTGTGTCGCAGCATAATACATGGTGCTCGGGGACTAGCTGTGGGGGTATTAACCCCTATACCCTTACGGCTAGGCTTGGGCCGGCCTGGACCAGGGGGTCTGGCCCACTAGAAGACGACGCATGGCCTAGCCAATCTATTCGGAGTCCCGCGCAAGGAATCAAGGCAGATTTAGAGATCAAGCAAGATCCTGGTCGGTTAGAATAGGAATCCTTATCCAGCCACCTATGGCAATTGTAACTGGTTAGGATTAGTTTCCGGATCTGTAACCCTGCCCCCCCGGACTATATAAGGCGGGCAGGGGACCCCTCTAAAAATCATCTCTCATTGACATACAACAATACAATCAGACATAGGACGTAGGTATTACGCCTTCACGGCGGCCGAACCTGGATAAAACCTCGTGTCTGTCTTGCGTCACCATCTTGTTTGTAGCTTGCGCATCTGTCTGCCGATAATCTACTACCTTGGGCATACCCCTAGGTAGACTGCCGACCATATTTCGTCGACACTTGGGTTGCAAGGTGATGCCAAGGGAGTGTGTTGTTTCTCAACATAAGCTTTTGGTGGCAGACTTTTATTTTCAGGTGCGTGCCCGTAGGGATAAACAGGCTAAGATTGAAAGAACAAAGTGGTGGAAACTGAAAGGGGAGACGTCAGAGGTATTTAGGGAAAGGGTTATCAAAGAGGGCTCTTGGAAGGAAGAAGAGGACATAAACAACATGTGGGAGAAGATGGCAACCAACATTCGGAAGGTGGCCTCCGAGGTGTGTGGAGTAACCAAAGAAAGTGGAGGCGAGGCTAAAGATACTTGGTGGTGGAACGAGGAAGTCCAAAGGGCTATTAAGGAGAAGAAAGAATGCTATAGACGCTTGTACCTTGACAGGAGTGTGGACAACATAGAGAAGTACAAGGTGGCAAAGAAGACTGCAAAGCGAGCTGTAAGTGTGGCAAAGGGTAGAGCGTACGAGGACCTTTATCAACATTTGAGTATGAAGGAAGGAGAGAAGAACATTTATAGGATGGCTAGGGTTCGTGAGAGAAAGACAAGGGACTTCAACCAAGTTAAGTGCATTAAGGATGAAAGGGAGCATCTCTTGGTGAAGGAGGATGAGATCCGACATTGATGGCAAGAGTATTTTGACAAATTGTTCAATGGTGAGAATATGGACACAACCTTTTAGTTGGATGACTCTTTTGATGACACCAATAGGCGCTTTGTGCAGAGAATCCAAGAATCTAAGGTCAGAGAGGCGTTGAACAGGATGAAAAGAGGTAAGACAATGGGACCGGATGGTATTCCAATCGAGGTGTGGAGATGCCTCAGGGACATAGCGATAGTATGGCTAACCAAGCTGTTCAACCATATTTTTCGATCGAACAAGATGCCTGATGAGTGGAGAAGTATATTGGTACCGATCTACAAGAATAAAGGGGATATTCAAAGTTGTACTAATTACCGGGGAATTAAGTTGATGAGCCATACTATGAAGCTATGGGAGAGAGTTATCAAGCATCGCTTGAGAGCAATAACGCGGGTCTCTATGAACCAATTTGGTTTCATGCCCGGAAGGTCAACCACAGAAGCCATTTTCTTAATAAGACAAGTTATGGGGCGGTATAGGTAGAAGAAGAAGGACCTACACATGGTTTTTATTGACTTGGAGAAGGCTTATGATAAAATACCAAGGAATGTTATGTGGTGGGCTTTGGACAAACATAAAGTCCCAACAAAGTACGTCGGGCTCATTAAGGACATGTACAACAATGTTGTGACTAGAGTTCGAATAAGTGATGGAGACACGGATGACTTCCCGATTAGGATAGGACCACATCAAGGGTCAGCTTTGAGCCCTTATTTGTTTGCCTTAATGATGGATGATGTCACAAGGGACATACAAGGGGACATCCCTTGGTGTATGCTTTTCGCGGACGATGTAGTGCTAGTTGATGAAAGTCGGACAGAAGTGAATCAGAAATTAGAGTTATGGCGGGAGACTTTGGAGTCCAAAGGTTTTAGACTTAGTAGAACTAAAACTGAGTATATGAGATGTGACTTCAGCACTACTACTCGGGAGGAGGAAGATATTAGTTTGGAAGATCAAGTAGTGCCTAGGAAAGATACCTTTCGATATTTAGGATCAATGCTACAGAGAGACGGGGATATTGATGAAGATGTTAGCCATAGAATCAAAGCAGGGTGGATGAAGTGGTGGCAAGCATCTGGTGTCCTATGTGACAAAAGGGTACCACAGAAGCTAAAATGCAAGCTTTATAGGACGACGATTAGACCTGCTATGTTGTATAGTGCAGAATGTTGGCCTACGAAAAGACGACATGTTCAACAGATAAGTGTCGCGGAAATACGTATGTTGCGTTGGATTTGTGGTCATACAAGAAGGGATCGAGTTCGGAACGATGATATACGTGATAGATTAGGGGTAGTACCAATTGAAGAAAAGCTTGTCCAACACCGGTTGAGATGGTTTGGACATGTCCAACGGAGACCTCTAGAGGCACCGATGCGTAGTAGAATCCTAAGCCAGGATAGTAACGTGAAGAGAGGCAGAGGAAGACCGAAGTTGACTTGGGTAGAGGCAATAAAAGGAGACTTGAAAGGATAGAATATACCCAAAGACTTAGCCTTAGATAGGAGTGCTTGGAAGACAGTTATTCACGTGCCTGAACCTTGATTGCTTCTGCTGGGTTTCAACTCTAGCCTACCCCAACTTGTTTGTGACTTAAAGGCTTTGTTGTTGTTGTTGTTACTTTCAAACGTATTCTGTTTTTTCAGAACAAGATATATAAATGCATGAATTTTATATGTTTGAAGTTAGATGTCTATGTTCCATATAGCAAATCTATTCAAACTTGCCACATGTGTGTTAATTGTTATGAAAAGTGAAATGGGACACGACCACTTATTCCTGTGTGTTGCCTTAGATTGCAGAAAATCTTGGAGTAGATGCAGATGCACCAGGTGGCTCCTCTACAACCAAGACACAGAACAGTGCTACGAAAAAAAAGGTTAGCTGTACTAATAAATTTTTTTTTGTACCTTTTCCTTCATGTTATGGCCTTAATTACTTGGAAACATAACGGTTCACTTTTTAGGTCGCGTCCTTTGCCTAACAAGAAAGCTGCAAAGAAGTTGTTCACTGATGAAGATGAGGGGGGTGACACCGATCAAGGCTTTGCAGATGGCTCTGCTGAGCCTAGGTAATTCTTTGCTCCTTCATACCTGTTAAACATACACATATCCACATGTATGTGTCTAATGTTTTTCTAATTCCAGTGCAAACACAGATGCTTAGTTGCTTGAAAAGGAGCACACACATTTTGTCTCCCTATTTGGGGTCAGCCCTTTTGATATGTGTGTTATCTGGAGCACACTCATTTTGCCATATTTTGGTCTAAAGATGAAGCTGCAAGTCTGGACCTTTTGAACTACAATCTACGCAAATATCAATATTAGCATGACAGAAGTGTGGCAAGGTATATTGATTACTATATCTCTGTATTTCTTTTTTATACATTCTGGGCCAACGAATAAGTTTATCTACTTTTCTTATCAGCATGTAGTGTCTTCTATTGTAGGTTTCTATTAGATGACAGGCGTCATCACTGTTGCGTCACTCCCTCAGACAGATAGGGTTCCACGACTTGGTTTCATCAAGATGGGATACAGGCATTGACTGTTTAGACTACCCTGCTACTATTGTAGTCAGACTGGATATCTAGGTGATCAACATGGTTGTATGCTGCAAACTGTGTGCTTCCTTTTCTCTATTAGCATCACGAATTATTTTAGTGCTTCGGATGTAGGCTTAAACCAGTATACTCTAAACTACCTTCTAATAATATTGGTAGCAATGAATTCTGGTGTCAAATGTAATATATGGGTAAACAGAACCCTATGGCTACAAGGATCTATTTTAAGATGTAGCTTAATTGTTATTGTTCAAAGATGGTAATTTTTATAGCTCTGTTCTCTGTTACAGATTAAGCTCAATATCATCAGTGAGCATGTCCTGATCACGCTTGTAGTTCAGTGCTTTGTTCTTTAACAAGTTGTGATGCAATATTTGCCGAGTTTATATTGATACACACCACTCTTGATCCATTTCTGCTATGATTAGCTAAAACTATTTTCCTGGACTACTTGTCTGTTTGATGGTCTCGCAGATTGCTGGATGAATTCATATAACAAGTTGCATATAAGTTCTATATAATCTATGAATATCTTTTGGCATTGGATAAATTTGGCTGGAGATATTTTACCATTGTTTTACAATTTCGCTGGTAGGGCGCTGCGAAACACGCATCCTTTTCTAGTTTTTGTTCAAAATGTGACAGCAGAATATATATGTTTTTGGCCTAACCCAAGCACAGTACAACCCAGTTATTAGCGCGTGTCCAGGCCAGCCCGGCCTGGTAGCTAGGACCATGCTACCCAAACACGGCGGGTGGTCCGGCCCGGCTTGGCCCGGTATTTAACGCGAGGCTCAATGTAAGTCCGCTCCCACACGATTTGTGACTTGTTTGTTCCGAGTATGTTTAGGTTCATCTTTTCAATTTGGCCCTTCATTCCAAGAAGATAGACGTCGCCTTTCTTTTTTTTTTACCCTTAACCAGGCTCTATGGCCTTGTATTAATAGACTCAGGCTCAGCCAAATCGCGAGCAGTCTAACGAGTTACAAACTCAGGAAGGGGGTCAGTCCATAGACAAAACTGACCCAGGTCCCAACTCATACCCAAGCTAGCAAGTTCGTGCGCCTTTCGTGTGTTAGCCAACTCTAACTGCTTGCTTGGATTTGATTGCTCACGCATGAATCGGTTGTGTTGTCTACTTAAGGGCCTGTTTGAAATTAGTGTACACTAGCAAACATGTCCTTACGTTGCACAAAACCCAATACATCTTAAAATCAGACTCCATATCATCATCCACAGGAGTTGTTCTAACTCGCACGGATCATGAATTCATGTCACATAAAGAATATACAGATGACGCAAGGGCAGTTTACATAGACACACATGGAAGCAAGAAGAGGGGTCTAAACTATTACACCGCCGTGGAGTCTACGTTTATCATACATGAAAAAAAGAGTGTGAGTGATCGAAGGTAAGATAGCAAATATATGTGTGTTGCATTGCAATAGCTAGGTGATACCTCGCACGTTGCTGTGGGAATTTTATAACGGTGTATAGGTGAAGGAGTAATGGAGTGAGAGATAGTGAAATCAAGAAATGGAAACGTCGATCAGTGAAAAATACACATAATTGTTTTAGGAAACATATGGGTTGGTACCTGCTGATAAGTTGGCAATTAGAGTTACATATAAAATACATAAGCATTTTTATGCTAATTAAGTGAATATATATATAGTGTATTAATTAATTTTAATTGATATATATATATATATATATATATATATATATATATATATATATATATATATATATAGTTGTATAGAGACTCGGTTTTGGATTCAATTTTTTCCTACCAATTCCTCCGGGTTGTTAGGTTTTTTCTTTCTCATATATAGACGTCAAAGAAAATAATAAATCTAATATTATGGGTGTTTGAATAATTGGTCTTTATCTAAAAAGAAAGATTTTGACAACCAACATCTTATTGTTTAATTGGTTAATCCGTCTAAATAAATGTATCTCTTTAATCTCGACAAAGGCTGCCATGTGAAAAATAGAGGGACATTTCTTATCATAATCATTGGCAGCGGCAACTAACTTCTTGCTGGTTGTAATTAGAGATTAGAATTATATATTTTTATGGTCCTTAAAAAGTCACGAAGCTGGATATTTAACTGTACCAGTATTGGATAGTATGAATATATATTTATGTCTAAATATTTTTATGATTTGCAACGAGGAAAAAGTTCTATTAAGGTTGTATTTTAAATATTATTGTCGACATTAACTTATATTATGCATGTCATAGCCATCATAAAATAAATTATAGATTTGAAATTTTATATAAAGAATAAAACATAATAGATATATATTATTCTACTTTCTCATTCATATTTGATATTATATATTATTCTACTTTCTCATTCATATTTGATATTTTTTCTTCTGTTGCAAGCAACGTACTAGCATGTTTATTACTCGTTATTTAAAAAAAAAATTTGAGTCCCATTGCTGGTGAACAGGTCAAAGCATTCTCACTCCCCAGGTAACGGATCGACTTGTGTGGCCGGCTGCCCCGCCTTCTCTCTCCTCTCCTGCTAGTCACATTCCACATGAGTGGATCGATCCACTAGCACCTAGCAGGCTCGCCCTGTACGGCGAACTTGGTGCCGGCGGCGACCGCCTGCCCCCTGGGTTGACTGGCAATGCCAGCGGCTCAGTCGATGTCGGCGTGTTTCGCTCGCCATTGAAAGGCGGCGCCGGTGGCTCAGTCGATGCCGGCTTGTTCCGCTCACCGTTGACAGATTCTTGTGGTGTTACCTGTGAAATTTGGGATACAATACAATGCATATCCTGTATTGAAATTTTGGGATGCAAAGTTTTGACGTCCCCGTCCTGTTAATTGTGGTCCTAGCGCTGTGATCTGGGCAGGTAGATTGCAAATTTCACGTGTTTCAGGTGATGATTGGTCTGACGAGTTGTATATACTGCGTCCTTACTCTTTGGAGTTCAGACGTGTATGGTGGTGGTCGCAACTGTAAGATCTAATCATGTAACTTGGAGCTGTGACAATGGTTTCTTGATATTCCTTTATCTTCTTTTTTGGTGTTTCATGATGCGTAATACTAAACCATGGGTCAGGGTTTAAATATGACCTAGTTTGTGATTACCAAATTGCAATCTGAACTATGCTTTGTGGAAAGAAATACTAGATTTAGAACTATGCCTGCGTTTGCAAAGAGAATGATGATGTTTTGAAAAGAAAAGCTTCCTGAATTTTTCTCTCTCAAGTCTCAACAGATGTTCCTATTATTAGATGTTACTGAATTTTTAATAATGCTAACTCAACTCATCATTATATGCAAACAAGCTCCTAGTTGTGGAGAGCATTTGTTTGGTAAAATTATTTGGCATACCCTAAATAATAAGCAACACCTAGTATGTAGTTAGCGGTTCTTAGCAACAGGGAAGCATTATTGACATTAAATTCTTCTGATGTTTTGGAGTATGCATCATTTTTGCATAGACCATATTACCATATGCCTTTTGTCTTTAGTTTACAGACTACATACCCAATAGTTCAATTGATTTATGATGATTGTCATCGTCACCGCATGGGCATAGCTTTGATAATCTCCTGACATTTACTGAAAAAGCGTTATTAGCACCATGTATTTGAACAAACCTCATGAGAGATATCCTTCTGTTCTTTAGGAAAATCTAAATTGTACAAATCCAAAATATAAGTTCATTGGGATTTTTATTTGTCAAACATTTATAGCTTTGATCATCATCAACAGATAGAAAGTTCATGTAGGTTGATTACCCATTTTTCTTCTGTTCTTTGTGTGCTCTTATTAGTTGTATTTATTCTGAATATACAAGCTGTAAGCGATGTAATTGCAAGGAATTGTACATTGATTATTGAGATACAAGGTATATATAGGCAAGGATAGGGGTGGCTTATAGAAATACAACCAACCTCCAATATATTTGCCTAATACAACTCAATCTACATAGTCCTGGACTTGCAGTCCAAGGAAGTAACCTGGCCATACCCTATACAGAGAGAGCTGGCTGGGCTATGCCCTAAGGTCCAATATACATAAAACTGTTTAACACAAGCCTTTATCCTTTTTGCTTATCTAACAGCCAAGACGAGCAAGAAACCAATAAGCAGGTGATATACTGCAAAAACAAGCTCAGAATTGACCAAAGGGAGACAGTACTCTTATTACCGTGCATTCCATTATGAATATACAAAGCCCTTTTATTGTTGTTGCAGCTCATCTAATGGCCAAGGGGAGCAAGAAACTACCAATAAGCAGGTGATATATACTAGAGAAACAAGCTTAAAAATTAGGATCTGAATGGCTATTTGGCATTATCTCCCAAAATCTGGCGTCAAACATGTTATTGTAATTAGTCACATTTAAATACTATACTGCCATTTAGTTAGACTTTGTTTATTCTGTTAATTCTCTGTAATTTCCCTTCTATGTTATAACTATTAAGTATTGTAATATATTTATATGAAGAAAATAAAAAGCAATCCTCCAATGCACTTGCACTGGTTCAGCCAGTGGCTTACTGGTTGTTATGGGCATGTGGCCTGTGGTGAATTGCGAAGGCCGTAGAGACGTATTATTTAATTTTCGTCAAGTATTATCTAGAACTTTTGCACCTTCAAATCACCAAAATCCTTGCCGTTGCCAAAAAGGATGCCATTGTTCTGGTTATGTGGTAAGATTTGGACCTTCAAATCGCCATTCCTTGCAAGCCCAATAGATAGTATGCCAGAGAAACACACCTTCAGCACTTGTGAGCATTTCAGTTCATCAGAAGCTGAACTTAGATGCAAGAAGGCATGTATTCCTTTTTCTTGTTCAATTGTCTGCGAACACAACAATTAGCTAAGCTAACCTCTGATTTGGTTCGTCATACTTTCATGGTGTTGGATGGGTCCCTTTGTGACCCTGACTTCTCTGTAAAATAAGAACTGAACTTTTTGGTTGCACAAGAATGAAGAGCACTGTCTATATTCAGCTCTAAAATGTTGATACGTGTCACACCTGATTTTAAGGATAAAATGGGATGCATAATCTTATGTGCACCTAGAGATTAGTCACACACATAAGCCGACAAATTATAGATAGTATCATCACAAGTGTTTATTACATCACGAATAATATGACATAGTCTTCATATAAATACAGCGGAAATGCGGAAGCTCCATAGCACAGGGACGTCAACTGGTTGACCACAAGTCTAGTAATCCTCAGGAAAGTCATCATTACCATTGTAATCTGTTACCCATCCGTGATTTTTATCCAAATAATAAAAATAAACAAGCGTAAGTACATCTCGTAATCAACAAGTGTAACATGGGGTTCATGAGGCTCAAAGGTTACACAGGTTTAACAACATTTAGCTTTTAGTTGTCATAATTTTAGCATAAGGGTTCCAAGGGAATAAGGGTTCCAAAGCCGCTTGTGAGTAATATATAGCATGAGTAACATATAGCAAAAACAATTACTTAATAGTGATCATCTATTCAATAAAGGTTTCAAGGCCGCTCGTGACCATGAGCACGGCTGTTATAACAGTTTTACACTCTGCAGAGGTTGTACATTTTCACTGTGAGTCATGATACCCATATGCCTGGGTTTATAATTTGCAAAACACTTCCAAGGTGAATAGACATGGTACACTATGAAGCCTTTCAAAGGTTCGTCTAACAAGTTAGGGCCGCTAGGTTGTCCTCATTTTCTCTAAAATCACACCAAATGGTAAATACGCTCGGCTGATGCGATCGGTACCTCACAGGCTGAGGCCGAGGTGCTGTCATCCTAGCACCCACCGCAACTTATGCCTTCTTTCTATGGCGTTGAGGCGAGCGGGAGGAGTGTCGGTTGGCCGAGGAGGTTTGCGGTTGTGGTCAAGGTCGTGTGGCAGAATCTCCTAAGAAATCGGGCCCACGTGCACCTATCGTCGTCTCAACAGACCTTTGATAGCGTACACGAGTTTCCAACAACTTAAAAGGTATGTCGGGTGTCCTCGGGAAACCCGAATCATCCACGATTCTCTTTTCAAACAGGATCCCAATCACAGTCATTGCAGATTACAACAGTTTATTCAAATATATACATCAGAGTAAAGATAGCGGAAGTCTTAAGGTAACATATGTTACAAACTAGTTGTTTTCAAACTTACAATACCATAAGTGTTATACAACCATAGTAGCGGGATAATATTACATTAACTTTATTTATCAAACAAACTAGTGCCTTGTCCAAAGGCTATTCATCACTCCTCATCGTCATTGACTTCAAACACAGACATGCAGCAGGGACCAAAACAAGCCTGCGCATACGACTCACCTGCAACAAGGGTTAATAAACCCTGAGTACAAAGGTACTCAACAAGACTAATCCGACGTAACGGGGGTGTAAGACTTTAGAGATGCAGGGGTTGGGGCGAGGTAAGGATGTAGCAAGATTCAAAAGTTCTTTGCCAAAAGCTTACTATTCTTGATCCTATTTTCAAGTTTTTACCCCTATGTCCTCTTAGTTCATTATCTCAACTAAGTGTTCATATCCCATGTTCCACTCCTTCTCATTCCATTCCTTTTCTCATATTTTAGTAATTCACCAGTCCTGCATTGCTTCTGTAATGAATCGAGTCCCCATATCCGCGGAGCACCGGCAATTCGAATTGATTCAAGTCCCAACTGGGGATTCCTTATCACACGACATACGTAGAACTTAATCTTGTATATATCAACCTCGCTACCGGATCCTCCTATACTAAGTCATCTCCACGCCACCCGAGAGCATAGCACACCTCAAATCTGGCCACATTCCAGCCACGAGGGTACACGCTACTCCTGCCATCTCTCCACTCCCAGTGCGTGGGCATTCGTCTTAGTATCGGATTAGCCGAAGTAGGCTTACCGGAGTATGTGACCAGTACTACAAAGTGTCTCGTTCAGAAGATCCACAATGAGTGGCCTTTAGGCGACATAGTCGGCAACATTACCCAACATTCAAGATAAGTCACCCAACTAGTCTCTAGTTCATTCTACCTCCTTTCTTTCTTTGGCCAGTATGTCATCTTTGATTGTATCAAAACTTTTATTTTGAAAGCCTATCATAAAGCATACTAAGCATTCTACGCCTTTGTAAATGAAAACATCTTCAAGGATAGTAAACAATTAACAAGGTAGGTAATGCATCAAGTAGGTAACATTTGAATTAATCAACTTAATGCAATAAGTAACATAGGTGATAAACTTTTCAAAGTAAACAAGGTAAAGGTTTAATGCTTAAACCGGGGCTTGCCTTCATTGACGATCTTAGGTTCCGGATCAGTATCACGATTACCGAATCCCGTGACAACCGGGGATTCTTCCAGAACTTGCTCAACTAGAATTGTTTCACTCTCGGGTTCTACATGAAACGATAACATATGCTTTAACATGATGATAATGTAAACATGATGCTTTCATGGTACATGAAATGTAAAAACACCCCGTAAATGATTTTCCTGCACGGTACAATTGCAAGCCAACAAAACCAACTTGTAATCCTACCGTCAAGAGCCACACATGTAATTTGACCAAATGGATCTTGAAACCCTACTAGCCACAAAACATGACCAAAACAAGATCCAACACTAATCAAACACTTAGGGTTTGCCTTTATTTATTTTTGAATGAATTTGGAATTAAGCCCAAAAATAAACTTGTTCCAAATGACCTGAAAATTTTATGTAAGCTTCCTCAAGACAAATTAGTGTACCAAAACAAATTTCATAATTTTTTGGAATTATTCAGTGGCCTACAAAAATCATGGAAATTGCATTTATTAATTAATGGACTGAATATTTGAACATTAAAAATACATTCAAATTTCAAGTTTCATATTTTTAAACCAAACTAGAGCATATACAGAGGCTACACACAAAATTTCAGAATTTTTGGAGCTATGATTATTTTTCTACAAATTTCCAAAGATTCAGCACTATTCAAAATCAAAAAATACAAAATTTCACTGTTCTTCTCCTTCCTTCTCACTGACAGGCTGACCCCACCCGTCAGCGACTCATACAGCTCACGGCGGCGCTGCCCTCACTGGCCGGCCCCAAAATACGCCGACGGTGACGCTCCGGCGAGGCAGACCTCACCCAAATGATCTACACACTCCTACGAACCTATCCCCGTCCTTGGAATGGCAGAGGTGCACCGGAGAAGACTCCACGCCGGCCATGGCGGCTCGAGCACGTTGGCTCACGACGTAACCCCGGCAAGACTGCGGTAGAGTCAAAAGCGAAGTGAACATCATGTTCAGTAGCTCACCACGGTCACACCGGTGGGCTTGGTGAAGGCGGAGATGGTCTGGAATGGCCTGGCCATGTCGAGGCGATGGTGGCGGAGCTCCGGCCGGGCTCGGGGAAGAAGCAGTTGCGCCGGGCGACTCTGGCCAACTCAAGCGGCGTGAGCAAGTCGTAGAGAAGCGCAAGACTAAGGCGATCGCTTTGGCGTAGCTGAGCACGACGGAGACTGCTCAACGGTGGCTACGGCGAGCGGCGGAGCTAGCTGGCGGCGAAGCAGAGCAGAGGAGAAAAACGGGAACGACGACGGCGGCGGCTGCTATTTATAGCCAGGAAGGGACTGCCCGGTGACGACAGCGCATGGACGGACCCGCCACGGCACCAGCTGCGTGTCAAGGCGTGAGGAAGCGGTGAAATCTGATCGGCGGCGACATCCGCGTGGCGCCGACGGCAAGCAGAGAGGTGGATTTCGATTTTTGAAATATTTACAGAACTGCCACTACGTCCATTTTTCAAATTAGTCACAAATTTTCTAAAGAAGTTGAAAATCTCCAAAAATGAAAGTTGTTCAATTTTTCAAACTCTAGAACTTTGCTTCTGGGAACATTTTCAAATTCTGCCTCCATTTTGAAATTTGAATTTGGGATGCATTTGAGCATTTGAATCATTTCAAAATTACTCCAAATTTTATATGTAAACTTGAAAAACTTTGAATACCAAAGTTGGTCTACATAAAATAATCTCCAACTTTGCTTTTTGCCTCAACCCCAAATTCCACATGGATTTTGAATTAGTCAAAAGGGGCAAAAAGGACTTTTATAAAATGAATTTGAATTCAAATTTGATTTGTCTTCCTTTTACTTAAATTTTGATTTTTGACCAGTAACATGGCCCATTAGGGTTATTTGAGTCAAATGACACATGACCTCACATGATCACATGAATTTTGACCCTTGTAGTCATGATCTTTATTTAGGGTTTTGAATCGCATCACATGAAATAACAACATTATGAAATAAAGCTTATTAGTGAATGCATTCAAAATTTTCTACTTTATGAATGCTTTGCAATGCATATGATGACATGTCAAATTTTAGTGCTAGGTCAAAACACCAGAGGTGTTACAACCCTTCCCCCTTAAAGAAATCTCGTCCTAAGATTTAAAACTCAAGGCTAAGTAATGGAAAAGGAAATGTGTCAAGCTAACACATTATAACTTTATTCAAAAGGCTAGTGAGGGGGTTTTCCATTCTATTGACAAACGAGACAAGTTACAATATAGACAAGATATTGCAACTAGATAGAAGCGAAGAAGTCAGGAAAGTTCTCTTCTAAGTAATCCTCGGACTCCCAAGTAGCTTCATCTTCAGTGTGTTGATTCCATTGTACTTTGTAGAACTTGATTGTACATCTTCGAGTAACTCGATCTTTCTGATCTAAGACTCTAATGGGGTACTCGGCATAAGTCAAATCAGGTTCTAGTTCTACATCACCAAAGTCGATCTCTTGGTCAGGTACTTGAAGACACTTCTTTAACTGAGATATATGAAAGATATCATGCACAGCTGACATGTGATCTGGTAGCTTGACGCGATAGGCGACTGGTCCACATCATTGTTGGATTTGAAAAGGACCTACATAACAGGGTGCCAACTTTCCTGGAATCCCAAAACGATGAACTCCTTTCATTGGTGATACCTTGAGGTAGACATAATCTCCCACTTTGAATTCTAGCGGTCGTCTCCTCTTATCAGCATAGCTTTTCTGTCGGGATTGAGCTATCTTCATATTAGCTTGTATAAGTTTAACTTTCTCTTCAGCTTCCTTGACCACATCCGGTCCAAAGAACCAACGCTCTCCAGCTTCTGACCAATTTAAAGGTGTTTGGCACCTACGGCCATACAGTGCTTCGAATGGTGCCATTTTAATGCTCTCTTGATGGCTATTGTTATACGAGAATTCAGCTAAGGGAAGGCATTCATCCCATTTAGCACCAAAAGAAAGAACACATGCTCTTAACATATCTTCAAGAATTTGATTTACCCTTTCAGTCTGTCCATCTGTTTGCAGATGATAAGCAGAACTACGGATAAGTTTAGTTCCCAAAGACTCATGTAGACTTTTCCAAAACTTGGATATGAACAATGACCCTCTGTCAGAGACAATGGTCTTGGGTGCCCCATGCAGACTAAAGATTCTATCAAGATAAAGCTTTGCATACTGCTCCGCTCGATATTTATCTCTGACTGGTAAGAAATGAGCTATCTTGGTTAGGCGATCAACAATAACCCATATTGAATTGTAGCCTACAGATGTCCTGGGCAATCCTACGATGAAGTCCATACAAATATCTTCCCACTTCCAAGATGGAACTAGCAATGAATGTAATGGACCTGCAGTCTTCATATGAACCGCTTTGATTCTCTGACAAATATCACACTTGGCTACATATTGAGCTATTTCTATTTTCATTTTGGTCCACCAATATCTCTTTCTCAGATCATGATACATTTTGTTGTTACCTGGATGAATGGAGTATCTTGTAGAATGAGCTTCATCAAGAATCTGCTTTCGTAGCTCCGGATTTTTGGGTACTACCAATCTATCCTTGAACCATACGACACCTGATTCATCAATCTTAAAACATGTTGGTTTTCTAGATCTGACTTTGTCCTTGATATGGGCTATGCCCTTACTTTTCTATTGAGCAGCAATGATCTGATCTTTGATAGTGGACTCAACTACAATATTGGACAGGGAACCTTGTTCTATGATTTGTAAATCCAGATGCTCCATCTCTTGACACAATGTTCACTGCATAGGTTCTACAATTAGGCAATGACAATGACTCTTGCGACTCAGGGCATCGGCAACCACATTAGCCTTGCCCGGATGATATAGTGCACTTCTAAATCATAATCTTTAATAAGTTCCAACCATCTTCTTTGCCTCATATTCAACTCTGACTGAGTGAAGATGTATTTCAAACTTTTGTGATCCATATAGATATGACATATATTGCCCAATAAATAATGTCACCAAATCTTGAGTGAATGAACAACAGCAGCTAACTCAAGATCATGGGTGGGATAATGTTCTTCATGCTTCTTGAGTTGTCTGGAAGCGTATGCTATGACTCTGCCTTCTTGCATCAGAATACAGCCAATACCAATTCCAGATGCATCACAATAGATATCAAATGGCCTCTCGATATCAGGTTGTGCTAATGCTGGTGCAGTTGTCAGCAACTTCTTCAATGTCTGAAAGGCCTTCTCGCATTCTGTTGACCACACAAACTTAGTTTGATTTTTCAGCAATCCAGTAATTGGTTTCGCAATTCTGGAGAAGTCAGGAATGAACCAATGATAATACCCTGCCAACCCCAAGAAACTACGAACTTGATGAACAGTGGCAGGCGCTTTCTAGTTAAGGACTTCTTCTACCTTGCTCGGATCAATAGCTATACCTTCAGCAGATAGTACATGACCCAGAAATTGTACTTCCTCCAACCAAAATGCACATTTGCTGAATTTGGCATATAATTGGTGATCTCTTAATCTTTGTAGAACAATACGGAGATGTTCCGCATGTTCCTCTTTGCTTTTAGAGTAGATAAGAATGTCATCAATAAACACCATGACAAACTTATCCAACTTGGTCATGAAAATTGAGTTCATTAGGTACATGAAATGAGCCGGGGCATTGGTCAGCCCAAAAGACATGACTAGATACTCATATAGACCATATCGGGTAGTAAACGCTGTCTTCGGCACATCTTCACATCTGATCTTAATCTGGTGGTAGCCTGATCTTAAGTCTATCTTCGAGAATACCTTAGCTCCCGCAAGTTGATCAAAAAGCAAATCAATTCGGGGTAAGGGGTATTTGTTCTTTATGGTGACTTCATTTAATGGCCGATAGTCAACACATAACCTTAAGGTTTGGTCCTTTTTCTTCACAAAAATAGCAGGGCATCCCTAAGGTGATGAACTGGGTTGAATGAAACCCTTGTCTAACAACTCTTGTAGTTGCATTTTTAATTCTGCTAGCTCTTTGGGTGGCATCCTATATGCTCTTCTGGACACTGGTGCTGTCCCTGGTTTTAGATCAATTCTGAATTCCACGTCTCGGTCTAGTGGCAGACCAGGCAGATCATCGGGAAAGACATCCGTAAACTCACATACCACTGAAATTTTCTCGGCTCCTTCAACAATAGTTGCACCGACTATTTCCACTGTACTCTTAGGAAAGGGAAGTTGGATGAGAAGTTGGGTTTTACTGCTAGGTGCATTTACCCTTATGGTTCTACGCAGGACATCTATGATAGCCCCGTGTTGAGTTAACCAGTTCATACCAAGGATCACATCTATATCTTGATCCTTTAATATCAGCATATTGTTAGGGAACTCATAACCTCCCAAATCAATAGGTACATGCTGGACTACCTCCCTTGTACAGATTTGTCCCCCGGGCGACTGTATATGATAGGGCTCTTTTGTTTCCCCAATAGCTATCCCATGCTTCACAACAAATGTACGATTGATGAATGTATGGGATGCACCAGAATCAAATAAGGTAATTGCAGGATGCTTAGCAATGGGAAACATACCCATCATTACTGGTTCTCCTTCTAGAATAGATTCCACTTGAGTATAGAAGACCCTTCCAGTTTTCTTCTCAGCCTGACCCTTCTGATTATTCTGAGCATTGCCCTTGTACTGATTCTGAGCTTGAGTAACAGGGGCTTTGGGTGCATCAGGATTGTTCTTCCTAGGATACGGACATTTTCGGGAAAAGTGTCCGGGTTTACCACAATTATAACATGGAAAATTGTGATTCTAGGGAGTAGCATTGTGGTTGGCATTATTTGTATTATTTTGCTGCTGCGGTGCTTGATGAGTATAAGGCGTATTAGTTGTAGGGCGAATAAGGATCTGCTGCCTGCTTTGGCCTTGTTGTGGGCGGAATGGTGCATGGCCATGATTCTGAGGATGGTATATTATCTTCTGACGCTTGCCACTTGATGATCCAGAAGCAAATATTTTCTTTTTCTTCGCCTCCTTCTATCGGCGGTAATTCTCCTCCGAAGCGATAGCAATGTTGATTGTCTCATGGTAAGTTGCGTTACCACAAGTTGCCATCATGGTCTAAAGTTTAGTGTTCAGGCCTCTAAGAAAATGATTCTTTTTCTTCCTGTCCGTATTCACATACTCAATAGCATACTGCGACAGGTGATTGAAACGCCCAACATAATGCATCACCGGGTGCTCTCCTTGCTTAAGAGCCAAGAACTCTTCTAACTTCATGGTCATCACACCGTCTGGAATATAGTGTGCCCTAAAGGCATCCTTGAACTCCCTCTAGTTGATTTGGTGACCAGCGGGCTGTACTGCTACCAAATTTGCCCATCAGGCACCAGGAGCTCCTCGGAGTTGCTGTGCCGCAAACCTTGGTTTCTGAACCTTAGTACAGTGAATCAGCTCGAACTTTTATTCTATTGTCCTAAGCCAATCATCAGCTTCTAAAGGTTCGTCTGCCTTAGAGAACATAGGCGGACGTGTGTCAGTAAAATCCACATAGGTTGACTTGTCATTTCCATTACGACGGCCACGATTAGGGTATGGTGCCTGCTGGTTCTGCGCCAATTCCCTTAACAGTCTAGCATTCTCTGCTGTTGCGTTGACAAGCGCGGCTATGGCATCTGCCATAGTCGAAAGCATTGGTGGAGGATTTGGGCACTCATCATCGTCATGGGAACCACTAGCACCAGTTCGGGTGATAGGACAAGGCATCTGTTAGAGAAACACATTTACTTACATTATTCTTTATTGAAAGCATTTAAAAGGTTTCGTGCTACAAAGGGTCCTTATTTATATTACATGTCTTGTTTCCCACAAGACAACCCTGGTTTTCTAGGAAAGCAGTAAAGGAACTATTTCTACTCCGAGCTCTCAGTCTTCGGCATCCGTGCCCATATCGGACGAAACCTCATCTTCATCTGAGAAGTACACTAACTCCTCAGGATCCTCCTCCTCTTCTTCATTCTCGACTTCTCCTGGATCTACAATCATTTCTTCATCTGTAACTTCACCATCCCCATGAGGAGGATGAAGTTGAGCATACAACAGGTGGACATTCTCATGAAGAATGGCATTGTCCAACTCCAGGTCTTCTACATAGAACTCCAACTCATGGACGCGTTCATTGGCCGCATCCTCACATGTCCAGGCTTCATTCCGCAGCTCCATGGTCATGGTGATGCCCCTTTGCATTTCCGCCAACTCCTCTTGATCTTTGGCATGAGCTCGACGAAGAGTGTTGAGCTCCTTGTTAAGGTTCTCAACGTTGGCGGGGTTGCTTGTAGATCCTTCCTCTCCTAGGTTCTTGGAACTTCCCTCACCAAGCTCGTGGTTTCTTGGTGCCAATTGGTGACGAGGGACTCCATGAGGTCCGGTGGACTTGCGTGCGGTTTTCTTGGTCTTTGCCATAGCCTGTAGGATTTAAGGTAGGACTATAAGAATAGCTTGAGGATAATGGAGGTTAGCAAGAATGGGATTGACATTTCTTACCCAACCACTATTAAGGGGAATTATTATGCAAGGTGCTCAAGCATGATGCCTGAATCGATCTTATGAATCTAAGTACAAAAGATTTATATAATCATAAGTACTAGATTTTTTTTATACATAGGACAAACCTAATCATATTATCCGCCACAAACTTTCAAATAAGACAGGATTGAGACTAGATCAAAGGTAAGAAGAAAGAAATTTGAACTTTAAAATATCAAGTTTACTTTCTTTGATCCAAATCAATTTGAAGGTTTTTCAAAGGAACCTACAATGATCTTTGATGGGAACTTCTCTGATACCAGCTGCGGCAGAACCTCCTGAGAAATCGGGCCCACATGCACCTATCATCGTCTCAACAGACCTTTGATAGCGTACACGAGTTCCCAACAACTTAAAAGGTCTGTCGGGTGTCCTCGGGAAACCCCAATCATCCATGATTCTCTTTTCAAACAGGATCCCAATCACCGTCATTGCAGATTACAACAGTTTATTCAAATATATACATCAGAGTAAAGATAGCGGAAGTCTTAAGGTAACATAGGTTACAAACCAGTTGTTTTCAAACTTACAATACCATAAGTGTTATACAACCATAGTAGCGGGATAATATTACATTAACTTTATTTATCAAACAAACTAGTGCCTTGTCCAAAGGCCATTCATCACTCCCCATCGTCATTGACTTCAAACACAGACATGCAGCAGGGACCAAAACAAGCCTGCGCATGCGACTCACCTGCAACAAGGGTTAACAAACCCTGAGTACAAAGGTACTCAACAAGACTAACCCGACGTAACGGGGGTGTAAGACTTTAGAGATGCAGGGGTTGGGGCGAGGTAAGGATGTAGCAAGATTCAAAAGTTCTTTGCCAAAAGCTTACTATTCTTGATCCTATTTTCAAGTTTTTACCCCTATGTCCTCTTAGTTCATTATCTCAACTAAGTGTTCATATCCCATGTTCCACTCCTTCTCATTCCATTCCTTTTCTCATATTTTAGTAATTCACCAGTCCTGCATTGCTTCTGTAATGAATCGAGTCCCCATATCCGCGGAGCACTGGCAATTCGAATTGATTCAAGTCCTAGCTGGGGATTCCTTATCACACGACATATGTAGAACTTAATCTTGCATATATCAACCTCGCTACTGGATCCTCCTATACTAAGCTATCTCCACGCCACCCGAGAGCACAACACACCTCAAATCCGGCCGCATTCTAGCCATGAGGGTACACGCTACTCCCGCCATCTCTCCACTCCCAGTGCGTGGGCATTCGTCTTAGTATCGGATTAGCCGAAGTAGGCTTACCGGAGTATGTGACCAGTACTACAAAGTGTCTCGTTCAGAAGATCCATAATGAGTGGCCTTTAGGCAACATAGTCGGCAACATTACCCAACATTCAAGATAAGTCACCTGACTAGTCTCTAGTTCATTCTACCTTCTTTCTTTCTTTGGCCAGTATGCCATCTTTGATTGTATCAAAACTTTTATTTTGAAAGCCTATCATAAAGCATACTAAGCATTCTACGCCTTTGTAAATGAAAACATCTTCAAGGATGGTAAACAATTAACAAGGTAGGTAATGCATCAAGTAGGTAACATTTGAATTAATCAACTTAATGCAATAAGTAACATAGGTGATAAACTTTTCAAAGTAAACAAGGTAATGGTTTAATGCTTAAACCGAGGCTTGCCTTCGTTGACGATCTCAGGTTCCGGATCAGTATCACGATTACCGAATCCCGTGACAACCGGGGATTCTTCCAGAACTTGCTCAACTAGAATTGTTTCACTCTCGGGTTCTACACGAAACGATAACATATGCTTTAACATGATGATAATGTAAACATGATGCTTTCATGGTACATGAAATGTAAAAACACCCGCAAATGATTTTCCTGCACGATACAATTGCAAGCCAACAAAACCAACTTGTAATCCTACCGTCAAGAGCCACACATGTAATTTGACCAAATGGATCTTGAAACCCTACTAGCCACAAAACATGACCAAAACAAGATCCAACACTAATCAAACACTTAGGGTTTGCCTTTATTTATTTTTGAATGAATTTGGAATTAAGCCCAAAAATGAACTTGTTCCAAATGACCTGAAAATTTTATGTAAGCTTCCTCATGACAAATTAGTGTACCAAAACAAATTTCATAAGTTTTTGGAATTATTCAGTGGCCTACAAAAATCATGGAAATTACATTTATTAATTAATGGACTGAATATTTGAACATTAAAAATACATTCAAATTTCAAGTTTCATATTTTTAAACCAAATTTGAGCATGTACAAGGGCTACACACAAAATTTCAGAATTTTTGGAGCTATGATTATTTTTCTACAAATTTCCAAAGATTCAGCACTATTCAAAATCAGAAAATACAAAATTTCACTGTTCTTCTCCTTCCTTCTCACTGACAGGCTGACCCCACCCGTCAGCGACTCATACAGCTCACGGCGGCGCTGCCCTCACTGGCCGGCCCCAAAATGCGCCGACGGTGATGCTCCGGCGAGGCAGACCTCACCCAAATGATCTACACACTCCTACGAACCTATCCCCATCCTTGGAATGGTAGAAGGTGCACCGGAGAAGACTCCACGCCGGCCATGGCGGCTCGAGCACGTCGGCTCACGGCGTAACCCTGGCAAGACTACGGTAGAGTCAAAAGCGAAGTGAACATCACGTTCAGTAGCTCACCATGGTCACACCGGTGGGCTTGGTGAAGACGGAGATGGTCTGGAATGGCCTGGCCACGTCGAGGCGATGGTGGCGGAGCTCCGGCCGGGCTTGGGGAAGAAGCAGTTGCGCCGGGCGACTCCGGCCAACTCAAGCGGCGTGAGCAAGTCGTAGAGAAGCGCAAGACTGAGGCGATCGCTTTGGCGTAGCTAGGCACGACGGAGACTGCTCGACGGTGGCTACGGCGAGCGGTGGAGCTAGCTGGCGGCGAAGCAGAGCAGAGGAGAAAAACGGGAATGACGACGGCGGCGGCTGCTATTTATAGCCAGGAAGGGACTGCCCGGTGACGACAGCGCACGGACGGACCCGCCACGGCACCAGCTACGTGTCAAGGCGCAAGGAAGCGGCGAAATCTGATTGGCGGCGACATCCGCGTGGCGTCGGCGGCAATTAGAGAGGTGGATTTCGATTTTTGAAATATTTACAGAACTGCCACTGCGTCCATTTTTCAAATTACTCACAAATTTTCTAAAGAAGTTGAAAATCTCCAAAAATGAAAGTTGTTCAATTTTTCAAACTCTACAACTTTGCTTCTGGGAACATTTTTAAATTCTGCCTCCATTTTGAAATTTGAATTTGGGGTGCATTTGAGCATTTGAATCATTTCAAAATTACTCCAAATTTTATATGTAAACTTGAAAAACTTTGAATACCAAAGTTGGTCTACATAAAATAATCTCCAACTTTGCTTTTTGCCTCAACCCCAAATTCCACATGGATTTTGAATTAGTCAAAAGGGGCAAAAAGGACTTTTATAAAATGAATTTGAATTCAAATTTGATTTGTCTTCCTTTTACTTAAATTTTGATTTTTGACCAGTAACATGGCCCATTAGGGTTATTTGAGTCAAATGACACATGACCTCACATGATCACATGAATTTTGACCCTTGTAGTCATGATCTTTATTTAGGGTTTTGAATCGCATCACATGAAATAACAACATTATGAAATAAAGCTTATTAGTGAATGCATTCAAAATTTTCTACTTTATGAATGCTTTGCAATGCATATGAAGACATGTCAAATTTTAGTGCTAGGTCAAAACACCAGAGGTGTTACAGGTCGAGTAGTCGAGGATGACGAGGCGGCGATGGTAGCAGAGCCTAAGAGGTGGTCCAGGAGAAAGTGAGATGGTGAAGCGAGAGGCGAAATAAACAAAAAGAAGTTATATTAGTGACTGAGGGTCCTATATGTCATAAGCAAAGGATTTACTAGAATTGAGCCTAGAAAAAAAGCCCATAGATAAAAAGTATACCCTAATAATTTAGGGTTACCGCTGTAGATGAGGCTTGTTTGGTAGAGCTCCACCATTAAAAAAAAGTGAATCTGAAAGATTCGTCAAAGTGTTTGATACATCTCTAGAGCTTCTCTCTATCTCACTGACAGCTGGGTCCACGTGCCAGGGGGCAAAAAAAGAAAAAAAGGGTCGGCCAGGGTTTCTTCGTCCTCGTGTGCATGGGCGGGCGCATCGCGGGGAGGTAGGCATCCGGCGAGGAGCTCCTATGCGGTGCTCGGTCGGTGGAGCTCGCGGTCGGCGCAGAGCTTGGGGTGTGGGCTGAGTGCAGAGCTCGCGTCGCATGGGCGGGCGCGGCGTCCTCATGTGGGCAGGCGCGGCCTCGCGTGGGCGGGCAAGCACGGCGGAGCTCGTGGCCAGCGGTGGGGAAGAGCGTGGATTAGTGACAGAAAGAACGTACCGGTTCAGAGCCAAATGTGTGTAACGAGTGCTTGGTAGGTTTGCTTTCAGACAATAGGTGGGCAATGCTTTCAGATTTGCTGCAAATTAAGGAGGACTCACTTTCGATTTTCTTCCCTATGACTAGTAATAAACCTGATCATGGGCCTCCCAACTTAGATTTTGATGCAAAACTTTTCCCAGGTCTGTTCGCTCGGTCATCTCTAGTTAACTTATTCTGTAAAACATAAGCACACAAATTTCTCTAAAATTATGGAAGAAGTTCTAAAACAGTTGTATATTTTTCAGGCCCTACACTTCAATTACTGAATGTGGGTACTTTTTTTTGGAACTTGGTAGTGTTTTCTTCGAGTGTTCACACAATCGACTTAAACCTGAGAAATGTACACTACTAGAGAACAGACTTTAGAACGATGTCTCAATTTAGCATTAGCCTCGACATTTTTTGCCCCCGGGACTAAAGGACCTTTAGTCCCGGTTAGTAATACCAACCGGGACTAAATGTTCTTTTATTCCCGATTGAAGCCACCAACCGGGACTAAAAAGTCCTCCAACCTTTAGTCCCGGTTGGTAATACCAACCCGGACTAAAGGTAGACCCTTTAGTCCCGGTTGGTAACACCAACCCGGACTAAAGGACCCTTTAGTCCCGGTTGGTAACACCAACCGGGACTAAAGATCCTCCGATGGGTTAGTTCAAAAGGAAAGCATCACATCCATTGTTAGATGTGTTGTGTAGGTGGGGTGGTAAGCTCCGCGCGAGGCAGTGCATGAGGTCTTGGGTTCGAATCTCAGGGGGCGCAGCGGTGGGAGGCATTATTTTTTTTAAAGCTGGGATGATCTTTAGTCCCGGTTGTGGCAAACCGGGACTAAAGAACAACACTTTAGTCTCGGATCGCTAGTCCCGGTTGGAAAACCGGGACTAAAACCAGTTCCCAACCGGGACAAGATATCAAATCTGTAGTAGTGGTATAACAGAATGCAATCACCACCGAGTAGGCACACAAAATCACCGATCTCAAGCTGAAACAATCAACCATCATAATATAATAAGGTTCACATATTTGCATTCAACGATTATTCATTCTAGGCAGACTTCATGGTTACAACGTAACAAAGCCCAACAAAATACTTAAACGATCATTCAATCCTAGTAGATGTTCCAACATAACAAGCCCCATCATAATAATCAGCAATGAGGGTAATACCAACGTGAAACTATCGACCATGTAACCTTCACACACATCTGAATGGAACCACAGGTTATTTCTTTTTCTTCTCCACCAATGACTCCTGGAGTAAATCTAATGGTGGTGCTTTTAGTTTTACCATCACCAGTCCGGGCAACAATAGTAAATATCAGCTTCTCCCTCATACTGACAGCTACCACGTTTCGCAACAGTTGGATAACTCCCTTTCCATTGTTAGTCATTGCTTCAGCCATTTTGCTATCATGAAGCACAATGCTATCCCGGATACCAGTGGTGCAAGCAGTGATTTCTCCGTAAAATCTTCCCTGCAGAACTTCAATAGCAAAAGTTGCCTCGACTGCATTTTGGACTACTGCATATGTAATCATCACCTCACTGAGTTTAGTGTCCAGGGTTTCCCTTTCAACCTCCATTTCTTGCCACGATCTATAATTTAAGCCATCCAATGCCATGTAACCTTTACTTAGTTGCTTGTTCTTCTGCCTTCCAACACACTTGATCTTCAAATCAAACTCAAAATACAAATAATATTTTAGCGCGAGTCCTCGTTTTGGGCCAGTCAGAATCAATGATTCATCCTGCGAAATGGTTCGGATGATAAGGCAGTGGTATCTTTGTCTGAATATATTTTGCTGCAATAAAAGTACAAGAAATTCCAACCACACAGCATGCTACTACCATGATGAAATCTTTAGAGATTCAATCCTATTAGTGTGCAAGCACTTACTAGAAGTATTTATCAGTATAGGTCTAAAAATCACAGTATCATGAATACTGAACTCCCAAGGATAGGTCTCAAACGTCAGTTTTACTCTCTTTCATACCCATTTTAAGACCACACTCAAATTATCAAACGATTGGATCCATGTGTATTTACCATACTTAACTCCATAAAGGGAGTTGCTTCAGCTAGCACTATTGCTACTAACATAAAACTACAGTTCCACTTTATGCAACAAAGAAATAATAAACTTCACATTTTTTACGTTCTAATGATTGATAAATTATATGAACGTTTTCAATTTTAGAAACCATACGAATCCATCCGAAAAGAGAAAAATAGCACACACCACGAAGTATTCACCTAGGGGATTGCAGGTGTTTACTGATAACGACAGCTACATTGCTGATCAATAGACATTGAGTACAGCTCAGTATGTGCTTTGGTCACAACAACAACCAAAAACGTATTTGACACCCAAGGTCATACAATCTTAAGTTAGCCCACACAATATGCATAGACGAGCATCTGATTTACCTTGGACAAGATGAGTTGGCAATGATCTCTATCTCGGCGGAAGAGATAAACACACTTGAGATCGATGTTATCTCTGGCAATTACGGTGCCATAGACTTCGATCGGAAAGCCAACATCAGAGGAGACTATCTTTACGGAGAAGACGTTTGCAGAGCGGTCTGGAACAAACCGCATATTGCCATCCTTGCTATTAACATCCGAGAAGGAGGTTATATCGATGGAGTGGAGATTTGCAGAGTCACTGGCAATGAACTTCTTCTCACCATCTGAAGCTACAGTGCCATGTACATAGATCAATGCCTCAGTGTCTCTCATTGGACCAAGTGGCGCTGCAGTGCAAGAAAAGAAAAGCTGTAGACTTAGATTGATGCATGTCAGTTTTGGATGAAACCTAGTAGGTGTACAGTTGCTGAAACATAGATGCATTGTTTGTGGACGAGATGAACAAAGACCCAGTAAGTAGATGAAGACTACAATCAAATAAACGAAAAAAAGAGGTTGTGCAGATACAATCAATAAGGTTGTGCAGGCACATTACAATCAAATTTTCAGCATGCACTCGAATAGCTTAGTGATGGAGTGTGTAGATAGACAATTAGTTAAACAATCAAATAAGCTTACATGGATGGCAAACAGCAAACAATACGGAGTTCGTAGAATCGTCAAATCTAAAAAGGTGGGTAACAAAATGAAGTTACTTACACTCCTCGTCGTGGTTGAATGTGGCGATGTCGTCGACGTGTTCAACTCGGGAGTAGTAGGTGCTCCCAGTCTTCGGATCGTACTCGCGGATCCGATCCAAGGCGGCCTCGCGGGCTCTGCACAGCTTTCTGTTGTGGGCCGCCTGCTGTTCTCTCTGCATCCGCCTCCCGTGCTCGGCCACCGCTGCCGCCTCGTGGTAGAAGAAAGGTTCCAGCTCCGCCCACTCGTCGTCCCCGTCCCCGTACCCGGCGGCGCCCTGCTCGCAGCGATCCTCGACGGCCATGCTGGCTTTCCGCCTCCACGCACGCCGCTTCTTGGAGCGCGCATCGTCCTTGCGCTCCTTCTCATCCTCCGCCGCAGCGTGGCCGTCGGCCGTCCCCGCCCTGTCGAGGCATGAACGTTCCAAGCCTGCGCAGTCGTCATCGTTCGCCTTCGCCACGGAGGAGAGATAGCCGAATCCCACGGCGCCGCCCGCCGCCGCCATGAACACCCAAGTGAAGGGCAACCTATCCGATACGCCGCCGCCGTGAACGCCCCGCGTTGTTAAGGCCCGATACAGTTATAAAAAAAAAGGCCCCTATGTCCTCATCCGCCACGGTTTGGTATATGGATGGATGTCGGGCTTCTTCTAGCCCCGCTCAGATCAGACAAGACCATCGCAGCCCAACCCAGCACAGCACAGCGTCTCCTAATTAACAAGTCAAATGTTCTTCTAAAAAAAAAACAAGTCATATATATGTTGCTAAAAAACAAGTCATATATATGTCGCATTCAAATATCCATTTAACTTTGTTGTCTATAAGTATTTATCCAATGATGATATGAAAACAAATCATATAAGGAGATATTAAAATATAACTATACTAAAATCTATACATATGAATAATGATAAGACTACATTATTAGTCATATATATCAATTATATAAATCATAAATTAATAATCATAATTAAAGGCTAATGCTTCTCTACAAAAGGAAAACAAAAAAGTTTCAAAGTAAACATAAGGCATATAAATAATCAGATATAAGTATGCTCATTTACTGTATAAAAATGTATAACTACAATCATATTCATAATATTGGTTTTCTAACTATAGACGATTATATTTTTTTTAGAGAAAACATAGGCCGAAGTCTGACTCCAAGGACCTAGCTAGTCAAAACAAAATAAGTTAAGTGGAGACAATACTATATATAGAACAATTGCAGCAGAAAGCCGAGTAGCCTTTACGGGACCTAGTCATATATAGAGCATATTGACACAAAAATATATATCCTCCCCTTAATAAATAACTATTTATATTAGCTTCCACTTCGAGTACAACTACAGCAACATTTCGTCTGTTATTTAGCTGTTTATTTGATTATTTGTTATGGCCAAGAGCTACAGACTAGTAAGATTTACTTAGTTGTGTGATGGTACTTAGCATATATTCATATGTGGCCATTGAGTGAAGGCCAAGCCAAGAGAACTGTAGTACATGTACTATGAGTAGTGTCAGTCGAACAAATCAATTAGTTTGGCAAGAATATTATGGGTGGAGATAAGTAGAGTGAAGGCTGGAGAGCAACCGGTCATGCTGCTCATCAGATAGAGAACTAATAACAAACTGTACTGCGAGAAATGAATGTTGAAACCGGTGGGGATGAAATGAATGACAACGCTCACTAGCGACTCATAGCAAAGGCGTGATAATTCACAACTACGTACTGTATGTTGATTGAAAATTCAAAGTGATAAGAAAGAATATATGGATGCATATGGAAGGATGCCGAGGGTAGTAGTACTAGTAGAAGCAGTAGGTGAATGATTGATGCTTCGTTTCGGTTGCTAGGCACTCATGGCATTGATGGAACATCTCTTGTACTCAAGCTTAGTGGTTATTTTTTAGACATTGGAGGCCACTAAATTCAAGCTAGCCATGATCAGGAGTGTGAGCAAATGGATGTGTTCCATGCAAGGATGTTTGAAGACATGCAGTGTTTGAGCAAACATATATACATTATGCACTGTGTTCATCCTTAGAACTTGCAACGGTTAGCACGAATGGATGATCATACCTCTCCTACCCACAAAGTGTTAGACATAAAGCATAATAGAAAGCAGAGACAATTGCCTAGGCTTGCATGCATTATTTGGACAGATTCATGAGTGTAGGTTGTTTGGTGTTGTTGTTAGCGCGCATGCAACAGCCAACACTCCATCTTCCCCGTGCGTGCCACAGACTCGATTAGCATGCCCGACCTCGTTGTTCACAGTCACAGTTGTTCCACTCTATGCATGCCTGCGTGTCTAATGCTCGGCATGTAGACTCACTAATCAGTTAGCACTTCATGTACATGTATAAATGTGTCATTGGTCTACTCTTCAAGTTCCCACTCTATTTGTTGTATCAATGATCAAACAATCTAACCTGCTCAATCCATTCGTGTCTGCTTTTGCTTCCACCACAAACAAACCTCCATGGCCTCCCCATGCCAGCTCTTCTACCTCCTCTAAATCTAGCATCGACATTTCCCTCCCACCTGCCCCACACTCTGATATAGGAGTATACCCAGGTTTTGTATAGTTGGTTTATTACACTGTTTGGATCATTCTTTGTAGATACAACTTCCATGGCCTCCCATGCCAGCTCTTCCGCCTCCTCTAAATCTAGCATCAACATTTCCCTCCCACCCCTGCCCCACACTCTGATATTGGAGTATATACAGGTTTTGTATAGTTCGTCTATTACACTGTTCGGATTGTTCTTTGTAGATGCAAAGAGGCAACAAAAGTTTGTGGGTGTAACTTACACTAGGCAGTTCCTTGCATTTGTCAAAAGAGGACTATTCTAGTTTCTGGATATGTGTGGCATCTTGTAGATGTTTGGTTGAACAACAAGAAAGGCAACTAAAAATATGTTTGATATATGACTGTGTTGTAAAATCACGATATAAGCAACTTCAAGAGACTGGTTATAACAGATTCTAAATTTTCTAATGAGTAAAATACACCCAGGTCCCTAAACGATTTGTGAATGGTCATCCAGATCCACCAACTCTTAAAGTGACCATCCAAGTCCCTAAACTATTTGTGTATGGTCATCTAGGTCCACAAACTTTTAAACTGATCATTCAAGTCCCTAAATTTTTAACTGACATAACGTGGCATGCTAATTGTGCACCATATAGTACCCTTGACACATGGGTCCCATATGCACTTCCCTCCCCCTCCCCTCCATCAAGCTCTCCACATCGAGGAGGAGCGGCAGTGTGATGCGCGAAGGCTTAGAAAGCGGTGAAATGAAGTCTAACCCCTACGCCGTGAGCAGGAGCGTGGCCTCCATGATCCCTCTATGTGCACTCTCATTGAGGAGAGATTGATGGAGAGAGAGAGAGTATGTGGGATGCGTGTGATAGGGATACTATGGTTATCTCATAGGAAGATAGAGAAAGCACTTAGACCTATGTATTAGAGACATTATTGCACCCATTCAACATGTCACGTTAGATCTAAATGCCCAACGAAGGGGCATGGACCTATAGTGCACTGCTTAAAAAGTTTGGAGAGTTAATGATCATTTTTAGACTTAATAGACCTAGATGACCATACACAAATAGTTTGCGGATCTGGGTCGTCACTTTAAAAGTTTGTGGACAAGGATGATGACCATTCGCAAATATTTAGGGACCTAGATGACCAAACTCTTTTCTGTTTAGGTCTTTTTTTATTCTTGATGCATCTATATCACATTTCAACTTTCATTCCCTCATTTTCATTAATTTTTCTCTCATAGGTACCATTTCTCCGACAAGTTTTACAGCAACTTGAAATCTTCATTAGTTAAAGCCTTACAATCAACATCTTTTAAAGTCAGCCTAATTAATGTACTGAATATCACAAACTATTAGAATAGATTATCGTGGGTTCTATTTTCTGAGCCGAAGACATATATTACAAAAATTTCCCTCACTCCCTTCCTGCTGTGTGAAAATACCCAATCCCCAACTTAAGTTTGTCTATTTCTATTCAGATCTGAGCTACAAAGGCCTGGATCTTGACGGCTTCGCTTGGTCAACGGGCACGCCAGATCCGTTGGGCGCTATGGTAGAGAGGCTAGATCCATGGCGCACCTGTTCAGCGATAGGGCCAGGAATGGCAGCGGAGGCCGGTGCTGCAGTAGGCGCCGTGTTTGTCTAGTGCACAGCTTGAGTCATGCGCTTTTTGTTTAGATTTTCTCTACTAGCTATTTCTGTTGGGCTTCTCCTTCAGTAGCGCAATCATCTTTCAACCTGCAGCTTTGTTTTTGGAGCTCCATGAGGACGTGTGCTCAAAGTTAACTGCAATAGCTCATTCAACTTTCAGGTTCAGAGAACTACTGTTATTTTTCCTTCGTTTGGCTGCTTTGGTCCCTGCGGCAGTTCATGTAGCTGTTATGTTCATCTACGCAGTTTAGAGTAATATTTGCCTCTATGATGTTCATTCACAGTAGCAGCAACCCAGATTCATTGATGGTGGTGTATGGGTTCATACACCTGAACAGATTTTTGGAACTTTTAGTTGAATATATATGCAATGTATGGCTTGTTCTACACTACTTGCATTACAGTTAGTTGAATATGTGCAATGTATGCCTTATTAAGTATTATCATGGCAGATGATTGACCTTAAATTAAAACCTACTTGCTTTTACCTTGCAGATATGTGACCTTAAATTTAATGGTATTCAGAACTTAGCATACCAGAATGGTTCAAGTAAGCCTATCATTCCTAGTCATTTGGTTCCATCTGCAGAGGCATCTACTTGTGCTAACCCTATTTATACAAATGTTTAGTTCTTTTACATGCTAGTGCTAGAAAACTACTATGTAGATTACAGATTGTGATACAGTTATACAATTCCAGATGCATAGTTTTTTTGTTGAACGCAGAAAAAATGGTTGAAATGGTTTGCCACAGCATTGTCAACTCCATAGTAATCAAAGATTTCTTGTTCAGGTTGATCACTTGTTGGTTTTTCTACCACACACTAGTAGCTACAACCATCAGTTTTATTAGTTAGTAGAGAGTTTGACTAGTGAAATCCGAGAACAATCTACTTTGATTGTTTCTGTCTTCTCTTTAATGTGTTCTTGCTTTCATGATACACGTGCTTCTCTCACAGGAAACTGTTTCTTGTATGCTTGCACCTGGGCCAATAAAACTTTGTTACAAAGCTTCCTAATAAATAAATGGCATTTGTTTTTAGAATTTTTGCTCAAAACTAACTTATTTCATATTCATATTGATTTTCAGTTGTTTTTAGAATCTTGGCTCAAAACTAACTTATTTCATATTCATATTGATTTTTAGATAGCTTATGGAGGTGCTTGGTAGCACATCATATGGACAAGCCAATTGAAAGCAAACCAATTAAAGTACTCGCGGAATCATGGATACTACTGTTTGTTTATTTTAGACTCCCTAGAGATGAAATCTTAGTTCAGACTTACTTGTTAGTTCCTGTGAATTGATTGTCCTCAAACTATATGTGACAATAGTGGACATGCCAATAAATGAAACAATCAATGTTTGTTTGTATGATTGGTGTATTATGAGATGTGCTGCATGTTAATACAGTGATGATTTCGCACTAATATGTGATGTTCTTTTTTGTCACTATGGTTTGGATCTGGGCTTGGATATGGACTGGGTATAATAGATGGACAACTAATCCATGACGAACTCAAATGTCAATCTATGATGGCTCAATTCGGTCCAGCAAATGTATGACATGAGATACATGACGGTTTTTTTTATTGTCATGGCAAGTTAATCGTGACGCGTTTTCGACTGTCTGTGACCAAAGTAATCCGTCATGTAAAGGCTTAATTCTTGTAGTGAAATAACCCCATTCTACGTATCTGTCTAATGCTTTCGTTAGCCTATTTAGAGCAACCGCGCACAAACAACACCTTCAACAACAACATATAGCGCGCATTCTCATATTGTTTCTTTCTGTTGCATTAAGCCTCAAATTTTTTAGTCGGATATGTGTTGGGATTGCAATTCCCTAGCAATTCACGAGCAGGAGTGAGGGGGATAGAGAGGAGAGGCGGTGCCTAGTGCTTGCAAATGAGAGTGGGAGGGAGAGAGCCCCTCCCTTATGCCCTTGGGCACTATATATAGGCAACGGTTATTTACATGCAACCGCATGGTGGGGGTGGATTATACTAGCACTAGTTCAGCCTCTTCTAGGGGGAACTTGGCCCATATACCATATGAGTTCCCCCAACATAGCCCCTCAACTATTAGGTCATGGCCGGTACAACATGACCTAATAGATGCTCATACTAGAAGAGGCACAAATACAACACGAAACCTGGTCGTGAGGATTGCCCTTCTCAAACTACACATGCGCGTATCACTAAAAACTCCATCCCAATAACACTATGAGAAAAAAAGGCATGGAGAAAAGAGCACACACATGACTCTAGTCTATACATGTGCTAACTCTCGAGGCTTTTAGCTCTAAGTGCCTTGATGTTTGTAACGACCCGAGTTCGTTACAATATAGGCTCTCATTTTGGACCATCGAAAGAAGCAATCTACCGAACTCCTATAGAGATCCCTAGTGCTTTGAACAAGATTGGTCAATGAGAATTCACCAGATTTACCCCGTAAGTATCCTCGGATAGACATTGAAAGCATCTAGGCCCCTAGTTGGGTTTCGGTGATTAATGACAATACGTGATTACTGTGACTAACGTGTGTTTTGTAGAGACAATTAAGTTTGGTCACGGTAATGAAGATCGATTGGGCAATCATGATGGTCATGCCCCTACGATGAAAATCGTTTCGGTTTTCAAAGGATGGACGACAAGGTTAAGGATGGACTAGTTCTAAGTGTCGATTAGAGTTGGAGAGACACTTAGAGTAGTTTAGGACTTTGTTTTTCCTTTGGCCGTACTATTAAGGGGGGTATGGACGGGTAGCTTGACTAAGGTGAGTCTAGTGAGTTAGATGTGGTGCACACTTGTTAAAACTAGCACTAGGTAGCTCCAAAACAGCCCTTAGATCCAATGGAGCAAACTTCATTCACATATGATTGAGAGTTGGAAGTGAATGGAGAGTCAAATACTGACCGGACGCTGGTTTCGGGTTGACCGGATGCTGGCGCAGAGTCTGGTCAGTTCATTTGACCAAGGTGAAATCGGCTGGTACGACCGGACGCTGAGAGGTGAAGTGACCGAACGCTGAGAGCCTACATCCGGTTAACTCCAGTAAGGTTCCAGAGAGGGAAAATCACGACCGAACGAGTCCGGTCAGTGCTGACTGGACGCTGGCCAGCGTCTGGTCACACTGTAATCACTGGAGTTCGGGGTATACTGACCGAAGCGTCCGGTCAACATGACCGGAGCGTCCGATCACCCCGTAGAGGCACATAACGGTCTGTTTTTTAGCCCATGTTATAAATACCACCTCCACTCGTGTGTGGGGTACTTTTTCTCATTCCAACAGCTGAGAAACACCTTAGAGAGTGCTAAGAAGAGCAAGGTCCTAGTGAGGTGATTGAGATTTGAGAATCCCAAAGAGAGCCCTCATTAGTGAGATCAAGAGTAGCAAAGTGTGCATCCACCCTTCTCATTAGGCTTGTCGTGGTCAAGTGAGAGTTCGTGCTTGTTACTCTTGGTGATCGCCATCACCTAGACGGCTTGGTGGTGATTGGGAGCTTGGTGATCATCCGGAGAGCTTGTGGATGACCCAACTCAAGTTGTGAGCGGTTGTGGGTGATTCACCACGACGGAGTGTCGAAGAATCAACTCGTAGAGAGCACTTGATCCTTGCGCGGATCAAGGGGGAGCTACACCCTTGCGCGGGTGCTCCAACGAGGACTAGTGGAGAGTGGCGACTCTCCGATACCTCGGCAAAACATCGCCGCGTTCCTCCTTCTCTATTTACTTTGAGCATTTACTTTGAGTATTTACTTTGAGCAATTCAATTTTTGTCTTTACATTCATAGAATTGTCATGCTAGAGTAGGATTGGAACTTAGGTTGCAAGTCTTTTGTGCGGTAGAACAATTAGAAACACTTTCTAGGCACAAGGGGTTAATTGGGCAAACCATAAGATTTAATTATTGCAAAGAAATTTAGAATTAGCCCAATTCACCCCCCCCCCTCTTGGGCATCTTGATCCTTTCAATTGGTATCAGAGCCTCATGCTCACATATTTAGGCTTAACCGCCTAGTGAAAGATGTCTCATGGGGATGAACCTCCTCCTATCTTTGAGGGGGACGATTTTCCATATTGGAAAATTCGTATGGAGGCATATCTAGAATCTCTAGATGTTGGAATTCTTAGAGCCGCCTCACAAGGTTTCCCAAAACAGAGGGATACCGCACACCCACAAGGCGATGAGTTGAACTATGAAAAATAGAATGCAAAGGCTAGAAACACCATATTTAGAGGCCTTTATAAAGATGTGTTCAACCGGGTGAGGAACCACAAAGACGTCCATGCACTATGGTCGGACGTTTGTGCGCTCCATGAGGGAACAAAGAGTGAGCATGAGAAACGCTATCATCTTGTCATGAAAAAGCTTAACTCTTTTAAAATGCTTCCTAAAGAATGTGCTAATGAAATGTATTCACATTTGAATGTTCTTGTAGAGGAAGTCAATGGGCTTGGACTCACTCAAATGCAACCATCCGATGTTGTAAGAAAGATCTTGAGTGTCCTCCCCATTGACAAATATGGGCATATTGTGACCATGCTACATCAAGGTGATCTTTCCACCGCTACACCGACATAAATCTTGGGAAAGATCAATGCTCATGAGATGTACATGCACATCACACCTCAAGATGGCTCATCCTCTACAAAGAAGAAAGAAAAAGACTTAGCATTCAAGGCTAGCCAAGAGAAGGGCAAAGTAAGACTTGAGTATGAGAGCTCAAGTGATGATGAAGTTGATGATGAAAGTCTTGCTCTCATGGTGAAGAAAACCGCCAAGATGCTAAAGAAGCTCAACAAGAGTGGCATCAAGTTTGATGGCAAGAATAAGAAGTTCTTCACTAGTTCTAGAAGGAAGCCAATCTCTGAGATGGATTGCTACAATTATGGAGAACTTGGTCATCTAGCTCACCAATGCACAAAGCCCGAGAAAGATAAATTCAAGAACAAGAACAAGGGCAAGAAAGATGACTCAAGCAATGAAGATGAAGATGAGAAGAAAAAGAACAAGCCATACAAGAAGAGAGATAGCAAGAAGAAGGACTTCCACAAGAAGAAAAAGAGTGGCTCACGAATATTGATTCATCTAGTGAATCATCCGATGATGATAGTGACAACGAGAAGGTGGCTGCCATTGCTATTGACTTATCATCTTTACCGCCACCACCGCCATCATCCTCTACACACCTATGCCTTATGGCCAAGGGTAAACGCAAGGTATCAAATGATGATGATAGTAGTGGTGATGAACATGCTAGTAATGATGATAGCGATAGTGATGATGATGAATATGAGTCACCTACTTATGATGATCTTGCTAGATTGCTTAAACAATACACTAAGATCATTATAAAGACTAGAGCTAAGAATAAAAAGCTAGAAGCTAAGAATGATTCACAAGGCTAGTGTTGAGCTTAGAGAAGCAAATAATACTATGTCATCCAAACTCAAGGAGCTCAAATCTTCTAAGAAAGAGCTTAAAGATAAACATGATAAACTTGAGTGGGTGCACAAAGAGCTCATCACTAGCCACAACAAGCTAAAATAAGAATATACAACTCTTAAGATTAATCATGATAATCTTGTCATAACTCAAGAATTTCTATCCAATGAGCCACATGATGCTACTAACCATGTTGTTAAGATTGATATAGCTACATCATGTGATGACTTGATCATTGAGAGCATTGAGCAAAGTTCTAGTAGCAAGGACAAGCAAGTGGTTGAGGCCGATGATTATGATGAGTTTGTCAAGCTCAAGAATGACAATACAAAGCTCAAGAAAGATCTTGAAGAAATCAAAAGCCACAACACCATTGTGCTAGAAACTCTTGATCATGATGGTGATTTGATTCTTGAGAATGAGAAGCACAAAGAAGAAAACAAGAAGCTCAAGGAAGAAAAGAACCATGATGCTCTCAAGGAAGAAAACAAGAAGTTCAAGTTGGAAAAAGAGCATCTTAAGATTGGATTGAGCAAGTTCACAAGAGGCAAGCATCTTCAAAGTGAGCTCCTAATGAATACCGTCATGAAGATGGATAGAAGTGGCATTGGGTACATGGCAAACAAAGAGAAGAAAGCTCAAGCTCAATATCAACAAAAGCCAAAGCCAAAGAAGTGTTTTGAGTGTGGACAAGAAGGCCACTTTACTCATGAGTGCCAAACTCCACCACCACAACCCTTGCCCAAGCATGCTAGACCTTTTGCCTTCAATGCTCACTACATGCTTAGAAAGGATTCTAGTGGGAGAATGAAAGTCATGTTCTTAGGACCTCCTAACAAGAATAGGCCTAAGAAAATTTGGGTTGCAAAGTCACTTATTGAGAAGGTGAAGGGCCATCAACAAGTCTGGGTTCCTAAAGCTTGATCTCTTGTGTATAGGTGAACTACAAGATCAGTGGAAGTCATTGGGTTATTGATAGTGGTTGCACACAACATATGACCGGTGATCCTCGTATGTTCACCTCACTAGATGAAGAAGTAGATGGACAAGAAAGAATCACATTTGGAGATAATTCAAAGGGTAAGGTTAAAGGATTGGGCAAAGTGGCAATATCAAATGATCATTCTATCTCAAATGTGCTATATGTTGCTTCATTGAACTTCAACTTGCTATCCGTTGGACAATTGTGTGATCTTGGCTTCCAATGCTTGTTTACTGAGAAGGAAGTTGTTGTATCTAAGAAGGATGATGATCAAGTGATATTCACAGGATTTAGATACAACAACCTATATCTAGTGGACTTCACCTCCGAAGATGCAAACTTGAAGACTTGCCTATTCACCAAAACAACACTTGGGTGGCTATAATATAGAAGACTTGCTCATGTTGGGATGAGCTCACTCAAGAAGCTAATGAAGAATGATTTGGTGAGAGGGTTGAAGGATGTGAAGTTTGAGAAGGACAAGCTTTGTAGTGCATGTCAAGCCAGCAAGCAAGTTGCAAATACTCATCCAACCAAAGCTTTCATGTCAACCATAAGAGTGCTAGAACTCCTTCACATGGATTTATTTGGACCAACAACATACAAGAGTTTGGGAGGAAATCTTTATTGTCTTGTGATTGTTGATGACT
Source organism: Miscanthus floridulus (assembly GCF_019320115.1). Taxonomy (NCBI): domain Eukaryota; kingdom Viridiplantae; phylum Streptophyta; class Magnoliopsida; order Poales; family Poaceae; genus Miscanthus; species Miscanthus floridulus. The sequence goes on from NC_089595.1 coordinate 17,896,189, forward strand.
ATTCAAGGTATATATGGGTATTCTTTCTTTATGATAAATCCAAAGTTGCATCTTGCTTCAAGAAGTTTGCCAAAAGAGTACAAAATGAATTTGAAGTGAAGCTCAAAAAGATTAGAAATGACAATGGGAAAGAATTTGACAACACAAACATAGAAGCCTATTGTGATGAAGTTGGAATCAAACATGAGGTCTCCACAACATATACTCCTCAACAAAATGGTGTAGTTGAGAGGAAGAACCGGACATTGATCACTCTTGCAAGAACAATGCTTGATGAGTACAACACCCCCGAAGCTCTATGGGTAGAAGCAATCAACACCGCATGCTATGCATCCAACCGCCTATTCCTTCAAAAGTTCCTTGGCAAGACACCTTATGAGTTGCTCAATGGGAAGAAGCTAGACGTCTCCTTCTTTAGGGTGTTTGGTTGCAAATGCTACATCTACAAGAAGCGGCAACACCTAGGGAAGTTCTAAAGATGTTGTGATATTGGTTTTCTTGTTGGTTACTCATCAAAGTCCAAAGCATATAGAGTATTTAATCATGCCACCGGCTTGGTTGAAGAAACATATGATGTGGAATTTGATGAATCTAACGGCTCCCAAGCGGCACATGAGAATCTTGATGATGTAGGTGATGAACCATTGAGGGAGGCTATGAAGAACATTCTGGTTGGAGACATCAAGCCTAAAGATGATGAAGATGATGTACAAGTGATTGATCCACCTTCTTCATCATGTGTGCCACAAGATGGTGATAAAGATGTGAGAGTAGAAAATGAAGACACTCATTTCTCCCATGAGCAAATGGTGGTACAAGCACAAGATGTTGATGCTCCACAACCTCCTCCTCAAGTGGTCAATAGAAGAAATATACCTTTACTACAAGATCATCCACAAGATCTCATCATAGGAAGTCCATCAAAGGGTGTAATGACTCGCTCACAAAAACTTGCTTCATTTATTGCTCATCACTCTTTTGTCTCTTGCTTTGAGCTTACTAAGGTTGAAGAAGCTCTTCAAGATCCGGATTGGATAAATGTCATGCATGAAGAGTTGAACAACTTCACCCACAATGAAGGGTGGACTCTTGAAGAGTGGCCAAAAGGTGCAAGAGTCATTGGAACAAAGTGGGTGTTCCGAAACAAGCAAGATAATCAAGGCGTAGTTGTGAGGAACAAAGGCAAGACTAGTAGCAAAGGGGTTCTCTCAAGTTGACGGTTTGGATTTTGGAGAGACCTTTGCACCGGTTGCAAGACTAGAAGTCATTCGTATCCTCCTTGCATATGCATCACATCATGAAATAAAATTATATCAAATGGATATGAAAAGTGCTTTTTTAAATGGCTTTATTAATGAACTAGTCTATGTTGATCAATCTCCCGGGTTTGAAGACCCTAGATATCCTAATCATGTTTATAGGTTGTCCAAGGCATTATATAGGCTTAAGCAAGCCCCAAGAGCATGGTATGAGCGCCTTTGGGACTTTCTCATTAAGAAGGGCTTCACCATTGGGAAGGTCGACACCACACTATTCACCAAGAAGCTTGATGGACATATCTTCATTTGTCAAGTGTATGTTGATGATATCATCTTTGGATCATCAAATGAAGATTCTTGCAAAGAATTTGGTGAATTGATGTCAAAGGAGTTCGAGATGTCAATGATTGGAGAGTTTACATTCTTTCTTGGTTTTCAAGTCAAGCAAATGAGAGAAGGGATTTTCATCTCTCAAGAGAAATATACAAAAGATCTTTCAAGAGATTCAAGATGGATGAATGTAAGCCAATCAAGACACCAATGCCAACTAATGGACATCTTGACCTAGATGAGGGAGGTAACAAGGTTGATCAAACTCTCTACCGCTCTATGATTGGTAGCTTGTTATATTTAACCGCATCTAGGCCCGACATCATGTTTAGTGTGTGTATGTGTGCTAGATTTCAAGCTAATCCTAAGGAAACTCATTTAATTACCGTAAAAAGAATACTTAGGTATCTTAAGCACACACCAAGCATTGGCCTTTGGTATCCCAAAGGAGCTATATTTGAATTTGTTGGCTATTCCGATTCGGATTATGCCGGTTGCAAAGTTGATAGAAAGAGCACATCCGGAGGGTGCCATTTGCTTGGTAGATCACTTGTGTCTTGGTCCTCCAAGAAACAAAATAGTGTGGCCTTATCCACCACCGAAGCGGAATACATTGCTGCGGGTGCTTGTTGTGCACAAATACTTTATATGAAACAAACTTTGCTAGACTATGGTGTAGTTCTAGAAAAAGTACCTCTTCTGTGCGACAATAAAAGTGCGGTAAAACTTGCAAATAATCCAATTCAACACTCTCTCACCAAGCACATAGATATTCGCTATCACTTTCTTAGAGATCATGTTGCAAAGAATGATATATTATTAGAAGGTGTAAGGACCGAGGATCAATTGGCGGATATCTTCACCAAACCGCTAGATGAGGCAACATTTTGTAGATTGCGGAATGAGCTCAATGTGCTTGATTTTAGCAACTTTATTACTAAAAGATGAGCTTGTGTTGTCCCTTGCATTGCATTGTAAAATACAACATGTTTAATCTTTGGTAATGCATATAGGGCTTGTCTAACATGGTTAAGATAACCGTCGAAAAGCATGTGAAGAAGCTTAACCTTGGATCAAACTTGACAAGCAACTAGATTTACTTTCAAGTATTGCATTGCATATGAATGATTGTTGTTTGTCGTTTATCTTAAATTGCCCTTTTATTGTCTATTTTCTTAAAAAGATTTATAGCCTAAGGCAAAATATTTTGAAAAACATGAGGGTTTGAGAGAGGTCACTCACATCAGTCCCAATTGGTGTTTATTTGGATCTTATTTGAGTTGGGACTTGATTGGGAACAGGCAGCTCGAAGGACTTTGAAGATTCGCTGAAGAAAGAGTGATCGGACGCTACACCAGACTCTGATGTCTAGCATCCGGTCAGTTCACAGTAGGTGAACTGCTGCTGAGAAGGAGTGATCGGATGCTGAAACAGTGTTCTCCCAGCGTCCGGTCAGATGGTGGCTCTGCATCCGGTCGATCGAAGACGAAGACAAAAGCTTGCACCGGACTCTGGCTACGTCCGGTCGGTGTTCACCGGACGTGTCCGGTCACAATTCTAGGGGTTTTAGACCTTACTAGAATCGACCGGACGCTGGGTGGTAGCGTCCGATCGCTGCCACCGGAGCATCGGGTCAGTAGAAAACATGCGGGACCCGGTTTCTTTCTCCGTTTCCTTTTCTACTCCGCGGGGGACCCCCATATAATCCGAGCGTGTTGACCTAACCTGCATCTCCTCCATGCCGACATCGTTGCCTGCTGCCTCCCACGCCCCTGTACCCGTGCCCTAGCTGCCGCCACAGCCGCACCCGAGCCATGCTCCACGCTCTTGAGCTCCACCGCGCCCGCACCATTACTCTATGCCACCGCCTCCAGTGCTCGACACGCCTGCTCTGCACCTCCCTGTGCCTCCACTCTACGTGCCGCCGCGCCATACTCCTCCACTACCCGCGCCATCGTGTGCTCGTGCCCTAGCTGCGTCAGCACCGCTGCGAGCCCGTGCCTCTGCCTGCGCCATCCATGTCACGCCACCGCACTAGAGCAGCCCGAGCCACCACAGCTCCCTATGCCGCCGTAGTGCCCTGCCAGAGCCCTCGTGCCTCCACTGTAGCAGAGCCGTCCACGTCTAGCACCGGTAAGGCCCTGCCCTAACACCATCTTACCCTAGCACCCACATTGCAACCTCGTCCGTGACCTAGCTCGGCATCACAGCACTGACCTCAATTGCATCCAGGCCCATCGATTCACTTCTCGCCGCGAACCCTAACCCTAGCTAATTTGGTGGTTCCCTGCGTGTCGCTTCTCTACTCTCCTCGGGTCGCCGATTCGTCAGGTAGCAAGCCTCCGTTTCAATTTCGTACCTAAATTGCTTGCTTCCTAGGGTTTCATATCTTTTAGATATATTGTATTTATTTGTATATCCTATCTATTCCATCGTGCAGTGAGTCAGTGTCGTTGAGGTGTCAGTGGTAGTTGTCAGTTAACTCGGGGCCAAGCTCACGAGTACGGAATGAGGCCAAGCCTCGAAAGTGACAGTTGATCTTTGTCAGCGGCAGTTGATTCTTCTTAGATCCATCAGATGGCTCATACGAAGAATGTCGGAGGTGGTCCCGGTGACGAGGATCCGAGGCCCCCGCCTCGCCAGCCTATAGATCCAAAAGGCAAGGCGACAAAGAAGATGGCAGTAAGGAAGCACAAGTATCCAGATGCAGAGATAGTGAGAGCCGCCACAGTTGTAGAGGCCACAGAGCGTGCCAAGAGAGGAGGTGCTCGCAGTAGAGTCCGGATCGCTGATCAGATTTCACCAGATGCGAGGGCTACACTTGAGGAAGTTGAGCGCCTTCATGGTGGTCCAGCTGGGACTCTCATGATTGGTGGACGGCGTCATGCTATTGACGAGGGTCAGCCTCAGGGGGAGTCACAGCAGTAGGCACCGCTAGCAGAGCAGACTCAGGAGGCACAGCTAGCACAGCAGACCTAGGAGGGTGAGCAGACCGAGGAGACAGAGCCGGCACCTTAGCCACAGTTACGCCGCTCTAGTCGTACCCATGCTCCAGTTACACCTAGGCCAGATACTCAGTGGAGGGGTTCTCGTCCACCGCCTAGACCACAGGGTCCGCCTCCAGTGACCCATCTTGACCTGAGGGATGCCACGGCCAAGCAGGTGTAGCAGCTGAGGTTTGTGGACTTTGAGGTGTGGTTTCCACCCATAAGGGATGAGAGAGCATCAGAGGGCTTCTACACACCACTCCAAGAGGATTTCTATAATGCCTATCTTAACAGTGGTGCAGTATTCAGATCACAGAGGGTGTACAACATTGAATCTATAGTTGCAGCAGCTGGAGAGCACATTCACCTGTATCTATCCTATTTACCAGGGTTGATAGATCTGATTAGACAAACAGGCCTATATGTTCCATCTTAGGTTCGTCAGTTCTATGCTACTCTCTAGATTGACCCGCAGCATAGATACATTCACTTTACATTCAGAGGCAGAGACTATAGGCTGACGAGTACTAGGGTTAGGGAGATACTCAGGCTTCAGGAGTAGCCTGTCAGATTACATAAGGTTTGCTATGGACAGACAGCGCCTCCTAGACACCCTCATGGTGGTATGGTGGCCCCTATGGACTTGGTTCATCACTGCTTCATAGAGCCCTTTGGCGAAGGGTCGAGGAGGAACCCCAGTGATCTTACTCCTACTGCTCACGTGATTGAGGCCATCATGAAGAGGACATTACTTCCGAGGATGGGACATAGAGAGGGATTGACTCACATACAGCTATGGCTTCTCAACTCCCTGATGTAGCAGCCCATTTTTGATATTTGGGATCTTCTTCTGTCAGAGATGGAGGATGCTATAGCTGAGGGCTTTAGAGGTCACAGGCAGCTACCCTATGCTCACTGGATCACATTCCTTATCCATAGAGCAGTCACAGTTAGGCCACCTGAGATGCTTGCAGAGTATAGTGGTGCTACGATAGAGTTCCCTGCTTATAACATGTCTCAGATGATTAGCCATAGCACACCATAGGCACCTAGTCAGCCGTGCCATCGTCTAGAGGTGCCAGAGACTGTAGCCCAACAGGATGATATCATCAGGGGTATCGCAGCTACAGAGGAGGAGCAGCTTGCTCAGCAGGAGGGGATGGTCACAAGCGACCCCAGTGATAGTTCTGATGATGACTATCAGCCTATTCCTCAGATGCCTCCACGACGACATGACCATGAGGCCGGTAGCTCTAGTTCAGCGCCACCTGCCCCGCAGACAGACCCCACTCTTCTTGCTATACTTGAGTGGATTAGGTAGGACCAGGCATGCCAGGCTCAGGAGACAGCTGCTACATTTGCACAGTTCCAGACTCGGCAGGATGAGTTCCAGCAGCAGCAGCAGACGATCCAGCAGCAGCAGCTGGCTATTCAGCGGCAGACACAGGCTCTACAGCAGCAGCAGCAGGCTATGCATCAGCAGCAGATCCTCATGCAGCAGTAGCTACTTGGGTTTATGCAGCATGTTGTGACAGCTATTAGGGCTCCACCGCCACATCCTTCGCCCCAGCTTGGTCAGACTGCCACCACTCCTATGACTCCAGCGTTACAACCTAGTGGTCTTCAGAGTCAGGGATAGCCACCAGCATAGTTTGCTTCTCCTACAGAGTAGGTGTCCCAGTATTTTGCTTCGCCAGTGATAGCCCCACAGTTCACACCTCTTCAGACAGGCTTCACACCAGTTGAGACGTCATTGCTGCTAGTGCCAGACATTTCAGTCTCCAGGAGTCTTGGAGCGACCTTCAGCGAGTTAACAGGGCAGCCTACTCCACCATACCTGCATGTTCCAGGACCTTCCACAGCTACACCTATCACAGCGACTACAGAGACGCTCCCTTCCTCAGTGGCATCATCAGAGCCGGCTGCTTTAGTTATACCAGCACAACCTACAATAGCTCTAGTCCCGGATACGACCCAGACTGCTTTAGCATCGCTTCTAGCTACAGAGGGTCAGACAGCTCAGAGCTCCAGATCAGATAATGATGGCACCCGTTTCCAGCTCGCTCCTCATACCTCAGCGCCCGGCTCATCCGCTGCAGCCCCGCCGACTGACCCTTAGGTTTTGGTGTTTGACGCCAAAGGTGGAGAGGGTTCAAGTATGTTAGCCTTAGGGGGAGCGACATATTTAGGAGGAGCTTTGTTATTATATTAGCTTATCTATTATATTTGGAGTTTTTATGTGTGATACACTATTATGCATTCATTGTGTGTTTACTTTCATGCATTGAACTATATATATGTGATAGTGATATGTACGTGACCGTGATATATGACATGTGTGCTCTCTACTTTGAATCTTTTATATGTCATATCACTTGTGCTATGCTCATTTGCCTTTGCTTCCGTGTTTTACTCCGATGCAAATGAGCTCTATTTCTTGTACTCATGCTTATTTCATATCCTTGGAGTACATTATGTTGACTTGGATCATATAAGCTTGTCTAACACTTTTGTTCTTATTGCCAAAAGCTTATATGAACCAAGCATGTTAAATACCTCATTTCTTTCACATACTCGAGGTAGTATTGTCATCAATCACCAAAAATGGGGAGATTGAAAGCATCTAGGCCCCTAGTTGGGTTTCGGTGATTAATGATAATACGTGATTACTGTGACTAACATGTGTTTTGCAGAGGCAATTAAGTTAGATCATGGTAATGAAGATCGATTGGGCAATCATGATGGTCATGCCTCTACGATGAAAATTGTTTCGGATTTCAAAGGATGGACGACAAGGTTAAGGATGGACTAGTTCTAAGTGTCGATTGGAGTTGGAGAGACACTTAGAGTAGTTTAGGACTTTGTTTTTCCTTTGGCCATACTATTAAGGGGGGTATGGACGGGTAGCTTGACCTAGGTGAGTCTAGTGAGTTAGGTGTGGTGCACACTTGTTAAAACTAGCACTAGGTAGCTCCAAAATAGCCCTTAGATCCAATGGAGCAAACTTCATTCACATATGATCGAGAGTTGGAAGTGAATGGAGAGTCAAATACTGACCAAACGCTGGTTTCGGGTTGATCGGACGCTGGCGCAGAGTCCGATCAGTTCATTTGACTAAGGTGAAATCATCTGGTACGACCGGACACTGAGAGGTGAAGTGACCGGACGCTGAGAGCCTACGTCCGGTCGACTCCAGTAAGGTTCCAGAGAGGGAAAATCTTGACCGAACGCGTCTGATCAGTGCTGACCAAACGCTGGCCAGCATCTGGTCACACTGTAATCACTAGAGTTCGGGGCGTACTGATCGGAGCGTTCGGTCAACATGACCAGAGCGTCCGGTCACCCTGTAGAGGCACATAACGGTTCGTTTTTCAGCCCATGTTATAAATACCACCTCCACTCATGTGTGGGGGTACTTTTGCTCATTCCAACAGCTGAGAAACACCTTAGAGAGTGCTAAGAAGAGCAAGGTCCTAGTGAGGTGATTGAGATTTGAGAATCCCAAAGAGAGCCCTCATTAGTGAGATTAAGAGTAGCAAAGTGTGCATCCACCCTTCTCATTAGGCTTGTCGTGGTCAAGTGAGAGTTCGTGCTTGTTACTCTTGGTGATCGCCATCACCTAGATGGCTTGGTGGTGATTGGGAGCTTGGTGATCATCCAGAGAGCTTGTGGATGACCCAACTCAAGTTGTGAGTGGTTGTGGGTGATTCACCGCGACGGAGTGTTGAAGAATCAACCTGTAGAGAGCACTTGATCCTTGCGCGGATCAAGGGGGAGCTACACCCTTGCACGGGTGCTCCAATGAGGACTAGTGGGGAGTGGCGACTCTTCGATACCTCGGCAAAACATCGCCGTGTTTCTCATTTACTTTGAGCAATTCAATTCTTGTCTTTACATTCATAGAATTGCCATGCTAGAGTAGGATTGGAACTTGGGTTGCAAGTCTTTTGTGCGGTAGAACAATTAGAAACACTTTCTAGGCACAAGGGGTTAATTGGGCAAACCATATGATTTAATTATTGCAAAGAAATTTAGAATTAGCCCAATTCACCCCCCTTCTTGGGCATCTTGATCCTTTCAGACATGATCAGGCTCTCACTCGGAGTGATGAAAGAACCCTTACTTGGATTAGAAGTCATCCTATTGACATCATCAACACTAATTCAACCTCAAGGAGTGTACTCAAACATGACATCTTGGTCATCAACACGAAGCCACTCAATGACTTAGTGAATTCAGCAAAGACAGAGAACTACTGAATAATTCGCCAGTCCTATCGGACCATCCACCAAATCACAGAACAACAGAAAATAAATGGGAAATGAGTTGTTTGCCACTTATAAATGTTGGACCCACATGTCAGCATGAGTTTGGACATTTCACCAGCTGAAGCTACTCCATCTCTCTCACTCTCTCACCCACCCATTCATTTGCAACTCTCCCTCTCTCTCTACAACCCAAGAACATGGATGAACCCTAGAACTAGAGAGAGAAAGGATTAGAGAAGGGATTGGAGGAGGGAAAGAAAGGAAGAAGAAGAAAGGGAGCACCAACACCACCTCATGGACACCATCAACATCTTCAACCTCATCCATGGTGAGTTCAAGAAGAGTAGCTCTCATTTCTTGGATTTTTCTCCAAATGCCTAATTTGTGGTTTTTGGTGAAAGCTTGAAGATTTCTTGCTGGTGGTGGTTCCATGATGTGTAGAGTAAGTTCAAGAGACCTTCATCTAGCTCAATCACTTAATCATCCTATGGATTATTCCTTTGATTCATCTTTTTGGAAATATTGTAAGAGGGAGCTCATGAGAGTCAATCTCTCTCCTTGGATGAAGAAGCTTGGATAGAAAGAAGTTGGATCTTCAAGTTTTTGGCTACGGAAGCTCTCAAATCACAGAGCTAAGAATGTCATCTCAATCTCAAGATTTATTTCTATTTTCTCATAATTTTGGTTTAATCTCAAACCCATACCTATACTTAGCAATCCTAGCTCAAAACCTAGTTATCTTGAGCCTAGTGAGCCACCTAAACTACCCTAGAATTGTCTTGCACATGCATGAACCCTAGCTCAACATATTTAGACTTGAAACCCAAAATCACCCATGAAGACCCATGAGCATAGGTTCTGTCGACCGTTTGACGAAGCGTCTGTCAGATGTAACGGAGTGTCCGCCACTTCTAGAAACCACCTAACAGATCCTTATCCTCTGTCGACATGAGCCAGTGGAGAGTCCATGGTATCACGCGGAGCATCCACCAATTTATAGAGTGAATGACCCAAGTACCCGAGAACACCAAGTTCCTAGCGGAGAGTTCGTGACCTCTCGCGGAGCATCTGCCAACCCAAATGGAGTCAAACCAGAACCTAGCCACCTCGAAGCCCAACTCGACGGAGAGTCCACCACATAGGTTAGAGCGTCCGTCAGCTAACAGAAGGTGTGAGATTGTTTAGAGAACTTACCCAAGAGGTCAACAATACTAGAGTAGGTTAAGATATAAATAGGGCAATAGTAGAGCCATGTTAGACATCTCTTCCCAAGTTCCAAATCAAGTCTCAATCTTTATCTCTTTATCGATTCTCTTCGATCTCGATCTTCGTTTCTTTCAGGAAATCGTGTAGTGTGAGGAACATGTATATGCCATCATCGTCAGCTTCAAATTCGTTCGAACGGCATAACCAGGCAGGCACCCCATGACTATGAACCCTATTTTGGATACTTATTACTTCTCTCATTATGAGTTTGCATTTCATGTAGAGTTGGTTAACAACTTAATGATGCTCCATTAATATAGAACTACTCATTGATCAATAAGAGCCTTCACCTAATCAACAGGATGGGAGATGCTTAATTGCTTATTTGCTTAGTAACGTTAGAAGTCGAGTATGAGAAGGGAACTCATGCTTGCGCGTTTAGGATGCTACATCGGGATAATTAATCATTAAAATGAATGAGGGATACAACTTATCTACTTCACTAATTTTGACTAAGGACTCACCTTAATTTGAATTATGAATATGATGATCAACTTGGTAATTCTTGCTCGTGCGAGGGGTAGGTCACTGTGAGTGTGGGATCTCAAGTGACATAGCTCGTGGAGAAGTTAAGGACCATGCATTGGGATACATGAGTCCGAGTAACCACCCGTATAGACCACATGTCACATATGGGGGCGACAAGCCAAGTAACTAACTGCGATTGGTCTATCCGTGAAACTGGCAAGAAGGTGGCGCCGATTAGATGGTGGTAGCATTAATCGGGAACTGGTCGAACCTTTCGTCAGACATTCTGGCCGGATTAGGGAAAGATTGGAGACGTGAGGCAACCCTTACTCTCACGCACGTGTATGGTGGTTAGTTCTATTCTTCCGTGTGGATACAGTTCTACACCTCTGTAGAGTTTTAAAAGCATGAAGTCCTTCGGGACGGAACCCTTTGGTTGTTCTTACTTTCTATACCCATGGTAGAGTCAATGATGTATGGAAATTATGATAAGAAATAACACGTTGATCATTCTATACATATGTTGTCTACTACTTACCACATGTTGAATAACTATGATAACATTGATTCATGAGCATGTCATTATAAGAAATGCCATTGCTTTTCTGCAAATGTACAAATGCCTGATAATATCCTTGCATCCACCAAATATCTATATGTTAGAATTAAGTCCCGCGAGTACAAAATGTACTCATGGTGCTGCCGATAAGTTGTTTTGCAGGTATCTTGATTCGGTTGTTTGAGCCAATGCTCTATTAACCGCTGCATAGCAGACCTTGGAGTGGGCGATTCCAAGATGAACTGCAAGTTAACCCCGATAGGTTACGAGTGAATTTTTGAAGAGTTGAACCCCAGAGAGAGATTTATGAAATCTTGCTCAAATTAAATTCCATTCTTTTTGTACATTAACTAAATTGGTGAATTACTTGAATCAATCAAAGTCTTTTGGGCATAGTGTCGTGTGTTATCTGTTGGTTTACCATTTGGGCCGTTTTGTGTCACTCGACCGTTACAAAGATCCTGAAGAGAGGAGGTGCGGATGGCACACTCCTAGGGGCCTCGTGTCAGTTGGGAACGGCTCAGGTTGGTCGAGAGGACGACACTCTGCCATTCCAACTGGTATGAAAGGACCCCTCCCCCCCCCCCCAACAATGTTGATGTTCCCAATGTCTTCATATTTGGGCTTTGGCTCCTTCTACTGCTTCCATGACATGGTTCATTGGCATCGCTTGGTGCGTAGGTCTTCGCCTCGAGGACCTTCTTAGCACATAGATCTTCAGTGCCACTATACGTTGATGTCCCTCTTGCTACCTACCATCCTGGGCGTTGGTCATCAACCTCGCCTCTTGCTAGCAGTCCTCCCATCCATCGGCTCGACCCCATGCCGCCTAGATACCCGCTCGTCGTCCTGCACAGTGAGTTCTGAGGTAAATAGAATTAGCTTTTCTCTTTGGAATGGTGCATTTAATTTTAATTTCTCTTTGGAATATTGTGAATGTTCTCGAGTTGTCAATTTGGGTTGTACAAACTTAAGTAAATGTAGCTGGTATTTTATAGAATTGTATGGTCTGTTGTAGCATTTGTCCGTTGGTAGAGAGAGTTCTTACACAGAACTTTAGTTTCTTTGCATTCGGTTTAAGTCCTTTCCTTGGGTTCTTTCTCACATTAAACTGCAGTTTATGGTACAATGGAAATGGGGTTGCCTCGTGTGGAAAAAATTTGAATGTTGTGCACCAGGCCATTGGTTTTTATAGGACTGATACAACCAAATTAGGGGATGATTTACCCGGTTTAGTTCTTGTCATTGAGGAAATTGTGCTAACGACGATGGTATGATTGACACTGCGAATGAAGTAGTAGTGGCTGAGGGTTGCTAGCATCATTACTCAACCTCAAGTAAAGCGAGGAGGAGGTAATCCATGTGCATATCTGTAGGTGAGACAACTCTTTCTTGGAAGAATCGTATAGCCTGAGTATTGTGCAGGCACCAATGGTTAGTCAAGGACAACGTTGAACAACCCGTGGAGGCAATTGGTGTCATGGATTGAGTTGAAGGAATTGTATTAATTTTACCAAAAGTTTTCCTTCGGCAGGCATATCAGGTCGTGGACCATGTCAGTTTCATTAATAAATAGATTATTTCATGATACGGAGGTGAATGTCTAACTACTAAAAATGTTTTGTAGGATGGAGGTACGCACATGCAGGTTGAGATGGATTAAACATAGGGGCTTCTTAAACCCAATGATTTACAATGATAAGACAATACAGGACAATAAATAGCACCATAGATGAATTGACAAAGGGTTTGCTTGCCCAACAAGCCAAATCCTCCATACTTCTAGCCTACATGCCAAAAGTAAGTGTGTGTTGTCATAATGCCTAATTTTCTTGTCCATTACATATTCAATGGTTGAGCCTAATTTTCATCGAGACATTGTGAATGTAGCAACAATTCTATCCTTTTTTTGCATCAACTTAGAGAAATACACTCTCGCTATTTTTGACTCTCGAAGGAGACCACGAGAGCATATCCAACACGTCACGTTGAACAAGTAAGAGACAAGCTACTACTCCCACATTGAGCCAAATATTAGATTATTGTTAGCTTTGATCATTATATGTCACTCTCGTAAACTTGTCACACAGGTCCTTTGAGAAGTACAATAAAAAGAGCAAGAAATATCAATTGTTTTGGAATTTTGTGTCACTGTACATGAGGCCAATTCGATAGCAACGCAGCCCTCGGGCTGGATTAATGCGGTATATGTCATGTTCACCCTCTTCCAAGATATGGCTACTCCAGCCCACAACTTGTTCCCCCTTAGTTGATGATCTAGCGACCTAATTTTGAGTGTATAGAAATGCATGTCTTAACTGTGTTTCATCTTTTTTGTGTTGTAGAAACTAGCTAGGGTCAAGAACAGCGGTGTTGACCGATTATTTGGAGATATATCTGGGTTGCAGGAACACCTTGCTAGTTCCATTTTGGACCAAGTCGTGAATTTGAATGGAGACCATTTCCTTATCTAATGAAGGTGCTAATGTTCTTCACCTTGTAATGTCGGTTTCTTTCTTTGTGTTCTCAAACATATGTCATTGTGGTTGGATTTCTTTTATGGAACTGTATCTTGGCAGTGATGCATATATATTTTGATACATTGTTGTCGGTGTTTCGAGTTACCAACTAGTAAATTTTTAGATTGCGCGTCTGGCTCGGATGGTGTGCTTAGAGGACACGAGGTTTATACTGGTTCGGGCAGAAAGTCTCTACGTCCAGTTCGTCGCTGCTGCTCGTGTTACTAGCACTGAAGGTTTGTAGTAGGGGTTATAAACGGACGAGAGAGGAAAAGGATCCCAAGTTTCTGGTGTGTGCGTATGCTGCTAAGGCGTATCGAGTCGTGTTCAGTCATAGATCACCGTCCCCTTCATGGGGCATCCTGCTTCCCCTTTTATAGACGAAGGGGAAGAGCAGGTTACAGAGAGAAAAGGGAGAAGAGCCAAGGAGAGGAAGGCTTCCAAGACCGCTGGGCCTTTCTTCTCCTTTATGCGGGTCTCGCCAACACTGCAGATGGTGACAGGGATAGCTCCACGTCGGGCGCCTGTTCCCCGCTGATGCCATGCCCTAGCGTAGTCAGCGGGTCGTGGCATCCCATTCCGTCGCGGCAGGCGACGCGACGAACCAGCATGCTGGTTAGCGGCCGTATAGGGAGTTGGTAGCATAGTAACCACGCGTCCATCACTGTTGGTGATGTGAATTCCCTGGAATGACATGTCGTGGGCACGGGTCATGTTGAGATGTGCCCGCTCCCTGTACGGTGCCAGAAGTTTGACCTTAGGTTATACTTTGTAGCCCGTAGTGGTTGGTGGCAGTACGGGCTTCCGTCAGGAGCCGCGTCTAAGGGGTCGGGCGAGGCGGAGCCCGCCCCCAGTGGTTGGGCGAGGCGGAGTCCCCGACCCAGAGGTCGGGCGAGGCGGAGCCCTTGACCCAGAGACCGGGCGAGGCGGAGCCCCCGACCCAAAGGTCAGGCGAGGCGGAGCCCGCCCCCAGTGGTCGGGTGGGGGGGGAGTCCCCGACCCAGAGGTCAGGTGAGCCGGAGCTCGTGCCCCAGCAGTTGGGCGAGGCGGAACCTGCGCACCTGGGGATCGGCTGGAGCTGTAGTCGCGCACTTGACTGCTCGGATGAATCAATGTTGATGACCATTAGCTCCTCCTCTTCGGGTACCCTAGTATTGGTCCCCGACAATTGTGTTATTATTATGGTATATTCATTGTGTTATTATTGTGATATATTACAATTGTATTATGTAAATGTAATATCACTACTGGCCTATCCAAATCACTAGTGATATAAAAACAACCGACGATGATCATAGTGACAACACTACCAAAAAAATGTCATACCGACGGTGATGGACAATACAACACCACCGGATCAAACACAAGCACGGCGGTGATGATAGGACATCACCGCCGGATAGTACGCCAGACCGACGTTGATACCACCATCAACACCGCCGAATCGGATGCTGACCGGCTGTGCTCGTACCTGCATCTATGATGGATCATAACCTGGACCGATGTTGGTGTCTCATTCATCACCACACTGGATGCATGGTACACCCAACTGACATTGATGTCTCCATCATTAGGGCCGGATCATTTTCCCAACCGGCGGTGGTATACGACCGATTGCCGCCGGATCGAACTCCGACGCGGCGATGATGATAACGGAAGCATCGCAGCGTGGAACGCTGATCCGATGGTGATCAACAATACCACCGCCGGCTTTGAAACCGACGGTGATCACCGAGACTATCACCAACGACTTTCACCAATGACAGCCAAAACTGGCGGTGAAGGAGGGTTTAGAATTGGCGATGATGAACTTCCGTAGTACTGGTAGGCTCTCATTGCACGGTTTCGCTTTTGCTGCCTTGCTTGGCTGGAGCGGAGTAGGCGGCTAGTGACATTGCGTACCGAGGCGCCTGTCTCGTCGTTTATGTTCTTTTCGAGCCAACAAAGAGGCATAAGCAATTAGACCATGAGTAACAATCATCGGTCACTGAAGTTGGTTGTTGGAGAGGATTCAATGGCAGTAAAGTTGATGACCGGCAAGAGCGATGTAGATGGTGCCATGGCCGCCAGTAACGGATCTGGCATTGAATAACGTTATAAGTTTTTTTTCTCGAATGCACAGGAGAGCTGCGCACCTTTTGTATTATAGGGAGAAAAAAAGGATCGGCCCCTTACATGAACACCACCACCTCACTCCGGGCCGTGCCATGAGAGGTTGAATGAAACAAAAAGTTTACACTTATAACAAAAAATAGCAGGATGAGGCCTGACCAAAAACCATTACAAACTAGAATTAATTAGCCCAAGCTGTGACCTAGACCAAGAGTCCGTAGTCCTCAAGCACCCGCGAGACACCACAAGTCACAACTCCTCCTCATCTTTGAAAGCCTGCATGAGCCTAGAAATCCTCAGTGGAGCTCCATCGAAGACACAAGCATTTCGATGCTTCCAAAGGATCCATGCCCCCATAATAATGACCGTGTTTAGCCCCTTCTTCTTTTCCTTCGCCAGGTTCTTAGTAGCTTTGCGCCACCAATCAGCGAAGGAAATTTCATGAGAGCTAGGTACTCGATCTTGTAGTCCCAACGCGGATAGAATCCGGTACCAGAAATCCCGTGCCAACACACAGGTGGTTAGGAGATGCAGGATGTTCTCCTCTTCCTGGTCGCAAAATGGACAGTGACTGGGATGTGGAAGTCCTCTCCTCGCGAGTCTGTCTACCGTCCAACACCTATTCCTTATTGCCAACCAAAGGAAAAGTTTGCATTTCGCTGGAGCCCATGATCTCCAAACTCGACGCCAAGGCTCGAAAGTAATAGAACCATTAAAAAAGGCCCGATAAGAAGACTTGGATGAAAAACGACCTGATGCTTCTAGCCTCCAAAGGTGGACATCTGCATCCTGGGTTAGTATTGTCTCCTAGAGGATATCCCACAACTGAAAAAATTCAAACAAACCAATCAAAGAGAGTCATCTCACAATAAACCAGTACCAGCCAGCCTAAATCAGTCCAAAAATCAACCAGCGAACAGGCTCATGAGCTTGTAAAGCTTCTGCTACAGTGCACCGTGTGCGGCTATTCTGTGGAACAGCGGCCACCACAGTTGGTGCGATTTCTTGAAGTGAGCAGCCCATAAGCCATCGATCTGACCAGAAAAGTGTGCTACTCCCATCCCCGACTCCAGTATCCATCCCAATGTTAAACATGGCCGCGGCATTTGGGTGCACCTGTATGTCCAGACCAGCCCAAGCTCTGTTGGGATCTGTCTTTTTGAGCCACAGCCACCGGATTTGGTGGGCCCATCCCATGAACTCCAAGTTAATACCAAGGCCACCATAATCAATGGGGTCACTGCACCTTATCCCAAGCGACCAGGCAAGAACCTCCATTTACTTGTTTCTGTCCCTTCCATATGAAAGCTCTTCACATTTTATCAATAGACCGAATAAACCACTTGGGAACCTTGATAGTGATCAACACATAGATGGGAATAGCATATAGCACAAAACGTACCCAAGTAACACTACAAGAGATGTGAGGTTTTATGACAATTAATCTAAGTCATAATATGTGAAATTTATGTCACATATTAGCATTTGTGACGTTTGTATGACGAAAAAGCTTGAGTCACAAACCATGTGCCTTAAACCATGCTTTGTGTCGTTTATATGTTCATGTCATAAATCTATGACATTGGTTTTCAAGTCAAAGGTTTATGACTTTTGTCTCAACATCATAGGTTCTTCGACCTTGCCACATATCCATTTGCATATTGTACAAATTTTAATTAGGCAAATCCCATTACAATCACTCATACAAAACAAATATAAGCCTAGCCCATTTAACACACTGAGGCCCAAATCAAATGTTGAATCAATCGGTCTGAATCCATCCAGATCCATATACAATTGAATTTCATTCATGACCAAATCCAACGTATGCTTAAGTCAAAGTGTGCAAATCTATAACTAGCATAGATGACAGCACCCTGATCATACACAGATATAAGAAACAGATGCAAACTTCACTGATCTAAATTTTCTCTTGGCAAGTTTTAGGCACAACTAGATCACACATGCAGCAGCTTCTGATCTTCTCCAAGGAGCGCAGCACCACTCTTGGTTTATCTGCAAGGAAACACAGACATAAATACACATCATTGACAACTCAACCAGATTATATATCCAAGGCTATGACAAAAAACAATTAGAGGTTGGACAAAGGCAAACTGCAATCATGTACAACCAACTGAAGAAACAAATGAAATTATAGAATATACCAACCGTAATAGCTACTATTGTCCATATCAGTACTTCAGCAGACTACGTTAAATGAGTAATCAAAAGTGATTTATTTCGCAAAGGTTGCACGTACTTTTTCAACTCAGTAGAGAACATGAGATGCAGCCAATAAACATGATCTATTTAAGTTCAGCCTATGTTAAAGCCAAATTTTAGTTCAGGCCAGATCTGGTTCAAAGATCGTTTTTGCTAAAGATCATACTATCAGGTTAACATGTGCTGCAGCAAAATTCACAGCCTAACAAAATTCACAGCCTTCTCTTTTCAGGTTTCCTATTTAATCACTAAAAAGTATGTTGATTCAGCCAAAGGGGAGGTCATCAGATCCATGCAAGAAGAAAGATCCACACAAGAAAGGGGAGGCTTTAGGGGAGGGCTAAGGACATGCAATTACCTCGCAGTATGACAAACTAGCCTCCACTTGGGGTTTATAAAATTTCAGATCCAAGCATCTGTCAGGTTTATAAAATTTCAGTGAACTAAATACTCATCTGTGCATACAGACTGCATATGCAAAAGAGCATACCGCTACCAACAAAGAAGCTAATTAAATGCAAAACCGAGACAAGCAAGATGTGTTCAAAATAAACAGCTAGTATTAATCAAATGATTATGGAATGATGGCCGATATGTAACAAAGGTCTATCTACTATTCATGTGAGTAGGCAAGTCACAAACTGATGTCATTGAACAGAGCAATCAATATGCAAAGGCAGGTTCTGCTATAAATCTAAAACTGTTGACCTTCTCCTATGAATCTAACAAACAATTCAAAGCTGAAACTGAATTGAGTTGGTTGTACTACTACTAGCCACCAATGTTGTGTTGCTTACCTGAGGTAGAGATGGGCACGAGCAGCTGCAGCACTGTCATGGACCTGCGGGAAACAAAATAATAGATAGCCTAAGTATTTCAAAAATCAACATTCAATTCACCAGATATGCAACAAAAGTACTGAAGTTTGCTAATTTTCAGTACTAAAAAAATGAAACAGTAAGGTCTGGAAGCCAAGAGCAGTGTCCACTTTTAATGCCAGAGCCTACATGCATGGTGATGCTCAAAATTGTGAGTTTTTGCTGCAACCAGGAATAATAACTGCAGGGTCAATCTTGTAAACAGCATGCAACATCGCATAACAAAAGTGGGATGCAGCCAATCATGCTTTTTATTTAGATTTCATCAGAACCCACCAATTAGACAGCTAAAAATACATATACTGTAAAGCCTGGAAGCAAGAGCAGTGTCCATTGTTATTGCTAGATTGATAGAAGACATGTGTATTTTCCTGTTGTAGAAAGGTGGGTGCTAAATAATTTAACTGGTTTACCCCATGACTCCAGCGGACTAAATATACTTTGCCGGTTTCATATTTAAGGATGCCATACCTTTAGACATGGCATCCTCAGCAGTATCAATTAGCAGTAACATATATTTTCCCAGTTTCATATTTAAGGGGCCAGCAGCGTTGGAGAGCTTGCGACTGCAGGAAAAGGAGCCTGCTCTGCTCCTTCTGCCGCTGTTTGTCGGTTTGTTCGGTGAAACTGAAACCGAAGAAACCGACACCGAACTCATCGGTTGATAGTTTTTTGAGGAACCGATCGGTTCTCCATCTCTGGAAACCGAATTCTAGAGAAACCGATCAAACCAAACCGAATACTCAGTTTAAACCGATTGCCCAGTCTGAGACCCAAGTGTACAAATGGATGGCAGCATGTCAGTTAGAAAGAGGGATATGGCTCATTCAAAGCTGCTATGCTACACCTACAATTTCAAGCCATCATAATGTACTCTTTTTAAAGTAGTAGGACAGTGCTGTTGTGCTACACCTACAATTTCAAGCATACCATAAAGCTTAAAATAAACTCCATAAGCCATTGAAATTTTGCTTGAAATTTTCTCAACCTGACAAACTTACTGCAGCAGGAACCTCTGAATAAGCAATCTTAACAGTGTCTGCTCCAATTTATTATTGCAAATTAGCATAACCAAAAACTCAAAAGGCAAAAAATTTAGAGCAGCACATGATGCAATATATCTGTTTCCTCTAGGCTATTCTTGCCCAGAGCTCTTGTTATATATCTAACCTTTCAAATTTTATTTCTCTATTATCTTTTTTCTCCAAGCAAATTGAGCAGCTAGCAGCCAACACAGCTATATGCAGAAATGTTATCAGTTATCACAGGGCAGGACAACAAATAGATCATGGATCACCAATAGATAAACATGTTTTAAACAAGTAGATCACCATGTCAAAAAATATGTACTAGTCAGTACAGAATATAGGATAGTAATGTTGATATTTGGTCAAAAAATCTGTACTAGTTACTACTCAAAATAGGATAGTACAAATTTATCAAATGCCACACATGCAACAAAGAGAGCAAGTTGACATGTTCATTACGAGGATGGATCACTAACATGAATGCAACGGAAGAAAGCCAGGCCGTACCATCATCCAACATCTGCATCCTCCTTATGATGCTGCTGCTGCTGCTCCACCTTCCTCAACCCAGCTAACGACTTGAGCCACCTTGCTACTAGATGCCCATTGCACCACTGCTCTGCCCACCTCAACCACAATATCCTAAAGACAACAAATTTTCCAGGTTCCTTTAGCGCCGACACAAATGCATAAATAGCGCCCAAACTACACAATCTCACAGCTGCTGTAGGAAGAGGCCTCACCTTGGCCACTGGAAGTGGCACCGCTGCCTCCATGCCCCGGCATGGTTGCACTCGGAGCTGCAGATAAGGACGCTGGGATGAGGAGGGGTCGAGGGGATGCAGATCCGCCATGGTCCAGGTGGGGCCACGCCTGTGACGGGGCGGCACGCCGTGAGGGCTGCGCCCGCACGACTGGACGATCACGCCCATGTATCGGGAGACGGCGGCCGGAGGCAGGCCTAGGGCCGCGCCCTAGAGGGCCCGCAGTCGATGGCGAGCCTGGGGGTGGCGGCCGACGGCGGATTTGGGGACGCCGGTCCTGGGGGCGGCAGGCGGCTGCAGATCTGGGGGCGCCGGACCTAGGGGTGGCGGCCGGCGGAGGATCTGGGGCGCCGGACCTAGGGGAGGTGGCCGGCGGCTGATTTGGAGGCGTCGGCCGGCGGTGGAAAGCATCACGGGACCTTGAGTCGCGGTCACGGAGAGTACGGGGAGGCACGGTTGCGCACTTGCGCTCACAGGACCTGAGAGAGGAGCCTTTTACCTCTGTCATTATCAAAGATGCTCCTGACCTAAGCTACTAAAAAGTACAAACACAATCCGGTGCCACGACTCTAAACTTTGTTGTCTTCGCGTCATTCCGTCCACTTTAACCTCTAACTGTGTCAAACAGATGGATGAAATGACTATTTTAGTCTACAATGGGACCCATTTGTTAGCCACCCAAACCTTCATCTTCTCTTCTCTTCTCTTCAGCGCCACCGCGGCCAAATCGACGACGCTCGAAAGGCGCAGCGCTGGGGGCATCCCGGGTCAACACGACCGGCGCCCCGGCCATCGCTACCGGCGTGTGGGCGAGCTTAGCTCCGGCCCAGACGCTGCTGCGCGCGCGGGGGCGAGCTCTGCCCCGGCAGCCGCGGGTGCGCGCGGGCACCGCATCCACCGCGGCGTCTGACGAGCGTGCGGGCACGAGTGTAGGCGCCGCGGCCGCCCCATCTCGAGCCTCCGCCGGGCCCTTGCCGGCCACGGGCGAGAAGAGGGAGGAGAGAGAGCCACGGCAGAGCCGCGTGGGCCGTCCTAGACGCCGGCAGCGCGGGCGCCGCCGCGAGCGCCCCGCTCCACGCCACGGATGCCCGGGCCGGTCTCGACGCTGGCCGCGTGGGCCCCACCACGAGCACCCCACCCCATCCCACGGTCGTGCGGGCCGTCCTTCTTTGGGCTCGACTTCCACGACGGGGACAACCGCGTGCGCTCCATGGCCCGCAGCTTCGGCTCCACGTGGCTACCTGCGACCTCCCGCTCCTGCTTGCTCGCTCCATCATCGGAGTGGTGGTGGTGGTGGACGACCGCGCGCGCGTGGGACAGCCGAATGGGCAGCAGATCGAGGTGGAAGTAGGCATGCGAGAGGAGCGGCGGGCGCGGTGTCTGGCGAGCAACAGCAGGCGCCGCCGGCAGCGGGGAGGCATGAGCGGAGGGCGTCGGCGTGATTAGGACTCAACGCCGCCGAGCTTCCCTTGCCCATCCTCACAGCCAGTTGCGCCGCGGCACGGCGAGCAGCGGGGACCCGTAGTTCTTCCCGAGATACATGGCCAACACGGAGTCATCGCACACGCCGAGGCAGCACCTCTCGTTGGCGTCCGAGACGGCGCTGGCGGCCGCAGCCTCGCGCGTCCCCGTCGTGCTACGAGCGCACGCTGAGCCCTTGCGGCCACCAGACTTATCCTGGTTCCAGCATCAAACGAACTGGACAACGCGCGTGGCTGCAGCTCGTCCTCCATTGACGCCGTGCCCGGACTCCGGCTCCCTCGGCTCCGGCATGCCGCCCCCGGACTTCGCTGCCGTCCTCGGCCTCCGCCACCTCCCACCGCCGCCGGCCACCTCGAGCTCTGGCGGTACGGGCGGCGCGGACGACGCGAGCTCCGACGGCTCGGGCGGTGCGGACGCCGCGTGCTTCGACGGCGCGGGAGAAACGGGCTCTGGTGGCGCAGGCTCCGGCAGAGGGCACGGTGCCGGTGAGGACGAGACGAAGCGGCCGCGCCATGCGAGTCCGTGAGGCGGAGCCATGGAGGGGCTGGGAGATGTGAATGAAACGATTAAAAAATCTAAAAACGAGTGGGACCCACCAATCAATCAACCGGTGATATAGGGCCGATGGTCAGAGTGCATGCGACGCTACGTTTGGGGAAGAGGAAGGACATGTTGAATAAGTAAAGAGGGGTATTTTGGACATCTTCACTGATTGGGCCCACGTGTGAGGGCAGTCACATGGCGAGAAAATGATGGAATGACGTGGAAGGCAATAAAGTTTAGCGTCATGATACCAGGTGCGTTCGTTAGTGACTTATAGATCAGGACCATCTTTCGTAATGGCACACGGATAAAAGGCTCCTGAGGAAAGGTAGTGGGGCCGGGGCTGAAGGGGGTTTAGATTTAGGATTTTTTTGTATTTTCTATTTCTATTCACCGGAAGGCAGCAACGTCAATGTTAACGCGTGAACGCCAAATCCATTGCGCACAATTCAATTTCCCTTTGTATTGGTAAATTTTCTATGTGTACAAAGTCTTAATCTAAAGAATAATTAATATTTTCATGTGATGTGAGTTGTAATAAAATCGACAGAGTAATTCTAATTACCCTATGTGTATTTTCACGCATAGAAAAAAACATGACATTTCCATGTGTGTATTTGTATTTTTATGTCGGTATTTTCAGAACCGACATGTTAATCGTGAATTTCCCCGTTGGGGTGGCAAAAAACCCACAGAAAAATCCATCCCCCACAGGGCAATTCTAGTTCCCAGTAGTGAAATATATTTTTCTTTAATTGTTATTTTAGTACCTAACTCAACCACATATATATATTCTAACATCTATTTATTGTTATTCATAAATGCGTACAGGTGTATACTTTTATCTACTATTTGAAATAATTAACAATAAATAATATTTCTATATTTTATATACATCTTGATTTCTATAACTTGCTGGTTACTAGAATGATATATGATTATGGACAGGATTAACGGCATTGATCAACACCGACGGTGTTACTAGACCTGTCTTGGTAGTTGGACCCGCATGCCACTTTATAATAATGTTAGTAAAATCAATAAAATAATTTGTGATACACCTTCCTTGCAAATTATTCTTTATGACATGGCAAATATTGTCATTATATACAATTGGACTAGCTTTAAGGCATTTTTTGTGACATATATTTACTTATGTCACTAAGTTTGGATGCCTCTAGAAAAATCGTCATAAACTAGTTGATTTAGTGACTTTTTGACCTGATGTCATGTCATAAACGTCATAAACCGGCACATTTCTTGTAGTGTAACTCTACCAGCCATATTCATGAGGGATGCCTTCCATGCCGGTAGTTTATCAGCAATTCTTTCTATCCACAATAGTAACTCGGCCTTCATGAATTGTTTGGTCGAGACCGGCAACCCCAAATAAGTGCAAGGAAAAGCAGCAGACGTACAGGGCAGAGTTGATGACACCATCTCCACGTGCGATGGTTCACATCTGATAGGAATGACAACTTTTTTGCAGGTTACAGTGAAGACCGTATGCCTCACCAAATTTATGAAGAATTTCCATTGTCAGGCCCATCTCTTCCTCAACCGGCCGGATAGTGAAATACGCTGCCCAGAGTTACGTCGAGATAGAGGTTGTAAAAGTTCCAGCTCTCTGGCCTTTGTAAATAAACTATTTAGGACATCCATCACCGATATAAAAAGCATGAGCGAGAGAGGGTCTCCCTGCCGGAGCCCTCGTTGGTGCCTGATTACATCTCCGGGCTCTCCATTGAGCAGCACCCGAGTTGAAGATGTAGCAAGAATATTTAAAACCAGGTTACACCAAACCTGTCCAAATCCCAAGTGCACTAGAATTTCCAATAAAAAGGCCCAAGAGACTGAGTCAAAAGCTTTGGATATGTCAAGCTTTAGAAATATACTTGGGACTTGTTGTCGATGGAGAAGCTTGATTGTTTGCTGTACCAAAATGTAGTTGTCATGGATACAACGACCGCGGATAAAGGCGCTCTGGTTTGCAGATACCAATCTGTCCAGGAAAGGTGCTAATCGGTTGGCCATAATCTTTGATATTAACTTCACAAAACTATGTATAAGGCTAATCGGCCAGAAGTCTTTGGGTAAAAGTGCCTCTGCCTTCTTGGGTATGAGTGTGAGGTAGGCTGAGTTGAGAAGCCAAAGTTTTTGCGCATCACCTTGTTGTAGCGTTATGATGGCGGCCATGAACTCAGCCTTGATCAGATGCCAGCAAGTTTTATAAAACCTGCCTGTGTACCCATCCGGACCAGGAGCTCTATCCGACGGCATAGTCTTGATTGTGTTCCACACCTAAGTTAGAAATTTGCCTAATTATCAATATAAATGTAAGCATAATTCATAGACGATGTAAACACTTTAAAGAAACAATTAAACAAAAGTCACACTCATGTGATCTGATTGACTCGATTGACTGGGGCACGGGCTTTGAGCGTCATGCAGAGGCAGCGGCATTTTCTTTTGCATCGACGGTATGTGGAGCGGCAAGCAGGAAGCGACGGCCTTTTATTTTCCTTTCCTTTAAGCTGGGCGGCGGCGTTTGGGCATTTGCGGAGGAGGGAGCAAGGATAGTGCCTGTATCCTGTAGTGGTCTATGGCATTTGCGGAGAACTGCAAAACCTACTTAAGGTCTTAAGCAGATTGTAAATTACATGGTTAAGGCAAAATATAACTTTATTATACCTTATTATGCATAAGTGTTTTCCTTATTATATATATGGTCATATACAATTGCATGGAACTTGAACTATGGAAAAAAATATCGTCGTTTAATTGTTTTTATGTGCATCCCTAAAATGAAGCTGTGGCGTTAGCACGGATACTATACTAGTAATAAATAATGGACCTTGGAAGCATGCGGTCAGGTGGAAGGAATATGGTGGACCTATTAGTTAGTTGATGACATGGATCGTTGTGAGATTAGATAGATCCTCTAGTTGAGTTTTGCTTCATATAAGAGATATAGATAGATAGAGATAGAGATAGATATAGATATAGACATAGTCATATCGATATAGATAAAGCATTATTTAATGAAAAAACCCAAATATGATATGGGAGTGCCTAGGTATCTGTCGACAAATTTTATGCGGTTAAATCTATCAGATTTTTTTTATAAATGAGACCCAGTAAATAGTTGTAGCACAAATCCTAAAGCACAACGATAATGCTGTGGGTAGGGCATCCGTTTCGTCCAGACGCGCATTGGTGGGCCTCGACGCCGAACAGCCCAGCAAGCAACACTGCCCTCACCTTCTCAAATTGCCATAGTTTCCGCATCCATTCTTGAACCAACTCTCCGAACCCACATTGTCGCGGCACCGCCAAGGCCGCAATGCAGCGGCGTGTGTTGCACCGCACCCGAGCGACGCTGCTTGCTTTCCTGTCTCCCCACCGCCACTCACCACTCGTCGCCGAGTTCTTCGAGCTGACGCGGTGTGGTCCATGGCGACTGCTCCACCGCGGTGTTCTTCACCATGCCCAGCCGCTTGCCTGCCGCCATCCTCCCTCTCCACTGCACCCGTGCGCCACTTGCTAGCTACCGCAGTTCCCCACCCGGTAGGCCATGGCTGCCGGCGGCACCATGTTTTGTTTTAGGTGTGTTTCAGAAGTTGTTTCCAAGTGTTTCATGTGTATGTTGCATATGTTGCAATAACTATATACGTATGTTGCAAAGATATGTTTCAAGTGTTTCAGTTATTTCATACGTATGTTTCACGTGTTTCATCTGTATGTTTCATGTGTTTCATCAGTATGTCTCATGCGTTTCATCTTGATGTTGTAAAAGGATCTAATGTTGCATACGTTGCAATGGCTACACACGTATGTTTCAAGTGTGTGTCCCACATGTTTCATCTGTTTTAGTCCTATGTTGCAAATGTATGTTCCAAATATTTCAGCTGTTTCAGACGCATGTTTCATGTGTTTCATCTAGATGTTGCAATGACTATATAAGTATGTTTCAATAGTATACTGCATATGTTGCAACGGTCAGACAGGTGTTGCAGAGGAGATGAGAGTTAGGACAGGGGAAGGGGCGCGACCGAGACAGAGTGCGGCAGAGGACAGGGGCGTGGCTGGGATGGCACCGCAGCAAGGGGAGGAGCGCGGCGTGGCGGGGGAAGGAGCGCGGCGAGCTTTAACGCTAGGGGTGCAACCGGGATGGGGATTGAGTCGCGGATGGTCGGACACGGTCACTGGTGCGGGATTGGTCACGGGCAGCCGGACGTGATTCGCTGGCGCAGGATCTGATGCGAGCGCGGGGGCGTCCGATGCGAAGCGGTGGCAGGCGCTAGAGCTACGTCCGAACGCAGGCCTGGGGCCGGACGTCCAGCCCAGCCTTGCCGAAAGTGCAATCAAATGTATAGAAATCTGACAGATTTAGTACCAATAAAATCTGTCAACAGATAATTAGCAAAAGGGCAATTATTTTATAACAAGACGACAGTTTTGCTCGACCTTTATTTGACACATACAGACCTGTGGTGCCCATACATATAGACACTACCATATATAGATACAACATGGAAGATGACGGCCATATATAGACGCAAGACCATTATTTCACACAGGATGATAGATGTCGACCGAATTAAAGGATAATCGATCAAGCAGGTAATAGTAGCCGGCCAGGTAGCAAGCTGGTCTTCAAATTGAATTGGCTGCTTTGATGACACCGGTATTGCCACCAGTCTTATCCGCAAATTTTTTCCTTTTTATGACATCGGTCGCCATAGCAAACTCTACGGTTCCACCGTAGATTGCCCATTCATCAGACCCAGCCGTTACCATTCCATTGGTAAGGAGCGTGGAGCCCTTAAGCCTGATCAATTAATGATTAATTAATTGATTGCAACATGCATGGATTTATTTATAATTATATAATGAATAAAATGAAAGAGACCGGCCGATCGACCCAGCAGTGGTTTCTGAAAGTTTAACCATAAATGAAATGAATTGAAATTGCAGTGCACATGCCTGCCTGCATACATACATATATATAAATTTATAATACCTCTCGGCGGTCTCAAAAACGATAGTGACTAATTGGTGTGCATTGCCAATTAGGACTGTGATTCCCTGTATGCGACCCACTAGGCTGGCGTCAGAGCCACGGCCATCATATATGGGGCAGTCACTGATGTTTCTTCGCCCCAGCTGATCAGATGGTCTCCCTGCCTGAGACATATCTCCTTGCTGCCTGGATCGGTCCGGCGGATATACAAGGTACGGAAGGTGAATTTGGTGAACTCCACCGGTAAGGGTGCAGCCATGGGAGCAACTACGCTACTCGGAGGGTTCGTCGCCATTGCTAGCTACTTTGCTTTGCTGATCTCTCTGCTGTGCTGCTTGTGTGTAGTGTGTGCCTTGTGTTGTGTGATATGCTCCAAACAAGGGTTGGCTGCGTATTAATTTATAGATGTTCAGCGCGCCGACCTAGATAGCTAGCTTGTTGTTCATAATCAATTAAAATAATGGACTGGATTGGGATGCGTCTTTAATTTTGTGCACTGAATAAAAATATACAGGAACTGGCAGTGGGAAAAAACAGAAGTTTGCTTGATAATGATTCGTCTTTACACCATGGCAGTGGGAAAAAAACAGAAGTTTGCTCGATAATATTTCGCCTTCCCATCATGGCAGCATGGGGAAAAAAAATAGAAGCCTCTGCTCGAGGACAACTCATCTTTCCACCACGGCAGTGGGAAAAAACAGTAAGGGGGTGTTTGGTTTTGGCCGCTAAACTTTAGCTGGCTAAACTTTAGCCCATTTAGTTACTTTTTATCCAAATACATGGATTAAATGGGACTAAAAGGGGAGCTAAAGTTTAGTCACCAAGGGGAGCTAAATTGGACTAAACCCAACTTTGGACAGAGGGTGCCCCTCATTATTGCCGCTGCCCGTCCCACCCCAACCCTATCCCGAGCTCACTCTCTCCCGTATCCTCCACCCTTCCTCCCGCCGTGCCCTTCGCCGGCGCCCCTTCGTTTCCTCCACCGTGACGGTGCCTCTCTCTCTCTCTCTCTCTCTCTCTCTCTCTCTGAGCAAGGGGCCGGCAGTGGCGAGCTCCTCCGCCTCCACCTTGGTGCCACCTCGGCGTCTCTACCTCGGGTGCGGCCGGATCCGGTGGAGGGCGCGGGCGAGGCAGATCCAGTGGAGGGCGAGGCCGGCGGCGCGGGCGCTGTGGATCCGGTGGAGGCGCCCGCCTCTCCGACGAGCTCCCTCCGTCGTCGAGCGGGTGGCGGATCAGGCGGGCAGGTGGCAGATCTGACGAGCTCCACCACCACGAGCTCCAGATCCGGTGGGCGGGTGGTGGATCAGGTGCTCGGACGCCTGCAACTCCGGTTCGAGGCTGCGCAGGCCCTCATCGGTGGGGAAGAAGACAGGTGCTGTGGGGGGTGTTTTGGTCATCCTACACATCATGGTGTCAAGTTTAGGCCCTTTTAGTCCACCCAACTAAATAGAGGCGACTAAAGTTTAGCAGCTGCTTTAGCTAGCTAAAAATTAGCAGTTTTGAACCAAACAGGCCCTAATCTACTCAGACAATGTTTCTCCTTTCCACCACGGCAGTGGGGGAAAAACAAAAGCCAGATCGATAATAATTGACCTTTCCACTATGGCCATCGGAAAAAAAAAAGAAACCTACGTGATAATATGATTAGCCTTTCCACCACGCAAGGACAAAACTAGAGCAAATCTGAGGGTGCGATTGTCATGGGATACAAGGTTTTGTGAAATGAGGATGTACAAATATGCTGAAAATTTTACTTCTACCACGCTCGTAGTGGCAATTGAGATCTTTGACTAATTTAGGCAGTACGTCATATTTGGTGGTCGCAATAATCAGAAATTGGTGTTAGTAAATAAACATCATTTAATAAGCATTGTTTAATGCAAAACCCCCAAAATCTGATAAAAGGAAATGATTTAATAATACAGCAGCAGTCTTTGATCAAGACCTTTATTTTACACAGGAGTGCATCACTGTCCCTGGCTTTTTTTTTAGATAATGATCACTGTCTCTGGCTAGCTAACTGTATTTATTGTACCGTGAAACAAAGCAAAGTGAAGTTGGGAACCAAATTAAAAGGGATCATCGAGCAGGCAGTAGCTAGGCCTGCTGTTCAAAGTTCACGCAGGTAAACACCAATGGCATCGATGGATCTTCCCGCCGAACGTCCATAGAATCCCACAATGCTGCCGTTGTTTGGCGCGGTAATGCAGAAAGGTGTCCCATCCTTGGAGCCCCATGGGCCCCAGGTTCTGGTGCTGGTGACAAGATTGAACGAGGTTAAGAGAGGAATACCCCCATTTGGTTTCTCATATGGTCCGTCCTCTCTGTATGTTCCTGAAACTTCCTTGACGTACTCGTCGTCGTCAAGATCGATCTGCACGTATGAGGAAGAGATATATCACTACTGAAACCGGAAACCGGCTCTTTGTCGAGTGTTAGATGGTTCGTCGAGCGTAATTTTTCAGGCACTCGGCAAAGCAAAGAAGCTCTTTATCGGGTGTAAAAAAAACACTCGGCGAAATAAAACACTCGTAAACAAGTTCTTTGCCGAGTGTTTTTTTGCACTCGACAAACAATGTCTTTGCCGAGTGTTTTTTTTGACACTCGGCAAACAAGATCTACAAAGCACATTTTGAAGCAGTAAATTAATTCAAATGAAAAAGTTTCAACTACAAAGTTGTATAACTTCTCAAGATCTACAACTTTTGTTTTGGTCATTTCTTCATTCAACAAAGCGATAGTAACGTTGTTCATAAAATCTACATCTCCAGTTTCATGAAAACTAGAAGAGAGATCTCTAAGTTTTGTAAACAATGTTAGTACCACTATATTGGATGAATAAATGATCAAAATAAAAGTTGTAGATCTTGAGAAGTTATACAACTTTGTGGTTGAACACTTCTTAATTTGAATTAATTTTGCCAGCAAAAAGTACGTCTAAATTTCTCAAATTTGAAATTTGAATTTTTCAAACGACCTTGGATGGAGAAACGGCCATAATGAAAGTTGTAGATCTCGAAAAGTTATGAAACTTTGTAGTTGACAACTTTTTAATTTGAAATCATCTTGTCAACGAAAACTATATTTGAATTTCTCAAATTTGAAATTCAAATTTTGTAAATGACCTCAAATGGAGAAACTATCAAAATGAAAGTTGTAGATTTCGAAAAGTTATGAAACTTTGTAGTTGACAACTTTTTGATTTGAATTCGTTTAGGGCCTCAAACAAGCAATTTACACTCAGTTTAGTATAATATCACTACTAGAGAATAGACTTTAAAACGATGTCCCAATTTGGCATTAGCCTCGGCATTTTGTGCCTCCGGGACTAGAGAGGCCTTTAGTCCCGGTTGGTGTCTCCAACCGGGACTAAAGGTCCCTGCCCAACGGCTACTGCGCTTGGCACAGTGGCAGGGGACCTTTAGTCCCGGTTGGAGACACCAACCGGGACTAAAGGTGGACCTTTACTCCCGATTGGAGCCACCAACCGGGACTAAAAGTCCTCCAACCTTTAGTCCCGGTTGGTAATACCAATCCAGACTAAAGGTAGACCCTTTAGTCCCGATTGGCACCAATCGGGACTAAAGGTCCCCCGATGGGTTAGTTCAAAAGGAAAGCATCCCATCCATTGTTAGATGTGTTGTGTAGGTGGGGTGGTAAGCTACGCGCGAGGCAGTGCATGAGGTCTTGGGTTCGAATCTCACGGGGCGCAGCGATGGGAGGCATTATTTTTTTTAAAGCTGGGAGGATCTTTAGTCCCGGTTGTGGCAAACCGGGACTAAAGAACAACACCTTTAGTCCCGGATTGCTAGTCCCGGTTGGGAAACCGGGAGTAGAGCTAGTTCCCAACCGGGACTAGATCTTATTTCTGTAGTAGTGTATGTGGAGAACCAAAACGAAATCTAGACAAGTGACAGTGTGGTGCAGTGGTAGAGGGGTTACACGCGAGGGAGAGGTCGCGGGTTCGAATCCCACCGCCCGCGTAGCGCGCCCGGGCGAATGTTGCGCGACAAATGCCGCGACTTGCGAAAAAAAAATTTGCTATTTTTTCGGGGTTTTTTCGGTTCATTCTTTGCCGAGTGTTTATTTTTCGTCGAGTGTTTTTTTAGCATTCGGCAAAGGCTTTGCCGAGTGTCCGAGATAAAGCACTCCGCAAAGTCCTCTTTACCGACCAAAATTTTGCCGTGTGAGGTATGCCGAATGTGGCACTCGGCAAAGGCTTTGCCGAGTGCTTTATGGCCTTTGCCGAGTGCCAAAGCTCCTGAGTCCGGTAGTGTATATAAGTGTCTGTATATTTTTTTTAGATAATGATAAGAGTCTGTATATAAAGGCAGAATGTTTAGTAACGTTCGCTGCTTCTGTTTGGCTATCATCTTTGTTATGCGTCATATATATTTTCATCATTGATTAACTAGTATTTGGGATCAGTTGGTTGCATTCCCTGTGATGAAACCTGCTCATCCAGGTTCAAGTCTTCGACTTGGCACGTGTACTCGTATTTTTCTAAATTTATTCCAAGATTTAATGATACTATACTTTCAGTGGTATGCGACGTCCCTAGGGCGCCTGTAGTGACTTCGTGAATCTCGAGGTTTGTCGGCTCAGTCCTTCGGAGGTGCTTATAGGGGTATGATTTGCGTACGTGTGTTCATAGGGGTGAGTATGCGTGCGTTGTGAGCGTCGACGTTGTACCGTGTAATTCTAAAAAAAAAGCTAGTATTTGTTGACAGACAAGGGTAATATATAATATAATCCAAATGAAAAAAAAACTCACTCACCGTCTGAGAATAGATACCATGTCCACCCCATGGGCCAGCAGTGTGCTTCTGGCCAGCTTTGTCGGTATAAGTGAACTGAATAGTCTCGATAGCATAGCCAAAGCGAATGGTGAGGCTCCGCAGACGCTTTGGTGACTCTGTTATGTCCTGTGCCGACCCTCCCTCTCCAACCCATAATCCAATCTTCGTGATAGAGCCCTGCTGCATCCAGTATATTATATGTCCACAAAATTTTATATCCAAAAAAAAGGCGGCCGTTATTGTCCTGCTGCTGCATGTAGCTGATTATATTCTATCTATCAATTGAAGATAGATTTCTCTCCCGGTAAGTTCATCAGAAAACTTACCATTCCTATCGGCAAGACATTTTCTTTTAATGACACGGTCTGCTGTGATGAGCCAAGCACCGGGCAGAAAACTTCCATGGTAAGTTCATCAGAATTCCAACCATTCCTATCGCCAAGATATTTTCTTTTAATGACACCGTTTGCCATAGCAAACATTCCAGTTCCACCGTAAATTGCCCATTCATCAGACCCACCTGTTATCACTCCATTGGTAAGGAGCGTGGAGCCTTAAACCTGTATATTTAATAGTAGGTAGCTAGGGTAAATCATCAGCTCATTCATTGTGAATGAATAGTATAAGTATACTACTGGACGATCGAGCTATATATTATAAAAATTTGGTTTGTTAGCATGGCAGTTTAATATAGCTCGGGAAAAATCGCATTATCAGCCAATCGAGGAACACATGCTTGCATGCAGTATCAAAAAAGTTAAAGCGACTTATAATTTGGAACGGGAGGAGTACTATTTTATACGTATCAAACATGGAGCAGAGCAGGTACGGCGTACAATATACATACATACACATACGTACCTCTCAGTCTCAAACACGATGGTGAATATTTGGTGTGTGCCACCAGCTTGGATTGAGACTCCCTGTACGCGAGCCACGAGTTTCCATCCATGGATATCTTTTGCCGAGATCAGATTTTCCATCCATGGATATCTTCCGGCTGCCTGGACCAGTACCATCGTATACCGGGAAGTCACTGAAAAATATCTTTTGCCGAGATCAGATTTTCCATCCATGGATATCTTCCGGCTGCCTGGACCAGTCCGGCGAATATACTAGCTACGAAGCTGAGTTTGGTGAAGTCCGCTGACACAGGTGCAGCGATGGAGTCACTACGAAGCTCGGAGGGTTCTCTAGCTAATTAACGACGAATGCAGCAAAGGCTAGCTACGCTATATCTCGATCTCTTGTGTGTAGTGTGCCTTTTGTGTTGTGTAATGCTCATGGCTTTGCGTAGTATTTATAGATAACCAGAGTGACGACCTAATAGCTAGCTAACCTGCTACACGATCCTTTTGGACTGGCCCAACGTACATATCAACTTGCATTGCTTCGTCGAGTTCAACGCATGCAAGCGCCACCGACAATGAAGAAGCTAGTTGGAGTAATTTATATTATCTTCAGTTTGCGTTGCTCAGGCGACATATAACGTACTTTTCTTTTATCTTGATCAGAGCACCAATTACTACTACATACTGGACGGAGAGATTCTTTGCGAGCTAATGCACGTGGATACGGGCATAGGAAAAATCTCCATGATGCTTCCAAGTCCCCGTGCGCTTTCGTACCTAGCTACGTTATTGCCCTCGTGATCCTTATCTCTTCCCATCCATCTCGGCATAACTCAATTATTTACACCATAAATACATGTTGAATTAATAAAATTCTAGACCATGAATAATGCTCCTCCAGCAGCTCGAATCGTAAGGTAGTCTCACTGAAGGTTTCACGAGAGTTTCATTAATATTAAATAAACTATCAACGTAGCAAATATGCTGACATGATACTATACTAATGAATAAAGAGATGATTAAAGTTTTATGAGAATAAATTGAGTTTTATAGGGATCGGATGAAATCAGTCCATACTGTTTACAACACATGTAAGCCTTCGGGATATGAAACCCCACTGAGACTAGTCTAATAAGAGATATAAACATTACAAGTTAGTCTTTCATACCAACAACGAAAAGCGAATTACTTTTCTTTACTCTCTCATCTCTCTATTCGTTTTTGAACACAGTACCGGTTAACAATCTTTCTCTATCTTGTCAGTTACAGTGCTCCGCTATTTATAGTGGAGCCAAATTAAAGGTCCATCTCTAGCAAATTACACAATGTTCTTGCAACAACTATGTTTCCTCAATATCCATGGTCACGGATGGTATTTGCCTTCATAATAATGGTATTGCAAAATGTTTCACTAGAGGTGCAATGAGATGAGCTCTAGCATCTCACACTTGGCTAAGCTTCGGTCATCTTCGTGTGCAATTTCGCTAGCAACACGGTGTCACCCGCACTCTTACGGGGGCTCTGTCCATCTCACCTTTTCGGCCTTTCTTCGTCCCCACTTTGTAAGCACCTTCGCCCTTTACCCCGTCTTGGAGGGTGGGGTGGGGAGGGGAGGGGAGGGGGTTTTATTAAATTGTAGTCCTTTATTACTGAAGGCAAGATATATAGCCTCACCTGGTTCACCCACATCAAGGTTCGCTTTTCTTCACCAAACTTAATGCAATGAAGGCAAGCGAAACATGTAATACGAGGGAAATGGGCCGTGGTAGCCAAAGGTAATTAACCCCAAACACATATAGATACTCTAGAATATACACTGCTCGAAAACTGGACTTTGCCGAGTGCCTGAGACTTTGCCAAGTGCTTTTTATCGGGGCACTCGGCAAAGCAATATTTTATCGAGTGCCGCACTCGGCAAAATAAAGCACTCGGCAAATGTGGATTTGCCGAGTGCCAGGCACTCGGTAAAGCCTGGCTCTCGACAAAACTGGGCTAAGATCCCACTCGGCAAAAGGTGGCCGACCCGTGACGGCGGCCACCTGCCGTCAGATTTTGCCGAGTGCCTAACGGCTGGGACTCGGCAAATTTTTTTTTTTATTTTTAAAAACTTATTTTGCCGAGTGCCAGCCCCAGGCACTCGGCAATTTTTTTTATTTTTTAAAAACATATTTTGCCGAGTGCCTCCTGGGCCGGCACTCGGCAAAGCCCACTTTGCCGAGTGCCCCGCATGGCACTCGGCAAAATAATTTTTTTTTTGATTTTGGGCCCAAATTTTTTTCTGGGGCCTTGTGACAGTATTTCAAACTCTTTTTTAAAATTTGGGGCAATTTTGACTTTTTTGATATATTTCATTAGTTTATTTTGTTTCGTCGAATTTTTAGGGATATTTCAAATTTGAACTGCAGGTACATAGAATAATGGACTTTGGTCATCCAAAAATTGATACTCATGATATTTAGGGTATGTTTAGGCCGTATCCAGGAACTCACATGAAATCTCGAGCATCTCGTTGACGTAACATGTCGAGGTACTTGCCGGAAATGTGATTTTAAATTATATAAAATGCAAACGAAGTCCAAAAATCATGAAACTTGTTGAGGCGCCGTGTTATCGCATGTGGAGGCTGTGGTAAAAAATTGAGAAGGTTTCGAGCAAGTTGTGACGTCGGATGCCAAAAACCCAGACATCTCCACATGTGATCACACGACGCCTCGACAAGTTTCGTGATTTTTGGACTTCGTTTGCATTTTATATAATTTAAAATCACATTTCCGGCAAGTACCTCGACATGTTACGTCAACGATATGCTCGAGATTTCATATGAGTTCCTGGATACGGCCTAAACATACCCTAAATATCATGAGTATCAATTTTTGGATGACCAAAGTCTAATATTCCATGTACCTGCAGTTCAAATTTGAAATATCCCAAAAAATTCGATGAAACGAAATAAACTAATGACATACATAAAAAAAAGTCAAAATTGCCCCAAATTTTAAAAAAGAGTTTGAAATACTATCACAAGGCCCCAGAAAAAAATTTGGGCCCAAAATAAAAAAAATTTATTTTGCCGAGTGCCATGCGGGGCACTTGGCAAAGTGGGCTTTGCCGAGTGCCGGCCCAGGGGGCACTCGGCAAAGTTGAAATAAAAAACAGTAAAACCCCACCGGCCCAACCCCCGCGCCCCCAGCCACCCGCCTGCTCCCCCGCGCCCACCCCAGCCGCCGCTACGCCCACCCCCCGCCGCTGCCGCGCCCTCGCCGGCGAATCGCCGCCGCCGCGAGTCGCCGCCCGAGCCCCTGCGCCCAGCCCTCACCCGCGACCGCTCCCGTCGCCGGCCGCGCACCCCCGTTGCTGCTCCCCGCGCTCGCCGCGCGACAGCGCGCCTCCGCCGGCCTCTGCCGCGACCGCAGCCGTCGCTGGCCGCACCGCCGGCCCACCCCCAGTCGCCGCGCCCCGCCCCCAGCAACCCATGTGCCCCCTGCGGCAACTCCGCGCCGGCGCCCGCGCGGCGCCCGCGCCCCTCACGCCGTGTCGTTCCGCGCGCCCAACCACCCGCGTTGCCGCGCCCCGCCCCCCCGCGCCGGCCGCTCCCCGCCCCGCATCTCCCCACGCCCACCGCCCGATGCGGCGCGAGCCCGTGCCCTCCGCCGGCCTCGCCCGCGACCACGCCCGTCGCCGGCCGCGCCCGCCGCGCCCACCCCCATTGCCGACCGCGCCCCGCCCCGGCAGCTCCCCGCGGCTCGGCCCCCCTTGCCTCGGTCGCCCAGAGGTGGCTGGCTGGTGCCGCCCGGCCATTTCCGGCAGCGGCGGCCGTGTCCCGGCCGTCCCTTCCCTGGCCGCGCCGCCCGTAGGAGCAGGGGAGGAGGGAGAGAAGGGAAGGGGAGAAGAGGAGGAAGAGAAGAGGAGGAAGAAGGGAGAAGGGAGGAGGAAGAAGGGAGGGAGTAGAGGAGAAGGGAGGAGGAAGAAGGAGAAGGGAGGTGGAGAGGAGAAGGGAGGAGGAAGAAGGGAGGAGGAGCCCCGGCCGCTGTCCACGCCTTGTTAGCGGCGGTGCCGTGCCCTCGGCGCCCCGCTCCCACTAGTAGAGAAACGGGCTGTACTCCCGGTTCTCAACCGCCTTCAGTCCCGGTTTTGGAACCGGGAGTAGCAAATCGGGACTAAAGGTCCCCTCCTTTAGTCCCGGTTTCGCGCCCGAGACTAAAGGTTTCCTTTTTTTCTTTTTTTTTGTTTCTATTTTCAATTGATGATTCATTTTGGTTTTCGAATAGGTTTTCGAATACGCATTCTACGATGCTAATAATATATGTATTCTACACGTTTATAATGTTCGAACATTTTGTACAAACTAAAGTATGAAACTAATGTATATATTACATGCATATACATATATTGTAAGTTATTTTATGTACATATAATATGTATGTATGTGTGTGTGTGTGTGTATATATATATTACAAATAAAGGTTGCATTGTATATTCTATCATATCCTCAGGATAACAAAATCACTCCATCTAGTTTTGGCTTCCATGTTTCGTTGACGTCATTGTAGAACTCGCCGGCGGGGTTGAGGACCTGGTCATTAAGAAATCATGCTATGGTCTCTTGAATTGCTTTCAGTTGGTCATGTCGTATGACTTTTTCCTTCAACCATACAGTCTTCAATAAAAGTTAAAGGAAAAGTATTAATATATAT